>NC_140216.1:11137896-11882896 GCF_951802725.1 Rutilus rutilus
TTCCTATCCAAGCCAGGAGTAAGGGGGGAGTACTCTGGGTTCGGGCCACATCCCCATCGGACAGCACACCAAATACCCATAATATTTTACGATTATTTATAAGAGTGAACTTGTGAATTCATTAGAAGGGCCAATAATACTATTTCTCAACTATCATCTTTGTAAACATTGATTTTAAGAGTCTATATCTGCATCAATAACCTCTCATGAAACCCAATTTGTTCTGATTCAAGTTTTATCCAACCAATATTCCTCTTCCTCAAAATCTTTTGAATTTCTCTCTATCACACACACACACACACACACACACACATTATGACACCACCTGAACCGACTAAAGTAGCTTGACCATCCATAAATAGAGAGATAGGAGGACACAGGGAAAGAAAAATAATGGCTGTGGAATGCCTCATTGGTTTTGACGGTGATGTAGGATGAGGGAAATGACAGGTTTTATTTGAGGCAGAAGTGCAGCCCAGCTTGGAGGCTGCTAGCTATTGCTATTAGTGTTGAGGAACCAGACCTGCCTTTTCCTGAGGAGCAAACAGGGTGAGATCCTAACATATACACATACACTCAAACACAACCACAATGACCCAATTATACACGCTGGGAAAATTCAAATGCATTGGAAAATTCAAATCAAATTAGTATTCAGCAGTGTTGGGGAAGTTACTCTAAAAAAGTAATTAATTACTAGCTACTATTACATTTTCAACAGTGTAATTAGCTTACTGTACTAATTACTCTCTCTAAAAAGTATTGCATTGCTTACTACTAATTACTTTCTAAATCCCATATTAACCTCGACCAGTTGAACAATACACGGATAGACATGAAACTGCTCTTTTAATTATTTCAATAAATAATATAAAATTGCATCAATTATTCTTGAACTAACCAAAGTATTTAAAGGGATAAGGTTACATTAAAAACATACATTTTAACTTTAGACATTACATTTTGATGTTAAATCCAATATTGTTTTATGGAGCTGTTCTATAATACTCTATACAGTATTTAATGCAATTACATCAAGTAACTAATTAAATTACAGTAAGATTAAGAGTAATCCCTTACTTTTTCTAGTGAAAAGTAATTAAATTTCAGTATTACGTTACACTTGTATTCAGATATACACTGGTATTCACTAGTCAACATTTGAAGTGGATCAAAACCTTTCATCAAAGTTATAGTTCACTTAGATATTGAAATACTGTTATTTATTAAACTCACAAAAAAAAAAAAAAAAAAAAAAATGAAGCCCTTTTTTAAGATTTACGTATTTAAGTTAATAGTAAAATTACATCAAATTGAATTCAATAATCCTTACATATTTAATAATAGAATAATTCTTAATCATTTATTCAATTAAAATAGGTAAGGATTATTAAATTCAGTTTATTCGAATTTTTTCTAATTAACTGAAATGCATAAATCGTAAAAATTTTTTACAATTTAAATGTTTTTTTTTTTTTTTTTTTTTTTTTTTTGTGACTCTTCGCGCTTCATGTTTGGCTTCAAGACATGGAAGAACCAATGATGTCATTTTGAGATGCCAAGTTTGGGCATAACCATATATGGACATTCTAAATTTCTTCTTCTGTGTTCTAAAGAAGAAAAAGAGATGTTTGGAATGACATGAGGATGAGTAAATGGTAACACAAATTTAAAATTGTAAAAATGTACATTTGCCTCTAATGAATTGCCACTAAAAAAAAAAAAAAAAACCCTGGTATGACCATGCTGAACATGCTATTTTCGAGTACCACCTGATATAGTCAGTGCACCATGGTACTGAGCGATGCAGACAGTGGATTTAAACATGGGGAAAGAAGTCTGTGTGTACATCGGCATGGCAAAGCAAATCCACTCTGGAGAGTAATGTGCCTAATCTAGCATGAATGGCTACATCTGACACAACCCGCATGACTGACAATATCTGATCTCTGACTCCCTCTTTCACTCTTTTTCCTTCCCTTCTTGCCTTGTCATGTTTGAAAGGGATGTTTTCATACATATTTTTGTGGCCATGAATGCATATACTCTTGCACACACACATAACCCACTCAGAGAATGATTCTGCTTTCTTTCATCGTAATTCACAACACTAGATTCACAAGATCCTGCACATAGGGTTGCTGTAACTAATATAAACTGAAATCAAGTAATGGGCAATAAAAAGCAAAAATAAAAGAAATTAAGAAGAACAGTTATGCACACACAAATATCAAACAAAGAAAAAACAGTATAAACGGCTTTACTGTCGCTTTTGACTAATTGAATGTGTTTGCTGAGTAAAAGTATTAATTTCTTTTCTTTTTTAAAAACGTAAGATCTTTTGAATATTACTAAAACCCTAAACATTTGAATGGTAGTCTATCACAGTTTCCATAACAAATTACGTAGCACAACTGTTTCTGATCGATCATGTGACACTTAAGACTGGAGTAATGGGCGGTGAAAATTCAGCTTTGCCATCACAGAAATAAGTTATTACATCTAGAGACCTGTAGATGTAATTACACAATGAGATTCATATACTGTTGATTCCCAAACTATAATTAACAAATACAACTAAACTAAAATATATAAAAAACAAAGTAAGTGTCCATGAAGTAATACCTAAATTGTAAAAATCAATACTAACATTGCTAATGTAAACTGAATTGCAGCTGATTTTAAAATTAAATTAGAAAATATTACAATAAAAATCATTTCAAAATAATCTTGCGCGGGTAGACGCGCAGTGTCATTTAACACCCCACAGCTTACGCTAAAAGGCTTCAACAAGACAGGGCAGAGCTCATGAATGACTATTAATTCTGCTGTCTGTAATCCGTCTCAATCTGCTCATCCTGCCACAGTTAAAAGGTAAAGTCTATAATCAGGCGATGGACAGACTGCATGAATAAACAGTGGAAGATTAACTGGCCACTGGACATCAGTAAAGAGAGGGAGCTAATTGCTAATGCTTTAAAGCTTACCACCCGGCAAAATACAGGGCCTCAGAGTGCAATGAAAGATAAGAGCTTTCCCATAAGAAATTATGGAAATACACTGCATTAACCACTTAATGGATATACAGTAATAAATAAGATTAACCCTTAACCATAAAACATAAGGTCACTGTGACTTTGATGGAAATGCAATTCACTGTAGGCAAGTGTTCAGTTTGTTGTGTGTGTGTGTATGTGGATGGTTGACCCCACCATCAGGAACAGAGCCAGTTCCACTCATTCTATCGCTCTTATCCATCAATCAAACACCTCAAGCTGCCATTACGTTTGCCAAAAGATCCTGACAAGGGAGGGCCTCAGGAGGGGTGACCGGGTTCCTCCACAGTTGACTGGAGCTCAATGGCTTCCACAGTGGATGACTGTAGTCACATAAATGAACAAAAGACTTCTAATGAGGGTTGGACAAGCATTCAACTACAGAAAATGAAAAAGCACAGTATTTTGTGAGAGTACAACAGCAATATTACACTAAAAGTTCTAACTCTGGTAGCACCAAATGCAAATCGCTTTAAAATTTTGCAGAAAAAGGTTTACCATATAGATACAATCCGTTTAAACAAAATAACCCACACAATTCTTGTGAATATCCCAAGTTATTGTGTTGGAAACTCCCTTAAGGTGATTCATCATGGTCTCCTGGAAACAACAGCTTTCTGAGAGGGACTTTCATCCAACTTCTGGTCACAGCAGGAGATCTTCAACTAAAAATCTGAAGAGCCAGCTTTCCCCACTGTGCAGCAAAGTTAGAAACACAGCATTGGACCTCAGAATAAACATAATTTAGAGGTTCAATCCCGCCATGTTTGCTGTAGTTCCCCCAGAGTCATCTAATTTATCCTCTGTGGTCAGCTGAATGAGGGGGTGGTGAGATGAGAGCTGGTGTTTATGGTGGGAAACAATGGAAAATGTGTGTGTGTGAGAAAATCTTACTTCTGTATCTCACCCACATGAATGTTGACATAACTGACACAGAAAGATTTTGGTTTCAGAAACCACATTTACAAATACATACTAGTAAATTGTTGCTACTATTATTCAAAAAAAAAAAAAATCTGCATTTCCCATACCATGCATGTATGTCAGTGTTCAGTATTGATTCATTTCAACTATATAATAATCAATACTGATTCGTTTCAGCACATATGATACAAATTTAGGTCATTACAATGTTTGGTATAGAGAAAGTTTAATACAATTCTCCCTACTGGTTGATTTTGTTTAAGTGTTCACTACCGATACATTTCAAACAAGTTTCAGTACTGCTTAATTTCAGTGCAATGTAAGGTACGGATTCATTTCAGAACAATAATTGCTGTATATTCATTATGTTGGCTTGGTAAAACATGATAATTCATGTTAGCAATGTAGTAAAACAATGTAGATCTTTCCTGTAGCTCAAATAGTAGAGCGTTGGCGCTTGCAATACCAAGGTCATGGGTTCGTTTCCCAGGGAAAGCAAGAACTGAGAATGTAAAATGTGTACCTTGAAATGCAATGTACTGTAAGTCGCTTTGGATAAAAGTGTCTGCCAAATGCATAAATGTAAATGTAAAACATGCTAACAATGTGTCAACTTATGCTAGCAATGTGCTAAAAAATGTTGGCTTGTTAAAACATGCTAATTCATTCTAGCAACATGCTAAATCATGTTAGAAAAATGTTAACAGCATGCTAAACATGCTAACTCATGCCAACAACATGGTAGTGTTTTGGTAAGACATGCTGATTCATGCTAGTAACGTTAAAAACGCTTGCAAATTTTTATTTTTTTTATTCTAACAATGTATTACAAATGCTATAAACATGTTAGTAAAATGTAAAATAATGCTAGACAAATCCTAAAACATGCTAACAACATGATAAATCATGCTAGGAAGCAGGTCAGATTCTACGGGAGTAAATAAACTCACTTAAGATGGATCTAGCAGCTGTAAAGATTCTCCTCTCTCAGGGGGAACAGTCCCTCGAGAGACACACACAAGCTTTCTTGGACTTATACCACATAGTTCATTTTGATGAAGATAGCCTGTGTGTTTTTCCGGGCAGGTCTCAATGTGGAGACAAGTGCGTGCCTGTCTGACCTGACCTCAAGGGACGTTCAAGGAGTGGAGTACTCTTCAACAATGGTTCCCCCTTCACCATCTGCAAGAGTGAGGAGGAAAGCAGAGTGCCACAGCCACCAGCCCAGCAACGCCAAAGCCTGTGCCCACCACAGATGTGGAGTTGGAGTCTGCCACGATCAAAACACCAGCAGTATGGACTTAGCACAGGATCACCCCCGAGCCCGATAGATCGTCTGACCAGGTGTGTGAGCCAGCAGCATCCCCCGTCCTATCGCCCCATCCCCTCAAACGTGGCTGATGAATCACTGCTTATAGACTTTGAGAATGAGTGCATCCTGCCTGTTTCTGTTTCCTGCACACAGTTCAGAAATTTTAGAATTTGAATTCCCGCCCTGCCTCACACTCCCACTTCCTCTGCCTTTCCTGAATTATATGTCTGGTTCATCTGACCCTGTTAAGCCTGTCGGTTCACCCCCACCAGCACTGCCCAGTCCTCCAGCCCTGCACGCACTGCCTCTCCTCAGCCCTTCAGCTCATGTCGATTCCACTGTCTGAGTATTCATCAATCCAGCCCTGGATGATCAACCCAGTAGCTCCAACTAGGGCCTCCATGCCTGCTACTCCTCCTAGGACTGTTGAGCAGTTGGCTCCACCATGGCTTCTCCCACCCTTTGCTCCACCTGGGACCATCGTCCTCTCGGTTCCACCAGGCTTCCTCATCCCTCCGGCTCCACCTTGCTCAATCGTCGCTCTGCCTGCACCACAGACTTCACCTGTGCCTCATCCCTCCACCTCTTTGGCTCCATTGGGTTTCTCCTTCCCTCCGCCTTGGTCGCTCCGCCTCAGTCCTCCAGCGTCCTGGCTCTACCTCGGCCACTTGTCTCTTGGTTTCCTGCTGTGCGCCCCTGCCTAAGCCCCCTCCCACCCTCCTCAGTTGGACTGTTTAAAGTGTAAATTGCAGGTTAACCACCACAACCAATTAATGTGTAAATTAAAGTGCTCAATATGTATATATTTAAACATTTCTGTCTTAAAACGCGTTAAAATAACATTTATTGGGGTTTCTTCAAAGGTAGCATATTTTTTACAGTAACTGGGTGATGACGTCATAAGAGGGAGTAGCAACCCATTTTGCCGGCATCTGCTGACAGAACGCGATATTGCCTGTGCAAAAACGAAACTAATTAGCGATGCTCATTGTCAGAAAGAAAAAGAGAGATCGATGTCCCTATCGCTGTGTTTGACAGGTGTTTGTGTGGGCTATGCCACCCAATGGAATCAGCAGTGGAGAGTATGTGCTGCTGTGAGGTGAACGCGTTTTGGAGTTTAGTGGAGCAGCTCGACCCGCGACCGGCAGATCTGACGTGCCTCACGCAGCAAATCCTGGTTTTGACGCACCCTGCCTGAACCTGTTTGTTTTGCGAATAGCTTACTCTCATTTCAGGAGAATATCACGGTCCTCTTGAAGCCAGCACACACGAGTACGTTTACAATTGAGTTATTTCATTCATCACTGAAGGAATGACGTGAAGGAATTGACGAAAATGAGGGAATAAAGAAATAAGTCGTACCCGGCGTTTAAAACCCATACTGAACCGACGCATGTCTCCAGGGTCACAGTCTAAAGCAGTGAAGTGTTCGCCACATATGACGGCTGACTTTGTCACAGAGGCAGCAGTAAAATCTGCCCACTTCGTAGCCACAAACCTCACCCAGGCACGTTTTTTGGGGAACTTGTGGAGCCTCTGCCCTGTTTTTGATGTATTCGTACATCCCGCACAAACACAATAGTTAACCATTTTTGCTAGCTAGGTCTCCAATATAACTGCTAGCCTACTTGCCGTTAGACTAACGGTAACTCTAGGCTTGGAGTCCCTCTTATGACGTCACGCCCAGCCTAGTGGAAGGGAGAGGGAGTGCTTAAAACCACTGTAAAAAGTACCAACTTTTCATATTATATTCAGCATTTTGGTATAAAAAAACATACAAAACAATGGTAGGCGGTTCTTATCTTTATGTTTAATAAGCACATTGCATTATCTTCGTGAAAAATGTAACCTGCAATTTACACTTTAAGTTGAGGTGCATAGACACCCCATTTTGAAAGGGGGAGAGGGTATGTTTGCATCTTATTGTGAGTTGGTTTTTGCTCTTTTCTGTTTCCTTTGTTCCTTTTTCCCACTTCTATTTAGTCTCCTAGGTTACTCATTGTTTGATTATCATTTGCACCAGATGTTCATTTAGTTGATTGGTTTGTTCAGTGTATTTAAGCTCTGTGTTGCATTCTGTTCATTGTCAGTTCTCACTGGTTGTTCTTTGGAAGTTCTTGAGTTCATTGTAAATAAACATTTGAACTGCTTGCGATTAGATCCTGTACTCAACTTTATCTCACCCAACTGTGACAAATGTTCAGTACCGATTCATTTCAGTACAATATGTGGTGTATATTCATTTTGAATACTGACCAGTAAGGATTTATGCCATTATAATGTTCACTGCTGATTCATTTTACTACAATGTTTGATACAGATTGATTTTAAGATATTGTTTGGTACAGATTCAATTCAATGCAATTTTCACCAGTGATTGATTTTTGAATGTGTTGGAAATGCTATCTCATATAGATGGGCAGACACATGTTCAATAATGCAACCGCACACACTGTACATATTACACAGACATGCTTATAGAGAAGCACATACAAAGCCTACATGCACAAGCAAAACCCAAAAGAACACAATGAGCTTCTGAGGAACACTGTGATGGCACAGAGAAACACGGCAATTGCATGACACAGAGGCATTGGATAAAAGAGAGAGAAGAGAAAAGAGAAAAAGAACAAGAAAAAAACGGGATTGAGGAAAGGCAGCAACATGCTAGGAGAATAACATGCCTGTCTCTAACCCACACCATCTCAACCAATCTGCACCATACTGAAAGAACCTCTCTGTCTGTTGCTGTACAGACAACTCACCCAATCAGCAGACCCCAAGATGCCCTCACACACAAATACACAGAGAAACACATTTGCGCGCACACACACACACACACAAGTGAAACAGTGAAAGTGTAAAGGGGGTTACTTTGAGCTGTGGGTATGAGGTGTCTGGCACCTTTCTTTCCCTGAGGGAAGATGACAAGATACTCATCCATCTTTCCCTATTTCTTTCACACACATACTCACACTCACTCTTCCTCTCAGTCTCATTTGAGTAGTTTAAAGCAACAGATTGAGTATTAAGGCCCAGTTATTACTGTAGCAGATATTAGTGATATTTCATTCTAAAGGAACCATTAGCTGTTGAATATTACACTAAAGCCCTATTCATACAGGACTAGTTTCCCCTATGGTTATAGTCATGTTTCACAGACGTACTTAAAAAAAAAAAAAAAAATTCCTGCCTGAATCGAACACATTGGTGTTTTTCTTCTGTTTTTTAGCATCCTTCGAGAAATCAAATCCCATTAGATGTGTGTGATTACTGTGTATATATATATATATATTTTGTATTTATCTATATTTTAAAATATACTTGTTTTTATTTCAATATTTTATAATATTTTTAAATACATATTTTATATATATATATATATATATATATATGAAAAAGTAAAATATATATATTAGTAGTGCTGTAAAAGTATTGTTCATTCTTGATAACTACTGTAATGCATTAACTAATGTTAACAAATGTAACTTTATTGTAAATTGTTACCGGCATCCTTATATTAACGGATTTTTTGTCAGACGTCATTTAGAAAACAAATCCCAACCAAATAGTCTTTAAGCCAACACATTAGGCCGGTACGCTCAGTTAACCAGCACACAATGCACTGTTGTGTTGTGTGGAAATGACTTATGCCCACAGCTCATCCATATTTCAGTCTTTCTGTCAAAACCCTGTCTCAACGGGCCTGTTGGGCTGTGGTTTCAGACCTGTTACCACCACCACAGTCAGCAGTTCAATTCCAGTGAAAGGGCAGGAAGGCTTGAAAAGGGAATCATCTTAACATGATTTTTAATCTTCTCCGCTTGTCTAATTAATTAGCGCAACAGCAGTTTTCTTTAATCTGAATGGGTCCTCATGCAGATCAGTGGCCAATATCTTTCCACAGGAAGCAACTAATTATTTTAATGGGTGACGGACTGATTAGTCATATAAAAGGTTGTAGGTGCATGTTTTAATAAATCTGCAACCTTAATGCTGCTTCGTCTAGATCTGAACCAAAATGGCACTCGCTGGTCCGGTCCAGGAGAGCTTGTTGTCTGGTTAATATGGATACAAGCTCATGAGAGCTCAGATTTGTGATGTCCGACTGCATTTGGCTCAGAGGGCTGCATAATTACAGATGCTTCGTACACAGCACATGAGAAAAGAGCGCAGCAGAAATGCATCAATATAGCAGGAAGCATAAACACAGCACGGGCCTTTTCCAGGTCACTCACAGACCTGGAGGGGGAAAACCAGCTTTCTTCTGCATTTTCCCCCTGTCTTTCTTCCTTTACTCTGTCAGTCTTTCTCTTTCTTCTTCTTCTTGCCGGGGGGCAAATTCAGGCATCGACAGGATTCAGTCAGAGAGGATTTGGATCGCTGTTCCCACGGAAACAAGTGAGATGTCGCTGCCATGACAACAGGCATCGTTCTAAGCGATGGAGTGCACGGGCCCGCTAGTCTTCCATTAGCTACAAATGTGTTTTTAACGCACGCACGCCCCCATCTCCATTTCTCACGCAATCTCTCTCTGCATCATAACGCAAAGGCTCATACTACCATAATGACATGGGAATTGAGCCGCAATTAGAATAATTGAAACAGTGTTCAGGACAAAACAGTCCATTGTGACAGATACGGATCAATGCTGTGAGCCGAAGGAGATCTTGTTTTAATTTTCATTTAGCTACATCGGTTACGTACTGTATGTGGCTGCTGAATCATTACGCCAATGTGTTACACCTTGTTTTCAACAAGTTAAAAAGACTTTCAACATAAATTGTGCCTCTGAAGCACATTGGTGCATCATTTTGACAGCAATACACCTATCAAAAACCTTTCAGCTATATGAGTCATTGCAGGGACAGTATAAGGGTGAGGAGACGGGTCATATTTTTTGGCCAAATTGGAGAAATCGTGATGCTCAACATAACGACTGTAGGAATGCAAGTCTCATCTCTCAACTAAAAAAATGTGAGTTCAATACAAAAGTTAAATTCAATCGACAGCATTTGTAGCGTAATGCTGACGTTGCTACAACGAGAATTATTGACTCATACATGAAGTACGCATAGCACATCTATACAGGTGGAGCTGGGGAAGTTGGAGGGTTTCTGAGAGCACGCTGCACTGCCAAGGCAAATGCTGACCAAGTATTTGAAGGTAGAGCAGCGAGCTCATTGGCTACTGACACAGCAGGAACCAATCCGCTGTGCCCTATAGAGAATGATGTGTTTGTGAGCAGATTTAACCTATCAACCTGCGTCATCTAGAGTTTCATGATAGAACTTTGTATTTCTTATAATTATTTTAGGATTTTCTGCATTGTAGGAAAGAAGCGCAAAACTGGATATAATTATACAAAACCAAAAAAGTAACAAATGTTGTCGATTGAGCTTATCTTTTATCGAACCAAGAATATTCATATAAAGCACCAATTGCCTTTTGAAAAGAGTTTGTTTCAACCCAATCTCATGAAAATTTTTTTATGTTTTGGTCAATTGGTGGCAAATTCATGTGATATTTGTACAATATAATTTGCGCGAAATGATTGAGTAGGGTGTAAGCAGAACATATGAAAATACACAAATGGCATTAAAACGTAATTCACTAAAACGTAAAATTGTTAAGATTTGCCATGAGAATGTGTTGGCTGTTATATTGTATTGCTAATCTAAAATGTGTTAATGAAACTCAACCTTGAAAGTTTTGGCATTTGCCTATTCAAGTAGATAGGACTTGTACAACACCCCACCTAGAAAATAACTGCCTACAGGTGTTAACAAAATGGCAGCCAATTAAACAAATTTTTATTTCAGGGGGCCTGAAATATTTGGAATTCATACAGGGGTCTGGAATTTTTATTCCAGAAAAGACTACCTTTTTTTTGCTTTTAGTATGAATATGTTAGCCTTAAGGTTATGAATAAGCTGGTGTGTTCCAAAACAATGACAAAATTCGCATGGGAGATATAAGCATTCAAAACTTACAGTCTCTCACTTCTGCTAAAATGGATCATGGATTTGTATGACATTACCGCAGACTTCATGGATTTGTATGACATTACCGCAGACTTCAGCTTCTCATCACATCTTCTGTCCAATCAAATGCTCTCTAGAATCTAAAGCGTCCCGCCCCCTATGCTATAAATACCACCTGGCTATTAGAAATATGTGTTCGGTTGCTCAAACGCTCGAGTTTTATTCCATTTTCCAACTGTACGTTCGTTAAGAATGAAATGGCTGGAATTTATTCACACCTCTACTAATGAATCCAATGTATCATCAGCGTTCGGATTCACTTCCATGGTGCTGTCAAGTACGACTTGCAGACTATGAGGTAAACTAAACGCTATTGGCTATTTGAAAAGTGGGAGGAGCCATTCAGTATGTCCTGCCTTAGCTTCCAGTTTTAGTGGAAATAACGTCAACGCATCTTACAAAGCTGCACGTTCCAAGGCACTTCAGTGGCCTTTAAAGAGACTTTGCTGTAACAGCAAGTTACATTACTTTAATCTGACATATGGGAACGTGGGTAGTGCGAAGCCGTTTCAGGGTCCCAGTCAGCAATAGAACTTCCCGCACTACAAATTAGAAGCGGGTTGCGCACAACGCCGTGTGAGAACGGGCGTCCGGCCTGTCCGTCTTTATTGAGGTTAGTCAGAGACGAGGGCAGGGAGAGGAAGAGAAAGAAGTCTGTCCTCGCAGTGACGTTCCTGTGCTCCGATGCTAGTTGCTCGCTCCACAAACCTGCTCCCCCTGATGCAGACTGACATTTATTGCAGTCTGCCCTTTGGGATTTGTCGTTTATTTTTTATGGTAGTTTCTCCTCCCTCTCTCTCCCTCTCCTTGACTCTGGTGCAGGGGAGAGTTTGAGCAGATCTGGAGTGAAGGCAGGGCGTTGGAAGTTTAGATTATTGATGTGGCTGTCAGGGGGAGTTTTCATCAAGCGTCCCACCGACGAAGGGTGGGTTTGTGTGACCCCTGCGAGGTATAACACTCGCTGGATATAGTTCGTAACCTTTTTGCGAGAGGTATGAGCACTCATGTGTGATGGCCAGAGAGGAGGTGTCAGGCATTTTCAGCCTCTCTCAGACCCCTCACTCCTAAATCAGAATACACCATGGCCCAGATGGAGGGTTGAAGTCTAAACCCCTGCATACCTCAGCCATACTTGACCTCATATTTTAGACATAAAAGCATGTAGGTTACAATCGACATGCATAGCTGATGAAAAATACAGCCTATAGACGGAATGAGAGAGGATTGAGTTCATAGAGATCATAAATTGTCAAGAAAATGGGGAAACCTATAGGAGAACTAAATTCAACTCCACCAAGAAAAAATATCTCAAACAGCTGCAGTGCTACAGTTCAATAATAATAAAATAATAAAAAAATGGGTTAAATAAATAATGTAGTTATTTAACAATTTATTTAATTTTATATATATATTATATAAAAAATAATATATAAAAATATGTGTAATACGATATAAATATATATAATTTAATATATATAATTTTTCAAAAAATTCCACACATTTATTTATCTATCTATCTAATGGATTATTGAATAAATAAAAATAAATAAATATATTTAGCTACAAAATAATTCATTATTACTTTTAATAAATAGATTAAATGTTATATATATATATATATATATATATATATATATATATATATATATATATATATATATATATATATATATATATATACACACACACACATAAACATCTCCATCCTAGTCCACAAAGCTATTTTTTGCATTTAAACATATTTAAGAAGAGAAACAAATTTAGTCACGTGTGTCCAAACTTTAACTGGCAATACATAACTCCCATTCACTGATTAAAGAGGAACCTTTTTTCATGTGAAACACAATTAGGAAAGTCAATGAATAAATCTATACATGCACTCAGCATTTATGGGCTTCGTTCCCATTGCTCCATAGCAGCGTTGACCTCGTGTCATATGTTCTGAATTAATTGCAGGAGGATCACATATATATCATTAGAGGGCAGGCCGCACTGGACCACGGCTCGGGTTCAATCCCCACAGGGATCTCGGGAGTGAGCAGAGAATCACTATGCTATTTTGAAGTTCAAGTTTCCCATGAAATTATGAGCAATCTCGTCGACAGTTTTACAATCGGCGATAGCAGCCATGTTAAGAGAGAGAGCACTGAATCATGTCATACTTAAGTCTGCCGTCATCACCTCATCCTTGAATTCGAATCCACAACAAGAAGAAGAAAAAAAACGCACCGTGACTGATATAACAAACTCTACAGTGACCCGGGTAGTGACCCGGGTAGCGGAAGAGAGACAATTGTCATATACTGCTTTAGCTACTTTTCAAAATGTGCAAGTGGGCATTACTGATGGGGTCACGGTTTGTGGATCTTCACACACTGCACATTCTGTATGCACATGACATCATGACAATGCACATGAGATCACAATACTTTCTTCAACTAAGAAAAGAGAGTTTGAATCATTTAAAAATATTCTGAGCTGTGATCTGGCTATAAATGTTTTATTTTTTCTATTTCTAATCTAAACATACCACAGCATATATCAAGCGGTTGAACGGATTGTGACTTTATACGTGAACCATGACTCAACCCTCGTTGCCTCAGGCTGGATGTTGTATGATTCTGTTGGCTGAAGCAGTGCTGTCAATATCTCAGTCAAGCAGAAAATACATAAATGGTATAGATTTTAAAGCGTATACCTAAATAAAATTACAGACCCTGACTATTGTGTCAGTGCTTTAAATTGTATCACACTTAAAAGGGGGGGCATACTATATTTCAAAAGTAAGTTTAAAGGGTGAAAAGGGCACATATATGTCTCTAGTGAGGGAAATATGGCTGTATTAAAAGCACACGTTCACATTCCCTCGTTCCCATGTGCATTCCCTCACATAACCACCCAGTGCTTTCTTTGCTGTCCATGTTTCCTGTCTTTCTGGGTTTGGTTTCTATGGAATTAAGCATAATGGAAAACTGCTTGGAGGTCTTACTGCCTGGAGCCGTCTCCCCCTCCCCGCGAACCAGTTCCCCGTCTCAACCTCCTCACGAACCAATCCCCCCACCCCCCATTCCCCACCCCAAGCTCTGCCATTCTAAATGAGCTCCTAAAATCTGTTCATTGCAGGAGAAATTGCACATATACACACCAGTCAAGCATCAGTGTTATTGACGAGCAGCATCTCCGTTGATGACGTGGTGGTATGCCAAGCCACCTCCGAATTCTCATTCTCATTCCCGTTCTAAATCTAAATAATCTGCCGGGCTCCATCGCCATGCTTCAGCCGTTGCCATGGCCACCAGTGAACGTTCCCAGAGGTTGCCAGAGCAACTAATCAGGAGTCACATTGCATCCACCGTCACCTGGCAAATTTTGACAGCGTCAGAGAGAGAGGGGAAGAAAACGAGAGAAAAGGCAAAATGAAAGAGAATTAATGTAAGGGGGGCTAGAGACCGAAGCAATAAACAACTCCTGGAATATGACTTCCATGCTTGCACATACTGTAGATTAATATGCACCATGAATTTACATGAATTCAGATGACCATACTGAAATCAAGTATATCAAGTATAATGATCACACATATGGTTTTGTAACAGCATTTTTGCAGGGGCAAATTATATATTTATTAGGTATTGTTTTACATAGCATGTAGGCAGCATGTTTAGGCATTATGTATTCCTGGCACAAAGCCTGCTTCTTGTTGCCTAATTCTAAGTCAGCATAACATGTAGAAGCATAACCATAATCATTGTTCATAAGTTTAAGATCGGTAAGATTTTTTCATGCTTTCCAAACAAAGTCTCTTATGCTCACCAAGGCTGCATTTATTTGATCAAAAATACAGTAAAATGATTATAGGCCAAGTGAAATATTATTATTATTTAAAATAACGGTTTTCTATTTCCATATGTTTTGAAACGTAGTGATGGCAAAGCTGAATTTTCAGCATCATTACTCCAGTCTTCAGTGTCACATGATCCTGATTTGATGCTGATTTGCTGCTCAATAAACATTACTTTTTATATAAACAGTTGTGCTGATAATTAATTATGTGAAAACTGATTAAAAAAACAAAAACACAAAACATTGATTTATAGAAAGTTCACAAGAACAGAGTTTATTTTAAATATAAATCTTTTGTAACATTATAAATGTCTTTACAGTCACTTTTGATAAATCTATGTACGTATGCTGGTCAGATTTAATTTAGGATTTTATTAAACTGTTCATCATATAAATCGATCATGTCACTTCAGAAGATTTGGATTAAACCGCTCGATTCATATGGATTTCTTTTACAATCTCTTTATGAATAGACTTTCAATGGAGGGACAGAAATCTCTCAGGTTTCATTAAAAATATCTTAATTTGCGTTCCGAAGATGAACGAAAGTCTTTTGTGTTTAGAACGACATGAGAGTGAGTAATTTTCAGGTGAACGAACCCTTTTAATTTCTGACCCTGTATGTCTGCCTCAAACATCACTTGTTTTAACAAAATTTGCTGCCTGACGTTCATTGTAAAACCTTGGGTCACTGATGAAGCATTGCTGGACGCCCCTTCATACACACACACACGCACACACTCCAGAGCTCATCCCTCTATCCTCATGCAGTGATATGGACAGAGAATAAACAATGTAACACAGAAACACTGAGCACAGCCTGATGTCATCCCCTCGCCAACAGATGACAGAATCGCCCTACGTCTTCATATATTTCTTCTCTGTCTCTTGCTCTTTCTGTGGGCTCAGTGTAGTCGAGATCCCCACACATCTAATTAGACTATTACTGGCTTGATGCTCAGTTCTCCTCTGCCACTGGTAAACAACTCATGGAGACAGCGTGTGTTTGTCTGCGTTTTAACATTTGATGAGAGCTATTAACGGTGTCCATGCCTTATTAATAATGACAGGTTGGTGAGACTTGCGTCAGCGCGATGAAAGATGGATTGAGATACAGATTAAATGAGCTGCAGGAAGAAGGGGAACAAACGTGAGCCGAGGCTGGGCTGCCATTTTGTGCGAGTGTCTCATCAAAAGAAACGCCACTCAAAGCGCAGCGGAGCGCCGAGAAGAAGAAAGCAAGAGGGGAAACGGCGTTACCATGGTGACGGCATCGACTTTCATTTCATGCCTTCGTCTCGAGAACCACCAGAGCATGCTCTCACCTGCGCCACACGAGAACATACAAACATGAAGAGCATTCGCGCAGTTATACAGACATTAAACACATGAGCTCTGCTCCAAAACTTAGTGAGTTAGACAAACTTGACAGCATCATTTGAAGACTGTTTCAAATAGTAGACAGCAAACATGCATCTTTTTAGTCAAATTCAGACCCCGGTGAAAAAAAGTTTGGCTAGGAGATCAGCAAACTATCTTAGGCTGGTTTATGATGGATTATTATTTTTTTTTTCATCATTTCAAAGCACTTTCAGATGCCAGCTTTGAAGGGAGCTGCCTATGTAGGAAGTGTTGTATGTAAAAAATCTAAAAACTAAAAATATCTAATCAAACTCTGCGTAAATCTGTTTTTTTTTTTTAGGATTAGCCAAACTTGATGGCATCATTGAAGCCTGTTTCAAACCTATGCTCTTTTTAGTCAAATTCTAAGGAAGCGTTGCATGTCTGGAAGAATGCAATCCCAGAATGCACTGCAAAAAGCTCTATGAAGAAATGCATCTAAGATGGTGTTCGGAGTTGATACCAACACTGATATGAAATCAAATCATTCCCTAGTGAAAAGTATCAATACCTGTTACTTGTGTTTGCTATGCGTTTGTCGTGCTAGCTACAGTAGTGTTGTCAGTTGAGCAACATGCTAACGTCAAACTTTCAAATGAGGAAAGTTATTTTGTTGCAAACATCCTAATCATGCAGACCCTGCTTCAAAACAGGGTTATAATAGTTAACTAAAACTAAAACCATATATTATCATAACCATACATTTTTATTTTCATTTAGTTTACTTGATGTACTAAAATAAACTAAGCCTGAAACAAACATAAACTAAATATTTAGACACAAAATGGCATTTTTACAAAATTTACTGTAAATTTTTGTTACTGTACAAAAAAACTGTAACTAAAATGCAAATAGAAAGCAAAACTAATTTAAACTAACAATAAAAACCTATGATATTATCTCAATCATATTAAAATAACACTGCTTCAAAAACCTGTTTAAACCAACCTAAGCTATTTGGTCTTATTTGGTTTAGGATGATCTTAGCTTGTTTAAGCTGGCCTGAATAAGCTGTAAAATCCAAAACCCTTCTAAAACCAAAGTACCACCCTGACCAAGCAGGGAGACCAGCAGACTATCTTAGTCTGGTTTGTGACTTTTTGAGCAAGGGAACATTTCAAATCAGTCACTTTCAGTCAGAATGCTGCATTAGAAGGAATCTCCCTAAAAATATCCAATCAAATTGTGGGTGAATCTAGATCAAACAAGACCAGCATTTGTCAGGATTTGCAGATCGCATATACAGAAACAAATATAGAAATATGATATAACAATAATCAAGAACACTAATCCTTCCGCAGGCCTCAACCTCGGAAACGACGGCAAATTTGGTACCGTGAACTGCAGAAAGATGCACCTATTTGTCCTCGGACCGACAACCCAGACACATGCCCGGCCCCCCGACACATGCCCCGTTCAGACACAGATCCAAAACACCCAGTCTCCCTCTCTCCTCCGCTTTTCCACCCTCTACCCCTTGTCCTATATTTCATGTTTAATCTGGCCAAAGAGAAAGGATTTCTTGTCCTACTACCCAGTAATCTTGTCAAGGCAGATGGTGCCTGTGTGACCCAGATTAGCAGAGGAACGTTCCTCTCATTCCTACGAGCTCCAGACTGGCATCGCCATGAGGCCTTGGTACAACCAGAAGGGCCAACAGGTTGAAGCTTTGAGAGACGTTTAACAAGAGAGAGCGCGTTTTTGCTCCCCTCTTAAGACCCGAGAGAAAAGCCGAAGAGCTAGAGCCGATATAATCAAGTATGAACACAACCACACACAGATGGATCTTGCGGAGTGGGGAGTTGCATAATAAATGAAGCGTGGTGTTGTAATTGGGAGTATATTTAGCTTTGGTGTGGGCTATGTGTTTGTGTTGGAGGGTGGGTGGCCCAGTTCCTTCTGTGCTCTTTACACCGGCGGAAAGTCCATTATCTTGTGTAGTGTACACTGCCTAGACTGAGCGATATGGACACACAGGATGAACGTAATTGTTTTATTTTATTACTCTCCAGGGATAGATTGAGGTAGGAGTGGTTGTGTGTAAGACTGATAGAGAGATAGACAGGGAGAATGTGTGTGAGAGGGTGATAGACAGTGTAGATAACAAATGACAGAGGTATTAAGCATCAATCCGATTCCTGTTAGACAGAAACAATTAATCTCTCAATCAGTCAGCCATGAATTGTTAATGGGTCAGTCCATTCCACTGAGTGTCAGGAGCCTGTGTCCACCTTTGACGGCTTGAGTCATTCTCCACATCACTGGTCCTTAGGAAATGGTGCCATTTGTGCCCCGTTTCTGCCCATGACTCACTTCTGCATGTCATTGACAAGATAGTGAACTTGGTTACATCACGGGATGTTGCTCTGAGTGTGTAATGCTAGTAATGAAAACATTATTCATTGATTTTACACATTTGTTTTCATCAGAATAGCAGCCCTTGTCCCCTTTTGTCACAATTTCATAAAAAAAAAAAAAAACGAAATAAAATAAAGAGATGACTGACAAAATAATTAACTAAAGAACAGACTAATAACTAACTAACTAAATAAATGACTAACTAAGCAAACAAACACATTAATACATAACCCAATCAAATAAATAATTAACTTAAAGGAATAGTTCACTTCAGTTCAATTCTGTCATCATTTACTCACCCACAAGTTGTTTCAAACCTGTATGAATTTATTTCTTTTGAAGAACACAAAGGAAGATATTTTGAAGAATGTCGGTAACCAAACAGTTGATGGACCCCATTGACTTCCATAGTATTTTTTTGTTTGTTTTTTGTCCTACTATGGAAGTCAATGGGGTCCATCAACATGTCTGGTTACCGACATTCTTCAAAATATCTTCCTTTGTGTTCAGCAGAAGAAAGACATTCATTTTGAAGTGAACAATTCCTTTAATAACTAAAATAAATTGTTTAATTTGACTAAATAAACCAAATTTACTAAATTATTAACTTCATAAATAAAACACTAACTAACTACCTTTATAAATAATCAACTAAATAAATAAATAAATAGAAGAGTGACCAAATAAATAAGTAAACATTAAGACTAAATAAATAAATATTGCTGAAATGTTCAGGCACAAATGGCACCTTTCCTAAGCATGTGTTTGTTTATTTGTTTGTTTGCTTAAAGCGGTGCACAAAGATAATCAGATTAATTTGTGTTCATACACTGAGTTCTGAATATATGAATGGGGCTTTACACAAATCTGTTACGCCATATTCCCCTAGAGTATCTCTCTCTTACACACAGTCACTGAGTCACTCTCTGACCTTTAGATGTTTTACTACAGAGATGCACATTTCTACTGCATTACCCCAGGAGCTGCGCTGTGGCGTCCCTCACTGTTGAGTTTATTTCGGGTGATGGCCGTACTACACTAATTGCTCTATATTATTTGGGGTAATTTAGCTGACTGAACTACTAGTATCCTTCACATTCTCTTCCCTGATTCACTCCCACTTTTTCTTCAGCTTTATTTCTCTTAAAGGGATAGTTCACCCAAAAATGAAAATTATGTCATCATTTACTCACCCTTATGTCGTTCCAAACCTGTTGAACACAAAAGAAGATATTTTGAAGAATATGGGTAACCAAACAGTTGATGTACCCCAATGACTTCCATAGTATGGAAGAATTTTGTTTTTTTACTATGGAGATCACTGGCTACTGATGATAGAATTTTCATTTTTCGGGTGAACTATCCTTTTAACGTGTTGTCTCTTCTATTCATCCTGACTAAAGCTGCTCTTCGGTTTGCTCTGTTCTTCTCACTTTCATCACTTCTCTGTCTCTCTCTCTCTTCATCTTTAATGTACATTGGCTTGTCCTCGTTCTTCATCTTCCCCCTGTGCACATCCTTCCTTCCTCCTTCACTATCTGTTTCTCTGTGTATCTAGAGAGAGTTTGTGTGGTGTGTGTTTAACAGACATTGGGCCATGCGGGATGCCCTAATCACAGGGGTGCGTCTATCGCCTAATTACCATGATTTAGTGGCTTGAGTGCCATACAGCATCAATCTCTGTGCCAGGCGGGCACACATGCCTGGCAGTGCCAGCCAGTTCAGCTGCCCACGCCAGATCCACCCTCCGCCCCAGCACAACACAACTCAGTACAACCACACAAAAAAAGCATGATACAGCACAACACACAGCACAAATCAATGCAAAACACAGGTTTCTGCCCAGATACCATAATGAAAAGAGAAGAAAAAAAAACACTAAGTAGGTCATTGACGTTTACTATTATTTTATAGAAAAAATAATATTTTAGCAAAACTGTTATTAAAGGGATACTCCACTTTTTTCGGAAATATGCTCATTTTACAACTCCCCCAGAGTTAAACAGATGAGTTTTACCGTTTTAGAATCCATTCAGCCGAACTCCGGGTCTGACGGTACCACTTTTAGCATAGCTTAGCATAGATCATTGATTCAGACGAGTCCAGTAGCATTTCTTTCAAAATGACCAAAGAGTTTCAATATTTTTCCTATTTAAAACTTGACTCTTCTGTAGTTAAACCGTGTACTAAGATCGACGGAAAATGAAAAGTTGCGATTTTCTAAGCCAATATGGCTAGGAACTACTCTCATCCCGGCGTAATAATCAAGAAACTGTGCGGCCGTACCATGGGTGCAGCAGGCGTAATGATATGACGCAGCGCCTAAAAATAGGTCTAATAGGTTAGACAAACTTAGTCCCGGTCACGTTGGAAGAAGTTACCGAGCTGGGGACTATTTTTAGGCGCTGCGTCATATCACTACGCCTGCTGCACCCATGGTACGGCCGCACAGTTTCTTGATTATTACGCCGGGATGAGAGTAGTTCCTAGCCATATAGGCTTAGAAAATCGCAACTTTTCATTTTCCGTCGATCTTAGTACACGGTTTAACTACAGAAGAGTCAAGTTTTAAATAGGAAAAATATTGAAACTCTTTGGTCATTTTGAAAGAAATGCTACTGGACTCGTCTGAATCAATGATCTATGCTAAGCTATGCTAAAAGTGGTACCGTCAGACCCGGAGTTCGGCTGAATGGATTCTAAAACGGTAAAACTCATCTGTTTAACTCTGGGGGAGTTGTAAAATGAGCATATTTCTGAAAAAAGTGGAGTATCCCTTTAATACAGATATACTGTACATTACACACAAATATATACATATGCATAGATACATAAATGCAGCCTTAGTGAGCATAAAAGACGTCTGTCAAAAACATTAAAAAGATTTAATGTTTAAAAACTTTTGGCAGATACACAGTGTCTGTCAGAAGTTTGGAAACATTACAGTTTTTTTTTGTTTGTTTTTTACTGTATTTGAAATATGTCTCTTATGCTCATCCAAGGCTTAATTTATGTACATGTGTATACTCATAAGTCTCTTATGCTCACCAAGGCTGCATTTATTACATCAAATATACAGTAAAAACAGTAATATTGCAAAATATTATAAAAAATGTAAATACCTGTTTTCTATTTTAATATATTTTAAAATTTAATTTATTCCTGTGATGCAAAGCTGAATTTTCAGCATCATTACTCCAGTCTTCAGTGTCACATGATCTTCAGAAATAATTCATATGCCGATTTGCTGCTCAGGTAACATTTCTTAAAGTTGAAAACAGTTGTGCTGCTTAATATTTTTTCAAGTTTTTCCAAACCACATGTAACCAACATGAACACAAAAAGTACATTTCTAAGAACTTGGCACATGTTTTTAACTGCAGATTTATTAATTTTCTTTATTATGGACCCTCTTATTTGTCATGAACCCACAACACGGTGAAGCAGAGAACAACATAAAACAGCAAAGAATAATACAACACAGTTCAACACAACACTACAGAGAAAAAAAAAAAACTGAAAAAGAAAAAATTAGAGCAAGGACGGTATACGAGCAATCAAATGCAGTAAACGCAGTTAGGGGTTGAAGAGGGAGAAGAGGAGAAAAACAACATGGATAGAGCAGCAATTTGAGAGACACAGTGGGGACGCCAGAAAGCAGGAAGAAATACAGAGAAGAAAAGAGAGAGAAGCAGAGAGAATGGTGTGAAAGGACACACTGAGAGAGCTAGTATGCGAGGTGTAGAGTAGATGAAAGAGTGTAGCTGGAAGGCGAGAGGAGTCCTACACCCTGACCTGTAATTGATCGGGGAGGCTCAGGACCTTACACAGCTTTAACCCAGTAATTACAACACACTGCTATACAGCAACTTCTACGGCACAGGCAGAGGAAGAAGAGAAGGTAAATACAAGAGTGGCTTGACACAAGGAAATACCCAACTGCACTGGGAAAAAAAAAACCGATAAAAAAAACCCCATATAAAACAGAATCGATGTCGTAGAAAAGTGGACATCTAAAACTTCAAGGTCTCCTATTGTATGTGCTAGAAAAATATTTCATTTCAGAGTTCAGAGCTCTCTTACATTCATTCATTACGGGCGACACCCTGAAGGCCACACTCAGTGTATGACCGATCAAAAAAAAAAAGAAAAGAAAAACAGAAATGTCTGAAGGCATTATACACAGCCAAATAGAAATTAAACCGCTGGATTTAGAGCATCAATTCACATTACTTGGAAAACAAGCAACCTAACGCCAACTGAACAAAGTCCTGAGTGAGAATTAAAGGCTGCTTGGCAAGGCCGCGGCTCTCCATTTGGATAATTAGGACATCGCTTTGAGCCTGCAGCATTACAGTAGAACAATTTCTTTCATTCTCTGGCCTTCATTCTTGAAAAACAAAGTATTTCAGAAAGATCGATTTATTTTTTTGTGTTGGCTTGTTTGGGAAATTTAGCAAGATGAAACTAGGGCATGTCTGACAGTTTAGTGCTAACACGCTTTTGCTCTATAAACTGGCTTCTACTTATTTCTAAGTGATTTTCTGAATGATTTTTCTAAGTGATTATTTTGGGGTGAGTTTTGCTTGAAAGGAAGCAGTGACCAGAATATCTCAGAGCACTTTTCTGTCAGCAGGCCAAAACGGTTATCATTGCTGAATAGTGTTGTTCTATACCAACCCATACTTGTTGACATGGTGGTTTTGTTTTTTGGTAATATGATACCTGCATTTCAGTATTTTGAGAGCGTAGGGAGATCGACTCGATTACGTCATTTGCAGTGCTTCATGGGAGTGGGCGGAGCTAAAGAGCTATTTTGGAGCATGATCCTTTTTCAATTCTCTGATTGGTGTAATTTGCTGTACAGCATCATAATGCGTTTTTTCACCAGTATTTCCACAGTCAAACATAATTATCAAGCTGAAATAATACCATGGATTAACAACCTCGTAACTCACATTAAGTTTGGCTTTAAACGTTTATTATCATTCAAATGTTGCACTGTTGCACTCTATATAACACAAAGTGGTGGAAGCGGTTTCACACGTTGTCCAACAGCAAGGTTCTCCTGTTTTAAGTATGTTTACCTGACAATAGCATAGCAACAAGACCCAAACAGCATCATGCTAAAAACTACTCAGAACTCGCATAGAAACATGCTGAAAACCACTCGAAACATTCCCACATAGCAACGGTCTAATGTAGCTTTGTGGAGGCAGAAAGTGTGAAAATCTAGTTTCATTTAGTTGCGTCTGTGGCGCATCATTGTTTCACTGTAGCTGTAGCATACATAGTTCAGATCTATTTTGTGCGTTACATCAGCCGCCATCACATACTGAAACTCAGATAACAAGCTTTTGTTGTGAACGGCAGGATAGAGGAATGTAATCCTGGAGGGGTTGCATCCTCCCCTTTTTTAGCACTTATTCTGGTGAAAATGGATGCTGGGTAATAGGTGGAAACTATGGGATCATTTCATGCATTTCCTGAGGGTTCGACATTTTCATGTCTCATTTTACACGCTCACCTTTATCCGGAGTCTCCTTCATACACACGGCACACAACATGCACACGTGCTGCACAAACGCACATACACAGACATTCCAAGACAGCTTCCTTTAATGTCTTTTCAAAGGAACTTGAAACATGAGTTTTGATGTACAGTGCGATGAAAAAAACAGGCTAACCACATACCCGAGAGAGAGTGCTTAATGTGCATCCATATCTATGTGTATTCTAGACCGCTGTATTTTATCTCTCTCTCTCTCTGAGATGAGAGACTGTTAATAATAGTATGAAGTGTCTCAGTTTCAACATCAGAAATGTGGCTTAGTGACCTGATAAAGAATGACAGCTAAAAAAGAATGTGAAATAACCTGCAAGATTTGGAGCAAAAGCCTTTTGTCCTGGGCTAATTAGTGAGAGGAGATTCTAATAATACACACATCCAGGCTCAGCATTTAATTACCATGAAAAAGAAATCTGGCTCACCAGAATTCTAGGCATGTCATATTTTGAATGGGGGGGAGGGGACGTTCCATACATCTTGGAATACTGATATTGCTAAAGGGGAATGGTGGGATGGATTCCACTCCCCGTGATTGGATAAGTGCGAGAGACGCATGGAATTTCCCAGGAAAGACAAAAATCACACCTCATGAGTCTCAAATGCTGAGCAACCCCTCAGATGTTTTCAGGAAGAAGACATGGAAGGCAAAATGGGGGATGGACAGATGTGACAGACAGGTTAGAGAACTGAAGATGGAAAGACAAAGAAGGGGGGGAGATCGGTAGCGGAGAGAGACAGAAACGGAGAGGGAGAGACAGGGAAAGTGGGGGAGGAAAAAGATGGAGGTAAGGAGATAGAAAGACAGAGAGAGGGAAAACGGAGGGGGGAAACAGCGGTGGGAGACTGGATGGGTGTTTCCATGGTGATACTTTCGTCCTTTTCTACATGCAGAGAAACCATGGTGTTAACCATGTGAAGCTTCGCCTGTCTCTCTCTCTCTTGCTCTGTCTGTCTTTTTTATCGTCTTCCTTTACTGAAGCAGAGGGTGAATTAATAAATGAGTAGAAAATGGGATAAATAAATAAAAGAGACACAATGCCCCTCCTTTCCCAAAATGCCAATTGTGACCTATATCTGTCTGATTTGTAGGCGTTTCCTCCGACGGTTACTGTGATGCTGAATGTACATACCTACAAACACACACACACACACACACACACACAGGATAGATAGACACAAAAGTGGTGCAGACGCACAAAATACAATGTAAGCCAGTATCAGAATCCTGTTTTCCAATAGAGTCAGACCCCCATCCCCCCTTCCTCTTCCCAAACCCGAGCAGACGTGCTGCACATCTTAACTAGCACGCGCGCGCACTCACACATATACACAGACACACGCTATGAGTGTTCATCATAGCAGACTGGCAAAAGTGAGCTGTAACAGGTAAAACGGGTCTGCTTCTGTGCGCGTGTGAATTATAGACTTTAGAGCTGTAAACCACCATAAAAATGATCGAGCTGAATCCACACAGACTGGTAAAATTCACATGAGGGTCTGTGTATGATATTTTGCGACGACGCGTGACATGAATGAAGACTAGGAGACCAAATTCTAGGTGGCTGAAAAAAAGGGTGGCGGCTGGAGGAAGAGACGGGACGGGTTTTGGGGACAATGTCGTCACCTGGTGTTCAATATGAGAAGTGTCCAGCCATTGAGTGAAAATATGAATACTGTTCTCTGAATTAGGCTTGAAGAAATTATTAAAGTAGCCTTCCCACATATAATTACCTTTGACTAAAGTCAACTCTTCGCTACAGTAATTTTGCAGTTCATATTGAACAGTGGGGCTCAAAAGTTTAAGACAACATTGATTTCGGTTACACTTTTTTTAGGTGTCCCTGTTACAGTGTAATTATACATTTAAGTACTGAGTGAGTATTAATAACTAACTGCATATTCTTACTATAGGGTTAGGATTAGGATTTGTAGGACACTGTAAGGACACTATAAAAATAAAGTGTTATCTTGATTTTTTTTTTTCATTTGTTCATTTAAACATTAAAGTAAACATAAAATCCATATAAAATAAAAAACATTGTGTTATTATTATTATTATTATTAATATTGTTATTATTATAATTTAAAAAGACTGATCAAAATGTTCACCAATGAAGTGGTTTTATGTACTTTGGAAACCCATTGTGTATGTATATGTATATGTATATCTGTATGTGTATGTGTATATATATATGTATATCTGTATGTGTATGTGTATATATATATATACAGTGCTATGCATAAGTTTAGACACCCATGCTAAAGTTGACTAAAAAGAGGAATAAAAAAATCATCTTTTGTAAATTTAACTTAATGCCTTAATTTAAAAAAATTAGGAAAAATCCAACCTTTAAGGACACCAATTTTCTTTGTGAATGAATAATGTATCGTAAATAAATAAATGTTCTTCCTTAAAATACAGGGTGCATAAGTTTGGACACCCCTATGTTAAATTCCCATAGAGGCAGGCAGATTTGTATTTTTAAGTATTTAAAAAAAACAATTTTTTAGGATACTATGCATCCTGATAAAGTTCCCTTGGCCTTTGGAATTAAATAGCCCCACATCATCACATAGCCTTCACCATACCTAGAGATTGGCATGGGGTACTTTCCATAAGATCATCTCTCAATGCAAATCAAACTAGCTATTAGGCTAACTGAAATAAAACCATGCCAATCTCTAGGTATGGTGAAGGCTATGTGATGATGTGGGGCTATTTTAATTCCAAAGGCCAAGGGAACTTTATCAGGATGCATAGTATCCTAACATTTTTTTTTTTTAAATACTTAAAAATAAAAATCATAAGAACATTTATTTATTTACGATGCATTATTCATTCACAAAGAAAATTGGTGTCCTTAAAGGTTGGATTTTTCCTAATTTTTTAAATTAAGGCATTAAGTTCAATTTCCAAAATATGATTTTTTATTCCTCTTTTTAGTCAACTTTAGTATGGGTGTCTAAACTTATGCATAGCACTGTATATATATATATATATATATAAAATGAAACTCTACTTAATATTGGTTTAAATGTTAGATTTTTATTTAAATGCTCTGACAGTATTGTTTCCTCTTTTTTTATATTTTTATTCTCAATAGCCTTGCCATATCAGTGTTGATTTTAGTCAGAACAAATTCTCCAGCGGGCAAAAAACAGAAAAGCCTCTAAAGCGCATAAATCTAACTTTTAAAAAAAGTGTATACAAAAAATAAATGAAGTATTGTCTAAAATTAGTAAAAACCAATCCACCAAAAACCAGTGATTCAAGTATATGGCCTCCAGAGGGAGTAGCAGCATTATAGTTTGTGGATGCTGACGTCAACTCACAGAATTCACATTTACAGTGATCCATTATTGCTGATACTTAGAATTAAAACATATGTTTTATATATATAGAACCACTGGCTTAGTATACTGGCTTTGTTTGTACAAAATGTGTTGACACTCCCAGAACACTTTCAGATGGTTTTAAATTAAATAATAATGAAACAACTTGTATTTGCCATAGAAGGTCAATGTCAGATTGTGGTAGTGACGTGTATGAATGTGTGTTAAGTGACGAAGGCACAAGATATGAGTGTCTGGAAGCCCATGATGCCTCCGGGTAGTCAGGTGTCAAATCAATAGCTTTTTATCATTGGCATCTTGTGTTGAGGATTGGCACAAGGTACAGGTGTTAAAGGTCCCATTGCATGAAAATTTCACTTTATGAGGTTTTTTAACCTTAATATGAGTTCCCCTAGCCTGCCTATGGTCCCCCAGTGGCTAGACGTTTTGATGGGTGTAAACCAAGCCCTGGGTATTTTTGTGAAAATAAAAGCTCAGATGGGCGAATCTAGATTCTTCCCCTTATGTCATCATAAGGGGAAAGGTTACCTCCCCTTTCTCTGCTGGCCCGCCCATGAGAAAATGAGCTGCGCGAGCATGATATTGGTTTTCCTCGAGAGACATCATGGCTTGCAAACGAGCGAAGCATGGCAGTTGCTCAGTGTTTGGATGTACAAATTAACACAAAGGTATTGTTTTAGTTCCTTCATCCGAGCCTCTGAAGAACAAGTGGGTTATGTGAATTTCTAATGTGTAATTGTTCAAGTTCAGACAGATAATCTTTCTCTCAAAGTCGTTCAATACTGTTTATGCATCAGTAAATCAAGCCAGTGACTAAACGATCAACTTCACGTCGTTTCTCTTAGTAGGATGAAAATAATCTTACTTAAACTGTGATTATACAGAAAGCGATCAAAGAACAATCCCTTTCCAATCGCCCAAGCTGTCAATCACACAGCGCAAGTTTATCTGGACACTTGCCAAAACCCGTTATGAAATCAATGACGCTGTTACGCTGCACAACGAAGCTCTTACTGTACTTACCTCATGTTTGCATTGGTGAAATCATTAGTGAGAGTGCAGAAACTGCGTTGCAATGATAAGATCTTCATTCACGCGATCAACAGGCTATCATCTGCTCAATGCTCATCACTGCAACCTTTTATGTGATGGGAATAGATCTAAATACTTAAAAAACTTCTCATGATTCGTTAATCCAGATAGCTGTAATAGTAAAAACGTATAATAGCTGTAATAGTAAAAGTTTTCAAGAGAGTTGCACATGCAATGCTAAATATTTCATATGCAAGCATGTCAGCCAATCACAGCAGTGGGCGTTTACACTGAAGTCTCACAGCAGACTTCAAACAGTGCATTCATATCAGAGGCTAAAATCAGGCTAGGAAATATGCCTTTTATTTCTAAATTATAACAACTTTTGATCTAAAAAACATACTAACATTATAAGGGCACCCCAGGAAACATTCTAAAATAATAAAATAATCCATGGAATGGGACCTTTAATAATGAAGTGGGTTAAAGTTAAAGGAATTGTTCACTTCAAAATTTAAATTCTCTCGATGAATTTGATGTACCCACATTGAAAAAAATAAAATAAAAATACTATCAATGGGGTAAATCAACTGTTTGGTTACACAAATTCATCAAAATATATTCTTTTGTGTTCAGCACAAGAAAGAAATTCATACATGTTTGAAACAACTTAAGGGTGAGTAAATGATGACAGAATTTTCATTTTGAAGTGAGCTATTACTTTAAGTAAATGTAATATGTGGGCTAGTTAAGTGTCCATCAAATGCATGAATCAAGAGGTTTGCAGGAACGTTTTATGTGTGAGGGAGTGCATAAAAAGTAATGCTGTGAAAGTGAAATCATACACTCTTATTAGGTGTTCCAGATTTTTTGTTGTTGTTGTTGTTGTTGTTATGCAGGTTGAAAGTATCTTCACATCCTGATAGCCATCACTAAGTTAAATGGTCTAAATATATTTCTATAAATGTATATATCGTCTGTGGAAGGCGTAGGACCATTAAATGTCCATCCAATCATTGCATTCGGTCCGAATGATACAATGTCCTACTGTCAACATATTTTAAAACCTCCGCACACACTGCTCGCACAGATATCACACGTCATCAGCGCGTTTCGTGCTATGCAGAGTTAGACAGACGTCAGTCACAGAGCACCGCAATCGAAACAGTAGCTACCTATTACAGTTCCCCCTGAACCAAAACAATAAGCTTATGCTGTGTTCATGCTAAAACTACTGTACTTTGGAAGAGATGTTTTCAAAGCTAGCTCACTATTGCTAGCCTCTCTGGAAATTGCCTATACCTTTAAAAAATAAAGGCATTTATTAGCATTTATGGTTCCATGACGAACCTTTAACATTCATGGAGCCTTTTCCATTGCACAAAAGCTTCTTTATAGTGGAAAAAGTTATTTAGATTGTTAACATTCTTCACACTAATAATTTTTTTTTTCTTTTTAAGAACTGTTCACTGTTCAACTGTTCTGCTATGGCATCACTGTGAAAAACCCCTTTTGGAATCTTTATTTTGTTTTTGAGTGTGTAGACATACATTCATGGTCAGTTCAATGAAGACACTTCTTCAATAAAAACACAAACAGTCCATTCAATATAATTTAAATGCATGCAAAAACTAGTAACTTGCACTAAGGCTAATTTATGGCTAGATTCACAAAGTGTATGTTGGCATAAGGACAGTGTTACAGTGAAATTATACATTTAAGTATTGAGTAATATGAATTAACAACATGTACTTACATACATTATTAAGGTTAGGATTATGGTTTGGTGGTTAGTTGAACAATTATTATGCATAATTTGATGTTGTTACTACAGTAAGGACAAGTAACGTAACAAGGACACTGTAAAATAAAGTGTTACTAAACAATTTTAAAGGACAGAATTACTTGAAATTGTAGTTTTTAAATGTGATAAAAACTCACTCCTTCCATTTTGGTAATATTATAGGCTATTGGACAATACATCTAAAATATCTATATTCTATATATTAATATCTATCCACTTGATCTGGCTCCATTCTGGTATGTAACACAGTAGATCTCAACCTTTTTGACTTTCAATTTATGCTTGTTTTGTCTGATAATCAATAAGTTTAAGTCATCTTAAGGCCCCCTTGGAAGTTTGTTGATGCCCCCTAGTGGGCCCCCGGCCCCCTGGTTCACATAAAAAACGCTCACTTTTCACCGACCAATTCAGTCCATTATGGAATTAAAATGGTTGCAGATGGCAATTTGCGGTAACTTTACACTTTCAATAAAAGAAGACAAACGTGAAACTAGATAAGGGAGTGATGAGATAGGGAGGTGGTGTATTTGTTTGTGTTTTGATTGAGTCAGTGGGTGGCAGGGACTGAAAATGGCATTCAGTGTTTCTTGCAAGGCTCTGTTTAATTGCCTTTGTGTCACCGTCAGTTTGGCTCAAAAGAAAGCTGGGGAGGCTGGTGCAAGAGACAGAAGGAAGAAATCTCCAGAAGGGACAGATTATGTGGATAGAATGGAAACATAAGGGTGAATGTCATAACAATAGATATCACATAAATTTAGCAATAATGATATATAATGGCGAAAAAGATCTCTGCATCTGCTGGCTCTCGTTTTCTCTCATTAGATACTCTCATTTTGCTTGAGCGCTGAGCTCATTAATATGTTCCCTGTTGAAAAGAGCAACTTATTTGCTCCCAAGCATAATATGTGGTTGAAATTGTTTTGGATGCTGGTGTCCCATATAGCTTAACAAACAAGACAGATTTATTCTGGTTGGCCAGCATTTTTTGATAATACTAATAATTACAATTACTTTATTTCCAAAAATGTCAGTGTGATACAACTCTATTATTCTATAATAAAGACAGAAAATCATAAGAAGTTTAGAATAATCTTTTCTTAACATTTCTTTAAAAAAAAATGTCAAGTGCTTCAACCAACATAGTCATGTGGAGCAACCAACAAATGCAAAAAAATAATAATTCCTGCAGACTTTGTGTCAAGGTCAATATTCCTCTTAGGCCTGGTTTCACAGACAGGGCTTAGATTAAGCCAGGATTTGGCCTTAGTTCAATTAGAGAATTTAAGTAGCTTTTATAAATGTGCCTTAGAAAAAAAAAGAAAAACATACCTGGTGTGCATCTTGAGACAAATCAATGACACTGGCATATTTTAAGGTATGCCAGTATAAGTTTCTTTCAGTTAAAACAGCTCAAACATGCATTTTAGTCTAAAACTAGGCTTAACTCTGTAAAAATCGGGGGGTAAAAATATCAGATAATTTTACTTTTTATGACAAGGCAACTGTCAGGATTATGTTGTGTTTTGTGTTTCATTCCTGTTTGTTTGTTTGTTGTGCTTCAGTTCAGTTTAGTCTTAATTGTATCCAAGTTAGTCTCCTTGGTTACTGATTACATTCAGCTGTCTGTCATTAAGTTTCCCTGTGTATTTGTACTCCCTGTCTCATTCAGTTCATTGACGATTCTCGTCTTTATGTGAGTAGTTAATGTTATGATTCTCTGTTCCTTCGTCTCTTTGTGTTCATTAAACAAGTTAGTATTTTATCTTCATCGTCATGATTCTAGCTAACTACCACATCAGTTATTTATGACAGAAGAACCAACTTAAAATATGGATAATGAGGACTGTGTTTAACAAAATGGCTGGTCGCTGGAGGATTATGTGGAGGATTACCTACTCTATCACGAGGGACACTGGGACGATGAAACAGCATTTCTGGAGAGGGATGGATGATATTCTCTGGCAGATGCTGCTGTTGGGGGAGGATGAGCGTCCGTTCATCGAGTTCATCGATTACGCCTTGTGGGTATGCGGATCCCTCCCTTACTGTGGGAGTCACTGAGGACAACGACATCAGTAACTCCGACTCCCTAGGACTATCAACACCTCCAGCCATCACGCCTGTTCTAGAGAAAATACTTTGTCCCAGCCCGGAGTGTCCCGGAAACACAGAGAAACCTTCCGCAACAGATCCAGGGATGACACCCATGCCTCCAACGGAGTCAGAACCCGAGCCAGTGCCTGCCACGGACCATGAGCTTGAGCCCCCTACATGTCCGGAGTTAGAGCCAGCCACAGAGTCCACCCCAGAGCCAAAACAGGTTGCTGCACCCATCCCAAGGCTGGAGCCGATCACCAAATCCAGCGAGGAGTCAGGTCTGGTGAAAAAGCTCTCCGTTTCACTGCGGCACTTGTCCCTCTCCAGCCCACTACACTCACATCATGGATGGCCCGATCCCACCTAATATCCTGCCAACTCCATTGTCACCATCATACCCGCTGACTCCATCTAATTAGTGTCTCATAGCTCCTTGACTGTGCTCTGTGAAGAGGATCCCCTGGCTACACCTCAGGCCTCCAAGCCCAGTGCTCCATCTCAATCTGTCAGCCCATCGGATCTGCCTTGGCTCTGTGCTCCTTCAGCTCCGCCATCATTAAGGCTCCCTCGTCCCTCAGGCTCAAACTTGGTTTCTCCTCACCCTGGTTTCAATCCTCTGGCCTCCTGCTGCGCCTCAATCCTCCAACCCTCTAGTTTCACCGGGATCCTTCTTCCCTCCAGTTCCACCTCCGGTGTCGCCCCGTTCTGGCAGGCCCCCGCCTCCACCTCAGTCACTCGAGGCGATGACATCACCTCCAGGCCTTTTGTTTTTTTTTCACATTTGTCACGTAGTTACATTAGGCTACACACGTTCCGCATTCTGACACCGCAGCGCGCAGCCTATGCATGGGTTGTACCATGAGAGGGAGTTCTCCCCCCCCCCCACCCATAGAGTTGGTTGGGTCCATAGCTCGTCTTTTCCAAAACGTTTTCTCAGGTATAGGCTACCGCGGCACCACCGGCGCCTACCGATAGCTGGGCCGGCCCTACCGTAACGGTACGCGTCAGGGAGGATGGATGGGAGGAAGAGGCCAGAAGAGGCTGAAAAAGCCAGGTTGAAAAAAAGAATGGCATTGGAGGAGGATGCTGCAAAATGTGCCAAGCTTACAGATTCATTTTCAAGAGGACAAACACAAGTGGCAACAGGTAAAGAGAGATAGGTCTAGTAATGATTAGCATTAGCAACGCTGCAACATAATTATTCGGCTAATACCGTTGTAGCGTTGTCAACCTATTCACTAGAAAAATATAAAATTTACTTAAAATATTAGCCTTTTTGTATCACCCAATACGTGGCGATTCATAGACTCATAGATTCAAATATTATGCAATTTAATATTGATAACAAAACTCAAGCTTGATCTGTGTATGCAGTAAAATGACCTCTTCATTATTTTTTTCATTATACTATATTATCACCCAATATTGGATTCAATCTTTTTGTCAACTTGTTTTCTTTCAATTAGGACTGGTTTTATACTTCTATTTGCATCTGATTAATCATAGGCCTCATTTATCTGAGAGTAGGTATCACGTTTTTTTTAATTAAAAAAGCATTATTTTTGAATACAAATAAATCTGTAAACATTAGTTCAATATGCCTCTTTGTGGAAGAGTGGGATACATTTCAAATGCTTTTTCTTTCTTTCTTTCTGCTTTTGTTAACTTCTCAGCTTAAGTGAATTATTATTTAACCTTTAAATTATTTGTTGAACTATGGTATTAATAAAAACTACACAATAGTAAGAGCTGAACTGTTGCTTAATTTATCCAATTTGGTAAAAGTACTAATTTGGAATTCCACCATGAAAAAAGAGGGCCGGTATTGGGCCTGAAACTCCCGAGCTGAAAAGTGGCTGACGTCCTTGCGGCTTTGCTAGGGTCTCCACCTCGTCCTGCTTCACCACCGTCGGTCGATGCCCAGGCTACGTCCAGTAAGACTTTTAGGCCTTGGCTCTTCCCCGCCAGTTCCGCCATGGTATTCCTCTCTGCTGACTCCTCCTGTCCATCTCCAGCCTCTCCTTGCCCTCCTCCTAAACCCCCTCCCTCCACAGTTGGATTTAGGGCCGTTACATAGTCAACGCATCGGTACGCATACGCGTCCACAAGGCTACGCGTCGCTGCGCTTCGGCCGCCATTATGCGTCGATGCGTAGCCAAATGTGTTGTCCTAGTTCTTGATACGCGACGCGGGGGCGACATTGCAAGTATTGTACATTAATTTAAGTATATTATGTTTACAGAAGAAGGTTTGAATACAATGGCGGGCGAAGAGAAAAAATTATGCGAGCGTATGCGCATACATCTCGTCTACAATGTGTGTGTGTGATTTTGGTTGGGTGACAGTTGTAGGTTACAGTTTGACAAAAGCACAATGTTGTGTTTTACATAAATATAAGTAGGCTAAACACTTTGCAGTTTTAATGATGTCCTGTATGAACAAAATGCACACACACACATTCCAGCATTGCAATCTTGACATCGGAGCCTGTTATTAAGCTGCGTCCAAAACGCGAATAGAGCGTCAAATTCGCGTCTATTGTGTCTAGTTCGACGCTTGAACATTTTGAATCCATTCGCGCGTCCAAAGCGCAAGCTAGCATTTGAAGCGAAATAGACGTGCGTTCAGAACATAGGTTCAGAACTATGACTCTACAATGACTCTACTACCCCCTGTTGCGTGAGCGGTGTATTGCATTTCATGCATCGCCCGTGACTCTTGCGTCTGCGTCGCTCGCGTTGCTTGCTCGCGTTGACTATGTTAACGGCCTTATGCATACAGTGCGAGGACGTGCCTTGCGGGAGGGGGAGTACAGATTATGTTGTGTTTTGTGTTTCATTCCTGTTTGTTTGTTTCTTGTGCTTCAGTTCAGTTTATTCTTAATTGCATCCAAGATAGTCTCCTAGGTTACTATTACGTTCACTGTCTGTCATTAAGTTTCCCTGTGTATATATACTCCCTGTCTCATTCAGTTTATTGACGGTTCTCATCTTTATGTGAGTAGTTAATGTTATGATTCCTTGTGCCATTGTCTATGTATTCTCTTCGTGCTCATTAAACAAGTTAGTATTTGATCTTCATCGTCATGATTCTGCTAAAAAAAAAACATGTTTTTACCTTAATCCTTATTGTCCTATAAGCATTTTTATTAAGATGTGTACACTCACGTATACAAGATTTAAGGAAAATATGTTATTAGTTTACACAACATTTTTAGAGTTAATAAAGTAAAACTTTTGTTGAAAATGGTATAAAAGTTTCTCAAAAACCATAGGAAAACAACATGAGTACAAAAATATAATGGAAATTCATGCTGGTCTTTTTAGCAGGGCCAAAAAAAAACTGCTTCATCAATATGATCAAAGAAAAATCATGCTTATGTCCACCTCCCCCCCAAAACAACACATAACACCACCAAGGTTTATGACTGATAAAATATTACCAGCTTCTTGTGTATTCCCCTGCCTGGCAGTGACAGATAGCTAGATAAGGGCAGTGTAACATCACTTTACCCCGGTACTGTGAGCTTTGTAAAATTATTCATGAGAGCACCAGATTTCCCAGTAGATCTCTGAACTTCCCTCCTCCGTATTTGACCTCTGCGGGAGAATAAGTGTCACTCAGTGGATCTGTTAAGCTGTACTGCATTTGTTTTATGTACCACTGTTATCTTGGATGGATTTTTTCTGATGTTATTCATGCTAATAATGCTAAATTACTGGAGCCAAATGACCAAGTGGTTCATAGTTGTTTAGGCGATGTACCCATTATATGTAATTAAGTATTGGCCAGTTTTAGAATTTTAGAAATGTAAGAAAATAATTGGCCACATTCAAGTTTGCACATCATGACTTCATCTGTATTTAAGGCAGATTCAAATAAACAAGCCACAATCTTCAACCTGATTGGCTGTAGTGCAAAAACTAAATGCAAAAACATTACTGCTACATAAATGGTTTGGAGACTGCAGGAACACTAGCCAAAAGATATCTTTAAAAAAAACTTGCATCACAATAAGTGTAGGATATTGTGACTGTCAAAACATTTGGAAGCCTTTGGAAGTTTAGTGACAGCATGTTACCATGTTTACATGGTACAATGACTGGTAGGCTACTGCTTTTATTATTGCATGATGCAAATTTTGCAATTTCAATTCAATTCTTGTGGTTTGATTCCGATCTTGATTCAATATCGGTTCATCTGGATGTTAATTTTTCTCAAGAAAGAAAATCTCACCTAATGCTGTAAAAATAGGCTGAGCCCTGTCAGCTGGTATTATTAAAGGTTCAAAATAACAACTAAAACTAAATATAATAAGTAAATGGTTTTTATTATAATAACAACTTTACAATATTTTAATAATATTATTATAAGTAAAAAATATAATAAATATGTAATATAGTGCACGCAAACTCTTACCCATGCGTACGAATGTTTTGGAGATGGAGCAGTTTGGCGACACCGATGGTGAGCTGGAGTTAAATGTCTTTTTGGTCACTTTTAGACAGAAAATGTAAAGACATATACAGAAAGATAATACAAAATATAATTTCACTCACCAAGCCTGTCACTTGAAGCAAATATCCATCCCTTCTAAAATGTCCACGCCAGCGAGCGCGTTGGGCCGTTTAGTGAAACTGACGCAAATAACAGTTTAAATAAATAAAATAATGATTTAAACTATGTTTTACTTCTGATATAAACATTTAGATTAAATATGCCATTCAAATTAATGGAGTTTAACACTTAAACATGAAATCATTACTGAGAAGTTACAAAAAATTTTTTTATATTCAATCAATAGAAATATTTGTTGTGGAATGTGGATGCGAGGTTTTTTAACACTTTTCCTGTGGCGTGCTGTTTTAATGTTTTAACCACAGAGATAATTTCTTATGATAATACCAGATTGTCTGAGAAAATAGTTTCGTGCAAATAATGCCCAAGGCCTATCTGTTTCCATTAAAAATATAAATCAATTAAAAATACAATTTGGCCAGTGGAAAAGATAATGTTTTTTACACTATATGATTTATGTATTCAAAAACAAGGCAAGATATAGGCAACTACTTGATTTGTATTAATGTAATGTGTCTTGTACCGTTAAACGTTATCACGTGGATGAATAATCATATGCAAATGATATGCAGATGAGGATCTGCATAGTAAAACTAGGCATTGTAAGCTCCATATATGGTTATTTCGGGGTGGAGACGCATGTGCGCACAATCTTCCGCTGACTGGGATTTATAAAGTGAATTCTGCGCAGGTTCTGGCGTACGAACGGTTTTATAAGTCTGAATATTTTTTTGGCGTACGCCATTTTAGGCTTTCAGGCGCACGTACACTTTTAGTAAGGTTCCTACGCACAGTTTTATAAATGAGACCCCATGTCCTTGATTCTGATCTGCGTTCAAAGCCGTTGTAAATTACTCAACAAACAAACACCTGTGACCGCATTACACTAGTATTACTCCGCAACCGCCGTTTGTGATTCTTTGTTGCTGCATGTGTTGCTTGGCAACCCCTTTGGAACTACATATGAATAAATGTGTTATAACCACTGATCTATATAGAATGTCATTATAGATCAGTGGTTATAACTTTTTATTACATGGCTTGGTTGAATTCTAATGTAGAATGCGGTCTGTCATTTCTTGATAACAGACCGCTGCTAAGTATAACACACCGTTGCCATGAAAAACAGAGTGTTGCTATGGACGCAGGATTCTAACCGTAGAGACGGAACGGACTATTTTCTTTAGCGGAAGCAATACAATTGTTTTTAAATCAATAAACTCCTTTTTAAATCAATATTTTGTGTCAAATTATTGATTTATTTGGTAGGTAGCCATGGTCCGCTTCGCGTTGGGGTCCTGATCAGCCTGTCGGGGTTGTATTCGCTATAACAACCGCCTCGCTCTACATTATCCCATACATATTTTTTTGTTGCAGGTGTTTATTTTATAAATAAAATAAATATTAAAATAGCCAACTAAAGTGCTATGGTCATGGCTTTCCTGAGGTAAATGTAATGTTATGTGACATTGTTCTCCAGCTGTGTTATTGACCTCTTTCTGCGATTGAATAACACTGATTGATCGATATTATGTATGAGGCATATACATTTCGGTAAGTTGTACTGTATCTTTCAACATACCTGTTATTGTTCATTTGTGTTTATAAAGATAAAGATACATGAATAAAAACTAAAGATACATGATTTTAACGTGCCGCTTGAACTGAGGCGCTACAGCGATCTGTCACATTTACAAACGCCAAAACGGTATTTATTGTTTGAATTTCGTAATAAAATTGACAGAATCTGAGAGCTGAGAATTTGTTTCATATCAAAAGTAACCTTCTCTGTCTTGTCTGTCGGTGTCAGTGTCCTTCGCAATTTTTCTCTGCGTGAGAAAATGGATGTGTGGCGTGAGAGCGTGTGAAAAGTGTCAATTGCGTGACTCTCACGCTGAATGCCTGAGAGTTGGCAGCCCTGGTAATATTCCCACATATAGGACAAAATAGGAAGGAACGAAACAAAGATAAGAAAAAACTAAAATACGTCGCAATACTTAAGTCGGTCGCAACCTTGAAGATATAAGATAAACTTTAAAGGAGTCATAACCTAGTATTACATTGGATACCTACTGCTGTATTATAGTCTTTCAGGCCCTTCTAAAAAAGAAAAGTGGAAAAAAAATAAACACAGACCTACTTTTACCCTTATTTCTGAAGGCATTTTTGTCTCGCGAGATCAATGCGATGTTTTGGCTGTCGTGGACGCTCTATATAGCTCTGCACGCCAGTTGAAAGTGTTGTTGGGACAGCGTCATTAAAAATGAATTTTATCCACTGGTCCCTGATAGTTTCGTCCGATTTTGGGAGATAAAACACATTTACATGTTTTTTATGGCAATCAACCACAGAGCAAGTCCGGTGTGCACTCGGTTTCTCCATCTTTCTCGACTGAACTGAATATGAGGGGGAGAGAGGGGAAGGGGGGCTTCCTGCTGCGGTGTCCATATATGGTATATCCTACTACCTCATGACGTCAAGAGGGAGCTGAAATCAAAATCTCGTATTTGAGTGCGCGTGCACGCGCGCTGGTTTATTTACCCTGAGGTAAACAAACGCTTCACTTTTAAATATCGGCTTCCCGGCCAGTGTATAATCGTTAGTCGATCATAACATACATTGATTCTCGTGGAAAAGTGAAAATTGCAGGTTATGACTCCTTTAAGATTTAAAATGTCAGCATGTTGCAAAACAAAAAAAATCACACCAGTCCACTAATCAGATTCAGCAACAACACAACTAAAAACTTCAAAATGTTTTCATGTTCATATGCACATGACCTGTTTGATATCACTAGCAACATGTGAACAGACATTGGTCACATGACTACAAGAATCATTTATCATGATCACAGCACTATATGTGTAGTAATGCTAAAAGAATAAATTAAATGGGAGAAGAATTCAGACTGTCCACTGAGATCAATAGCAGCAATTCACACAATCATTATTCTGCCACTCTAGCATGAAATACCAGAGATATGAACTGGAAAATCTTAGATTTGACTTGGGTCAGACCTTGAGGATTTATGACTTGACTTCAGCAAATAGAATACTTAATATATGATACTTTGACTTCAGTGCAGTTACTAGTGATCTGAGCTGATGACTGGAGATGAGTCATCCTATCAAACAGTCACATACTGTGCTGCTCAGATGAGCAAAGTGTAATCTGTTAAGAAATAGCAAAATGTGAATGGAGAAAAAAAAAACAATCATATCAGTATACATCACTGAAAACATAAATTTGATGGCTTAAAAAAAAGAAAAAGATTTGCAACCTGAAAAACAGGGATTCAATGATGCATAACAACTTTGAAAACTCAAAATAAAAAATGTTTTTTTTTACAAAACAAGAAATCCCATAGAAACCAATCATATTCAACAACCACAGCCAAGGGGCCAACCTGAATTTATGACTTGTGAATATTATAAAATATAAATATATATGGGAATATTTCTGTACAGTTTAAACACCCTAATATTGTATATCACATCATAATGCTTTAAGTTGTAGTTATCATGCATTACATAAGCATACATGCATTCATATTTATTTATATGGTAAAGTATGATCTTTATCTATGTCAGAGCAAAAAAACAACAACAATTTGGTTGATTGGACTAATTCATTAATTAACAAACAAACTTGACTTGATCTTGAACTTGAGACTTTAATATGTTCTTCCATCAGTCAAAACGTGGCATTATGAATATATTTTTTTTTTATTATGGAAATTCTCCAATTGTCTGGGAAAATGCATCTGAACAGCATTTTTAAATGAGCACCAATAGAAAGCGAATCATTCACTTCTATGTAACTATGTTGCGTATCTATTATATACTTTATTGTATGTTTGTTGCTTAGTTTTCTTAGGCTATATCAAATTCAGTGACAGCAACTGTAAATGTACTGTAACATGCGCAAACTGTTGTATATCACCGGTACTGTTGTATATTTGGACATTTTCTGAAGCTTGCTTTAAGCAGCCTTATACTGTGTGTTCTGAACAGCTTCAGGCCTGGTTCAGTCAACGTTCACAGCTCCAGGCCTCCAGCTGTGCTGTTCAGCCCAGCTCCATGCCAACAGTGCCCACTCAAACTCTCAATCGATTGAGCCTGCATGCACTTCAACACATCCCTCTCTCCACATCTCTGAGATTTCTACAGTAGCTGTGGCTACTTCAGAGATTTTCCAAAGCATTTTCTGCAGAGATAATAGAGTTTTAATGGAAGGGGCATAGGACGAGCCCCTGATTTTCTATCTGCGTACGGCAGCACAGTGCCAGCCAATAGGCTTTATCACAGGCTGCAGCTCGGAAAAGCTCATTTGGTTGTCCGAATGGGATGAGCCCGGCTGATAGCGGAGCTGAATTATGGAGGCTTAAGTTTATTTCTCTAGGGCTTTCAGTTTGTTCGCCTTGTTTGCTTTTGTCTCCATATGGCATCTATTTGTCCAGTCTGAGGGTGACCTTGTGTTGGGCGCATGCAAATTGTGTACTTTTCGGATTTGAAAACTGGGATAGACGTTAATACTTAAAAAGCGCCAGCTCATGTACTGCATTGATTTCTTTGATGCAAATGTGATTAAACGGATGCCACAGTTGACATGGAGGTCATGTGGAGACATGGGATGTTTGAGAAGCCAAGATTAATGAAAGATGCAAACTCCAGTGAGTATAGCGAGAGATTGTTCCTCAATCTGCGTTCTTAAAGGGTAACTCTCAACAAAATGAAACCTAGGGTCTTTTTGTTAATCTACCCGAGGCAAACTTTCGTTTAAAAGCATAATTAGAATGGAAACGCCACTTTTAAGTTTGACCGTATTTTCGTTTTCGGTCAAATTGCCTTTTGAATGGGAGTGCTTGGGGCACTTCTGTGATTGCATCAAAAATTGCTATTTTTAAAACACTAAGAAGGCTCGACACACCATGAAACTTTGCTCGAAGTATCACCAGGGGTTCTACACATGAACTCGAGCATTGAGAACATTGTTTGTGTACACAGAGTTTACTAAAAAGAAAAATATTGAACAACTCACTGTAGCTGTGTCGCCCGGCATTTTGACAGTCAAAAATCTCCGAATGTGAATGAACTGACTCTGATTTTTAGTATTGCTTCTTATATGAGCATCCTTTTTCAAATGCAAGGTCAATATTGATTTTCACTAACGACAAAACAACAAATCCGTGAATTTATATGGAACTAAGCTTTAGGAGCTTTCCATCTTTACTCTCCTCCCTGTTACGTTGCATTCGGAGACCGACTATTTGGATTCAATAGTAGAGGTGTGAATAAATTCTTGTCATTTCATTCTTAACCAACCTACAGTTGGAAAACAAAATAAAACTTGAGCGTCTGAGCAACCGAACACACATCTCCAACCCATATTGCTCCGTGATGTGTAAACGGTCGCTTTGGCCAGGTGGTATTTATAGCATAGGGGGCGGGACACTTTAGATTCTAGAGAGCATTTGATTGGACAGAAGATGTGATGAGAAGCTGAAGTCCGCAGCATTTTAGAGGAAGTGAGAGACTGTACGTTTTGAATGCTCAGGCTATATCTCCTAAATGCGAATTTTGTCATTGTTTTGGAACACACCAGCTTATTCATAACCTTAAGTCTAACATACTCCTCCTAAAAGCTAAAAAAAAAAAAACATACATTTTGATTTTAGGGGGCCTTTGGCTCGTTTCCATTGAGCAGTACGGTACGGTACAGTACGGTACGGTTCGGGTCTTTTAACCATGATCTGGCTAGCGTTTCCACTGCCAACAGTACCCTTTACTTGATAGGCGTGGTGTTTCGATCGACGTCATTTTCGTGCGAAGAAGAACATAGTAAACTACAATGGATGACATACAGCAGATCTTGTTCTTGCTCCTCGACATGTTTGTCACAAGAAGACAAGCGCCGACATTAGGCTTTTCTCAATATCAAGTACACAAAGTTTGTACTTGCCATGTGCGACTCCTACATGCAAATGGTACAGCGCGTTCTTAAAAGCGTCACTCAGCTCGCTCTGCTACTCCGGTTATCTCTGTTACACTGTATGTACATTTTAAGCAACAATAAAACGAAATATGTTATAAAACACCACTCTGCCTCTTTTCGTTTTCATTTAAATAAATTAAACATTACAGGGACACAAATGTGGTTCATGCGCAACGCATATTGATTTTTCACTGCACGTTATACGTTATTCGATTTATAACAAAACGAAATTTAAAAACACAACCCTACCGTTACCTCTTTTCGTTAAAAAAAATAAAATAAATTACACATATTCCAGGCAATATATGCATTTGTACAAATGTTGCAATAAACATCAGTGATAATCTTGTAATAAAAAAAAGACAAAAAAACATTTCTTTTTGTAAAATTTCAGTTTTATCAATAATAGCCAATTTAAAAGTTTAAGTAAAAGGTACAAGAACCTATGAAATAAAGCAAACAATTCAGTCAAATATCCAAATGCAGCGCTCTAGTCTAACATTACAATAGTAAAGTTAAATACAAATAGCCTATAATATGAAACTAAACTTAGCCCTCAGCCAAAACGATTGACAGGGAACGAATTATATATTCACGAGACCAAAAATCGCCCGTTAGGTCTACACAAGACGAATTATATCTCATGTTTAACCACTACCGTCGGAGTCAGCGGCGAACATCAGAAGAACTAGCCGAGGAAAGGCTCATCCAGCCGGGAAACATGAGTGCCGAGCGCCCGCTGATCGCATGGATCTCACAACCGGGCAAAAAAATAAAATAATCATCTTTATAAATAAACCACAGATTTGAGCTTTAAACAACTACATTCTCGCCTGAAAAGCTGTTAAAATTACATTTCGTGACACAGTAACAGTAGTAGTACAATATTATACTGTATATTAAAAAAATGGCGCTTCTTATGTTGTCATTCCCCTTGTAGCACGCGCAAGTGACGATTCTCTGTCAACCAATCAACGTCCTGCAGTGAGTCTAGCTCCACCTTTTAGTACCATACCACTGTGCTAGGTACCCCAATGGAAGGGTACCTAAAAAGTGGTACGGTACGGTTCGGTATTTTGGTACAATTCACAACTTTTGATAGTGGAAACACAAATAAATGCGTACCGTTCCGTACCGTACCGTACCGCTCAGTGGAAACGAGCCATTAGAATTGAACCGTTAGAAATCCCAGAAGCGATAAAAACCTGGAGAAAGCTTGCAGTATTTTTATTGGCATATTATTATACTAATTTTCTTAAATACAATCGGTAAAATAAAATGATATAAAATAATATGAAAAGAATGTCTATAATAATATGAAATAAATGTTTTAATAGGTAAGACATTTGTTTGTGATGTTATGTTGTATTTATTGTGCATTAGCAGCTGCTTGTAATATGCTTGGACAGTCAGTTGAGCAACCTGATCGCAGCCACATTCTCACAAGGATGTGTTGCATGACTTGCGTCCTTGCGTCCTTCTGAGTTTGTTCTTTCAAGGTAGCCTGGTAAGACCTGTCTCCACGAGAATGCAAGACCGTTCTTTGAATTGAGAAACAGCCATGGTTGTAAAAGGGTCTCATAAGTCATAATAATAATAATAATAATAATAATAATTTGTTACATTTATATAGCGCTTTTTCTGAGACCTCAAAGCGCTTTACATAGAAGGGGGGAATATCCTCAACCACCACCAATGTGCAGCATCCACTTGGATGATGCGACGGCAGCCATATTGCGCCAGAACGCCCACCACACACCAGCTTACTGGTGGAGAGGAGACAGAGCGATGAAGCCAATCAGTATATGAGGATGATTAGGAGGCCATGATAGACAGAGGCCAAGGGGCAAATTTGGCCAGGATGCCGGGGTTACACCCCTACTCTTTTTCGAAGGACATCCTGGGATTTTTAATGACCACAGAGAGTCAGGACCTCAGTTTAACATTTCATCCGAAGGACGGTGCTCTTTTGGCAGTATAGTGTCCCCATCACTATACTGGGGCATTAGGACCCACACAGACCACAGGGTGAGCACCCCCTGCTGGCCTCACTAACACCTCTTCCAGCAGCAACCTGGTTTTCCCAGGAGGTCTCCCATCCAGGTACTAACCAGGCTCAGCCCTGCTTAGCTTCAGTGGGCAACCAGTCTTGGGCTACAGGGTGATATGGCTGTTGTTATAAGAATAAGTAACTGCACAATTAATTAAAATGGCAACTAGGGCAATTATAAAAGGCTGAGATTTACTTAAAAAAATATATGCACTGCATTAGATGGTTTAACGTTTGAAAATGAGGAAATTAAGACAAATTAGTATTGTAATTTTAGTTAATATATATATACACACATCTTAAATACAAATTTTTATTTTAGAGTGAAATTACAATAGGACAATAGCAATTTATTTAATAATAGTAATAATAATAATAATAATAACAACAACAAAAACAACAGCAACAGCAACAATTTTTACCAGACAAATCAAAAATTTCAGATTTTTCCCCCAAATCGTGCAGGCCTATATTAAGTGTTAAAAATGTTAAATGTAACATCAGGGAAATATTTAAATCTAGTTAGCATTACATTTCCTCATTAAGCAAATGCTTACAAAATGAGCTGTTCAATGCTGAAAAGATGAATGCTTGCACAGGGAATCCAGGGAAAGCCTGAGTGGGATGCTATCACAATAATCCCAAATTAATTACCTGTAATAAACATTCCTAATGGTCCTTCTGAGACTGAGACCAACTGAGAGTGAGATCCCAGCTTATATAGGGTAATTGTGTCCTACTCTCCTTCTGTTACCGTTTCCTCATAAAGCAACACTGGGTGACTCTGTTATAATCGATCCCAGAGCAGCAGAACTCCATACACCCATACACTGCAAACTAATTGCACATTTGTCTGTCGCCGCAGTAGCAAATTCACAAAATCGGCACAAAATGTAATTTCAGAAACTTGAAGAGGGTGAAGATTTCATTTGTACAACTATAAAGCCAACAACTAATGTGATCTCTGCAACGAACAGCACACATGCAACAGAGTGACAAAAGTAATCAATGGCAAACTATCTAACATCCCATATGTGGACAAAAGCTGCCCTTGAGATGAAAGTAATAATACAAAAGACATGAAAATGAAAGAGAGAGAGATTCTACTCAAACTCTCCCACTGTGTTAAGAGAGTTAAGAGACTAACCTGTTAAGAAACTCATTATACTATACCTATTCACCATTCTTTAAATAATGAAAGCTTTCACAACAGAGAACGCGACTCAAGTTAAAAGATATCACTTTTTTTAAAGGGATACTCCCCTTTTTGGGGAAATAGGCTCATTTTACAACTCCCCCAGAGTTAAACAGTTGAGTTTTACCGTTTTCGAATCCATTCAGCCGAACTCCGGGTCTGGCGGTACCACTTTTAGCATTGAATCGGACAGGACCAATCGCATCTCTCTCAAAAAAAATAACCAAAGAGTTTCGATATTTTTCCTATTTAAAACCTTCTCTTCTGTAGTTACATCATGTTCGTGAAAAGTTGCGATTTTCTAGGCTGATATGGCTAGGAACTAGCCTATACTCTCATTCCTGCGTAATAATCAAGAAACTTTGCTGCCGTACCATGAGTCCAGCAGGCGTAATGATATGACGCAGCGCCTGAAAATAGTCCCCAGCTCGGTAACTTCCAACGTGACCGGGACTAAGTTTGTCTAACCTATTAGACCTATTTTCAGGCACTGCGTCATATCATTACACCTGCTGCACCCATGGTACGGCAGCAAAGTTTCTTGATTATTACGCAGGAATGAGAGTATAGTTCCTAGCCATATCAGCCTAGAAAATCGCAACTTTACATTTTCTGTCGGTCTTAGTACACGATGTAACTACAGAAGAGTCAAGTTTTAAATAGGAAAAATATCTAAACTCTTAGGTCATTTTTTTGAGAGAGATGCTAATGGTCCTGTCCGATTCAATGATCTATGCTAAGCTATGCTAAAAGTCATACCGCCAGACCCGGAGATCGGCTGAATGGATTCGAAAACGGTAAAACTTGTAAAAGTTGTAAAATGAGCCTATTTCCAAAAAAGTGGAGTATCCCTTTAAACGTGGAACACAAAAGTAGACATTTTCGATACATTTATTGTTACTTAGGCTACGTTCACACTGCAGGCTGAAACGACCCAATTCCGATTTTTTTGCCCCTATGGGACCTGTATCTGATCTTTTCATGACAGTCTGAACGACACAGATCCGATCTTTTCAAATGCGACCCAGGCCACTTGGGTATGTGGTCCAAATCCGATACGTATCCGATCTTCTGAAATGCGACTTCAGTCTGAACGGCCAGGTCGCATGTATCCAACCCGCACGTCATTGATACGCGACAAACGTCATAATTCTGCGTTGAAGTAGGCGGGAATGAGAAGATAAACAACCTGGTTCTGGTCATTCGGAAGTTACTGATGAATTCTGTATTAGTGAAGCCACTCACATCAGTATCCCACCACTCCTGGCTGCGACTCCGCACCCACACGTTTCTCTCTACCGACGTTGCTACCACTGCTCCACAAAACGCCATGGCCAAAAACCTTGCTCTCCTCCTTTTTAATTTTCTTCTTAAAACGAGAAGATTGTAATTGTGCTGGCTCCGTTGGGAAAATAACTTTAATATCGCTAAACGAGCTCCACTGTTGACATCCATGTTTAGCTACTTCCGCAAACAACAAGTGACGTCGTTGACCGTTGAGTACTCTTCTGCGCATGCGAGTCACTTCTGGGTCATTTCACGTTCACGTTCACACAGGAGATCACAAAAGGTCACATTTAATTGGAAATGTGAACGGCCTTGCAAAAAAAATCTAATTTTTTCAAAAAATCGGAATTGAGCATTAAGCCCTGCAGTGTGAACGCAGCCTTTAGATATGTTACTAAAGCCAGGTTCAGACTTCACGATGTCAGCCTGATTTTGGCATGATCTGTTTGAAGTAGGGTGTTGTGGTGATTCGTAAATGACAATGGCCGTCAGGACGCTTCATGACGTCACGACAGAAAGACTAGCATGATTTTTTTTCTCGGCCCTCCACGATGGCAACATTTTATGGTCCAACTCCTTCCACAGACGATATATATTTATAAAAATACATTTAGATCGCGTAACATAGTGATTGCTATCAGGAAATGAGGAGACTTTCAACCAGCATATCTATATTTCTGTAGAGAATCACCTAAATGCACCTTTGCCAGGGGGAAAAACTACACACGACTACAACAATGACACACAGGCCAGGAAACTGGAATGAAACAATATTGTTGAACCAACGAAGTTCAAACAAATGATGTGCAAACAAGTAACTGTGGTTTTGGAAAATAGTAAAAAAGGATTTACGTAAATAAAGGAGTACATTTTACAAAAAAAATGTCTTTGTAATTATTTGTGAAATTTACTAGCAAATTCTGAGTGAATAGTAAATCCTACACCAAATAAGTGAAAGTAAATCCTACACCAAATTTCTCCAAGTTAATTGCTCCAAAGACGCATCATACTACGGGGTTAAGCAGCCCGTTGTACAGGAAACACACAACTGATTGATTCAGTTGAGTGAAGGATTTGCCACGCTGATTCAAACTATAGGCTATACAAACCAAAAAAATATTCCAAAACTGTAGCCCACATTCACATAAATAGTGTGTCAACAACTAAAAGCTAAAAAAAACATTGGTTCATGAACCATCTTTGAATTCTGGACAAGAATTATGCTAATTATGCCCCCATTATGCTATTTTAAAGGTTCCTAATTTTGTTTTGGAGGTCTCCTACAAAAGGTTTACATGCATCCAAGGTCGAAAACATAAATTTTTCTCATAATATACATTGCAGCATCCCCTCTTTTCTCAGTGTCTGCAACAGTTTGATAAAGGATTCAGTCTCTCTAAACCCCTCATTTCCAAGAGCCTACCCTGCTGTAATTGGTCAGATGGCCCCATCTGTTGTGATTGGTCAACGCTTACAGCGAATGTTGGAAACGAAACAGCCATTAAACAGTACAGATATGAACAGTAACGACGGCGTCATTTTTATCGAATCAATTCGAGTCCTAATCTTTTGGAGGTGCATTCAAAGTGGATTTAGTGTTTGAGGGCGGGTCAAAGTAGATGTTGTTCACGGGCAGCCAATGAAGACCCATAGGCTGGCATTTTGCTAATTTGTTACAAACCCATGTAGACTCATGCAGGAAGTAAGACTGGAATTACTGACAATGAATTACTGACGACTTAGGTTTAAGGCAGATCAGAATCGGTTCTTTCAATTGATCGACACTTTGATCTTTGAAGCTTTGCAGACCTTCTACATTCTCCAACAGCTATGCAACACACTACATAGGCCTACTACATTAAGTTAATATCCAAAAAACATAATATATTTAAGTAACTTCGTCATAAAGCTATTATAGGACTTTAGAAGACTTTGAATATAACACATTTTATATTTATTGCATATTTTATTATATTTATTCTTTTTTGGTGGTTATTTTAACTTCAGAAGATAATGTCAGCTGCTGGATAAAACGGGGCACAGGTTTTGTTTTACTCTTGGTGAACTGTTATCAGACAAAAGCCAGCCAGAGATTTATCACTAAAAGGAAACTGAGCTCCAGTGACATTGATCTGCTGTGTTGGCAAGACTTCAGCAGGCCGCACATCTCCTCATCTTTCATTGAGCCTTCACCACGGCGGGTAAACTGCAGCGGTGTGATTGAGTCGGTACAGAAGATCCCCACGTCTGACATTTTTGTCACTCAAGTTCCTGACAGCAGCCATTAGGCAAAATGAGAACATTAGTGTCTTTCCAAGAGCCGGTCCGAATGACAAACGTTAGAGCTAAAAAACTGTCGTCGCATCCTGCAGGTTTTCTGAGTTTATTAAAAGAAATGATTATTACTTCTGAATGTGATTAAGCCACATGGATATTGTGTTCCAGATGGCTCGGCCGGTCTCCATGGATACAGGGTGCTATGTAACCAGGGGTTTGTGGGTGTTCTTGGCTTCCTAGTGGAGTGGAAAGGGGAAGAAGAGGCCACGGACTGACGGAAGCAGTTTCACACGCCTGCACATGAGACAGACATAAGACGCAGGAGAGCAGAAGGCTGTGTAAATGAGCACATACATGCCTGAACACTTCTCAGAGATTCAACAGCATGTGATGATGACGCAAAAGAGCTTTCCTTCTAAACCACAGGCTTTGAGAAACAATGTCACATGAAAGGGTTCAATACATTTGAAGTTCTATCAACAGACTCCATAACATGTTGACTAACACAGAAAATAATTTAAACTCATCTCTCAGTTTGTAAAAATTAGCATGAGAGCGCAATTCCAAAAAAGCGCAGATGGGAGTGGAAAGTTCTGCGCGTGATCTACTGACGACGCACAAATTAAAGACCATAAAGAACATAACATTTCCATAATGACCAACACAATCTACCAAGAGCAGAGCAAATTAGCGTCTGGTTAAGACATTCTTTTTTTGGGCGAAAAATAATAGCGCAAATACCAATAAATTGACTCGCGCAAATTTTAGTAAAACGCCTTGCATGATTCATTTAAATACTCTCCTCCCATAAATGTGCAGTCTGAAAGGGAAACTCCTACAAATGCATATGCAATAGAGTGATGCAGGTATGACATCCCTTTGTAGGCCGAAATGCGGAAGTGAGTCAGCATTTTAGCACTACCGGTTCTATCGTCCTGAAGTCAATGGGTTTTTTGAATGGGGTTTTGGTAAAATGGCTGAAATAAGGTCTGTGGTGAACACAAGCTCAAGAAACTTTCATGTTTTATTCTACAACATAAAATACATCAGTATTACATCACTCGTGATTTTTTTAAGCTGCAAAAGGCAGTTGCTAACAAGTGGCTAAATGGGACTACAGGGGCAGTCGAGTAGATTAAACATCATTAAGCCGAACAGGTAGCTAAACTCTTTTGAAGCCTCATTATGTTTATAATTGTTCTCTTATAAACTATTCTAACTCAAATTTTCTGGGAAAATGTTTTTAGATAGAAAAACATTATAAAGAGTTGTCAGAAGCTTAGTGATGGTGATGTTGAATTTGTGGGACTGTGGTGTAGTTTGTTCAACACGATCTCATGAAAGTGCGTATCTATAGCACCAATTTTATTTCTCGTGCCATTTATGCGCCAAAAATAGTTTTTGAGTGCAAATTATGCGCACTGTAAACCCCTTGGGTAGGATTAGGGGTGTGGAGTGCGTGCGTATTACACGCCATAAAGTGCGTATCATATGCACGCCAAAACTATTATTGCCGTATAAATGGTACGAGAATAAAATTGATGCTATAGATATGCACTTTCCATGAGATTTCACGGGCTGGTTTGTTTATAGCTTACCTTTAGCTTTTAACTTTAGGCGGCTGCATTTAAGCTTCAAAATGTATAAATGTTGTGTTCATCTGTGATATTTATCTTGATGGACAAAATGTGCAAGTATCAAACTTTTGTAGATCACAGAGCTTGTTTTTAGCGATAATCCAGAAGCCTTTGGGAAAATCCTATTGGGTTAGAATTTCAGATTTAGAATTTCAATATTAGAATAATTTCTGAAGGATCATGTGACACACTGAGAATTCTGTCACATTCTTTAACCGCTCTTGCCTCTGTGTCCTGACCCTTCTCTAGACATTACATGAGAATGAATCTCTCTATGCTATAGGTTCTGTGTTAAGGATACAATCTTCCTGTTCTGGCAATGAAAATGGCTTTGGATGGTTTGAATCATTTTTATAATGAGAAAAAAAAAAAATGTTACATCTAATAACAACATTTGCACAAAAAAGCAAGAAACCAGCCCACTCTCTGGCAAGGTGTTTTTGATTTTTAAGATGTTCCCACAAACACACACAGAGAAGCATCTATGATGACACTTTCCTTTAGTGAACCAGAACTAATTATAGAGTGGCAAAGTTGATTATCTGGCAATATTCTCCACACAGTGTAGGAGTGATAAGCAGCACATCTGGGAGATCTTATCCAGTCCCGTCGGGTTATGAAATGACTCTACGCTCCATGTGAAGGCAATCATTGCACATTTCATACAGCCGCACACTCAAAAGTCTCTCTATGCCCAACACTTTAACTGGAGTCAAGACTCTTACTAATATGCCAAGAGAGACGTAAAACATAGAGAGGTTGTAGGAGCATGTTACTACGTCACGGTCGGAAATACACTTAAAAATCCTTTTTTTATGGCTTTTAGTCCAAATGTGCTAACTTTGATGTCATCTATGTGCTAGTGTACTGATAAACACTGAAATAAATTCACTTTTAGCAGATTTAAAAATATATATTTCTCTTTGGGGAAAAGAGAAACGCTCACTCGCGGGCGTATCCAAATTTTTGTCCAATCAAATGCTCTTTAGAATGAGAAAGCCCCTCCCCTAACACCACCAGACACAGTGTAGCAATAGTAGTGTTTGACTTTGACAAAGTCAAAAGTTGCGCTTGCTCGACCTAAACACAACAGGCATTTAAATTTATTCAAATATTATTGAAGTTATTTTTCAATGATTAGAACAAAAAGAAAAAAAGAAGAAAACTCATGTTAAGCCTATATTGTTTAGGCTAAATACTAGGTCTGCTCTGCACGAATTGTGAAAAATCAAAAAAACATTTGTGATTTTCTGATATAAATTGTGATTTAAAATGTGATTAAAATGATTTATTTTTATTAATTAAAAAAAGCTACAAGTTTGCTGCTCTTGTTTGTAGAGCTGCACACTTATATATCAGTATGACTACTGAAAAAAACTATTATTATTTTAAAACATATAAAACGCACATCACTGTTGTCGTCAGTGAGCTAATCATCTCGATTGCTCTCGCAGTACTTTTGATGGCATACATCGCAATGACGTGTTGTTGCCACTGTCTCAAAAATTTCTACCAGACATGCACTGCTTCAAGTCAAATGCTGTTTGGTTTCAAAGTCAAACCCACCTAATTTCAAGTAGCTAGTCATGGTTTATCACTGTGACGTAAAATAATGGCTACTGTCTATATAACAAAAGCTTTCTGTTTTAATAGTAAATATGTCACCACAGGAAAAAAATAATCATTCAGGGGTATTTAAATAGTTTTTAAAACGTCATAAAGTTAGCATTGACTTTGGGATATTTAATCACGCATATAAACAAAGGAAATGGCTGAAAGAAAAAAACAAGGGCAAAGTACAGACCGCCAGTGTATTTTATTCAAGGTCGGGCGACCGTCTTCACTTGGACTTTTATTAATGGTTATGAGACAATAAACCTTGAACTTGGATTTGTAATGTTTCTGAAGAAGCAGTTTATTTATTATTTTTGGAGTTTTATGGAACACCCTTGGTATGAGTCAAAATGGCATTTATATGAGACTGAGAACCATTTCGCATTTCTGCAAGGGGAGACTGACTAATGTATAGGGATATATGGCTCTTATTTTATGAACACAATATCTAGAGGAATAATCAATCTCCACTGCCCTCAGCAACCCGTGGCAGTGCTCAAGGAGACATATCTGTGTGGAAATTCCACAGAGACAACAAGTAAACAAATTACTCCACTTACTGGAAAAAAGGGAAAATCTGATTTTAAGTTGACATGACAGTTTTCATAACTGTGGTGATTCGGTCAGTGACGTCATGGTCTGCCATCAACAGCAGTAAAAAAAGAAGGGCTGCACTTACAATTCCTGCCATAAAAGATTATTATTTAAATAATATTTATTATATTATATTGTTTTTGGATATACCATGTTTTTTGGACAACAGCATGGTATTCTTTGAAGCACATTGGAGTACCATGTATATTTGGCATTTGAATATGCTACTGATCCAGCCTATATTGAACAGTAGCCTATATAGTATTAAAGTATGACTGATAGCCTACATCACTGCACAGTGCACACCATAAAATTTACATATGTGAAGCAGTTAGATCTGTACACTTCAAAATATAGGCCAAAAAGCTCAAAACGTTTTGTGTATCACGCAAATGGAGATCCTTATTGTTGCCCTCAACAAAATGAGCCATATCACCAGTTATTAAAAAATATATATTTAGAGAGAGTAGCTAACTACTCTTTTCAAAAAGGTAGCTTGAATGTGATTGAACTTTAAATTATGAGTACTGAGTATGAGTTTCAAAGTATCTTCCCCAATCATCCATCATCTTCAGCATCAGTGTGTGTGTGTGTGTGTGTGTGTGTGTTTGTGTGCGCTTGCCTCTTCTTTCTCCACTGTGACACCCTTAATTAGTCTCTTATTCATCGTTCTCCCATTAACACTTGGATAATTATGTCTATCACTTTGCAATGTAAATAGTTTGAAGAGAGAAAGTCGTCTCGCTCACATTCACACTCTGTCTCAGGCTCTTGCACTCACTCACGCAACCAACTAGAACGCTAGTCACAGCGCTAGCTCAAGGTGTAGATGGGCTCTTTCACCCACACTGTGATGAGCCGCAGACAGTCTGGTGGTGAGGAGAGATGAAGTCCCTTGAAACTCTCTCACGCTCCACTAAAGCAGGTTTCAGCGGGAAATCAATCCCTATCCCTCTCTCAGGGATTTCACTGCCATGTTTATCCTCTCTCCACCTGAATGACTAGGAGCTTATCAGTCCACCTGTGGAGACCACATTGCTTAGTGGAAATAATCTCTTTTACTGTCACTTTTGTAAAACGACATATGTAAAATGTGATACTCATTTTATTTATGTTACTCAAAGAATTCTTGCAAAGTATATGCCTGAAGAGGTCTAGTATAAAATATGTCTGCAGTTTTATGTGTTGCAAAGATCACGACCGTTTTGTCAGAGAGCAAATAAATGAACTCAACATATGTTTACATGAGCAGATGTTAAATGATCAGCAGCATTGAGATAAGCTGTACTAGACAATTTGAAAGTTGTGTTGCTTTAAAGGCACACTATGTCATTTTTGTCCCACTAGAGGTAATTTATTCAAAACAAAGGCGTAGCTTGATGACGCCTTGATTTCGTGGAATCATGAGTTGTTGTCTTCCCCTCTACAGCCAGTGGAGAATACAATGGGACTCGGGCAGAAATCATATTCATGGATGACTGGTAATGTATTAAGATTTATTAACGTTACGAAAGCCGTTGGAGCAGAACGAGGCCGCTGGAGTGATTGCCAATGAGAGACAAGCACGACACACAGCTCGAGAGTAGTGGATCTTTTATTATGCCGCAGACTGCTCCGCTTCTTACGGTCATGCGTATGTGGGGTAAATAATGCAGCACTGTTTTATCACATTAGATACATTTGAGTGTGTTGAAAGTTGTCATAATGCTACTCTGCGTTCGCTCAGGGCAGCTACTAATCCGTGTATCATTCGTTCAGTCGTTTTTTTATTTAATATTGAAAGTAGAAAAATGAGAAAACAGTTCCTTTTTCGATTTTCATTTTTTCCCAAAAAACGAAAAACAAGAATTCAGCTTGATTTTTCGTTTTTCGTTCTGAGGTAGAAAAATGTATAAACAGCTGGAATATTCGAATTTTACACGTGGGTGGGAATGAAACGCCCCTTTCCTTTGATTTGTCAGCCGAAGATCAAACTGTCCCGTCATCAGTTCTTCCTCAGTTCTGCACTGCAGAATAAAAGTCCTCGCGTTGTGATTCCTAACACGTTTTTTGCAACTACATTTCATCTTTTTTTTCCCATCAAATAACCAGACTAACATGGCTCGACACAACCCGTACTGGGAAAAACACTAGACAGGGCTTTCTTCTGTGTAGATATAAATTCACCTACGCTTTGCATCAGCTGGGTATGCCTAAATGACGGCTGTTAGCCTACATGGTCGCCCTCGCCCAGTATATTTTTTTTTTTTTAATAATAAATGAAGATATAAATCAATATAATTAGTTGTAAATTTAATATTTTTAACACTAATACAAAAAGAAAAGAATAATGCATTGACAATATAATATTTCTATATTAACGTAAACGCATGACATTCAGACTGACTATCTAACAACCGGAGAAGAACAACAGAGATATTAAAATACACACTCTTCTGAGTTTTATGATGTAGGCCTTGTGTTTTATTAAAATTTATTAATTTATATCTCAAAGATGTGCGCTTGTACGCAGCGCACCGGGTCATGTTGAGAGGGAAACAAACGCATTTTATTATTAGCCTATTCAGAAATAGTGTAAAAGATCGGTAAATAAAATGCAACATTAACATTATAAACACTATTAATAACATATAGGCTATGTCTATGCGTATTTTACTTCCCCTTACTGTAGCCTATGTCAAATCCTTAAATGAATGGTAGGCCTATTCAGAAAACAACAAGAATGAAAAATAAGTAGCCACGTATAATAAAAATATAGCCTAATAGCTTAATAAAATAGCCTATTTTGTCCTTTATTATAAACAACATTTAGCCAATTTTAAACGCCAAGCCTAAACGAATTTATTTGAATCGAAACTGAAACTGTACCGACGTTGGTTTCGCGCATCTCTCATTCGGTCCAAAGTTTCCATATTTGCAATGTAACATTTGGATGCTAACTAGTAATGTAAAGAAGGCTTTATACTTAAGTCGAGTCCCAATACACGTATAGGCTAAACTAAATCAGCATCTTCACAGCAAGGGAAATGAGTTTGGAATAACAGCAAGTAGCCTACTGTGCGGCACAGCCTTTATATTGTACAACAGACCAATTAAATTAAGCAGAATAACTTTTTATATGTTTGGTTGACTGTGTTTTATTTTAATAATGAACAGGCTGCGATGTTAGCCATGCCAGAAGTGAACTGATAATAGCCTAGAGATGCTGTGTGAGCGAGCGATGCGCCGGCGACATCACTTGGATTTGTTGCTCAGCAGGGGAAATAATAATATTCTGTCGTTTAATACTCTGTCATTCGAAACAGTAACATTTATATTTTTATTTGTGTACATTCAAAATGACTACAAAATGTCATGCCTTTGGAAAATAAAGAAAACAATATGATGCGCTGCTTTAGCGCGTCTCAGTCTCCTTGAACATCTTTCTGGCGCACACCAAAAATGAACCAAAATAGAGTGAATAGCCTTCTGACGCACCTACTTTTCAAAGTCAACATTTAGATTATTTTAAGTAAAATGCATTATATAGTCACTTAAGAATAAAACACAACGTGGTTCATGATAAAAAAAATAAAAAAAACGTGACTTTACAGTTCGGAAATAGGAAAATAGCAAACCCCTGGCACTTGAGAACTCCTGGTCTACACAGAAGAAAGCCCTGTCTAGTGTTTTTCCCAGTACGGGTTGTGTCGAGCCATGTTAGTCTGGTTATTTGATGAAAAAAAAGATGAAATGTAGTTGCAATAAACGCGTTAAGAATCACAACGCGAGGACTCTTATTCTGCAGTGCAGAACTGAGGAAGAACTGATGACGGGACAGTTTGATCTTCGGCTGACAAATCAAATGAAAGGGGCGTTTCATTCCCACCCACGTGTAAAATTCAAATATTCCAGCTGTTTATACATTTTTCTACATCAGAACGAAAAACGAAAACTCAAGCTGAATTCTTGTTTTTCGTTGTTTTGGAAAAATGAAAATCGAAAAAGGAACTGTTTTCTCATTTTTCTACTTTCAATATTAAATAAAAAAACGACTGAACGAATGATACACGGATTGCTACTATATGAGACACTTGTTGCACAATGCAGTGATCTAGATCGATATTAGGCATGGTAAATATGGTACTCGCAGTAAATCAAGAAAATGAGATTTAAACAAAAAGACTAACTGTGTTGAGCTGTATAACAATTATTCGTTTTCTGTCGATGAATGTATCCAAACAGTTGCTCACCTGTCTAATAAAACATATATATTAAAGTCTTTGGTGTTTCCATGGTTTCTACTAGCCTGACTACGTCAGACTTCGTACTTCCGCTCAACTTCAGTTCGCTTCTGTACTCAGTCTGAGACAGCGACCTATCTCCCCGTTTTCCTCCGGCCTCAAAACAGCCGGCCAATCAACGAACAGAGGGCGGGCTGAGAGCCGTGACGTAGACGCTGATTGTACTGTGGATGCGTAGATTTACTTCACTTAATCTGCAAAAGTCGTTCACAGCCATGTTCACTCCGGTATTTCGCTCGATGGTTTTGTTTTCGCATCATACATGTGTTTACAGTGGAAGTTAGATGCGGCTGAGCCTGCGCATAACACATGTCATAACCAAACATTATGTGATTGGCTTACGGGTAACCAATGATTTTAAACTTCAGACAAGCGCCCATAATAATATAGGCATATTCAGGTGTTTCACCAAATATGGGCACTTAAATGGCTTTTTAAGTAATAATATTCTTTTCGTTAGCCCCATTTTTTTCATAACCCCATATGAATGTGTTGTGAGTGATACAATTCTGTACTGGAAGCGACAGTGATGAGATTTGCATTTTATATATCCTAAATACACAATATTAAATATTTCTCCAGTTTCTGCATAATTTGTTTATATTTCAGCTTGACTGGAAATAAAAATTAAAATATTCTGCTCACAAGCAGTGTTATCATTAACTAAAACGAAAACTATTAAAAGACATAAAATCAAATAAATACAGTAGGCTAGAGTGACTTATTATAGTGACAGCCCTCAGAGCAACCCGAGGACAGGCGCCGTGCCCAAGGGCATAATGGTAATTACTCATGGACCACTCCATGATAGCTTCAAACCTCTCCAACAATAAATATGGCAATTTGCTTTCTCTCACTCACAAAACATCCACTGGGGAACTTGTGGGCCGATGGGTGGATGTCACGTGTAGCCTGTCTGTTTTGGTTTTATTTTCTCTGTGTTCTGTTTCAGTTTTGCCTGCCTAATTTGCGAATTAGTTCCCATGGTTCTTAATTAGTTAACACCTGTTCCGTTTCAGTTAATCATCCCCAGTGTATTTAAGTCCTCAGTTTCCTATTCCATTGTCTAGTATTGTTGATTTTTTGTGGTTGTTTTTTCATTAGTCTCCAGCGATCTCCTGAGTTTTAGTTTGTGAATTATAATAGAGTATTATGTTTGTACTTCTTCATCATGCATTTTCTATCAGTGCTTAAACATTTGCTTCACTCCGAGCAAAATCAGTTTCTGTTCTGCGTTCCTTCTGTAACATTACAGTTCTGAAAACTGATTAGAAAAATACCAGTTAATAACTTTAATTTTTTTTTTTTTTGGTCACATTTGTCAGTTAAACATTAATTTAGTGTTTCCCATTAATTCCATAGACTCTGGCGGTCTGCCATAGTCTAATCTGTGCCGCCACAGTTTTACAAAAAAACTAAAATATAATTACATAAAATGTCTATAGCAGTGTTTTGCGCCATTGCTTTGGAAAAGTCTCTGTTTAACTAACTAAAATGTAAAGAACAATAAGGCTTTGTGCGCCCTTATCAAATCGCATAAGACTGCGAAAGTATCTATTTGCACCGCATGTTTCAAATCAAAATGCGCACTTTGCTCAGTTCACAGTGAATGAATGCAGTGAACTCCATCTCTGCATGTGCTGTGAGTTTAGCATGCATTTGGGAACAAAGCGGGCACCAATGTTTCAAACATTTTGTGGGCAGATGATTACTGCATTTTCACTATTTTACATTTTTATCCCTTAAGGTGGGTAAAGTTTGCTATTATAAACGGGTTAAAAATGACAGAGCGAGAGAGAACAAGTCCTAAGAACTATAGCACGACAGATGGAGTTGAGACAGTCCCTCTCTAATGCTGGACAGGGCACATTGACAGTCCTCATTAGAAGTCTGCAATCTGGACAGCACATCAACACTAGATCATTAAAAACCAGCCCTCAGTCCACATGCTCACTTACATCACAAGTACCTACAGAAGGCCCGTGTAAATTATTCACGATGATAAATACTCTCTGAGGATGACACGAAGCAAAGGAAATTATCACAATCTCCTGAAAATCACCTTCAGGCAAAACTTGTTCATGACTGGAAGCAGCAGGTAATGACACAGCAGAGGAAAGGACCTGAATGAGACACCTGTTCTAATTAGACATCCCTTCCCCAGGCTCTAAAACGAAAGAAGGTGGTCACGACATCTGCCCGTCAACTTCAAACCACGCTGGGCACCTAATGAAGCATGCTGACCACCGCACATCTGTCCCACTGATTCCACAAACACTCGGTGCACTCTGGGAAATGTAGTTCATACATGACCTATGCCCATCTGTGGGATGAAATATGCTCTGCGCTGTCGAAATCAAGGTGACTTTGAAGGTGGCCCCAAGCCAATTTAACTTCCTGATGTTAATCGAAGAATTCAGTTTTATTGAGCTATTAAATCCCTGTGAATGTCAGAGGAAGAACTGAGAGGATGACTCACTGAAATTCAGCGCTCTCCTGCGGGGGTCTTTGGCTGGGGAGGGGGCCGTCAGAAGGGAAAGGAGAGCATCTGTTCCCCCCGGAAACAGGTTCAACTCAGGACATTATGTAGGCGGAGGAAGGATTGTGGGTAATGATTATGGAGGCTAAAGGATTTTGGAGAGAGCGGTTTCTCAGACTCATATATTGGGCTTCATGAGGATGTGATGATTCCAGCCAGGTTCATTACACTTAATGAGATCTAGTTCCCTCATAACAGCTCATTGCAATTCCAAAGATCAGAGCAGCATCCATCATCCCAAAAATGCAGTATTTGAAGCTCTTACTAATATCTTCTCAAACTGAATTACTAGGTAGGAAATTAACCCACCAATAGTGATACAATAACCTGTTAAAGAGCAAACCATGTTTTTACAGAAAAATGCTACATGTAATATATGCAAAGAGTCAATATTACAGTGTTGACCCTTCTTTTTCATAACCTCTGCAATTCACTCTAGCATGCTGGATATGAGCTTCTGGGCCCAATCCTGACAAATCCTAAATTGCAATCCATTCTTGCCTTCTAGTGCTCAGAGTTAATCATAATTTGTGGACTTATGCTTGTCCACTTGCCTTTTGAGGACTGACCACAGGTTCTCTATGGGATTAAGAACTTGGCAGTTGTCTGGCCATGGATCCAAAATTTCAACGTAATGATTTCCAAGTAGGGGTGGTTAATCTGTCTGATTTCCCGATTCGATTCGATTACGATTATTGAAGTCCCGATTCGATTACAGTCGATTTTCGATTATTAACGATTCTCGATTAGCGATTATTGATTTTCCAGTTCACAACAGTAAACGAAAATACACTACAAAGTGATTGCAGTATTAAAAAAAGTCAGCTGCTGAATTACTTAACTCTTTTATTGAGTAACAACTCAAAGCACTTTCTGTGTCGTGTAGTTATAACTTCAGAATTATTTGTATGTAGCTTATGTTCTGTAGAACACAGAAATGAATACATCACATTGTGTTGTGACTCATCAAGTTGAACTAAACAATAACAAATAAATGAAAGGCTTATTTCCTTTAGGAAGTAGATCAGAACCAACATACTGTAGAAATTGGACAATTTTCTTCTAGAAAGACAAGGTGTTCAGCTAAAGATATTAAATAGCAGTCCCAAACTAGCTTTTGTTAATACAATGTTGGTATGAGCCATGCACCACAGTATTTTACAAATATAAAAAATAACACAAAGTGAAAATAAAGTGGCATTTTGGCGTTAATATTGATGACAGTTACCATGGTGAATACACAATACTAACAAGAACTGTTAATGAAACATGGAAACTGCTCCTGGTGAATAGAATGAAAATCATACCTGCATGCAAATCCTTCTCAGCTAACACACGACGTACCAGTAACGTGATTTATTGGTATTTTACTTTTATTTCATGACTTACTAATTTACAACGTAACAACGTTGCATGCTCGTAGTTTCCTTTGCACTTTGCACTATACAGTGAAGCGATACACGGCGCGCCCCTCCGCATTTGCGCGTGCAATTGAAGAGTGTGCGCTACGAGTACAGTATAACGGCTGACAGGACAGAAAGGTCCGTTTTTCTGAGGTGAAATACTTTTTATTTCAGCGTACACATACGTCACTGCCTGGTAGTTCCTATATTGTGCTGGGTTTTCTGAAGTAGTTGTGATTCGCCTCTCATAACATAACATGCTCTAAATGCACGCAGAGTGGATTTTTTTTTTTTTTTTTTTATAAAAAATCGATTTTTGAAAATTTAATAATCGATTCATACTCGTCCATAACATACTCGCGATTAATCAATAATCGATTTTTTTCACCACCCCTATTTCCAAGTCACTTCATTATCACTCTATTCACATTATTCACTTATCTTGGATGTTGAAATTCACAGAGGAACTGGAAGTGTGCTGCAAACTGCTAGAACAAGCGATAGACAAGTATTTAAATGTTGAGCAGCAGGCTTATTGGCTACTGATGCAGCGGGAACCAATCAGCTGTGCCCTATAAAGAATGATGTGATTGCAAGCAGATTGAGTTAAGGACTTATCGGCCCGGGTCATCTAGAGTTTTGTGACAAATCATTGTATGATTGTAAGTTGTAAAATTTACAAGCACCAATTTGCCATCTCATAATATTTTAAACAATGTCACTGTATCTTATGGTGAACCACAGCTGCTGTTTTACAGTGACACATCATAAACCAAACAATCTATTTGAGGTACTGTAGATTCAAAAGTCACTAACCTGACAAGAACTCGCAGACAACCTCATATACAAAAGTCTAATATTAGAATGATCGTATAGTATATGCGCTGACGGGGCGTGAACAACACCATAGTGTTGAAACTACCAGTGGGAAACTGGAATTTTGATGAGCCCTACGTTTATTAAAGAATCATGGTGGAAGCAAATTCAAATTGATTATAAATTATGAATGTTGAATGTACAATTTAGTTTGCAGACATTTTATGAGCTGTTGATGAAGAATAGCCTGTCAGAAAATGATTATGAAGTGACAAAACTACAGACCCCATAATTTTCTGTGGCAGCACGAGAATGACAACATTGAATAAAACATCAATTACACCCTTAGCTGTTCTTCATTTTGTTTTAAGAAAAAAGGCTTCCTGTCTTCATCAGAAACTTAAAGAGAGATGCTTCCCAAGGGTGAACCTTTTGTGGAAATCTTTTGTAACATTATAAATGTCATTAATGTTGCTTTTGATCAAATTAATACATACTTGATGAATAAAAGTGCCTATTTCTTTAAAAAATATCATACTGATCCAGAACTTTTATATGAATATTGTTGGATTCATTCAGTACATTTATATTATATTTATTTACTAAGTGATTTCATCACCTTATCAGTTTAATTCTCATCTGTGTTTCATGATGTTGCAGGGCATTCCACATACAACGAACATATTGTGTCAAGTAGAACTTGTACAGATATCCTCTACTGAACATATAGGGTCACTAAAGGGACCATGTGTGTGAATGTCAGTAATGGCTAAACTCAAGCAGGAGTATTTATGCAGTGCTCACCTCAGTTTGTTGTGGTGCTGCAAGGTCAATGACAAACAACATCATCAGTCTCTCACTGCAGAGGAGTTAATAACTTACTTCCCTGAATAAGCGAAATGAGTTGGCTGAGCTTTATAGGAAGCCAACGCACACTCCCGTAAGAGCTTTGTATGCCCCAGGGAGAATGTGTGGAAAACCTAAGAATAGGTGCTTAAATGAGCATTTGTTGACATGTTCAAAAGGCCATAAAGGTGAACTCTCCTCTGAGCTAGAAACTGGAAAGAACACCAAAGAAAGTGTGACAATAAAGTCCCATTAGTTAACATTAGTTAATGCATTAAAAACAAAGAGCAATACATTTGTTACAGTATTTATCCATCTTTGTAAACGTTAGAGATTAGTGAATAAAAAAATACAACCGTTCATTGTTAGTTCATGATAGCTCAATTTCATTAAATAATGTTAATTAAACATTTACAATCTTTTTTTGTTTGTTAATATTAACTAAGATTAATAAATGCTTTAAAGATCATTTTTAATAGTTCATGTTAACTAATGTTGTAAACTAATGTTAACAAGTGTAACCTCATTGTAAATTATCGAAAATAAAAATATAAATGGTAACTGTTTATTAATCAAGAATTATAAAAAAGGTGTTCAGACTAAATTCTTACTGTGTTGTCCCTGAAGCCACTGTAAAATGCAAATAAACATACTTGTGAAAGCATATTTTATCAGTAAATGCCTGTCCATGCCAAGAACTACAACTATAACCATATCTATAACGATAACTAAAACGGTATCTATGTTAACGTCCACATCAATGGACGATGATGTTCTTTTTACTATAACTGAACCTACTATAACTTCATAAACAGGAGCTTGAAGGGAAAGTTCACCCCAAAATGAAAATTCTGTCATCATTTACTCACCCTCAAGTTGTTCCAAACCTGTATGAGTTTCTTTCTTCTGCTGAACACAAAAGACGATATTTTAAAGAATATGGGTAACAAAACACTTAATGGGCCCCATTTACTATATACTATGGAAGTAAATTATGACAGAATTGTCATCTTTGGGTGAACTATTCCTTTAACTATAAGTTTCAAGAACTGCATGTTCTTCAGTAAAAACAATATTTATTAGGAGAGGAAAAGAGAAATAGGATTTCAGTTTATATCTTGATTTTATGTAGGTTTTTTGTTAAGAATTTTATTTTAGATTTAGATTTGAGCTTACCTGGTCAGAGTGGGAGACCAGTTTGCCGGCCAGATAAACCAGCTGAACACCAACTTGGCCAAGCTGGGAGAACGGCATAAACCAGCATAAACCAGCCAAAACCAGTTTAAACAAGCCCAGACTATAAACCAGCTATAGCAAACCAGACTATTGAGGATTTTCTATTACTTTATTTTTTAGGCAATTGGACTCGTGAATTTCATCTGGTGGATGAAAAAACATATAGGCTAAAAAAGACTCACATTGAAGTAGGGACTAAAGCTATGCAGAGACCAAAATATCACAGAGACTTGGGTACCTCAGAACACCTTAGCAACTGCCTTACAACTCCATAGTAACATATTGGCAAGTTGTATATAGGAAGAATGTAAAAGTGGGTTTTACTATAAAAAGCTTGACAGAACAGTAGTTCATGACATTAATTATTTGAACATATATTAATGATCTAAGATTAGGTGGTGGTACATTAGATAAAGTAATGTTTATTATAAAGCAATTTCATGCATTGAATGTAATGCAGGTATTTATATTTACTGGATAATACATTTAAATTACATTTTTACATTCCAGAATCACATTATGTCACATCTGAATATATAATCCTGCAATATGTCGCTTTGTGTGTGGGCTTGAGTAATAAAGAGCTTCTTGGTGATGGAAATTAGAAAAAAAAAGAGAGACAGAGCATGGTGGTAAAGGGAAAATGAAACCGTTTGCTGATAATAGCGAATGAAAAACCGCCGAAAGAGAGGTCGGCTCCTTCATCGAGACGAGATAGCAAACTTGTCCCCATTTCCTTTTAATGAGGACAGGGTGGCTGCAGAGCGCCCAGCGAGGAGACAAAGAGAAAGAGGATTTCTCAGATCCGCCTTCCCCTGAGTCTACGCAGGGCAAGAATGATTCAGTGAACATGAAGGAGAAATGGGGATGTGCGGGCCTGCGGTGGCTGTTAAACGATTGGAGTTTCTGAATCTGCTGTTGGTAAACTGTTATGGTGGAGAGAAAGACTTGAGCTCTGCAAAACAAAAAAAAATGCTGAAGTCGCTGTGATTTTATTTCCCTCTTTATCTTTATCTTACTCAACCTAGCTTTCTTTTAATCTGTCTTCCTGTAACCTGTACAACAGGATCCAAAGTAAAGTATCCAGCATATTGTGTGTATTGCCTACTGTCTGTCTTGAGGAAGTGGACTGATCAGTTGCAGGTGGCTGTTGATAAGCAGTGGAATGAGCTCTGGAAACTTAGAAGTAATGTCAATAAATAATCACGCCAATGTTCATTAGCAAACTAAACACTTCTTCCAATGCATTTTTGGCCGACTGACAGATGCAAAGCAGAACAAAAGAGTGTGTTTGGGTAGAATGTGTAGATAACAGCAAACAAAATGTCCACTCAGCTGCTGACTTACTAATAACGTACTGAAGACAACAACACACAAAAACAAGGGATTTTCCTGCTATCGGAACAATTCAAGTTGGTATCAATCAACATGATTATGCTTACATTCTCTATTATTTAACAGAGGCTAGCTACAGTATTAATAGGCTACGCTACTACGTCAAATTTACAGGTACAAAAACATACTTTTTGTACATTGGAGAGATGCTGAAATGTACATTATGGACATACTGACAGCATCTGTCAATTATGTACCATCAGTATCAGTATATATACATATATGTAGGCTATACACATAAATATATATATAAATATGTATAGCCTATATACATAGCTTACTTGTCACAATAATGTAATGTCTTTATATTATCATAATACGGTGGCTTTTCCCATCAATTACAAGTTTATGCAATTCATTTGATTAATTATTGGGCATTTCAAGTCATTAATTTAATTAAAACTGGAATTTGTAATCGATTTGCAGCCCTTATAAACACACTCTAGAGTAGGCTATTGAATGATAACAGCATAATAGCACACACAGCTTTTTTGTCTCAGCATTAGAAGCAGTGAGCGTGACTCTCTCACACACACATACACACACACACACAAAAACAGAAACACACATCAATAGGAGTGCAAACAAAGCTCTGATGTCGGTTGTCAGAAGCAGTACCGCAGTTATTCATCAAGCCCATTCGTTGCCTCCATTTCTCTCTCTTTCAGCCACAACTCACTGAATCTGTATTAAACCAACAGTAGAAAAGCTCACAAATAATCTGAACCTACAGCAGTGTAATCCCCAGAGATTACACAGGTGTTAGGACAGTTCAAAATACACTGCACACATATTAAATACTGTAGATCTAACGCACTAAAGCAAGCAGAAATCATCCAGAGAATATTTACAGGTGAGATGTGTTGAACTGATATAGCCTACCATTAGAAAAACATTCTCTCAGCCATGGCAGGGTTGAGAATAATAACAGTAATTTTAAAATTGAAGTCTTTCTTTGTTTTCTCTTTCAGATTAGTAATATGTTCCTAGTCAAAAGTCAAAACCTAGTAAGCATAAGATATTATCGAATCTTTGACTGTTGTATTTCTGAATCTTTTATTATAAATATGACTTAATTTCAATAGGCATTGCTTCTGACTGGAATAACTAATAAAAAATTAAAGAATCGGTTACACGATTTTTGGTCTGGTTTCTTCAACATAATTTCAATTATAATAGGAATACACCTTCAACCTTGCCCCTTAATTGCTATTTTTGGGACCCCAGACAAATCAGATCGATTTAATTGGGCACAGAAAGAAATTCTCAAATTCACATCTTTATTGGCCAGACGTCGAATTCTCTTACAGTGGAAATCTCCAAATCCTCCATCAGTTTCACAGTGGCTTACTGATGCTATGCATTTCTTAAAACTTGAGAAAATCAAGTACGCAATGAAAGGAAACACTGACAAGTTTTTTTATATCTGGCAGCCTTTTCTATCATATTTCGCAGACTTGCAAGTCTTACCAGACTAAGTCCTGTTATATTTTATATTTGTATATGATTTTAAGTAAGCCGGGGTGGGGTGAGGTGGGGTGGTTTGGTTATGTCTTTTTCTTTTCTTGTTTTCTGTTATTTGTTTAAAATCTAAATTGTAAAAGTTGTCAATTCTATGTAACTCGATTCAGTTTTCAATAAAAATATGTTGCAAAAAAAAAAAATTAAAGAATCACTTAATATAAAAAAAAAAAAAAAAAAATTCTCTTGTAGATGTTACTACACTTTGAGTAGAGTTAACCTAAGGCAAATTCAATTGAATGGGTGTGATTTGGAAAGGCACACAACACTCAATAAAAGGTGTAACAGTTGAAAATGCATATCAGAGCAAACACCAAGCCATGAGGTCAAATGGACTGCCTGTAGAGCTCAGAGACAAGATTGTGTCAAGACACAGATCTGGGAAGACTGCAAAAAAATTTCTGCTGCATTAAAGGTTCGTAGAAGCATATAGCCTCCATAATCCTTATGGAAGAAGACTGAAACAACCAGGACACTTCCTAGAGCTTGCCTCCTGCCAAACTGAGCATACGATGGAGCCTTGGTTAAAGTGCTGACCAAGAAGCTGATTGTCACTCTAGTTGAGCTCCAAAATCATATATGGAGATGGGAGAAACTTCCAGAAGGACAAACATCACTGCAACTCCACCGATATGGGCTTTATGGCAGAGTGGCCTGACTCAAGCCTCTCCTCAGTTAAGATGCATGAAAACCCACTTGGAATTTGCGAAAAAAGCACCTAAAGGACTCTCTCATACTGTGAAGGTGATGATACACAGGGCAACTTTTTGAGCAATATTGCTGGGCAATGTTGCCGTCAACGGGCAACCAGATGAGACACAGGGCCCACGACCGATCTAAATTATCCAGATAGAAATTATTGCCCATTTTCAATGGGAAAGTGCCCAAGCAACAATCGCTCGACAAGACTGCCCAGCAACATTGCTCAAAAAGTTGCCCTGTGTATCATCACCTTGAGAAACAAGATTCTCTTGTCTGATGAACCTCGGTTACAACTTCCAAGCATCCTGTATGAAGGAAACCAGGCACGTACATCACCTGGAAAATACCACCCCAACAGTAAAGTGTGGTGGTGGCAGCATCATGCTGTGGGGGTGTTTTCCAGAGGGACTCTGAGGGACTTTCCAGCGTAGAAGGAAAGCTCAATGAAGCAAAATATAGAGGTAGCCTTAATGAAAATCTGGTCCAGAGCATTCAATAACTGGACCGGGCAGAAAGTTCACCTTCCGACAGCACAATGACCCTAAGCACACAGCTAAGACAATGCAAGAGTGGCTTATGGACAACTCTATGAATGTCCTTGAGTGGCCCAGTCAGAGCCCGGATTTGAACCCAATCGAACATCTCTAGATAAACCTGAAAATGATTGTCCACCGCTAGTCCCCATCCAACCTGACAGAGCTTGAGAGGATCTGAGGAGAAGAATGACATAAATATATATATATACATACTCACCTAAAGGATTATTAGGAACACCTGTTCAATTTCTCATTAATGCGATTATCTAATCAACCAATCACATGGCAGTTGCTTCAATGCATTTAGGGGTGTGGTCCTGGTCAAGACAATCTCCTGAACTCCAAACTGAATGTCAGAATGGGAAAGAAAGGTGATTTAAGCAATTTTGAGCATGGCATGGTTGTTGGTGCCAGACGGGCCGGTCTGAGTATTTCACAATCTGCTCAGTTACTGGGATTTTCAGGCACAACCATTTCTAGGGTTTACAAAGAATGGTGTGAAAAGGGAAAAACATCCAGTATGCGGCAGTCCTGTGGGCGAAAATGCCTTGTTGATGCTAGAGGTCAGAGGAGAATGGGCCGACTGATTCAAGCTGATAGAAGAGCAACTTTGACTGAAATAACCACTCGTTACAACCGAGGTATGCAGCAAAGCATTTGTGAAGCCACAACACGCACAACCTTGAGGCGGATGGGCTACAACAGCAGAAGACCCCACTGGGTACCACTCATCTCCACTACAAATAGGAAAAAGAGGCTACAATTTGCACGAGCTCACCAAAATTGGACAGTTGAAGACTGGAAAAATGTTGCCTGGTCTGATGAGTCTCGATTTCTGTTGAGACATTCAGATGGTAGAGTCAGAATTTGGCGTAAACAGAATGAGAACATGGATCCATCATGCCTTGTTACCACTGTGCAGGCTGGTGGTGGTGGTGTAATGGTGTGGGGGATGTTTTCTTGGCACACTTTAGGCCCCTTAGTGGCAATTGGGCATCGTTTATATGCCACGGCCTACCTGAGCATTGTTTCTGACCATGTCCATCCCTTTATGACCACCATGTACCCATCCTCTGATGGCTACTTCCAGCAGGATAATGCACCATGTCACAAAGCTCGAAGCATTTCAAATTGGTTTCTTGAACATGACAATGAGTTCACTGAACTAAAATGGCCCCCACAGTCACCAGATCTCAACCCAATAGAGCATCTTTGGGATGTGGTGGAATGGGAGCTTCGTGCCCTGGATGTGCATCCCACAAATCTCCATCAACTGCAAGATGCTATCCTATCAATATGGGCCAACATTTCTAAAGAATGCTTTCAGCACCTTGTTGAATCAATGCCACGTAGAATTAAGGCAGTTCTGAAGGCGAAAGGGGGTCAAACACAGTATTAGTATGGTGTTCCTAATAATCCTTTAGGTGAGTGTATATTGCATTTATTCATGCTTTATATTTCCCATTTTCTTATGGAGGCATTTGATGCATATTATGCTGGGATTTTGTTTAGAATTAGTTTTTAGGCAACACCATTGCATAAAGTTAAAAACGTACTTCAATGTAAAGTATATTTTACCAGACCATTAAACTAATGGAAAATGTCAGGTTTACATGAAAAAATATATAGAAAAAGGAACAATTACAAAAAGTTCAAACAATGTTAAAAAGAAAGGAATGTTCCAGGAGAAACTACAACAGGCTGTTTTATAATCAGCATGAGAGGGAATTGTGGGTAAAAGGCTGATGTCTGTGGAGATCTCATTCACACATCCACATAGACTGGCTTCTGGGTCACACCATGACATTTATAAATATGCATCAGAGCCCACACATAAGCGCTCCTGTTTTCAACAAGGTCGTGCATCGACAAGCATTCACCCTGACTCTCTCCTCCGCTCGCTATCTCCCTCACTACAGCTCGCTTTTCCCACCCAAACAAGTGCAAACGCTCTTGTTCCCCTAAGGAGGCAAATTTAAATGTTTGTGTAGTGTGTGTTATAGAGAATGAGCGATGCCGTGTGTGCGGTACAGGTTATTAAACCGCGGCTGGTGTGGACTGGAGTGGGAAGGAGAGCAGAGCAGGACATAATGTGGCGTGAGAGTGCCATTACCTTTAGAGTAATGAGTCTGATGAAGCCAAACTCAAAATGCTAACCAAAACAGCAACACTTCCATGTTCCATTTTCAGATCAAATCTGAATAATCCCTCAATTTGTATAAACAAACAAAAAATCATGTATGCAGATAGCATTCCAGAGGGTTTCAAATGTTTTATGTACTCATGTTTTTAATGTTATTAGATACAGTACGTCAGATAAATTATCTATTTTGTGTTATTTCTTCAGTAAAGAGTGCGTGTTATTGTAGCTCTTTAGTCCGTGTGGTGACTTTAATGTTTCGTTCATTTAAAGCAGCACTCAGTAGCTTCGGGATTTCTACGCTGTATTCTCGCTTTTTGCTCGCAGGTTTCTCTCTAGAGCTCCCCCCACAGCTTCGGAATAGATATTTGACAATTGTAAAAACTCGTTGGTGATTCTCAGACACCAGAGGCTAGTAGATCAACGACATCAAAGCAGATGGGACATTCTTTAAAACGTCTTCTTCATTCAGGTTCGGACAGCGTGAGGGAGCGCAATAATGACGGCATTTTAGCAGATTTCTTTTGGCGGTAAAGCAGTTGTTTACATCGCGAGACCTGATATCACGCGATACTTCCTGACGCGGCGGCCGGCGGCCCGCCGCCCCAAAGTTGCAAGTGCGTATTTTCCGCTCACGGGCACCAGGGGGGTGCGAAACGACCACCATTCAACCCGAAATAAGTATTATAACCATTCCAATGACTCCGAAGCTGTTCAGTTAAGGTAAAAAAAGTTACTTAGTTCACCTTTAATGTGAAATTTACCTGGTTTACAAGCAGGGTTTGTCTTGCTCTATTAACTTCAGATGTAAATTTTACACTTTCTCTTTCTGCAGGTTACATCACTATGCAAGATGGTGTCAACAAGTGATTGCAGTCACTGAATCATTCACTCAAAGATTCAGCCAAAGACTCGAATTCTTTCAAAAACAAAACAAGTGACTATCTTTATGAATGAGTCATGAATCATTTACTCAACGATTCGCTCAAAAATACAGATTCATTCAGGAACAAAACAAGTGAGTGTATTTATGAGTCATGTTGAATCATTCACTCAACCAATTCACTCAAAGCTACTGATTCATTAAGGAACAAAACAAGTGACCCTCTATGGTTGCGTCCAAAATCGTACACTCTCTTTTTGAATAAGTACTTACTTTGTGACTGCATGCTAAAAAAGTATTTTCTATATAGTATGAATTTATGTATGTAATCCGGACTTACTCCATTCATCATGGTGTCACTGTTATGTGACCTACCAGCGTCAGTTACATCGCTTCACTGCCATTCACAAATCCTCTCCCTTGGCCTCATGGGTTAGTAAAGTGTCCATTGTATGCACACTTTAGAATCTCACCAGATGTAGGCTAAGTCATCCTGGTACTTTTTGCCTTGTCTTTTATGAGTACTGTGAATTAGGATATAGTATTCTTGTCACATACTATTTTTCGCCTACTATATAGTAGGGAAGTATGTGATTTCAGACGCAGCCTTTCATTGAATCAAACTGATTTTTTCAAAAACACTGAATCAGGAATGAAACACCGTGTGCCTCTCTGAGACACACAATGATTTATTCTGCTGTTTTTTTTTTTTGTTTTTTTTTTTTGCAAAAATAGACAAAAGCAACTGACAATATAGGCTAACTGAATATGAACTAGGCTACTTGTTTATTAAATTATTATAGGGTTAGCCTATTTTAACTGCTTAAATAAAATAAAACTCTATAGGCTAACTGAAATTACTATTATTATTAAAACAATACTTTCCAATATGTTGCTACATTTAATATTTGTCTGTATTTTTAGGCTATACATGTCCTGCACTGTGGCTATAGAGGAGTCACCGTATTTTGCTTCTTCTGAATGACAATAAATGACAGTAAACCTACATTGACTTTTCAGTAAACAGTAACATTATGAATCACTCCATGCTTGTGTCCACACAATGGAAGACTTATAAAAAATGTCCAAGAGACTAAGCAGAAGTAAAACACTGAGTACAAATTAGCCCATCCAACCACTATCATAACAATTTTGCACCCTAAACAATAAGATTAATTCCCCTCACAACACAGAAAGCATACTGGGGGAATGTGATTTTTTCCCCTCCCAAATACCCATGAATACAAATGAGACGTGACATGGGAGAATGCTGGCAGCGTAGGAATGCAATTTACTAATCCCAGGAAGTCTTCACTGCGTCCTCGGGGCCTACGAGCTAATTAAACCCCATCCACATCCAGTAAAGCAGCCAGCCCTTCTTCATGCTGCTGGAGTGGGACTTTCATATATCTTCTTTAATACCAAAACAGCCAGATATGTAATACAGGGGACCAAAATGAGGTTCATAGTTGAGGCTGTGCACTGCGAAGAAGCCTCTTAGAGTTTTAGCTCAGCCATCCTTCCTATTGCAATTTTAAGCCTGCAACAGTATAAGGGATAAATTCTCATTTCTGTTTATATTCTGAGCTGTAAAAGCCATGTGAATCACTCTGGAGCAACGGGAAAATGACACCAACTGATGGCAACACAAAAACAAACAATGTCTAAAATCCTTCACTAGTGATGTTAGACCAAAGGCAGCAGACAGGGAAAAATAAGTATGATTATGCTTTTTAAGAGCATCAAAAACAAAAATGTGTAGCCTACTGGTAATATGGCTTGTAAATGTAACCTGCCCATTTGATTGGACCACAATAAACTCATGTTCCTGAACACACCAGAACCAGCCAAATATGTGCTATGTGACAGAGTGTTACCTTGCTAGAAGAAGTAACCAGAATATGGCTATTAGTAACCAGAAGAAGTAACCAGAATAATGAATATTATGAAATTGTTTACTTACGGTTTGCAATGTGTCTGCTGTCAATCAGATCCAGTAGGCCTACGTTACAGTTGGCTGCTTCATCTTTTAACAAAGGTTTATTTGCGAACCACGCATTACACTGCCTCCTTCACAAAACAATCTGCTGTAAAATTCTCCAAACAAACATAATCCTCCGAGTCCAACGCGATCCGGGGACGCCATTGCACTTGTTCCTGACGCTGGTGTCCTATTTAAGAACATTATTTTACTCTTCCATTTGTCCTGTTGTCAAGTACGACAAGTATGGAGTATGTCAGAAACTGAACGGGTACTGTATACAGTGTAGACAGCATTAGTGATATTATTTGCTGTTGACGCGACGCGACGCTCGAGTTTGGTGTGTATACAGACAGGTGTCTTAGCGACTGAAGTGGGCGGGGCTTATGGTGTGACGATGTAAAACTATTCGTCGATGTTCTTGCTCTAGTTCACATTAGAAGCAGTCATATACAAATTTGATGTCACAAATCGATAGTTGTTAGAGCCAGTCTGCATATTAAAGTTGACAAATTTAACTGAAAAACGCATAGTGTAGCTGCAGTGGGAACAAACTCAGATTTTTTTTTTTTTGCTTGAGACTTTTTATTCCATCCAGTCAGAGGATCAAACATGTTTCACGGTTTGACCCGATTTTAGAACGTTTTCATTTGTCATATCTCGTGAGTTGTGAGTTTGTTGTGTCCAGAATAGTGTTGGCAGTGTGTGAGCCTCTGTCTTTAGTGTACGTCCGATACCCAGTTTTTCTACGTATCCATTAACAAAGTCGGCAAGTGTATGATACCTATTATAGGCCCGGTTTCACAGACAGGGCTTAGACTAAGCCAGGATTAGACCATAGATCAATTAGGACATTTAAGTAATTTTTATAAACATGCTTAGAAAAAAACATTACCGATGTGCATCTTAAAACTAAAAAGGCACTGATATATTTTTAGGATCAGTCAGTGCAAGTTTATTTCAGTGGAAACAGCTCAGACTTACATTTTAGTCTAGGACTAGTCTTAAGCCCTGTCTGTGAAACCAGGGCCCGGTTTTTCAAAAGTAATCCACTAGGATTTTGGATAACGGATTGGATCAAATCTTGAAAATGGGTTTTTCAAAAGAAAAAACGGATTACATAATCAGATTAGATCACGTAATCCAATCTTGGTTTTGATCCGGATCAAACCTTTAGTTTGGGTTTTTCAGAACTTTTTTTGTAGGATTTGGATCACTTTGATCCAAAAAATCTGGATTAAACTGATCCCATCAGAAGGGTGGATTCAGCGTGGATTTCATGCCCAAAATGTAATGGAAACTTAAAAAATGTATCAAAAAATACTATATTTGGATCATGCAGTATCTTACAAGATATCCTATTTATTCATAAGGTTTTAATTTTATTTGTTCATCCGTCAGGCTACAGTGATTAGGTATAGGCTTTAACGTATTCAGCCTTTCAGTATAGGCCTACAGCAAAGTAGAAAGAGTTTGGCCTCATAAAATAATCCCCCAAACAGCTGTCAAAATTGACCAAAAACAATCAATTTTATTCTGTCACTAATAGATATATATATTCATCACAATCGAAAATATTTTTGTTTTTAGAATATTTATTAGTGATGCATGCAATGATTACAGAATAACCAAAAAAATGCAAAGAATGGCAATCACTGATTTTTGAAATCCAAAACAAATCCAAATCAGAAATAGTGTCTAACTATTGCGTCCCTTGTTGCACGTCCTGTTTGCAAGCTGGTCTCTCCACATCAGATGAGGAAGTCTGAAATTATTGTGGAGTATTTGACATTAAGTCTTTTTTTTTTAATTCAATACATCTATATTTTAAACTTGTTATAAATATCCTCAATGTACAGTGTTTGTGTTGTAGGTCTCAGATGAGCGGACTGCTGGAAGAGGATGGGGTGGGGTTTTTCTTGTTTTTAGTTTTTTTTTTTTAAAATGTGTGTGTTTTCATTTCAAATAAAAATAAACTTATATTGACCACACACTGGCTATTCTACTTGTTGCTCTTTACATATCTATAGTTCTACATTGTGATTTCCTATCCTGTTTGAGCACTGGTTATCCAGATTTGGTGATCCTGAAAAGTTCCTATCCGGATCAGATTGATCCAATCTGAAGTTGCTTTGAAAAACTGGCTCAAAAGTAAGCTGGATTACGTGATCACGGATCGCAAAAAAAAGGATTACTAAATCCGGATCAATTTTATCTGGATTAAACCTTTTGAAAAACCGGGCCCTGGGGATAGTGTTTTAAAGGCACACTATGCAGTTTCCGTTTTTCTCAAACAGCGACCCCTAGAGTCGCTGTGGAGTACTTGTATTTAACGTTACTGTCGTAAATACCACTCACGCAGAGCCATCGTTTTCTTTTCCTTGACTCTTCCGACCACGCTTTCTTCGTTTTCTTCGTCGACTCTGCCATGATTCACGTCTGAAATGCGTGCTAGTGTCTTCCAGAGGCTGCTTCATATATTGTTGATGTATGTGACGTGCCGTCCCATACACAAAAGAATTGTATTTGAAATATATTTTCTGGATATGTTTTGGAATATATGCAAATATTTGAAATTGGCCCAATAAATATATTTCATACTTATATTTCATATATTTTTGTTATATTTCAGAATATATTTCAATGTATTTGGAATATATGCCACATATATTTTTGACACTTTTGGGGACCCGTACAGAAAAAAATACATTGAAATATATTCTGAAATATAACAAAAATATATGAAATATAAGTATGAAATATATTTATTGGGCCAATTTCAAATATGTGCATATATTCCAAAACATATCCAGAAAATATATTTCTTTTGTGTATGGGGTAAAGCAAGTCATGATTCTCGCGAGATTTGTCGGGGCGCCACCTCTCAAACCTGCATTGCTGGTTTTGCCAGCGCCTACTAAGATGTAGCCTACTTAGAAAATAGGGTAAAACTCCATAATGACAACTTTAACATTGACACGATCTAGATGACAGGTCATATAATATTGAAAACTTTTTTTTTAACTATGTTAAAAAGATGAAACAGTTCCTAAGCTAGGATTGGTCAGTGACGTCTTTAAGGCAGAGCTTAGTGAAGGGTCCATTGGTATTGCCAAGAAAATATTGCCACACATATTTACACTTCCAGTCCATCACAAGCCTGGACTAAAGGTAGGATGGATTCATATTTTTTTTTACTTTTTTTTTCTTTTTTTTGTCGTTGTTGCTTTTCCATCACTCGCTATAAACTGGACTGTTGTACTGTCCCGGGAGATCAGTTGCTGAGACACTCAAACTGCCATCTGGCACCAACAATCGTGCAACAGTCAAAGACACTTAGATCACATTTCTTTCCTGATCTGGTATTTGGTTTTGAACAACCTCTTGTCTATGCCGGCATGCTTTGATGTATTGAGATGCTGCCCCTGAATGGCAGATACAATATTTAATGTTTCATATATAAATGTCAGAGTGTGTGTCAAATGAGTCTTGGGGAAAATCAGATTTACAGTGCAGCATGGGCGTGAATGGGGAGTAAATTCTTTAAATGTCTCTGCAGGGATGCTGAACTGTAGACACAAGCACATGCGCACATACACACACATGCACCCAGGTGGCAGAGCTCAGCACACACTGTCCAGTGAGCGAAGCCGACTGTCCTCTGCATGCTGTAGCACCCACTCACAGGCTGGGTAAATATTTGCGGATCAAACGCAGATCTGGCTCCATCTGTGTGGAAACCCTGTCTGCCTGTTTTTCAACTAACCTTCCCAATCACTAAACCTGGTATATCACAGATGCTTTCAGAATGTATATGACACGTGTGTTTGCTTAAAATATTAGGAACAAAACTAATCATGTGATTAGATGCATGTGTATTTGTTCATTTAAAAAAACACCATGAGAGGTCACACAGTGTTACAAGATTAAAGGATGTTGCATCAAAGGTGTCAGTTTATATCAGTTCTGGCAATTTTCCAGTATGAGATGTCACCATAATTGGAGATGTTTGGGGATATTTAATTTAATTAATCAATCAACAATACTATTGATCAGCATTACCAAACGTGGACGTTTTCCACTAGAAACAAACATTGATGTATTATTTTAATTTAATACTGTGAAGCTGCTTTGATACAATCTGTATTGTGAAAAGCGCTATATAAATAAACTTGACTTGACTTGACTTGACCAGTAAAATATTGGTATGATGTTATGAGTGAACAAAGCATAAAATTACCGGTGTGAGTACAGTAGCCTATAGGCAGGGCAGGACGTGCTGACTAAAGAGAAGTTAACTTTGGGCCAACCAAACTCTGTTGGAGTTGTTTACTGGAAGCTCCGCTGCTTTTAAAGTCACCATGAAATCAAAATTGACGTTTCTTGAATATTGCAATATTTATTCTAAATGATTTCTCTGTGCATGTATATCATAATTTTGTCTTTTAAAAATACATTTTTATCACAATAACTACATTTTTTATGCCGACTTTAATTGTTTTTAGCATGCGCTGGACGGACGTCTGACTGCTGTTCCATGTCTTGCGTTCTCTAACTGCACAATTGTGTATGTACCAGAAAAGTCAATCTGGTAATTTTACGGTACTTTACCGGGTTTAATGTGTGAAAAGTGGCAAAAACAAACCATGACAGGGTGATCAAAATCCCGATGCCAATATGAATTTGCCTGAAAAAATGTCCATATATAAAATATAAAACATATTTTATTTTACTCATTTATTTTGGCCTTGTAATGTTTAACTAAAATATCATAACTCAATCTTCCGGTGAAAAGTAATTAATCCCGGGACACACCAAGTCGACGTCAAAAAACTAGAAAAGCGGACTGTGTTTTCACCTCTCATCGGCTCAAACACTCAAACATTCCTCCTTGCCATGCATTAAGACAATATAGACACACGTCTTCTTCATGGCAGATTCGTAACATCTTTATTTGATTGGAACTTCTTAATTTTTGGCCTGATGGTGTAAATGGAAAATTTCAATGCTTTAGCTATTTTCTTATAGCCACTTTCTTTTTTGTGAAGGTCAACAATCTATTGCTGCACATCAGAACTATATTCTTTGGTTTTACTCATTGTGATGGATGATTAAAGGGGTCATATAATGGTACATGCACTTTTACAAGTTGATTGTACTGAAATGTGTGTTGGCAGTGCCTGTACACAACCATCATAAAATGATAAAAATCCATCCAGTGTTTTTTTTTTAATCTTCTTATATGTTTTACCCCATCTCAAATCAAGCCGTTTGATTTTGTGACGTCACAAAATCGACGCCCCTCCCACAATTGTTGATTGACAGCAGCGTTTCAACACAGACCCGCCCTCGCTCGTGAGCGAGCTGTCAATCATAGTCCACGCGGACCGGCACGGTCATTGTTGATACGCTGGAGCACTGTCTATGAGCAGAATGGCGTCTAAGCGATTGTGGTGTTCTGTTCTTGGGTGTAATAAGGAACACAGCAGTCATTTTGATGTTCCTAAATCCGAACCGCTGAAGACGCAGTGGCTGAGTTTGTTTTCGAAGGGAATATTCCCCACGATCAACGTCAATGCTTTCATGTTTGTGGGAATCATTTCACACACCAGACTGCTTTACAAAAGGAGGTCAGTATAAAGCTGGGTTTGCTAAGAAGCTGCTCCTGAAAAAAGGATCGGTGCCAACTATTCTTGTTCCTGCTGCACCTCCAGAAGAAGAAGTGAGTGTAACGTTTTATTAACCTTTATATTAATCTTTATATTAATCTTTGCAAATCGCTTGCTGCACGCTTCACGATGAATGCGGCTGTTTACACTCAGGGTACATTACGGCATGTTTTCTATGTACGACGTTCTCAATATAATTCATAATCCCACGTTTATAATGAACAACACGTTATGGTTATTGTGTTATTTCTAGGGATGCCAATAATTGTGCCCAACATGCTTTGGAGAAAAACATTTATTTCATAATGTGAGTTTCCCCCCACTTTCAATTCTTTTATTTCAAAGAAAGTTTAGATTTGTGCACATTTTTTGAATGAAAGATCAAAAGGATAAACAATGTGGATTTATTTTTACAGCCATCTTTGATCATATTTACCAGGGGCGCCAATAATTCTGGCCACAACTGTATGTTAAGACATTTATACAAAATATTCTGGGGGCCATAAAAATTTAGTTTTTAACAACAACAACAACAACAACAAACAATTGAGGTTGTAACATTAAAACCACCTGCTAAATGCATAAATGTAAATAAATGGAATGCAGGAGTGAGGCATATTTCTTGTATGTGTGTTATCATGAGGGCTTATTGACGAGTGTTGTCCTTCACCATGAACTGTGTATGTGTGTCTGCGCATATTTTAGATTAAAATCAGGGAGGTTAATTAGAAGATCCAGTGTGGTTAAGATGCAGTGATGATGGAGCAGGGTCGGGGCTGCCCTCATTGACACTGCATTTTATGTATACCCTTTCTGAGAGCTGGAGGAAAGTGCTGACATGTAGGCTCATTTACAGACTTCTTACAGTTATTTGCTCCAGTCTCCTTATCAGGAGGACAGCCTCTCCTTCTGCTTCATGCTAACTCTGCATTCCAACATCACTTAAGTAAATTTGCTTCACACAACCAATCACCCCGAGGAACAGCTCTCTGCCAGAATCCCTATAAGCAGGGAGACAAGGAGGGCGCTGGGAAGAAAGACATGGCCAGTGAGAGTGAAAAAGAGATAACAGCCCACTGTGGAAGTTGTAGAGGGTTTGGATGAGATTTCCTTTAAATTGTCTTTAGCCCTCTATCTGCACCTGGTATTAAAGGGATAATTCATCCAAAAATTTAAATTCTGTCATCATTTACTCGCTCTCAAGTTGTTACAAACAAAAGTTTCTTCTGTTGAACATAAAAGAATACAGGTGACTGCAGCTATTGACTGCCCTAGTATTTATTTATTTTTTCATACTATGAAAATCAATGGCTACTGTCAACTGTTTGGTTACCAGCATTCTTCAAAATATCTTCTTTTGTGTTTAACAGAAGTAAAAAAAAGTTTGGAACAGTTAATGATGGCAGAATTTTCATTTTTGGGTGAACTATCCTTTAAGAATTATAGTTCAACCAAAAATGTAAATCTGTAATCAATTACCCTCGAATTACTTTTGTTCATCTTCGGAATACAAATGAAGATATTTTTTAATGAAATCTGAGAGATTTATGTCCCTCCACTGAAAGTCTGTTCACCCAAAACTCTGACGCTTTAAAAAGTTCAAAAAGAGATCGTAAAGAAATCCAGATGAAACGAGCACTTTAATCAAAGGCTTCTGAAAAGACATGATCACTTTACATGATGAACAGATTTAATTGAAGTGAATTTAATCTGATGAACAGAATTTTATTCACATATGAACATTGATAAGTGAACATACATAGAGCAATCAAATTTGGTAAAAGGAAGCTCAAGCATGCTTGCTTGATGCTCGATTCATATGGATGTATTTTACGATCTCTTTCTGAAACTGTTGAACTCTCAGTTTTGGGTGAAAAGACTTTAGATGGAGGGACAGAAACCTCACAGATTTGGGGGGGCTTCAAACCAGCAATGCAGGTTTGAGAGGTGGCGCCACGACAAATCTCGCGAGAATCACAACTTGCTTTACGGCACGACGTCACATACAAGCAGCCTCTATTAGACATCTGGGTCGCTGTTTGAGAAAAACGGAAAATGCATAGTGTACCTTTAACACTGATATAGTAGCTTAAGTGATGTAATCTGATATCCTCCCCTTAAAATCTGAACACACATATTCACCGGAGGTGCTTTAGAGACCAGCTGTATATTGTGTATTGGCTGACCACTTATCACCTGATAGAAGTTAATAGCAGGTGCCTTGCAGTGACATTGCAGAAGTGTTGAACTTAAACTAGACTTTAGGGATGCAGCCTCTCTCTCTCTCTCTCTCTCTCTCTCTCTCTCTCTCTCTCTCTCTCTCTCTCTCTCTCTCTCTCTTTCTCTCTTTCTCTCTGAATTTTTGAATGTCAGGTCTCTCATGTCTGATGAAAATCTATGCATTCATTCGTCTTTTTGGTCACAGCACATATTTATTCCTCTGTTCTCCCCATCAACTAGCTTTTTTTCTTTTTGTCCCCCATTCTTCATCGGAAATAAATTCCCTTCCATCTCGTTTTAATGTTTCAGTATATTACATTTATCAGATATCTGTAAATCATTCCAGGTACTGTGATACCAATCATAATCCATCTGTATTGTGCTAGTTAGCCAAATAATACTGTACATCACTACTACTTACTGCTTCCCTTCTTTTATAAAGCTTTTACTTATTACAGAAATAATTATATTTAATGTAATAATATACTTAATTACAAACCGAATATTGTTTACTCACACTTAATTGCAATTAAATTAAAGTTGATTAGTTTAAATTAGATGCAATCAGCAGAACAACTGATAAACTTTAAACTTTTACATTATAAAGTGCACTTTTTAAAAGTTTACTTAAGTGTGTTAAAGTCATGAAAGTGTACTCTCTTTAAGTACACGTAAGTGGCCTTTTATTTCATTAAAGGGTTAGTTAAAAAATGAAAATTCTGTGATTTTTTTTTTCATTTCTATTTTTAATGAAATCTGAGCCAGTTCTGTACTCTCCATTGACTGCTACGTAACTACCACTTTGATGCTTTAAAAAGTTCATAAAAAAAAATGTAAAACTAATCCTTATGAATTTAGTGGTTTAGTCCAAATTTTCACACACAATCACTTGAAATGATGAACAGATTGAATTTAGGCTTTTATTCACACATTGATTAGCGAAAATAAACAGAAGCTCAACTGAACCTGCTTGACGCACGAGAACAAACCTCATTGGTTCTTGCGGAAGCTGAAACGTACTGTGTAACATGAGAATGAACCTCATTGGTTCTTGCGGAAGCTGAAACGTGCTGTGTAACATGAGAATGAACCTCATTGGTTCTTGCTGAAGCTCAAACATGCTGCGTAACACAAGAAAGAAACTCAGTGGTTCTTGCTGAAACTCAAACGTGCTGCGTAACATGAGAATGAACCTCATTGGTTCTTGCAGAAGCTCAAACGTGCTGCGTAACATGAGAATGAACCTCATTGGTTCTTGCAGAAGCTCAAACGTGCTGCGTAACACAAGAATTAACCTCATTGGTTCTCGCACGTCAAGCGAACATGCTTGAGCTTCCGTTTACCACAATTGATGTGTGAGTTGATGAATGTTTATATGTGAATAAAAGCTTAAATTAAATCTGTTCAGCGTATAAAGTGATCTTGTCTCTTCAGAAATTTGGACTAAACCACTCAATTCATATTAATTAGTTTTACAATCTCTTTGTAAAGTAGCTGTCAATGGAGGGACAAAAATCCTCAGATTTAAAAAAAAAAAAAAAAAGATTTTTAAAAAATATCTTAATTTGTGTTCTGAAGATGAACGAAAGTCGTGCGAGTTTGGAATGACATTAGGGTGAGTAATTGATGACAGAATTAAAAATTTTGGGTGAACTATCTCTTTAATAATATATTATCTGCAAGTACAGTTTTTTAATAAGATTTTAAGAACCCTTTTTCACAAGGGTTATAATGAAGCATTTGAGAAATCTCTTACTTTAGCATGTAAATCATCCTGAACTGTTTGAGCTAGACATGAATGACACCTCAAATCATCTCAATACATCAATACATTCTTTGAATTGCTGTATATGGGGAAAGCATTCCAACAAAGTAGAATAGGCTACCGTGTCATTGAAATTATGTCGCAATGACCGAAATTTGCTCTGTGGATGACTGTGAACTTTCTGACATGAAGCTTAATTATGAAATATAGTGACCACCAGACCACCATTCAATATTTATGATACTCTTTGGAGCAGTCAATTAAATCCTCTAAACCGTGTAAGTTTCTCTAAAGTGCATGAATCATTTGAAGCACCTCCAGAAGGAACAGAAGAAAGATATATGAGGCCAGAGACAAAAAAAATGGAAAAGAAAATGATTCATTTGCATGCAGAGAAAAGCGCCACCTCTGCCTATCACTCACTGCTCACGCTCAGAGATTTTCATCCTGTCAACAGAACCACTGCGGTCCATCAGTGAGTCAGCAGGACCGTCTGCAACATAAAGCAAATGGCATCTTGTAAACCTGTTCAGTGATTTGTTCCCAAAGGTAATGCCCGCTGAGATCAGTATGTGAGGTCTAGGAGTCCAGACATTAAAAACAAATACTTCACTTTAGTTGTTGTCACCTACTTCAGCTTTATAGGAGTAGAAACAATAAAACGAAACACACCAAGACTGTCACAGTTCCACACAACCAGACTTCTGACTTGCAATATATGGTCACTCCAAGCAATATATTAAACTGTTATGGGAGCAGAAATAGCTGTATGCCATTTTTTTTTTTTTTTTTTGATCGAGCACATGCGGGTTATGTTTTGATGTGTGCATACTACATTGAATTGATTGTCTCTCAAAGTCATAAAAACGTTCTTCCAATAACATTAATAGAAAGTTTGTTCAGAGTTATCTGATCTTTAATAGCGTTCTTAAAATATTAGCACAAAAACAGTATCTACACATCATTCTGTTTTTTAAATGTTACTAACTTGCATCAGAATGTTCAAAGAATGTTCCCATAATGTTTGCAAAATGGACGATGGAATGTTCCCTTAACATTCGTATAACCAAGAAAAAAAACGGACCTTTCTGAAAAAGCTAATTCGATTGTAGAGACCATAGGTGTCAATGTATTCTACGATCTACTAAGGCTTACGATGCTTTGGAGAAATGCAACCCTGGCCGTTTCTAATGTTCAGAGAACATTATAAAAAAAAAATAACTTTATGGGAAAGTTAGCAAAAAGTTCTTAGAAAATTTTTGTTTGCTTATTCTGTCAAAGAACCATCCACTGAGACTGCCTGACTGATATGTGCGACCAATCACAGTTTGTTTGTGAGACCGTGGGTGCTTCTTAATATTCAAACTGATGTTTCCTCGCTCCTACTTCCTCAAGCCGTGACCCGGAAACCAATCGAACTCAACGGAGTCATGAGCAAGGAAACACAGATGGAAACACAAGGAAACGAAGACAAATAAGAAATGAGAAGCACCCTGTGTCCTAACCAGATGCGAAGCAATGCCACAATTCTATTTTAGAAACAAGGTGCATCCCAATTCGAGTAGCCTAGGTTATACACTATTCTATGCCATTTTGAAGTATAAATAGGTCAAGTAGTGTGTTCACTGAAAATTCCAAATAGAAAAAGTGCATTTTAAATACCCTGATGAAGCACTTAATTAACCGAAAAAAATTAGTGTGAAATGTTGGGCACTTCATGCACTAGCTCAACTGTCGCAGCTTTAGTTTCATAGCGGAGAAGGCAGGGCTATTAGACTATGATGTTGAATGACAAAATAAGCTTTTAAAATTCATACACTACATGGATGAGCACATGCATAAGTACATAGTGTATAAGTGCATAGTGTATTGCACGTCATTTGGTACACAACTATTTCTATTGCGGCTGGAACAAAAATATACAAAGTATGACAATGTTAATCCCAGCCAGTTACTGTCTATGTGCTTTATTTAATGTTAAAAGCCTCTAATATGAGTCTGAATGTCATTTTGCGTGACCTTTATAGGCGACAATGGATAATTCACCTCAGAACTTGAAAATAAAATTAAAGGAAACAAGAACGTGTCAACGCAGTGTGAACAAACAAGTGTATTCTATGACAAAGAACGTTTCACTCACTCTGACTCAGTGTGTATTTTTAATAATTTTAAGATGGTGTAATATTGATTAATAAAATGTGAATGTGTACTTAATCGTTGCGAGTGCTGTGCACTTGCAGAGAGACTCCGCCCACATGTTCTTCTGATTGGCTGCGGTCGCATCATGTCTGGTGTGGACAGGCAAATTGCTTGTCGCTGGGATCTTATCATATCGTGTCTGGTTAGGACACGGTGTAATATTTGCTATTTATGTACATAGATTATGATAAGACTGGAAGCTGAGAATAACATAGTCATGCATTCTCAAACACGTAAAACATAAACATTCATTAATGTCCTGTGGCAATAATATCTCCACAAGCCTCAGCCCTGCAGGAGTGACTGCTTTTCTAGGGGAATGTGAGAAGAAGTAGCTATGGCCTCATGCTTTGAGAAACAAAGATATGTGGTTATCCCTCAGGATCAGCCCCAGTAATGCAAGACACAGATTCACCTTCACGCCAATTTATAGACTCTCTAAAACCGCTGCCCTGAACTACACTGTGTGCAGAACCACTGTGCCCTCATTTCTCCTTCTATCAGCAAGAGAGAAACGAGAACCTGGGAGAGGAAAGAACTGAGAGGCCGAGATGAAATAATTAGTTCAGCAAAGAAAATTAATTCTGACATCATTTAGTTATGTAATCCAAACCTGTATAACTGTCTTTTTCACACAAAAGGAGAAATTTTAGGTTGCTCTCACGTAATTATAATGAATCAGAACTATAGTGTTATTCTAGTGAGTGACCGGCCACTGTATTGGTACACCTGTTCAACAGCTCTTTAATGCAATCTAATCAGTCAATCACATGGCAGCAACTCAATGCATTTAGGCATGTAGACATGGTCAAGACAATCTGCTGAAGTTCAAACTGAGCATCATAATGAGGAAGAAAGGTCATTTAAGTGACTTTGAGTGTGGTATGTTTGTTGGTGCCAGACGGGCTGGTCTGAGTATTTCAGAAACTGCTGATCTACTGGGATTTTGATGCACAAACATCTCTAGAGTTTACAGAGAATGGTCAGAAAAAGACAAAATATCCAGTGAGCGGCAGTTCTTTGGGTGAAGCAGACGGGCTACAGCAGCAGAAGAACACACCGTGCCCCACTCCTGTCAGCTAAAAACAGGAAACTGAAGGTACAATTCGTACATGCTCACCAAAATTGGACAATAGAAACTTGCAAAGAAGTTCCCTAGTCTGATGAGTCTCAATTTCTGCTGTGACATTCAGGTAGGGTCATAATTTGGCGGTGTAATGGTACATAAATAAAGGAATATTTTCTTGGCAGACTTTGGAACCCTTAGTACCAACTGAGCATTGTTTAAATGCTGCAGCCTATTAGCCTGGCTAACGTCAGACCTCGTCTCATTGAGACGTGGTCTGGGAACCACATGTTCATTTTCTCGTATTTGAGGTGTGGTTTACGAATGCCCAGAGCCGTTTATTGGGCGCTATGAATGTCTATCAAATGCGCCTGTACGTAGCTCATAGCCAATCGTTTCAATTATACCAGATGACGTATGTAGAGCGACAGAAATTCGACGAGGAAGAAGACGATGGGTCAGAGATTTATGTGTACACGCTGGCGTTCAGCGACTAAACTACTTAGAACACTATCTAAGGCTGCATTGAAAGGTAACTTTGCGTCTTCTGCCATGTTGGATCCATATATAAACAAACTGCTTCGGTGTGTCGCATAGACGTCGTCATCGTCTTGCTGCTCCCTCCCCGTTCTGTGATTGGTCCCCTTGCTGAGGCGAAAATCTGGACCATGGAATCCAGGCTGCCTAGCAGCGTGAATAAAATCGCGCTGCGCGCAAGGCAGCATGGGGAAACCCAGGCTAGCAGCCCATAGGATTGTTGCTGTCCATGTCCATCCCTTTATGACCACAGTGTACCCAAGTTATAATGGCTACTTCCAGCAGGATCATATATATATTTCATTTCAGCTTTATTTCAACTAACAATTAAAATGTTTTCAATAGTTTTAGTTTAGTTAACAATAACAACACTGATGGGAACTGAATCTCTAACTGAAGTTCTATAGTTATGGTTCATTAATAAGAGTTTATAAGAGAAACAGCAATGTCTGATTCACAAACAAATTTTGAATCATATGTCTTCAGTAAATCAGTTGATAGTTCTTAAAACCGTTTCGAATGATTCATTCCTCACTCACAGCTATTGAATGACTTGGAATATATGGAATATTAGAGGCCAGATATGAATATATGAATCTTGGAATATAGCACATCATATGAATCAGTTTTTATTGTGCTTGTTTCCTTTTTGAAGTTCGAAAGCTTCAGTTCTAATGGGGACTAATTGCATGACAAAAAAACAACCAGGATAATTCTCCTTTTGTGTTCTACAGAAGAAAAATAAAGGTTGGAACAGCATGAGGGTGGATAAATAATAACAAACTGCTCTTTTTTAGGTGAACTATCCCTTTAAGAAAGAAAAAAGAGTGAATCCAACAGGGCATCCAAGTGAAACAGAAGCCATATGGCCATTACATAAATGTGGCAGTCTCACTTCAAGTCCCTCGAAGGCTACTTTCAGCATACCTTCTCTGTACTTTCTGGATGAGACGGCACAGAAAACAGCCAACATCTCCAACAGTTCCCATGACATGAACCTCTAGCCTGAGGGGACACTCTATTACTAAAAAGCGTGTTTCTCTCACAAACAAACAACTAAGCAAGTGCGAGCTCTCCCTCAAGTGCTATTCGATTTTTCTAATTTATTTATTTTTAGTAAAACATTGTAAAAAGAGATTTTAACAACTGTTTGATTAAAATGCTAATTATGTATCGATCTAAAAAAAGAGCTATTTCCTTCTTGATCTAGTACTCAATAATCATTATACAGCAGCCGTAGGCAGAAGTACTGTAGAGTGTTACGGGTTTAAATGAATTTGCACATCATGATCCAACTATATTAAATTTCACTTGGGGTCAAGAGTGACCCAAGCCAGACTGAATAATAAAAACCTGGTTCAGCTCACACTAGTGTGACATAATAAAGTGATAAGCAATGCATGCTATTCATGTAAATATGAGTTTTTGTCCAAACCAGCCACAGCACAGTAAAATCTAATTTGATCAGAATCTCACTCAAGTTGCCAGTTTACCAGTGATGCCTTATAAACACAAAGTAGCATATGGCAGAATTTATGTGGACATGCTGTCTCTAAATGTTCTGCTCTCTTAATGTCTTGTTCAATCATTAAAAGCAGAATGTGTTGAACTTGTTCTTTAGTGAAAGGTCAGACAGTTTGCAAGGTAAGCACTCTTTACTGTATAAAACGCTGATACATCCATCACAGATAGTGAGGGTATTTCAGTGTTATTTCAATATTCGTATACTATTGTATAATAAGCTATTTAATAATATTTTGAATTAGCTTTTTTAATCTCATTTTTAAGTTTTAGGAATTTTGTTGTGCTAGCCCATAATGTAACCTAGTTCCAAATGTGTATATGAGTCAAGAAGTGACTAAGTGTAAATAGGCCAAGTGTACTTTTACACTTGATAAAATCTGCATTGCAACTGTAAAAGTCAGCATATCTTAATGTTTACCCGTAGATGTAGATATTTGTGTTTGGCATACTGACAAACACTACTGTACATTGGAATAATGAAAACGTTTCAGACGTTATGAATGGAAAGTGCATTGTGTGAATTATGGTGTCATTCTGTGGCAACTCCTTTTGACATGTAGAGGGTATTTCTCAGAACTTGGCACGAGAGTTCAAGGAGAGAGCTGGAAAGACCTCCACAAATTTAGGAAGAGTGGTTTCCCTCAGTAAGCATTCTGGCAGGAACAAGCAAGAGGGAGCGATGAAGACACTGCCAGCACTTTCCAATCTGAATTTCATTTGGAGACTGAATGGGCTGCAAATAATGACTATAGATCAGCAGTCACTGGACCATCCATTTAGCCTTAGTCATCACATTTTGAGCTGTTTTGTAGTTGTGTATGTCGTACACCGAAAACCGTCAATGCGTATTAAAGCCGAGGCTGTCATGCAACGCTCAATGCGCTGTCCCAGGCACTGGCTACACCGTAGAAATGGAATACATGGGTAGAATGGAAATTACCATGACAAAGGGAGTCCTAAAATAGGTGGAGCTTAACAGCCCAGACATTATTTCTCTGTCTACAATCAGCTTGCAACTTATAGCCTACAATAACTTTTGAGGGGGTTTACAAAGGAACATCTATGGAAAAATTAGCAATCGGTTGAGGTTTGTCTTGCCGGATTATCCCAGATTATCATTTATCCTAACAGAAAGGACTGAGGCCCAGATTCATTGACAAGGCTTGGACTAAGCCATGGATTAGGCCTTAGTTCAACTAGGGCATTTAAGTATAAACGTGCTTAGAAAAAAACAGTGCTTAGTCACTGACATATATCTCAGTTCAAGTTGCTTTTAAAACAGCTCAAACATGAATTTTAGTCGGGACTAGGTTTAAGCCTTGTCTGTGAAACCGGGGGATAATGTTTATTTTGTGCTAGGTATATGTGTCTGAGTAACTTGTAATGTAATTTTCATGGTTACTGAAATATTATTAAAAGGCTTGTTGAAACGTTGGCTAGCTATCAAAACGGTTTATTAGGCCTATATGTAGCTAAGCATCAAAGGGAAGTTTTATTCCATATTGTGACATAGGCCTATCAAAGGTGAAATAGCTTCTCAAACAAGATAAAAAAGGTAGGGCGGGAATTGATTGGATTGTTGTGGTTTGTTTGCTATTGCTGTGATCTCATGTGAGTGACAGGTTGTCCCGCCCTCGCGTCAGCAAACACGTCATCAGAGAGGAGAAGAGATGCTGCTGGTGCAAGAGGGAAAGGAATCTATTTTGATTTTAAAATTAATGCTTAAATTTTGGGATTTGAAGTTAAAAACACATAATGATGTACTACGGATAAATTATTTATAGGCTAATCGCTAAATACTGCTATAGGCTATATTCCATAAAAAAATTAAGAATAGTTCATTTTGATTTAAAGCCTCTCAACCTTTAGGATTTGGGTCAAGCCTCAGTTTGAGAGTATTATTTAGACCCCCTAAAGGTCTAAGTACTCCCGTCTTATTCTTCAATTTCAACTCTTTTTCTACTTTGAAGATCGTCAAGTGTCTTTATTCGGGTGTAAATTATCATCCAGATCACCGCTGGAACTCGGACAGCGTTGTCACGAGGAGCCTGTTACTTTTCTCGGCGATATTAGGACGGGGGCCAATCACAATCGTTTGTGATTACAGAAAAAGGTATTTTATTTAGCCTTTGTACAGCGGTTGCTGTTACTAACCTCCGTTATATGACAGATATAGAATATTTATAGAATATTTGGAATTTATAGATAAAAAAACCAAAATAGCTTGGAAATGTTCTTAATGACCTAAAATTTGAATACGGTTTAATAGAGAAATTAGGCTTTGTGAGCCACCGAGCGCCCCCTGGAGGAAGAATGCATTATGGCCCATTGTTAATAGTGACAAATGCCGACCAATGGGCTCAGACAGTCTTCTCATGTCGACTTTCTGCGGCAAGTACGGAGTTTAGATTCAGTGCTGTTCTGGACTGATGCGGGAATAAAGACGGCCACCAGTCGTCAACGTTAAACACATAGACGCCGACTTATAAGTTTAAAAATCGTGTGAGTAAATGGGATTCAACGTCTTCCGAACAGAATGTAAAGAATTCCTTGAAGGATGTGGGGAATTGAAGGCTCGTGCGCTGCGCTGTTATTGTTGTTTTTGGCTTATATCTCCGTTTCCTCGGTTAATGCCGGTAAGTTTGCGTGATTGTATTCATTTAGACAGGAATGTTATTTTTATATATGGTCATTATTGGGCTTGTGCGCTAGACATAGAAAAAGACACGAAACCCTGTTACACTATTTTTGCATGAATAAACAGAATGACAACTGTTTTATCTTAATATTACAAACAATATGCATAGTAAAAAAGCATTCTGATATGTTCACACTGGCAGAGAACAGACAGATTGCGGGTATGAGATGAATAAATGATGCGCTACTACCTGTTCAGCCCTTCATTGGGAAGCACAAGCCGCTCGTGGGTTTCCACTGTTCATTCAGACTGCATGTAAATGCTGTGAACAATTCATGTGATCCTAATTGATTCTGTTCACAGAGACAGCAGAAACCTGGTCGGTAGACAGAGAGTACAGTTTGAACGCACAATAGATCCCATTTGAGAGCTCTGGGATTTAGGGCATTTGTCTGGATGCATGCAGACACGTTATATATTAGTAGGCTACTGAATTCATTTGTTTAATGGCTTATGATCTGATAACTAGTACAGCTAAAAAACTACAGCAGAATAATGATTACTTTGTCAAGGTCACAAATTCACCCCCTTCAATTGTATTTGCATTTATCTCTTTCCATTAATTTAACCTTTTCTAAGCAATATATCATTTAATAGCCTTTCAATGTTTTGTATTAGTATGCTTTTTTTGTCTGGCCTATAATCTAATAATCATGGTATTCTGTTTATTTCTCTATAAAAAAATAAATAATTAAACCTATAAAACAATAGCTGGTTTCACTTATACAAAAATGTTTGTGCAGATAACAACATCAGATTGTCTGCAATATCATTTGTTGGATGGTTTAGCTGTTAACTTGTTTTAAGATACTGTTAGTTAAACAGCTTGGAAAGGATTTACAATGATAATTTACCTTTTTAAAAGTGCTGTATAACTCAGTTCCTCAATATGGAACCTGAGATATATAAAGTGCCAATACTTTTGTATGACAAATGTAAACCAATGGCTACCACAAGTAATGCACATTCATCTTTTTAAATTCAAATAAGTGTCAGTTTGCAGAAACACTGAAACAAAATACATAAAAAAGCTTTTTAGGCAAATGTACATTTAAATATTCATAACAATCTTAATGAGTAAGTTTTAAGCATTTTGATTCACGTGGCGTGTGTGTTTTAAGTTTCACTTCTGCTTTTTGTGGTTGCATGAAAATGAGTGGATCACCTGACACCTAAAAATGATAAAAGTGAAAAGTATCGGCAGTAATTTGAAATTACTCAGAGTTTGCTAGATGTCATGCTGCTTGCTTTATGTGAATGTGTAACACCACATATACACTATTATTGTGATTATTGTACAATGTAGACAGATTTGTTGACGATTTAATGGATGAGGGCATTGAATGTTGCGTTGCAACATTAGATAAAAAAAAGAAAAAAGAAATGCAGCAAATGGTAATTCTGCTGTCATTTTTACCCAAGCCAGAGACATTTATACACTGTGCAAGTTTGGAACTGTTCACCAAACACTTTTTTTTCTTACCAAGACATTATAGACTCTGATCATTTGCTGTTTTTAAAATGATCAAAACAAAATGACATTAATCTGATGATAAATCGGTGTATCAGTAATAATAGCCATCAAGAAACCTATATGACTGCATGCGTTCCATTTACCTCAGAGGAGGGATGTCGGTCACACTTTAGATTAGGGTCCACTTCTCACTATTAACTAACTATTATCTACGACTTTTGCCTAATTACCGCTTATTAATGGTTAGTAAGGTAGTTGTTAAGTGGATGTAGAATATGATGCTGAATAAGGCATTCATATGTGCTTTATAAGTACTAATAAACAGCCAATATCCTAGTAATATGTATGCTAATAAGCAACCCAGTGAGAATTGGACCCTAAAGTGTTACCGGGATGTCGTAACTGGGAATGACGTCAAACCCGAGTTGACCACGTTCCAGTAAACAGGTCAGAAATCTAAGATGGATGCGTCCAGGCAAGCCTTCGTTGTGCCTGCTCTATTGGAATACAAACACATAAAAAAAAAACAGTATTTTGCACAGATAATACCGAAGTATCATGTCCACAACTAGAGGTTGGAAAGCACTGTGTGCACCACTGAATTTATTGAGACACAGACAAACAGAAGTGCTAATAAGCAATGCTACTGCTTCACAGCGGTTGATGCGCTGAGCAGGGTATTGGATTCTGAAGTCGGGGTTGTTGCGTGGTTGTTGAATTTCCCAGTCACAACTCCGACTTGAGGAGGCGTTCCACTCAAAAGTTCCTATTGGGGACTAGGACTTTCCCACCTCGGAGGACAAATGGAACGCACCATTGAAGTCGGCATGAAATGGAAGTTTCTTCCCTATTGTGACGTATATCCAAGGGAAATGGCTTTTCGAACAAGAAAAAATGTTGGGCGGGACTTGATTTTGTGCTCCGGGAACTGATTGGATCATTGTGGTTTGCTATTGCTGTGATCTCATGTGAGTGACAGGTATTTGTTGCCCTTGCACCAGTGAACACATCATCAGAGAAGAGAAGAGATGTCGCTGCAAGAGGGAGGGGAACTTATTTTGATAAAAAATTACGAGGGCACATTAAAAAAAATAATGATGTGCACGGATAAAGCATTTATAATAAACATTGCAATATTCCATAAAAAATACACATTTTGGTGACTTGAAATGCATGGTTTTCTAGAGGAAGTCACTTGTGAGTTGATTCTATAACAGTTGTTTGGTAAAGGAACAGTCTACTATTTCACATCAGTAGCACCTGTTTTGACAATCTGAAAATTGCAATAGTGTAGAAATACACAACAAAGGCTTTTTTTATCAAAAAAGATGCTGTGAAGTGATATGGCCAATCCATATATCTTGTTGAAATAAAGAGCGTGTGCTACATTACAATGCTGTTCTGAGCTGCTAATGTGTAACATTATGTACAGATTAACTGTAATAAACATCCACAGCTCACAACACACACAAACAGACACTAATAAAGCACACCGAACCATTTTCAATCTGCTTTTCTCTTTTATGTTGTCTAGAGAAACAACAAAGCCTCTGTCCATACGTCTTTATGCTGAGGCATTGGCAGTGATGCAGGACGGAGGAATATTAATGAAGAGAGCCAGTGACATTTCCACACCATTATGAAAAGAACACGGTTTCAAACACCCTTTCTAATACAGAGAAGCAAGAGGAAGCAGGTGAAACAAACATGTCGGAGAATAACTGATCAACTTTAAGGCTGCATGATGGTTTAGTCTTATTACAGGCCTGTTGTATTTTGTTATGACGCTTGTGATGAAAGGCAGAGGTGCCCACGCAATGTGCAACGCGGAGTTCCTCGCTCCGAGCTCTCGCATGTTTGTTTCATCTGACAGTGTCAGGCGTCTCATCAAAGCTACGGGAGGACATTGCGAATATGTTATGAGTCTGATATTGCTTAGTGGGGCCAATCGCCCCTGTGCATTGCATATTAGAGCAAATCTATCAGTTTATCACTCTGAGATTCTGTGTTTGATGCATTAAGACTAGGGATGTCAGATCCCTAAAATATAGGCAAGCAATATATTGTTTGTTATTTGTCTTAAGTGTATTTTGGTGAGGCACATGAAGCCTGAATTGCTCATTGGTTTAGAGCTGTGATGCAGTAGTTAGTTAGTGCACAGGATATTAATACGTTGAGCTATGGTGCTCAGGTCAGACTCAAAGCTGTTTATATTGTGAAATTATGTTTATGTTGCAGCCTTATGCTAAACTGCTTTAAATTACTTTTTTTTTCACATCAATCTGCACTCTATTCACCATAATTACAAAGCAAAAAGCTGGAATAATTAAGACTTCTTAATGTTTTTGTCTTTTATGCCCACCAAGGCTGCATTTACTTGAGAAATATTGCAAAATATTACAACAATGTAAAATAACTACTCATAACTAATCATTCTAATATGCTGATTTGGTGCTCAATAATTATCAGTTATTATTGGTGCTCTTTTATTAATAATGGTCATCAATGTTGAAAACAGGTTTTGATACATTTGTTCAAGGATTCTTTGATTTGATGAATAGAAAGGTAAATGAACAGCGAATAAATGCTGTTTTTATGACGCTTATATGCCACAGTTGGCCACTGCCGCTCCTTTCATGTTTATTTTACGATAAAAGTTACGTTTAATGTCCGCCTCCTTCTTCCTTGAACTTTGTTAGTTACGTTCGATCACTTAAATTCACATTATTTCATCTAGTTGTAATGAAAAAATGCAACTGTGCAAGTACTGAATTATTACTCATACGGGCCACTTTATTTGTTGTGGGCTAACGCAGCACTGTTTACTTGGTCAAAACAATCATACAAAAAAAAAAATACATTTGAGTGTGTTGAAAGTTGTGTAATAATGTTACTCTGTGCGTTCGCTCGGTGGCTGGTATGAGACACTTATTGCACATTGCAGATCGATATTCGAATATCATTAAAAGCTGGATGACTTGTGTTGCTAAATGGCATGCAATTCATTTCAAAATATATTTTATGTTGGAGAAAATGCTGTATAACTGTTACTAAAAATTAAGTTCTTTCTGATTATGTTAGTCTCTTGACAAAATAATATTGTCTCTGAGGCATGGCACAAACACGTTACGCATAAAATTAGCATGGTGGATTCTCACTGCGTGATATTACTCTCACACAAGAGTATTGTCAAGAATATCTGAAAATAAGAGTGCAGACTCCAAGCTAAGTTGTTATTAGATGCTGGAGGAGAGCAGTTTGCATCGCTTCCTCTGAGTTCAAGACAGGCCATGGGTGTGTGGATCAGAGACTGGGATTTTAATCTCAAGGGTTTAATATTCTCAGTCTGGAGGTCAGCCTGAGCTGTGAAACCACTTATAGACTTCAGGCAAAACTGCCTCCTGTCATCACTGAATTGTTTATCAGAGGCTCGGTTTTTACTCTCCATAAGGGAGCTTTGCTATATTACTGTAGCCTACATTAAGAAATATTTTCAGTATTAAAATATTTCAGTATCTGCTAGTTTCCTTTTTTTTCCCCCCAGACTCATGATCTAATTTTAAAAAGCTACAGTACCTGATGGCCTTTTATAAACAAACAAAAAATCTTTGCATTTACTCTGAAACTAAATGGCAACCTCTCCGTCAAATTAGCTTCATGCTACTATTTACATTGTGACAGAGCTCCAGCTCCTGACCAAAACTTACCCCGATAAATATCCCTCTAAGGCTTCCTGTGGGACAGCAGTGCTAAGCTTAATATTTACGAGGACTGCCATATCCAGGGACAGAGGACGCGGTCAAGCCAAGCCAAGAGATTCACCTCATAGCCTTGGCTCCCTAAATCAGGGCTGCAGGTCTAGGTAATGCTGCTGCCCGCCTGACTGCACAATCCTCATACACACGAAAAAACTCTTGCTTCCTAGAAGGGCGACTAGCAAACATGCATGAGTTCAATGTGACATGTTGAAAAATGAATCAAATTATCTTTTCCAAAGGGCCAGTATTCCTAAGCAGTGCTCATTGCAAGATTGCCGGTTGAGTGAATGCCTTGAAAGTCTATACATTCAAAACACGTTTGTCTCCGCGGACAGGCTAATACACTTTAGGTTTGGTGTCTGGCTGAAAGCCAAGGACCTATAGAACATTCACATGAAGCCCATTACCTACCGATGGGATCCAGAAACACTGAATGAACGTCATTAATGCATTGTATGTGTTAACATCATGTATGACACCTCAACTCTTCAGTGGTGGTAAAAAATTGATATTCAATGCAGCTTGACCTTAAGAAGGCTTAATTAAAAGGCTTAATTAGGTGAAGCGCTGGTGTTGAAGACTTTTGGAAAATATCCAAACAAAAAGGCAAATTATAAAACACATCCATTCATTAAAGGTGAAGTGTGTAACTTGAGCGATACTGAATAGAATAATACGGATTTTTACCCCCCAAAAAATTTCACAAATACTCTCACGGTCAACCTACAAAAGGCTTGATTTTATTTTCTCAGAATTTCTTACTGGAAACATTGAAACACTTTTAAAGGAATAGTTACCCAAATATGAAATGTTTCATTCCAAACCCTAATTCCTCCATGGAAACCAAAAGGAGAAGTTTAGCAGTTCATGCTGCTCTTTTCCATAAAAACATAGTCACCAGGAGCTTAACATAATAAAGTAATTTAAATAATAAACCCCAATAAAGTAAATAAAAGTGGTTCATACAACTTTATACACTATACTAGAGTCTTCTGAAGTCATATGATAGTTTTATGTGAGAAAGAGAAGTTGTTATTCACTGAAAATTGTCAAACTTGAGCATATTCAAACTTAACGTCACTGTAAGTGATTTAAATATTGGCTTGTTCCTTACACTAAGATATTTCTAACTTCAACATACCAGTGATATTTTAGTATTATTTATATACTATTATATTATTTATTCATATTGTGAATGATCTTTTATTTTTATATTTTCATGTTTAAATTTGACATTTTAAGTGAACTAACCTTTTGCACAACAAGATTTCTCGAAGCATGAATTCCGGGAATTCATTCAATATATGTTTCTGAATGCATGTTACATTCCTCCCCTATTTAAATTGTGATGTATGATTGTTCCAAACACATCCTGCCCAGTGGGAAACATATTGTGTCCTCAGGGATGACTGGCTTTCTCTGTCTGTCATCACTTTTACATACACAATTTCCCATCTGCAGGGTGTGAATTTGTTACATTGTGATGGATGACGTTAACCAGACAACCATTTCACTCTGTAGTCAACAAACATTACTGATGATTAGAACTTCATGCACCGATTTAAGCAACAGCATAGTATCATTCTGTCAAGTGATGACACACAACACAACTTCTGACATCATCGTTGCAAAACATTTCAGTTTAATTCATGAAAAAAATGCCCAATGGCCAAACAGCGGCTGGCTTTGTGTACTCTAGGCTGTGCCAGGCCATTTTCTTTGTTTGATGACCATCAAAGACAAAGAGGCTGGTTCAGATAGCAATCTAAGAGCTCCCACACAGTAAATAAAAGTAAAGAGCAGTGGAAATATTGATCTAGAGCAGTGGGTCTTCACTTTTTTTTTTCATGAGAGCCCCACTGATAGGACAAAGTCAGTAGGAGAGCCATTTTTATCGCAAAGTATAACATCCAAAGTTACATCCAGTCATAAATGCCATGTCTGCTTATCAATCTGTCACCCTGAACATACAATATGCCATGCAATAAATAGAAAAGTCTGAAAAAAAAAAAAATTCTTTATGATTTACCAGTCAAATTTGTAACTGAGACAAAATGATTTCCCTTAATGACAAAAAAAAAAGAAGAAAAAAAAGCTGGATTTCCAGAATATATTCATCCCAGAATTTTTTTCTACATTAGCCCATCATGTACAGTATCTAACCATCCAAGAGCACATGCAGCGTTAAAGAGCTGGAAAGACCGCCATGACTGGCAACTCCGCAGATAATGTGTTTACATGCACAACTTTTGTTTAAATCGGACTGAATTCATTCCGATTTATGAATCTGAATGTATTGTAGTTCACATGAACGCTAAACATCGTGATCGAGGGTTGATGTGCGCGTTTATAAGTCAAAAGATTCAAATCGGAATAGATTTTTTGACATGTGCACACTGCACAAATATACAAAGTTTCCCGCTGTTGTCACTTACCCATTCTCCTACATTGGTTCCTTATTTGTTTTAAACAGAAGACTTAATATTTATCCAATTCTGGTCATAATTTGGAGACTATGAACATATGAACCGTTGTGCCGTGCTGTTTGTAGGCTATTTATCATGTAGTACAAAGGCCCAAAACCAGTCGTCTGTGGATGAGAATCTGAAACAAGGACTGGTGAGCCGTTGTCCTGCTTCACTTCACAGATGCTGAGTGAAAGGAGAATTATAGAATGACAGGACACTCATTTATACAACACTTTATTCGTCAGGAGAACAGCTCGTTCAGCGCGTCATACGTCGTCCTTTCAGTTTCGGTTTTCAATCGATCAAGTGTTTACATGTTCTCTCGATAAACCACCCCTTTCGATCATATTGAAATTATTTGTAATAGAGCTGACACTTTGAGTTTGTAAAAAAAAAAAAAACTCTGATGGCATGCTGCAGGACCAGCTTAATGAAGACATTGAGCCAGAATATTTAAATGTTGAGCAAGCAATCTCATTGGCTGCAGAACCAGCAGAGGTCAGTCAGCTTGTGCCATGCAGTAAACTATATATATCCCTGCCATTTATGTTAAATTATTAAATCAAATGGTTATTCAGAATCAGTTATTATCACAAATGACTGTGACTGGTCCAATTCAGTTATTATTGTCATATTACACAGTGAGGAGGTGAAACAAAATAATCATTATCTTTTCGACACTCTCTCTTTGTTTTTTTTTTACATCCTTTTAAGTTTCATTAGGAAAAATGAGCAAAAATGATCTTTGCTGTTGCAAAGTACACACAACATTACACACTTGCAAATAGCATACTTGCTCGCATTTTCTGCAGTCTTAATGGTGTTGTGCATAAATGAGGGACTATAAAATGAGAGAGGTCTTGCAGTATGTCACATCAGTACCTTTTATCCCTTTATGTCTTTTTTTGTGTGTCTCCTCAGACAGTTTATCTGCTCCGCTCAATGTGACCATCAAAGCACTGGAGGGGAACTCGGCGATAGTGACATGGGAGATTCTGGAGGGAGACCCAGTTATTGGGTTTGCCATCACCCAGCAGGTACTGAACCAGTTAATGGTCCATCTCGATTCCTTACATGTGCAAAACAGGGGGAAATCACCTCATAACTCAAGTTTAATGAGGCAATATCATGGAGGAATGCTTGTGTAAGCATATTGGTTGTGTGTCAATGTAGACTGGTCTGCTTTCTCTTCGAGGGCACATGCTGTTGATATTTTAGATGGCCTTGAGCTTCTGTAAATGTTTTATGCGTGCATGCATTAGTGTGTGTGTGCAGATTTGAGGAAAGCAGTCACTGTGGAGACCTCAGTAATAAGGACCGCAGTGACCATCTGCTGGAGTACAAAGCCATTACAGCTTGTCACCAAACTGAGCAAGACAGAGTTTCTGCAGTGTGTGTGTGTGTGTGTGTGTTAATTGTATCTCCTTATGAATTTCTCATGCCACTTATCACAACTATGGGATGATTTCACTAAGAATTGCGGTGATAGCACTGTTGTGCACACTATAAATCTGTTCTGACAATGACATCATCTATGCGGGTCTTTAGTGAATAAGGCATTATTAAAGTAAACATTAAACAGCATTTGATATATTTTTTACTAAGATACATGAGTGAAACAGATGGATCAATCTTAAAGTAATATTAATTTTTGATATTGATGCTGTATCAAGAGGATAGATAATCACATAGATTTTTCAGTCAGGTGTTATTTTTTAACAGTTTTTACCATTTATTTTGCTTGAAAATTAATGCTTCATAAGCTTTGAAGTGGACATTTTTTTTGGTATTACCAAATAGTTATATTGAATAGGAACTATTTTTCCTTTCTTTCATTTTCTGAGTGAAACGGCGAAAGGTACATGCACAAACAGAGCGGACAGAAATGAAAGATAAACTATATCTGGAGATTCATGAGATTGTATTGGGGGTGAGGTTTGCTACTAATTTAATTATTTATTTAATTTGAAGTTATTAAATGCATAGAACACAAAAATGATTATGTTCTGGAATAATTTAAACTAAGCAAAACTCGAATTTTTTTTCCATTAAATGTTAAAAATAATGGCTTTCAAATTGAATTTGACCACAAATTACCCATTTTATCTTTCAAAAAAGAAAGAGAAATAGCTTAGTGTCAGGGTTATATTTAATTTCTTGTGTTTTGTTTTTATTCTCCCTGTTCTTGTTTGCCTGTGTTCTGTTTTCCTAGTTAGTTTCCTTGTTTGTTAATTAGTTACACACACCTATTTCTGTTTTGCTGATTACCTCTCCCCCATGTATTTAAGCTCTGAGTTCTTTCTGCTCAGTGTTTGGTCTCGTTTGCATTTATGTGTTGTGGTTGTAAGTTACAGTGCTATGCATAAGTTTAGGCAACCATGCTAAAGTTGACTAAAAAGAGGAATAAAAAATCATATTTTGCAAATTTAACTTAAAGTGTAAGTTGCAGGTTAAATTTTTCACGAAGTAATGCAATGTGTTTATTAAACATAAAGATAAGAACCGCCCACCATTGTTTTTTTATACCAAAATGCTGATATAATATGAAAAGTTGGCACTTTTAACAGTGGTTTTAACCGCTCCCGCTCCCTTCCACTAGATGGGGTATGACGTCATAAGAGGAACTCACTAGTAGAGTTACCGTACACTAGCAGCTATATTCGCCTTACATAACTTCAGAAAAGTTGGTTGTATGTTTTATTTGATAAAAAAAAATTATGAATAAAATAACTCCATTGTAAACATGCTCGTGTGTGCTGACTTAAAGGGGAACGTGATCCAGCCTGAAATGAGAGTAAGCTAATCGCAAAACAAGCGGGTTCAAGCACGTCAGATCAGCCGGTCGCAGGTCAAGCTGTTCGCGTTCACCTCACGGCAGCACATACTCTCCACTGCTGATTCGCCCACACAAACACAGTGATGGGGACATCGATCTCTCTTTTTCTTTTCTGACAATTAACATCGCTAATTAAATCGTGAGAAATTGATAATGCGTGGATTGAGGAAGGGTATTAATAAAGTTAACTTACATGACATTTGAGGCGTCGATGAGACTCGCGATTGATGCCTGTGCAGTGTGCATCTCTACAGCTCTGATTTTGACTGACACCATGTACTGTAAGTAAATAATGTCTTCAGTCGTTGTCCCTCCTTGCTATTCTACATGACGGCAATATTTTGAAAAGTAGACTAGCTCTAACGTAGCTAACGTTACTCACCTGGACACCAAGCCAACCCTCCACTAATTAATTCTCCTCACACCAAGCATTAATAACTCTTTGAGTGCCATGGCTCCCCTCTCTCACGCCTGACCGGTTAAAAATTGTATGGCTGTGGTCCATAAAGAATTTGATGGTTTCCCACATCCTCAGTCGTTCTCCAAATAGCCATAATACAGTAAGAATCTAGCAGAGTATGGGTTGCGAGTTCCTCTTATGACGTCATCACCCAGTAACTGAAAAAACACGCTACCTTTGAAGAAACCCCCAAAAATGTTATTTTAACGCATTTTAAGACAGAAATAATTAAATATATACATATAGAGCACTTTAATTTACACATTTATTGGCTGTGGTGGTTAACCTGCAACTTACACTTTAATGCCTTATTTTAAAAAATTAGGAAAAATCCAACCTTTAAGGACACCAATTTTCTTTGTGAATGAATAATGTATCGTAAATAAATAAATGTTCTTCCTTAAAAAACAGGGTGCATAAGTTTGGGCACCACTATGTTAAATTCCCATAGAGGCAGGCAGATTTTTATTTTTAAGTTTTTTTTTTTTTTTTTTTTTAGGATACTATGCATCCTGATAAAGTTCCCTTGGCCTTTGGAATTAAAATAGCCCCACATCATCACATAGCCTTCACTATACCTAGAGATTGGCATGATTTTATTTCAGTTAGCCTAATAGCTAGTTTGATTTGCATTGAGAGATGATCTTATGGAAAGTACTCCATGCCAATCTCTAGGTATGGTGAAGGCTATGTGATGATGTGGGGCTATTTTAATTCCAAAGGCCAAGGGAACTTTATCAGGATGCATAGTATCCTAAAAAAAAAAAAAAAAAAATACTTAAAAAAAAAAATCTGCCTGCCTCTATGGGAATTTAACATAGTGGTGCCCAAACTTATGCACCCTGTTTTTTAAGGAAGAACATTTATTTATTTACGATACATTATTCATTCACAAAGAAAATTGGTGTCCTTAAAGGTTGGATTTTTCCTAATTTTTTAAAATAAGGCATTAAGTTAAATTTGCAAAATATGATTTTTTATTCCTCTTTTTAGTCAACTTTAGCATGGTTGCCTAAACTTATGCATAGCACTGTATTTCCTAGTTATTTTCCTGCATGTTTCTCTTGGATTTTATTGAATAAAAGGACTATTGTGAACTCTACATCATTGTGCGCGTATACGGCCACACACCCTGTGACAGAAGACCGTTTGCCTTCTCTGTTCAGTGCAAAGTAATAATAATCTCGAGGACCATGCCAATGACTTTCTAGACCTGCCGTGCCTTACCAATTTCCCTGACCGCTCCCTGTGTGTATTTTTTCGAGCAAGCTTAAATGTGTGGTGTAAGGCATGCCTACCTGGTGTTGGTTTTCCTCGAGAGGATTTCGCCACGTTTGTGGAGTGGGTGCAGGAGAACAAGCTTAGTGGTTTGCACCATCTGCCCCGAGGAGGACGTCACCAGATCTTCCGGTCACCAGCTCCACCTAGCAAAGAGGATTCCCTGGCTTCGCCTTCAGCCACAGAGCCCATCACTCCACCTTGGCTTGTCGACCAGTTGGCTCCACCTTGGCTTCTCCCTCCCTCTGCTCCACCTAGGACCGGCATCCTTGCGGCTCCACCGGGCTCGCTTGTCCCTCATGCTCCACATTGGTCAGTCGTCACTCTGGCTGCGCCACGGACTTCCGGGCCTTCAGCTGCTCTTTGTCCCTCCACCCCTACGGCTCCGCTTTCCCTACGGCTCCGCATTGGTCCTCAGTCTTACCGGCTCCACCTCAGTCCTCTGGCACCCTGGCTCCACCTCGGAGGCTTGTCGCTGTGGCTCCACCTAGGTCTTCAGAGCCATCGGTGTTAGTTTGTCCCATCAGCTCTTTGGCTCCACCTGGGTCTTCACCTCCATTGACTGTCTGTCTGTCATCCCCTTGGTCAAACCTGCTAAGTTTCCTCCATGACCCCTCCCTCTGTTGACACCGCCATGGGCCTTCGTACTGGCTGTGGTCTGGGTCCCCTCCAGGCTCCTCCTGCTCCTGGCTCCTCCCACCAGCATCCCCGCCTTGGTCTCTCGCACCGTCTTCTCTTCCAGATTCTTTCCATTCACCTGATCCACGCCCTCCTGAGTTGGACTATTAATTATAGTTACATCGCGCGTATGCGCCTTTCCGGAGCAGGGGTGTAATGTCATGGTTATGTTAAGTTTCTTGTGTTTTGTTGTTATTTTCTCTGTTCCCATTTGCCTGTGTTCTGTTTTGCTGATTACCTCTCCCCATGTATTTAAGCCCTGAGTTCTTTCTGTTCAGTGTTCGGTCTCGTTTGCGCTTATGTGTTGCATTATGCGTTTATGTGTTGCGCTGTGGTTTTAAGTTATTTCCTAGTTATTCTCCTGCGTGTTTCTCTTGGATTTTGTTTAATAAAAGGACTATTGTGAACTCTCCATCGTCGTGCGCTTTGTTAAAGCCACTCTCCCCATGACACCTGGACGGAGTGGTGAAAATAAGAGGACTTGGTGACGTCAACCAAAGAGGAAAGTTGTTGTAGACACAGAGCAAAATATTACATACTGATTATTATTACAATGATTTTTTTTTTTTTGATCTCTGGAATTACATACACTGATGAATTATTCACAATTAGACCAGGAACATGCATTTGAAAAAGTTAATAGGATGAAGTTTGATTTCATGTTGACTTACATGTCTGTGGCATCAACCATATTTATCCTTGGATTATTAGCATAAGCCTCTCAATCTCATTATTTCTTTCTAAATTTGATGTTTATAGAAGAAGGACGTTCGTATGCTGCGATTCATCCAGGAAGTGAACACCACCACTCGTTCGTGTGCATTATGGGACTTGGAGGAAGACACAGAGTACATTGTGCATGTGCAGTCCATTAGCATGAGCGGCACCAGCCCCCCGAGTGAACCTGTTCTGTTCCGCACTCCCAAAGAGTCAGAGAAACTGGCCTCAAAAAGCCCAGGTAACTACCAAAAGCAAAAACAATTTTGGACAAAATAATCCATAATACCATTTTTGAAGCACTTCAGAGGATTATTTTGGAAATTGTACCTTAAAGTACTAAAGGACTTAAAGTAAAAGCATCGTAAAGAGTTAACATCTTGCAACTGCAAATTCATTTAGCATATTCACAATGTAATTTCTTGTAATTTCAACATTATATCTTGCAGGACCATTAATTATGTCATAATTGACTCACCCTCATGCCTTTCCAAATCTGTATGACTACTTTCCTCTGTGGAAAAACAAAAGTTTTTCATTTTTCTTTTTGGAAGAATATGCTGGTGAATATAATAAAAGTGAATAAGGACTGGTATGTACAGCTCCAAAATATCCTAAAAGTAGTTATATTCCTCATGCACTATATTCCAAGTCTTCTGAAGCCAGTGATACTCATTAAGATGATGCTTTTATCCAAAGTGACTTACAAATAAGGAATAAAACAAAGCGAGTCACACTAAGGAGGCAGTAACGTGAAATGCTGAAATACAAAGTTTAAAATTGTTCAGAGGAGTACAGGTACTGATAATACTAGAGAAAACTAGAATAAAGATGAAATTCACTTCATTATTGACTGAACATTTTGACGTCAGCTGTGGTTCTTTGTGGTGTGTTGAGTGGAGAAATTGCTAAGTCTGATTCACGAACAGATTATTCCTTTTAGGTAAGATCTTTCAGTGAATAGATTGATCCAGTTCACAAAACTGGTCTGAATGATTCAAACTTTATCAATTTATTGCAATTGTATTAAAAACTGACTAGCATATTAAAAAAATGTCTACTTAATGTTTCAAGAAAGAAAGCCACACACATTCAGAAGAACAACATGATAAATGATGACAGAATCTTTAGCTTAGTCATTAGCTTATATAAATTATTATATACAGAGATACAATACTGATATCTTTGCACAGTCGAAAAAATAGATTCGTTTGAAAGATGACTAAACGGTCAAATCATTTCCGTAGAGGGAAAAAAAGCCACAGCAGGGGGGTGGTTATACAACCGCTCTAAAAATGGTGTTGTGTCATAATTCAGTGCATGAAGTGCTCACTTTTGTGCGTTTTACCAATGCGTTTTCTTTTAAGGAGCTTGTCTTATCTAGAGCAACACACAATACAGCCAATTTTCATGTTGTGTAATCCATTTCGATGACCTACTTACTTGGACAAACATCTGCCGGGGAGGATTGTGTGCCTGAAACACTTGCCATTTTATGGGTGAGTGTCAGTCCTTGGCACTGGACTGTGTTGATGACATTTAGTGTCAAACCATCAGTTGTGCAGGTTAGAGTCAGGGCAGGAGTTGTCAGTGAGGCGTAACCTCAGACATTAGTAAAATGTCAAATGATACCTCTTCATCTTACGTCTATGTTTTTGAAAAAAAAAAAAAAGCAACTATTATTTAGTTCCAAATAATGGTTCTCATAAAAAAATGTGAAAAATAAGCGATACATTTATCTCATTTGCTATCATTATATGTACACTACTGTTCAAATGTTTGGGGTCAGTAAGATTTTTTTTTGTTTATGTTTTTGAAAGAAGTCTCATTCTCAATAAGGAAAAATACAGTAAAAACAGTAATATTATGATTTTTTTTTTTTTTACAATTTAAAATGACTGTTGTCCATTTTAATGTGTTTTAAAATGTAATTTATTCCAGTGATGGAATATTTTCAGCATCATTTCTTCAGTCTTCAGTGTCACATGATCCTTCAGAAATCCTTCTAATATGCTGATTTTCTCCTCAGGAAACATTTCTCATTATTATACATGTGTTACATAAACCGTGATACATTTTTCCAGGATTCTTTGATGTTTAGAGCGTTCAAAAGAGCAGCATTTATTTGAAATAGCAATCTTTTGTAACATTATAAATGTCTTTATTTTCTTTACTTCTTATCCTTGCAGAATAAAAGTATTACATTCTTCTTCTAAAAAAAAATAAAAAATTCACACTGACCCCAAACTTTTGAGCAGTAGAGTATAACAAAAAAAGAAAGAAAAAGTATATTAATATATTTTGTATATGTGCCCTGCTCTCAAGATATTGATTTTGGCATTTTGACAACTAAACAACATTTCATAGGGTTATGTCACTCAGTATAGTACAATATTAAAATACTGTTAAACATTATACAGTATAAAATACAGTGGGGTAAAAAAAAAAACTGAATAATTGAAAATGTAATTAAATTAATAATATTTTAGTATTTTAACCAATTTATTTAGAAAAGTTATGTTATAAAATGAATTTGAAATTGGTAGCACTTTACAATAAGGTTTTATTAGTTAACATCATTTAACTACATTAGTTCATTAGTATATTAGTAAATCAAAATTTACTACATTATTAAAATTAAAGTTGCACTGTGAAGTAACATGAAGAAACAATGAACAGCTGTATTTTTATGAACTAATGTTAACAAAGATGAACAAACACAGTTACAAATGTATTGCTCATAGTTAGTTCATGTTAATGTTAACAAATGAAACCTTATTGTAAAGTGTTACCGAAATATTTCTAAGTCAGATGGTCTTCCTTACATTTTATTTGAGCAAAATTCTAAACAAAATTTTAAAATCTATTAAAAAATACAATTGTTATGCTTGTAATATATTCTTTTATAAAATTACATAATTATTATAAATTTTTTTTAAATAAAAAATTATTTTGATAATATTTTTCACAAGTGATCTCTGACTTTTGGGACTCACTGTAAAAATAAAAATTACAAATTGGCCTGTAGATTAATCTATTATTGTATTTAAAGGACACTCTAGTGTCATATTCATTAAGGTATAAAGTTCTCTTTTTCAGGATCCATCTTAAATCTGTTAACTCTGCACTAATGCCATTTGTGATGGATCAGGGGTAGAAATGTGCTTAGGCGCAGCAGAGAGTAGTTTTCAGATGGCTAATTTTTAGCTGACGCATGTGTCAGTTGGATAGCAGGAGCGTTTACAAAAAAACAGTTTAATCATCAGGCATTAATGCTCATGTTACACTGTAATTAAGTGATCACCATCACACTTCACTAAATACCAGAGCTGCTAATGAACACAGACAGTTAATCTTTCTCTCCGCTGGCCTCCCCTCTCCATCGCCTCAGGGTGGCTTCGTGTTTGTTTTTGTATTGCTGTTGATGGTGAGCTGAAAAATGCCTCAACTTTTCCCCTGCACTCAAGCGCCCGAGACATCCAGTAACATTTCAGTTTCACCTAAAGGGTATCGAGTTTTTCTTCAAAGAAAGAAGAGGCGCACAAAGAGCCGTGTGTAACCTCTCCCTGCAGTCATTATGAAGCACAACTCTTCTGCTCCTTCAGATAAGAAGGACGTTGAAGAACTTGGCTTTTCCCTCTGCGGTTAATCAGTGAACACAGACCAGAGCGCTACGTACAGTTTCTTTTAAATAACAAGGCTTTAATTAGAAGACACTTTAAATCTTCAGCCAAGAAAGTGACCCCTGAGGTCTTCTCCCAGTGAGAGGAGAGCGCAACCCCGAAGTGATCCTCACAGTCATCCGCTTCGACTTGGGTTTTGAGTTGAATTGGGATTTTTTGACATGAAACATAAATAATAAATATATCTGAGGCAGAGAAGATGGTTTGCATTATAGGCTCAGATTTATATCCTCTTGAGGCTAATTAAAGAACCCTCGAAAATGCTTTTAATTCCTTAAATAATTCTACTGTGGTTTTGCGTGTTTTCACGGTGCCTGGCCTTTGATAACTGCAGAAGTGTGCTTGTTTTCTGATTATATGAGTGAATGAACTGTGTTTGTTTGAATCCACACAGATGAAGTGACCATGGAGGAGGTTGGCCAGGCCGCCCAGCTCAGGGCTGGAGAGCTCATTATCATTGTGGTGGTTCTCGTCATGTGGGCAGGTCAGAATGTGACCAATGATCAAACAGTTTGACCAATGATCAAATGTTGACTGGAGAAATTCACATTGGCTACATTCACACAGCAATATACTGGAAATATTTGGAAATAGCCAATGTCAACATTTGATCATATACAGACCCTTTCCAAAAAATTTGAATATCATGGAAAAGTTTATTTATTTCCATAATTCCATTCAAAACGTTAAACTTCCATAGATTATAGATTCAGGGCCCACAACTTAAACGATTTCAAGTATTTAGTTGTTTATTTGTACATAATTTGTACATAAAACCCACGAAAACAGGATTTCAAAAAATTTGAATATTACATGAAATCACACAGTAATTACACAGTGATACCATGGTCATTGAACCAGGTTTTGGTTATTTTGGCAGTGTGGGCAGGTGCAAATCCTGCTGGAAAATGAAGGAAGCATGAAGTGCTCTGAAAATGTCCTGGTAGACGGCTGCGTTGAGTGGACAGCACAGTGGACCAACACCAGCCGATGACCAACACAGACTGTGGAAACTTCACACTGGACTTCAAGCATCTTGGATTGTGTGCCTCTCCATTCTTCCTCCAGACTCTGGGACCTTGGTTTCCAAATGAGATGCAAAATTTGCTCTCATCAGAAAAGAGGACTTTGGTCCACTGCTTTATTAAATCCAGAGTCAACGCAGCCGTCTACCAGGACATTTTCAGAGCACTTCATGCTGACTTCATTTTCCAGCAGGATTTGCACCTGCCCACACTGCCAAAATAACCAAAACCTGGTTCAATGACCATGGTATCACTGTGTAATTACTGTGTGATTTCATGTAATATTTTTTTTTTTTTAAATCCTGTTTTCGTGGGTTTTATGAGCTGGAAGCCCCAATTATGTACAAATAAACAACTAAATACTTGAAATCGTTTAAGTTGTGGGCCCTGAATCTATAATCTATGGAAGTTTAACGTTTTGAATGGAATTATGGAAATAAATAAACTTTTCCATGATATTCTAATTGTTTGGAAAGGGTCTGTATATATATATATATATATATATATATATATATATATATATATAGTGATGCTTGAAAGTTTGTGAACCCCTTGCAGAATCTGTGAAAATGTGAATAATTTTAATAAAATAAGAGGGATCATACAAAATGCAGGCTATAATTTATTTAGTACTGTCCTGAATACAATATATTTACATAAAATATGTTTACATATAGTCCACAAGACAAAAAATAGCTGAATTTATTATATATTTTTTTTTTTATAAAAACAGGATAGAATGTCTAAATTTTTCGTATTTTGTTTAAATATATATATTTTTTCTTCCATTTTGTACGGCCCTTCGGAAGCAACAGAAGATACTTGCATGTTTCCCGGAAGACAAATTAAGTACAATTTACCTTGATCTTCAAATTCAAAAAGTTTTCACCCCCCGACTCTTAATTCGTCGTGTTTTCTTTCTGGAGCATCAGTGAATGTTTGGACCTTTTTTAATAGTTGTGTTTGAGTCCCTCGATTGTCCTCAGTGTGAAAAGATGGATCTCAAAATCATACAGTCACTGCTGGAAAGGGTTCAAATATGCAAAAGATGCTGGAAAACTGAAGAATTTGCAGGACCAAAAGCATTTTTCTTAAGAACATTGGCCAGTTTAACTGCTCAGGACAAACAAGAGACTCAAGAACAACCATCACAAAAACAAAAAAACAGTCGTGGATCATCCAGGTAATGACACTCAGTATTAAGAATCAAGGGTATGCAAACTTTTGAACGGGCTCATTTTTATAAATGCAGCAATTATTTTCAGCTATTTCTTGTGGACTATATGTAAACATTTTATGTAAATGATCTTATTCAGGACAGAACTAAATAAAAAATAACATGCATTTTGTATGATCCCACTTATTTTGTTAAAATTATTCACATTTTCAGATTCTGGAAGGGGTTCACAAACTTTCAAGCATCACTGTATGTATATATATATATATATATATATTCCATGCTTTTAGAAAGCTTTATTATATATAATTAGATATTTGTATTATATTTAATACAAAAATATTCAAATATTATTCTAACAAATATTCTGAAATGATTAATTTTATTATTAAAAATGATAAAAGCTATAAATATTACCATTTCCACATCAGAAAATATATTTGGACTATGTTTTTTATAGTTTTTTTTAAGTTCTCGCTGCTATGATTTTATTTTTTGCTCAAAGTGAGGAATGTTTTTGCGATTCCCATTTAATTTAAGTTACAGTAACACTAATAATTACTTTTATGAAGAAGTCATTAATGTTAAAGTCATTAAGATTACATAATGCTTAACATATCAGTAGTTCATAAACATTCAGATATGATTACAAGTTTGTAACTATATCTTTTTAGAATAAAGTTGAATAACTGAATAGTGTGTGTGTGTGTGTGTATGTATGTATACAGTAGTTAATTCACATTGAACATTTAAATTTAGTTTCATGACATTTCTAACTCTTCGCGTCTACATTTGCAAATAATGGGTTTTGATAAAATTGTCATTAATTGTTATTAAAAATTCTCCACGCTAGAATGGAGAAAAGACAAGAGCGTGTCTAAAGTTATGATTGGGTCTTATAGAGGCTTTCCTTATCTTTTTATAATCCACGTCAAGTCTTTTAAAGATTAGGGAATAAATCATCAGACAGGACAGCACTAGCACAACTTAACTCAAGGCCGCAGTGCAGCTCATCATCCTGTTCTAGTCCAGCTATAATTTGCATGTTATTATTTGGGGCAGAATCACGCTGCAATCCATCATTGCATTTTTTCCTTTCCTTCTTTCGACAATGACTCATCCATCACCACCACTCTCCCATGCTGTCTTCAACTCTCCGAATCCTCTTTCATTTGTGCACAGGTGTGATAGCTCTGTTCTGCCGCCAGTATGACATCATCAAAGACAACGAGCCCAACAATAACAAGGACAAAGCCAAGAACTCTTCAGAGTGCAGTACTCCAGAGCACCCTACGGGGGGACTACTGCGCAGCAAGGTCTAATTCAGCCTTCCCCTGTCGGCAATAATAGGCTTTAGCCTCAGGACAGGTATGTTGGTTGATTGTGTGCTTGCTTGACTTAATTGAAAGTGTAACATATCCAAGTTAAGTCTAAGGACTAAGTTTGGTCTTTTGTTGTTTCGTAATATTTAAGATATTTTTCATTGGTTTCTTTTCTAATACAAACCATGTTCCCATGGTTAAAAACATGGGAAAATGTAAAGTACTTGCAAGGCAGCGCTGTATTGACATTTCTCATTCTAGTTTTGTTCTAATCTGCTAAACCAAACACTGCTTACTGTACATTCAGTCTCATGTGTGCTATCCTTTTTTTTATTATATATATATTATAAATGTATATGTATATAATAATATATATACATTATAAATGTCTTTAAAAAAAAACTCTTACTAACCCCAAACTTTCGAAAATGGTAGTGTATATTATATAAAATTAGAAAAAAGTATGTAAGAGTTTTTTTTTAAAGACATTTATAATGTTACAAAAAATTTCTGTTTAAATAAATGCTGAGCTGTTATTCATAAAAGAATCCTGAAACAAATGTGGTTTCCACAACAACAACAAAAAAGATTTCAACTGATAATAATAGGAAATGTTTCTTGAGCACCAAATCAGCATATCTGAATGATTTCTGAAGGGTCATGTGACACTGAAAACTGGAGTAATGATGCTGAAAAACACAGGAATTCATTACATTTTCAAACATAATCAAAAAGAAAACATTTATTTTAAAATGTTATAATATTTCAAATATTACTGTTTTTTACCGTAAACCATTTTTACTTGATAAAAAATTTTTATAAAAAAAAAAAAAATGCAGCTTTGGCGAGCATAAGAGAATAATTTGAATAATGTCAAAATAATTTACTTAACCCAAACGTTTAAATGGTAGTGTATGCATACATTTACTATAATTAATATATAATAAATTATATTGTAGATTTTTTTGTTTAGAATTAAAGTTTGAAAAACTCCAGCAATGATGTCATCAATATTTGCATATCTAACTGCAAGTGGTCAACTTCCTCACATCTATTAGCATAATGAGTTGCAATTATTGTATGATTTCGTCTTATTTGCATATACAACATTTAATTATTTTAGCAAAGTGGCTCTGTTCCAAAAGCTAGTTAGCTAACTGATATGCATCCTAATAAGTGACTGCTCTTCATAGACAGCAAATCTGTAAGTAATAGAAATAGCACTCCTTTTGTGACGTACACGAGAGACTTGACTATCCCTGCATCACAATGTGCATACTATACATCCTAAATAGTATGTGAGACTAAAATAAGTGTGTCCTAAAGCATAGTATGTTGAAAAGAGTCTGCCAATATTTTCTAGATGGTCTACTATTTCTGGTAGATTTTTCGAAGTGTGGAACCATGCATACTCTAACGGCTAATATTGCACACAAGCTATTGTGCTTTGGAGGAGGATTCGGTTCAGAACTACAAGCACAAATATAATATGTTAAAAAACTACAAACATGGCAGATTGTGGGAGGAGGAAGCGCTAACAAGGACGCTAAAGATGCAGCCTCTCGCGAGTCAGTCGTTAGCGCACCTCTTGAGGCCAGGGAAGGGAGGTTTACACGCACAGCTCTTACTGGCCTACGTCCGTTACATGTACATACTTCTAGGACGAAGTATAAGTAGGCAAAGTAGGATGCAGCATCACAAATGAATTCAGTAGAATTTGACGTTAGCATGTTGCTAAGCTAATGGCAATATAATCTAACACAAAATTACGGTTATATAAATAGTTCATTTTAATCATATTAAAATATTTGTAGCTATCTTTTAAGAATTATATAAATGTTTATAATTAAGATTACTCTCACTTTGTCTGACATCTTGGATTTGTAGGATTGCTCATCAGTCAATGCATTCTGGGATTGCCTTCTTTACAAAGGATACATGCAATGCTAATATAACTAGATGCGAAAGTTCGTCGAGACAAACTTTAAGTTGGCTTGGAAAAGTTTGGACGATAAGTTTAAAGTAGTTTGAAGTATTACATTATTACTTGATTTTGTCTTTCTTGATCCTTTTATAACAATTAAAAATATTTTGTTGCCGTCGCATGAAAAACGATCAAATTATCAAATAATTGTTCTGGGTGGTTGCCATTGTGTTCTGGGTGGTTGTTATGAGATAGATAGATTAGAAATATTAGAATGGAAAATGAGTCTTGATAGATTAGAAATAGTACATAGAATGGCAGCTAATGAAGTCTGATTAGCCTCTCCAACTGTCAAAATTTGAATTTAGTTTAGAGTTAGAAAGAAAGAGAGAAAGAAAGAAATAAGATAGATAGATAGGTTAGGAAGAAAGAAAGAAAGAAAGAAAGAAAGAAAGAAAGAAAGAAAGAAAGAAAGAAAGAAAGAAAGAAAGAAAGAAAGAAAAAAAAGAGAGAAAGAAAGAAAAAGAGAGCAAGCAAGAAAGAAAGAAAGAAAGAAAGAGAAATCTTAAATGAGTCTCAACGAATTAGAAATAGTACATAGAATGGCAGCTAATGAAGTCTGATGAGCCTCTCCAACTGTCAAAATTTGAATTTAGTTTAGAGTTAGAAAGAAAGACAGAAAGAAAGAAATATAAGATAGATAGATAGATAGATAGGTTAGAAAGAAAGAAAGAAAGAAAGAAAGAAAGAAAGAAAGAAAGAAAGAAAGAAAGAAAGAAAGAAAGAAAGAAAGAAAGAAAGAAAGAAAGAAAGAAAAAAAAGAGCAAGAAAGAAAGAAAGAGAAATCTTAAATGAGTCTCAACGAATTAGAAATAGTACATAGAATGGCAGCTAATGGAGTCTAATGAGCCTCTCCAACTGTCAAAATTTGAATTTAGTTTGGAGAAAGAAAGAAAGAAAGATAGATAGATAGATAGATAGATAGATAGATAGATAGATAGGTTAGAAAGATAGGTTAGAAAGAAAGAAAGAGAGAAAGAAAGATAGATAGATAGATAGATAGATAGATAGATAGATAGATAGATAGATAGATAGGAAAGATAGATAGATAGATAGGAAAGATAGATAGGTTAGAAAGATAGATAGATAGGTTAGAAAGAAAGAAAGAGAAAGAAAGAGCGAGAAAGAAAGAAAGATCGATAGATAGATAGATAGATAGGTTAGAAAGATAGATAGATAGGTTAAAAAGAAAGAAAGAGAGAAAGAAAAAGAGCGAGAAAGAAAGAAAAAGAGAGCAAGAAAGAAAGAAAGCTTAAATGAGTCTCAATAAATTAGAAATAGTACATAGAATGGCAGCTGATGGAGTCTAATGAGCCTCTCCAACTGTCAAAATTTGAATTTATACAGTTGAAGTTTGAATAGTCTTGGCTCAATTTGAACATTCCGCAATGAAAGTCTATGGGATTTTTCCAAGTTTTGATCAGCAATTTTAGGAAAACCATTAGTCTGATCAGTCTGAAAAGAGCAAGCAACTCGAGTCACAACAGTTTGAAGGTTTAGTCTGAGTTTAGTGGTTGTAGCTTGAACAGTTTAGGAGGAGTAGCGTGAAGAAATTTTGGCTAAGAATAATAATAAGCTTAAATACAATATCAGTATGTTGGCTTTTCCAAGCCAACTTAATTATGCTGCCCCATATCTTTTAGAAAGGTATTTGCGTTATTGAGCAGTAGACCAACATCAATGGTTCCATGAAGAACCTTTAACATCCATTAAACCTTTCATTTCCACATAGTGGGAAAAGGTTTTTTAGATTATTAAAATGTTCTTCACAAAACGACAAAATTGGTTCTTTTAAGACCTGTTCACTGGAAATGCCATCACTGCGAAAATCACCTTTTAGAACCTTTATTTCTAAGTGTGTGGTGCCTTAAAATAGTGGCTTATTAGGCAGTTTACTAGATTTTGGAACAGAGTGTGTGTATTGATTCCTGCGTGTAGCCGACTGACAATAAGATAATAAGATAGCCTAAAGCCTGAACATTGTTCTTTTGCTGCCTTGCAAGCACTAGTAGTAATTCCTTTAGGAAATGCAAATCTTTTGGTCTTTTAACTCTCATTTTGTTTCGTCTTCCCAAAAGTGCTCTGAGACAAAACAAGTAAGCCATCAAATCACAAAGTTGTGAAGCCCACCTCTCATCCTCAATCAAACAACCTTTAAGTATTCCCATCGACCAACATGAACTCTTTGGTGCTTGTCTGTTTGGGACATTGAGACAAACTTGAGGATGAAATGGACAGGATGGTTCCAGAACTGCAATGCTGGAAGTTTCAGCCGTTTGAAGCGAGTTGTTGAGTTTCGATCTACAGCTGCCTCAGCTGAAGGACTCAAACCCTGCTGTGAGCTGGAAGACCAGAGACGTCGTGCCACCAGGAGTGTCTTTGGCTCCTGTGCAGACTCACAGAGATAAGGAGAAACCTGCCACCCCGCATAAACCTTAAATAAACCAGGAAGCTGTGTTGTGAAAAAGAAGGAAGAGCATTTTTCAGAGCTCACCGTCATATTCAGCTCTGAACCACCTGAAGGTTCTCTCTTTTCACACCTCTAGATTTGTCTTGTTTTCTTTACTCCATTATCCGCCCTCCAGCAGCCAATCACGCACCGTCTAGGTAATTTGATGTGGTGTAATTGGTGCGGTAGGATCTTTCTTCTCAGCACTCTTGCTCTCAGGGCATTCAGGAAAACATCCATAGGAGGATGATGGACCAGATCAGATTCACCCACCTGCGGCTCAATCCCACCGTTCAGACCGAACTGCACATCAGAGATTGATGAGGAGCTCCATATTATAATAGTGATAGAAAACCTATTTAATCGCTTGTTTGTCTCAAGTAAATCAACAGCTTGTCGTCTCTAATGAGCACATTACTGTACAGCGATTGCTATTTTGGTCTTCATATTACATTCATTAGCATATTCAGCATGAGTATGGCAATTTACCGCTTTTATGTGCCGCTAAGATATAGAGTTGGGTGCCTTTTTCCCCCACAGGCTTTTCTGGATTACCGTCCCTTTAAAAAGTTCAGTCTTAAAGTCAACATGAAATCAAAACTGACCCTATTTACTTTCATACTACATCTTTCTTGTGTTTTATCGTGAATGATTCCTCTGTTATTCAAACGGGGAAGAAAGGTTTTTTTTGCGACCTATTGAGTTCTCAATTGATTGTCCCATCCTTCATTTTTTTTTCCCTGGTTCAATATCTTCTTTAACATGTCGCCTTCAATGTACATTTTGATGCAGCACTGCACATTACATGAGGGGGTAAAAAAGATACAGCCTACAGTAGTGGCCATGAATTTGTTTCCACAATATATTAATTAGTTTCCTCGCTTTAGTTCAATCATGTTCACAGTTTAATTAAATGAAGACAAGGGAACAAATTAGTAAAACATGGCCACAAATTAATATATTTTGTGGAAATGAGTTCTTAATTCATCACTACAATATCTTCTTCCACGTAATATGCAGTACTCTGTAATTAAAAAAATATTTTTTTGGTTGGTCAGGGCTTTTGTCTTTTGATTAAAATACCATTCAAAAATGTAGTCATTTTTCAGATGTATTAATTTTTAAATTTTAGAATCCAAATATACAAACTTTTCATATATGATCATCAGATGATTATGGAAGCTTGTTTCCACCACTGTATATAAAATAAAAAAGGTATTTAAGATATTTTATCACAACACGAAAAAAAGAAGAAAAAAAGTCCGAATTGCGAGTTTATAGCTCACAATTCTGACTTTATTTCTTGCAATTGCGAGTTTACCTGTATATCCCGCAATTCTGAATTTATAACTCAAAATTGCAAGTTTATATCCAACAATTCTGACTTTATAACTCACAATTGCAAGTTTATATCCAACAATTCTGACTTTATAACTCGCAATTGCAAGTTTATATCTCGCAATTCTGACTTTATAACTCACAATTGCAAGTTTATATCCAACAATTCTGACTTTATAACTCGCAATTGCAAGTTTATATCCAACAATTCTGACTTTATAACTCGCAATTGCAAGTTTATATCCAACAATTCTGACTTTATAACTCGCAATTGCAAGTTTATATCTCGCAATTCTGACTTTATAACTCACAATTGCAAGTTTATATCCAACAATTCTGACTTTATAACTCGCAATTGCAAGTTTATATCCAACAATTCTGACTTTATAACTCGCAATTGCAAGTTTATATCCAACAATTCTGACTTTATAACTCGCAATTGCAAGTTTATATCTCGCAATTCTGACTTTATAACTCACAATTGCAAGTTTATATCCAACAATTCTGACTTTATAACTCACAATTGCAAGTTTATATCCAACAATTCTGACTTTATAACTCGCAATTGCAAGTTTATATCCAACAATTCTGACTTTATAACTCACAATTGCAAGTTTATATCCAACAATTCTGACTTTATAACTCGCAATTGCAAGTTTATATCTCGCAATTCTGACTTTATAACTCGCAATTGCAAGTTTATATCCCGCAATTCTGACTTTATAACTCACAATTGCAAGTTTATATCACGCAATTCAGCAAAAAAAAAGTTAAAATTCTCGCAATTGCAAGAAAAAAAGTCAGTATTGCGAGTTTATATCTCGCAATTCTGCAAAAAAAGTCATAATTGTGAGATAAAAAGTTGCAATTATCTTTTTATGATTTATTCTGTGGCGGAAACAAGCTTCCATAGATGATTGCCTCACCAACCAACTTTCTGTTTACCCCTTTCATTCTCACCGAAATTACTGACTTAGGATTTTTCTAAGATTTGTCTTCTTCAAAATCATTATTAGTCAATTGGTAATATTCCGCAGCATTTTTCTTGTCATTTTCGTCTGCAGTTAAAAATGAATCATTTAATTATCAACACAATGCACATTTTATCACTTCTTCACTATAGTAGATGAAAACCATTACAAAAAAAACTTTGTGACAAAGATTTTCTTCAGTAATTTGGTTGAAAAGATCAACAGTGGTCACATTAAAAAAAAGTAACATGGTCCCGTTTCATGTTGACTTTAAATTCCTTCTAATTTAGAATGATAAGAAATGTTCTTTTTGACTGTTTAAGCAAACTATACGCAAGACCAGATCTGTCTGATCTCTATATCGTCCTTATCGGCTAGTCTCCCGGGCAAGTCCTCGTGTGTCAGGAATGAAGAGTGGGAATGGAGGTCAGAGGTCTAGAAAACATTGATTCCCTCAGCCATTGGTCATTTGGGACTCTACATGATCCGAGTTCAATTCAATGACACTGCAACAGTTCGACTTTAACGAGGTTACAGACTGTACGCATTCTTCAAGGACGTGAATTAGACTGTTAGTATCTGATCTGAAGAACAAAACCTCCCATTATTCTTAAAACCAACCTATATGGGTACACAAAGAGCAGTGGTATTGAAATAGACCCATCTCATTTTTCAAACGCATAGAAGAATGTAAAGCAAAGTTAAGACTTCTATTACTCTGAGGACATGAGGCTCCAGGTTGGCTCGCCATTTATATTCAGAAGCTCTCAATGTTGGGATGGATTGCACCATTAATCAAGCGTGTTGAAAGCCACCTGAAGGTATCTCAGAACAATTAAACAATTCCGCATTGGTGACCGTTACCTCCTCATCTCTGTCACCATGGCGACAGCCTAACGGACTGTCCTCTCACTCCGCAGCCGTCTACGAGTCACCCGCACCTTCGTTTTTCATTCCCGCCAGAGGAGGAAAGCGTATATTTCTTCTTTAATGACTGCTAATTAACCTTGGCCATGGGGAAGAGAGCTCAGACAGACTGCTGGGTGAAAAATGGCTCATATCAATATTCTGTCTGAGCGGCTTACGCAGAAGAACAGAAGGTTGGGTGCGAGGACTGGCTTGAACCAGAGAGGACCGGCAACGTGTTTTCTGTTCAGACACGTACTGAGGTTTTGTGTCTTGTATTAACTGGCAGCACTTTCATTCAGATTATAATGATAATTCCATGTGAAATAGACAAGTGCCACAATGAACAGATGTGGGCTGTGTTTAGAGGGGGATTCTAGTGTACCGCTTACTGCACTTACTGCTTGCTTTCCAATTTATGGAAAATGTGTCTTTTTCAAATAGTGAAGAATGAAATGTTAAAAATCACAGCTGGTTTATTCATCACACTGGAAATGGAAGATCAATTCTTCATTCATTGCAGTGTTTACACTGTGTTGAACACGTCTAGGTTGTATTTTACCCCGAAATCTAAAGAAAGAAATACGAAATGTATAATATATCTTAATATTTAACCTATTTTAAAAGGGTTTCTTTCAAATTAAGCACATTTACCCCCAAGTGTGAATAAAATGAATGAAAAAAAATAATAATTTGAATGCTACCGTTCAATATTAAGTGTTAGGAAGATTTCTATTAAGCAAGGGTGTGTTAAATTGATCAAAAAAAAATTCTATTCAAAGAATTTTGGTTTCTACAAAAATATTAAGCAGCACAACTGTTTTCAACATTGATAATATAAGAAATGTTTTTATTGAGCAGCAAATCAGCATTGAATGATTTCTGAAAGATCATGTGACGCTGAAGACTGGAGAAAAATGCAGCTTTGTCATTACAGGAATATATTACATTTTAAAATACATTCAAAAATGAAAAAAGTTATTTTAATTTGTAATATTTGACAGTATTACAGATTAACTATTTTTGTCTGTACAGTTTTAACTGACTTCATTAAAAACTATATATTTTTTTTTATCTTGCCAACCTAAACTTTTGAATGGTAGTGTGCATAATGGTAGTATTTTTTTATACTGCCTTTAATTATTAATGGATTATTCCTATATTAAATTAAAATTTTATCGTAATACATCAGGAAGCAATTGGGATCAGAATCAATTTTGAGGTGGAAGGAAATCTTGATGGTCATGAAAAATTCATTTCTTATTTCATATGTATTTCAAATGATTTTGGGGTGAATTATGACCTGTACATCTTTTGATTAGAATCACATGCGAACAGAAACTCAACATGTAGGCTCTTCTGAACACAGCCATAATCTTACAAATCAGCTTACATATGAAAGCCAGCAGTCGACTCTTATGACAGAGTGTCATATGATCAGGATCCACATTTCACACGAGCAGTTTGAAATGATTTCAGAATGAGCAACGTATTCCCCTCCCGCAATCCAAGCTTATCCTATTCTTTACCTCCAAAGTCCTTTCAAAGAGAAATCTCCATAGAAAGAGAGCAAACGTCTGGATTTAAGAGAGGCAGCTCATTTGCTACTTACTGAAGAGAATAATTCTCCAGTTAGTGACACTGAGCTTTTGCAGGCTGCACAGTTGGAGAGATTTAGGAAATGTAATCACATTTTGTGCTTCCCGTGCTTGTGTCATTAGTTAGAAAAGCTGGACGGGCTTCTGATGCTTGTCTCATGACGTCGACTAAAACACAAACAGTGTCACAGATAGCTCAACTAATCGGAGATGCTTGACATGCACTTTCAAGGGGATAGTTCAAATTATGCCATCATTTACTCACCCTTATTTAGTTCCAAACCCATATTCGTCGAACATAAAAATAAGTATTCATCAGAATGTCCAAACTGCCTTTTCAATATAATTAAAGTGGATGGGGACCAAAGACTATGGAAACGAGCAGCTTGGATATTCTGCTAGATTTCTCTTTTTTTTCTTTTTGTTGTTGTTGTTTTTCTACACAAGAAAGAATGTTATATGGGTTTGAAACAGCATGAGAGTGTTAATTAATGAAATAATTTTCATTTTTGGGTGAACTATCCCTTTAAGAACCAAATATATTCAATAACCAGCTAAAAATAGCTTGATATTTTTCTCTCATTGTGGAGTAGAGAGTTTAAGATGATCACACCTGTCAGGATTTACTAGCTGACAGATATAAAATAAGTATATTTTTGAAGTTTACAAGTTTATTAAAATCATCCATTCGATTCACAAACTCTTGGGTACAAAGGGAGCAAAAGTTGTAGCAAATGTCTTCAAGGGAAATTTCACCCCCAAAATGAAACTTTAGTCATAATTTTCTCAAATGGCTTCCTTTTTTTCTGCAGAACACAGACAATATATTTTGGGGACTTTCTCCCTAATAACCATCATATTCAAGAACATGCCAGAGTCATATTTTACCTCAAAATCTAAATAAAGAAATAAGACACGTATAATATTTAGCTTATTCAAATATTTGTGTTTCGCATAAGAATGAAAGCCATATTTTTTTTTCATAATTTTTGGGTGAACAATCTCTAATTTACATATGAAGCATCACAAGCGTCTTTGAAGACTGAGAATAAATAGTTCATCATAAAAAGTTCAATCCCTGTTTAAAATCAGAAACAAAAATAGGCCCCACGTTAGTTTCTATTTCTATCAGCCTGTCATTTAGCGCTGCCATGACGAGGAACAAACAGCCTTGGGTACAAGTGATACGGTATGTTTATGCTTATGTTAAGCTTTTGTGAATCAATGCATTGGCCTGTGTATGGACATGTGTATTGACAGTCTATGTGAAATCATGCTCAGATTTCATCACTTCACTCAGTCCACGGCATACAGTCACATATGATAACTTAAGGTTAAAATAAGGTGTCGAGATTAAGATTACGCTACATTAAGAGCGTTTCGAATTAGCATTTCTTGTACATAGTTCTGTGTTGTGGCAACGTAGCGTTTCCAGTAAAGCATCCTGGAGGTCTACTGAAGGCAAAGCAGCGAGATCATGCCTTAAAGAACCCAAAATGAGCAAGATGAAGTCAGTAGACGTGACAGCTGGAGTTAAAGTGGTGCATAATGAACTTGACGAGAACATTCGTTCCACATATTTACTATAACGCATGGATTTCAAAACAGAAGGAATGTTTTATGTAATCCATCGAGTCTGTTAACTGTTGTTCTTGAACAATGCTTCATGAGGGCTAGCATGTTTCTGCTGTTCTACACAGAATTATACAATTTATATGGGCATAAAATAGATAAATGTCTAATTATGTACAACCACAAAAAATAAAGGATCATGTATTTTCAATTAAGTGTCCGATTCTTGTTTTCTTCTTCATCTTTAGAGACCCATTACTGTACATTAGGCAACTCACTGCTCTATATAATTTATTACTCGTCATATTTTAAGTAAATAGTTTGTCACTTCTGAGCTGAAAAATAAGGATTTTTCTTTTCCATTATCAATTGAGATTTTTTTTTATTATTAGCAGTGGTTTTATATTACCACAAAACTATATTTTTTATGAAAGTTTTTTTATTTTATAATTTTTTTTTAATTTTATAATTTTTTTCTTTCAAATGAATTTTCAAAATTTAAATAAAATTTTTTGAACAATGTATTTTTATATTAGCAAGAAATAGTTATTTATATTTTACATTTATTTTTCAAATTTCAATAATATATTGTGTTACATTTTTATTTTTAGCAAAGAATTTATATTTTCTAGAAAAAGTTATATTTTACAATATTTTAAGTTCTTTACATTTCTTCCATTGGCACGCACACACACACCTTAGAAGCCTATAAATACTAAACTAATAAAAACGTATACTACAAACAAGGCAGATATGTGCGACCGACAGTTAAGTTGAGAGGTTTAGATGTGAGGTGTTTAAGCGAATAATCAACATCAACCCAATAAATGACTAAATAAAACTTTTATGAAGATCTGTTTGGCCATTAACTTTTAATTGCATCATTAAGCAAAAATATGAGGAGCGTTCTCCATGCAATTTTATGACATGAGAATATGTCCCAAAGCTAGTCTACTCTATTATGGTACAAAGTATTTTTCCTTCACAAAAAGAGCACATTCTTTTAGGTCGTAGAATATAGGCGAACTGGGACTCGCACATGAGTACTGTGAATTCAGACATATTTCTTTAGTCACATACTGTTTTTGCCTAGTACATAGTAAGGAAGTATGCGATTTTGGATGCAGCCAATGTATGAAGTCAGTTCTCCTTAAGTCAGTGGTTCTCAATTCCAGTCCTCGGGACCGCTGCTCTGCACATTTTGTATGTCTCCCTTATTTAACACACCTGAACCAGATCATCAGCTCATTAGGAGAGACTCCATGAACTGAACTGAGTGTGTCAGATAAGAGAGACATACAAAATGTGCAGAGCAGCGGGTCACGAGGACTGGAATTGAGAACCACTGCCTTAAGTTGTCGGATCAAATCTTGATTGTTTAATTATGGACTTCCTCCAAACGGTTTCTTCCGATGACAGGCTGTATTTAAGACATCACTGACTAATGAAGTAATAAACACTTAACTGCGTAAAAAAAAAAAAAAAAAAAAAAAAAAAAAAAAATGTTATGGTAATTGAAACAAATTCACTATGCACCCCAGCAAATACAGCACTACAGAAAACTAGATGAACGGAAAGAAATATCCACACGGTGTTAATTAAAGACATTCAACACCTTTCAGATCAGAGCAATTCAAACGTACACAAAGGATAGCAGTTAGATTGAAATCACTGAGGAACTGAGCAGTGAATTATAAAAGATGGCTTCTAAGGTAAAAAATAAAGTAAAACGTAATGGGCCGCACATTCTCAACTGACTCGCTGTGATCAAACCCATCCATCTTGTTCAACCTTGGTGTGTTTTAGTGTAAGCAAAAATCCCACCAGCGGTCCTGTGAATACAGATGCGTGTGCGCTCCGGACTTTCTGCCCTTTTGGTTTAATCTATTTTTACAGGCTGTAAAGCGTGAGCTTCATCCGTTCTGAACTAGAGACCTTGGCAAAAATCGATGGCATTTCACCTATATATAGACAAGAGACAGAAAAAGAGAGAACTGCATCATATATGAACATTTCAAATCATTTCGAGGGTCCGTTAGAGAATGAATGCAAATGAAGTTTGAGGGAAAGTCCTCAGGGGAGAGAATACAGCATGCGTGAGGGGAGAGCAACAAGAGGCGAGCCGGCTTTTTGAAGCTCTGAGCCTCCCACACGTTTTTTAGACACGTTTTTGTTGGGAGTGCGTGTGTGTGCGTCAAGGGTTCTCTGGAGCACTTTGCGTCACACGCTTCAACCCACATGCGCACCTGACTCCACACATGTGTGCAACAAATACACACAACCATAAGCTGGGTTCGATTCTATAAGCGGAAGCAAAATGCACAGGAAAACCAATATCTTTCCATTTTTATAGGTCAAACTATCCATTATGACTTCACATGTAGGCCTACTTAAGAAAAGCTTTCTTATGGTTTACAGAAAATGACAATATTATAGGCTATACTATATCGAATTGATACCCAGAGAGCTGGGACTTTCTTGGGATATGATTTACAGGTCTGAGGTTTTTGTAAAACCTCTATCCAATTTATTGCTATCTAGGCCATAATAACTGTCATACATGAGGAGTACAGGGATTTCTCACGCTGATTGTGTTTCGGTAAAGTAAAGATGGCACATCTCTCCTGAGGCATTTCAAACAGACACTGCTGCAGGTGCTCCACATGTGTCGAGTACGTTTTGTGCCATCTGGGACAAATATAGAAAATGTGCAAAATCCACCTAATGCATAAAAACACACAAAGGACTAAAGGGAGATTAGAAATTTAGAAGGCAATGCTGCCCTCTTCTGGTGACTAAAAATGGTAGAAAAAAAAAAAAAGGAGAATAAAACAAAATATGTAATTTTATAGGACCAAATATAATTTTATAATTATTAAATGTTATAGATAATCACATATTAATAAATAATAATAATATTAATTATAATAATGAGATAGTGAAATACCCATAAGACTAATGAAAAACATTAAAAGGCATACATTGTAATATTAACAGTTTTATTAGACTTTTTAGAGAAATATTAAATGTCCCCTTGGGGTGTTATAACAATCATACAATCTTGATTAAATAAAAAAAAATATACACATGTAAATACTGAAATATGACTCAAAGGCCTCAAAAGACGTTGATGACATGCTGTACTGTGAATTTAACGCTGATTTCTGTTTCATCATTAATGAAGAGCATTATGGTGATAAATTAATTTCAAAGCAGCAAACTACAGAGTTAGACTTTAAAGTAACTCTACAGTGCACCCGAATAGGCATGATGTTATGTGTCATATGATACACATTTTCTTTTCAAACATGAAAATAATACTGACTCTGGTATCTACATACATTATTCTGTATACAATTCGATTGATAAAAATAAAGCATGTAAACTCAGGTAAGATATCGGCTTTTTTTTTTTGTTGCAAAAATAGACTCGTCTGCTATTGCTTTGGTGTGATGGATCAGATGATCGGGATGAGAAGGGCCAGTGCGCCAACATCTCAACTGAACGCAGATTCCTGCACGAGTTTCCCGGACCTTCTTTCTCCCACATACCTATCTGTGCTCAGAGGCTGGAGAGCTCATCGGCGTTTGGTGCGTTTCCATTGGTCTTGTCCCATTCGGTCTCAGAGTTCCAGTCCTGAGGCATCACCCCAATGTCCAGGACCTGGGGGTTAGTACGAGACTCAGCGAGTCTATGGGGAAAGAGACAGAAGAATGCAAACTGAAACTCTACAGTGATGCAAATGTACAGGTTTGATTAACATATGGGCAATTCCATGCAAATGTCAACCTTACCATGGAAAAAATAAATAAAACCTGATTTAGTCACATCCATAATGCTGAAATTGCCCACATGTGCCTAAGGTTTCATTAAAAGCTACGGTTGGTTGATAACTATGTTATTTACTATGCTTCCTAACGACTGGTATGGTTTCATTTGTAAGGTTAGAAGCCATGCAATACATCAATGTAATGTTCAGGGATAAAAACAAACAGGATGAAAAAGACAAACTGAAAACTAAAAAACATCAAATCTGTCCTGCAAATTGCATTTAAATATGGATCATTGCAGAACCCTGCCGTCAAATTCACAATTAGATCAGTCTGTTAGGTCAGTACCAGGCCAGGACGCTAATTTAGTTGAGTTGATCAGTGAAAGTTGACAGGGTTCTGGAAGACAACAGGGGAGGGGAATGATGTTACAGACTGACAGATATGGCTTGGGTGGACGTTAGGTACAGGACTTGACCTGGACTTGTTACCTGGAGAGTACTCATAGCTATCCAAACTGCAGCTAGGAACAAAGAGAGAGCACAACAATCAAAGGGCTTGAGAGCTACAGGATGTTTCTCGGTTCCTGATTCTATTCTGATGAAGGTGGCAATGCATTAATCAGCCAACTTAGCTGAATTTGATTAATCTCGACATTCATTTTTTAGAAGACACGAGAGGCTTTATACAGTATTATCTGCTTTAACCCTGAACATGATGCTACTCAATATAGAAGCTCACATCTTCAATTAAACTGATTAATATCCCTCTGTCAACACAACTTCCTCTGAAGCAAGATTTGACTAAATAAGTAAAAAAATATATATTATTTTAAAAATTAAAAATTATTATTATTATTATTATTATATGCACATTTATTATATACATTATTATATAAATGTACTTTAATCACAGTTCCTTTTTTCAAACTAAAATGTATGTGCCCAGTTCTACAAACATAATAGGGAATATGTCAATAAAATAAATGTATATAATACATGTGTATATAATAACAATAAATATTATTAACAATATTAATATATTGTTATAATTATTATACACATGTATTTTATTTACATAATAATAGGGACTATGTAAATAAAATAAATGTATATAATGCATGTGTATAAGACTTATAATAAATTACTATACACACACATATGTATTAAATACATTTATTTCATTAGCATAGTCCCTATTATTAGTAGTAGTAGTAGTACTAGTATCATCATCATCATTTTTATTTACATGCATTATATACACATTTCTTTTATTTAATTCTAATTCATGTGATCAGATCAGTACAAACATAATATATAATATTATTACCTATATATATATATATTTTTTTGTTAAATAAAAAGTTGTTAAACATCCAAGTATTCCATGTTCAGCCTGTCTGAAAATGTAAGAGTTTGTACTCATAAAGCACAAATATGCAGGTCAGGTTCGTCATCTATATTATGCCATCAGAAATAAATCATTGAAGGCCAACTCTAAATTTGCAAGGTCAATTATACCCTGCCAAACTACTGGTATAGCTTGGTTCTGTGGAGAATAAACTAATAAAATGAGACAATCTGTCTCATGAGACCTCAGTATGGGAAAACTGCCTTTGCTCAATTGCTCTGGATGATTAATCAAAGACCAAGAAGTTATGCGGAGCAAACGAAAGGAAAATTTCAAATGGTTCCAACAATCTTTAAGAACAAACACAGAGCGATTGTAGTTGGAGATCGTTTTGATGCGCGAGAGGTTATCAGCATGCTTTTTACATGCAGCTCCCTTCTCAAGGATCTGTCCTTCCTGTCCCTCACTGAAGAGAGACAGAAAGGAGATTCAGACGAAACAGAAGCTTGAAAGAGGAGATAAGAACAGCTCTGGGTGCCTCATACCTTGAAAAAGCCTCTTCCAGACCATCATCAGTCTCCTAAAAAGAAGAGAAAATGATATTCGGAGTAAAGATAATGGTCGGCAGTCACTCGTGAGAGAAAAACACGTTCATAAGTGGACAAGATCTTACCCATTGGGTGGTGCTGTTGTTGTTGGGTTCAGTGGGGTTGTCCACATTTTCCACAGCAGATGAGTAAACCTCGATGTCCAACAGGTTCTCTGCAGCTACAGCTAAAACAAACAAAACAGACCATTAATATTGAAGTGTAAAGGGGATGAATAGTTTCTCACAAAAGGAGGCAAAGAGAGTTTAAGGAGTCAGTACCTCCTCCTTTCAGGCTGGTCAGGCTGACCGATCCCTCTGACTGTGAACTGTGGGACGTTTCTCCAGCTGAATCCCATTTCACACCATGCTCTCTCTCTGAAAGCAGAGCAAAAGTACATCATGAATAATACTGCTTTAACAAACAAAATAAGTTCATATAAATTCAAACAAATAAATTACTTTTCTTGGTGCTTTCACTGAGCACTGGGTTCCAAGTTCTTTGCATTCTTACTAAACAAAGTTTCTAAGATAGAGTGACAAGTACAAAATATGCAAGGATTTTTTTGGAAGGTGATGCATTAACTGGCTCCTGTTTTCCAAATACAAAAAAAAAAGTACATAATTGTGTGTGCATCCATCTTTTCTACAACAAGAAAAGGCAACAGAGCAATGTTCTGACTGCCATTATCAATCACAACAGCATCAATGCCCTTGAAGACCCTATCAAGAGTGCAAAATCTGCAAATCCTTCAAAACATGAAGTGACAAATTATTTTCCACTTGTGGCATATGATTCTCTGCAGTTATACATGAGTTCCATATTGTTTTGAGGAGAGATATGAAACTCTGTACCTTCTTTGGCAACCTCCCAGAACTCGAAGGCCACTCTGAAGGCCTGAGCCACCGTGAGCGTGACCGCCTGGGCCTGAGGGAACACAACAGGACAACAGTGACTCAATCAGACAGACATAATATATACATTGGAGAGAACAAATGGACAGATCCAACATATAAGCAAGGCGTTTCAATGTCAGTGATCAGTGGTTTGCAAACTGAAGGGAGTTTTAGATCAGTGTAAGAGAATACTAGTTTCCTATGTGTATTCAATCAATACCACCGCTTACACAGGATTAATTTTGTTAATCTACAGGAGTTTTTCTTACATAACTTTTAATCAGGGAAGATACGTTTTGTTTTTGACATACATAATGTATATGTGTCTGTACATCAATATTTTAATTGCATGTATTGAAAACAGACACTATTAACTTATTGTTACTCAATATATGATGCTTCTAGAGAGTGTTAACTGTTTAAGAATGTAAGGGGGCGAACTGAAGGTTTTAAGCCGGTCGCTGCCCAACGTATGGCATACATGTAAGGGTTAAATTTTAAGTATGGAGATGTTGTAAGTTATCTGAGGCACTCAAATGCAATATTTCAGATAACTAAAGAGCACAGGCCCCCTTCTTCCATCACACTCTTGGTAGAAGACTCGTAGAATAATATATTGCCCCTTTTATCTCTTGTTTGTCTCTCTCTCTAATGTTTCATGTTATAATCTGTAAATGTTGCGAGAAACAACTTGTGAATAATGCCTCTTTCTTTAGGCAAGGTCAGTAGGCCTGAGAAGATTCTAGGGAATCAGATAAAATGTTTCCAATTAAAAATATTTACCTACGTCAGGTGGGAATATTATGGGATGTTGAGGAAGACCATTCAAATCGTCAAGCTTTTATTTTGTTGGAATACAAAAACAGTACATCGTACAATCAAATTTTGGGTAAAATAGTCGATAATTCGTTTTTTGTATTAATACTTTTCAGTATTGAATGAAAGATTTATAGTTTCACTTTTCTCAAATTGTATGAAGTCTTGGAAGAACTGTTTTACCAAGCGTGTCGCAGTGCATTCTGGAAGAAAACTTTCTCTGAAGAATAAAAACAATGAATGCATCTCTGAAATCTCCCAGCTTTCTGATCAGCCTTCACATGCAGTGCCTTCAAATGTTATCCATGTAGGAAAAGCTTTTGCTTCTAAACCTCACCATCTAGCCTCAACAGGCACGTTAACATGTTTTTGGATCATTGTGCTATGCTGAGAAGAACAGCATGTCCTTCCAACAGAGAGAAAGTGATCTAGTCAGCCATTCTGAAAAACTGTCCTCCTTCTTCATGCTTAGTTTGACTCCTTTTGTTCCAGTCAGAAGCCTTTGTGTTGATGGAAAGATTCACAGCTTTCATAAGGAAAGCATCAAACACTCACCACTTTCCGTTTGGCACAGAGGAACGCGTGGCACTCCAGCGTCTCATTCTGTTGGTTCTGGGAGATGAAAGCAAACACTTTGTCATGCATCTTGTCAGCTGTGCAGTATGATATCCTGGGAGAAAGGGTCACAAAACAGACCAGCATTAAGGACTTGCAGTCAGGTTTGAGCAAATACAAAATGATGATGAGTTGCAGGGATATGGACATGGAGCAGACGCAGACTGTGTTGGAACTTCAAGGACTGTTTTTTTTTTGTCTAATATTTGATGAAAAATACAGTCAAAACAACAATAATATGAAATATTACTCATTTAAAACTATTACTCAAGTCTTCAGTGTCACATGATACATAATAAATCATTCTAATATGCGGATTTGGTGCTCAAGAAACATTACTTATTATTATCAGTGTTGAAAACATTTTTTGTTGATTAATATTTTTGTGGAAACCATGAAACTAACATTCAAAAGTTTCCAAAAAAATATTTAGCAGCAAAAAGTTTTCAATATTGATAATAATAAGACCCATTAATAATTGAGCACCATTTAATAATTGAGCACTAAATCAGCAATAAAGTCTTTCACAATCAAAAGCACATTGAACTGCTAAGATGAGATTTATGGGGACTACTGCTGGTTTTCTGCAGTATGCTGTATTTCATATGTCTCTAGTGAGAAACTCGGAGGTGAGTGTGTGTGTGTGTGTATGGTAAAACACTGGATGGCAGGATAAATCATCTCCACTGTAGGTCAGACACACTCACTTCTGAGAAGAGGAAGCGTGCAGAGACCACTTCTTTCATACTCTAATGTGGTTCAGTGGCACAACAAGTGAATGTTTAACAGGCAGTTGAACGTGAGAGAAGTAGTTGAGCTGAGGTGTGTAAAGGTCACCTGTATATGGAAATGTTCTCGATCAGCTGGTTAGACACAATATCGCACAAGATGATTCCCTGAGGAGACACTTTCAGGGCCACTTTAGGCAGTTTCTTCCCACTGGCTTTGGCCTAACAAATGAATATGAAAACATTTTCAATATTGCTGCTTGTCCGTGGTCTACGCAATTTACTTGTCCATGCAGAACTTGATTCTAGGCGGTTCTGTATGATTACTATGGGGTTTCTAAGGTGTTGATGTTAGGGTGTTCTGGGTGATTTCCAGGGAGTTGCTATGTGGTTTATAGGCTATGAGCCAGGGCCTTGCTATGCAGTTGCTAATATTTTCTGAGTGTCTTTAATGTGTTATGCAGTTGCTAGGGTATGCCAGGTGATTGCCAGGGTGTTGCTATGTGGTTGCTAGGCTGTCACAATGATATCGTGGTCTTTAGATATTCGAATATCTTCAAATCCAAGCTATGACAAATGAACTCACCGTGGCAACAATCCTCTTGACAGCAGCAGCTGAGAGCTCCTCGCCTTTGGGTTGGTCCACCAGAGTCATCCCCAGATGACGAAGGTTAAAGGTCATTCCCTCGAGAAGAGTCTCTCTTGTGTCAGTCCAATTCTCAGGGAGCTCTGCATGAAGAAGAAAAAATACGACCAGAGTGAAGAGTTTGATGCAACGCTGAATAGCTACAAAAACATTTACACATGTGGGTTAAACCAAGTCAGCACAGATAAACAGTAAACAACTTCAACCAAAGTGCACACAAGAGACTTGCGCTGCAGAGATCATGAACAGTTATGAAATATTAAAGAAGAAAAAACAGTGCATGAGTAAATATTTGTTGGAATCAACCTTTGCTCAAGACACTCAAATATTCCAGGCCAAAAAAAGCAAACATTTTGGATGCCTCTGTACAACTTTATTCCCAGGGCTGACTGAAAACAGACAAAGACAATCTAAGGCCTGGCAGCTTTAAAGAAATGAAAAGTTCAAGAAATTAAACGTGTCTTTCTTGAACCGGTGTTTTTGGAATAGTGTCTTTTCTCAGCTCATCTTCACTAAAAACAATGTGGAAGAACTTGACAAGGCCTGCACAAAGCGCAGCTTGAACCCCTATTGAACACTTCTGGAATAAAACAATTGAGTTAGGTTGACTAATATAAACGCATATGTATTGTATTAGTTTAGTTTAGTAGTGGTATTTTCAGACAATAAATTGTAATTTTGCAATTGCAGCATTGGTTCTTTGCCGTCAAGCTTGTGTTTTGTATACTCAAGTAAGTTGATGCCAAGAGAAAAACATTTGAATATATAAAATGTAAATGTGATTACAGCACCTGCGAAACTCCAACACTCCTGCCTTCACAATCACAATCTGCATAAATTCCTAATATGATTACAACACACATTAAGCTGTTTCGGCTATCCATTAACGCAGACGCACACAAATAAACGCTCATTATTTCTGTTGAAAGAACTTGTTTGGCTCTAGTAACACTACCCGTGACTCACCTGATCGCTTTTGGCAGTGGAGCTATAACATTTAAAATTCTGAAAATCCCCATAGATAAATTATAGGAAAGGCACCAAGGCAAAACAGACAAGACATTTTTCATTTAGTCAGATTTGTTCAACACAGGTATTCAAGTCCCACAAAGTTCCACCTTATTGTGTTATTTTTCTATATGTATAATCCGCCTATATGTTATATGTAAAACATATTAAAATCGCATTATATTTATATTGAAGTAAGGAAAGGACAAGTCCTGTATCTCATTTACTTTGGTCTGAACAAGCCACTAGACCTCATAAACACTTAACCATTAAGCAGGCGTATGACCCATTCAACGAACCATACATATATTTACAGGAATCACAATCACAGGAAACAGTGAATCATAGTCTCAGAAAGTTATTGTTAATTCTTGCGTACAGCTAACAGAAAACAAAGATGACTGAAGAATGTCATGACAAGGGCAAAATTTAAAGCTTCACTTATAAACAAAACCAGCCACACCAAGGATGATCGAACCATTACAAAGAAACTGAAAGGCTGACAAATGATTTAAAGACACAACAGAATCTATCTATATCATTACTTTGCCCACAGCTCCTGAAATAACATATCATGCTGAAATTATTGATGATGCCCTACAACCCCAGCATAAAAACCAGGGTAATTCATAGACATGGAGAAATGGAAAAGGGCGTAATAATACAGCCCTAGTGACATACTGATTAGTGACACACCCAAGAGCCCTTAATCACAGGGGGAAACACTACTTTGTCTTAACCATGTTCCTAGAGAAACATCCAAGGGTGGAGCGACCCAAACCACTGGTTGTCTCCAAGCTCCAAAAACTGAACTGGCTTTTTAGGCCAGATATGATTACGGTGCAAAATTGTGGGGAGTTTTTTTTTTTTTTTCTGACTAGAAGTCATGGTAAGGTTAGGAGTTATTTCAATCTCGGTCAGATAGAGAGGAAAGAATGTCCTTTGCTTATTTTTCCAAAATGGACAAATAAACAGCACTCTTAAGAAACAGGATATCATTCTTGCTTAAAGAGACAAATGGAGATAAAAGTGGATGACCCAAGTGATAGGAACATGTTAATGAGAACATTGAGATGACATATTTATCATATTTATTCTTCTAGTGTGATTTGCAAACAACTAAACTGACCATATCAAACTTCGATGGGAAAATGATGGCTTTGTAAAAAAAAAAAAGCACATTTAAAAATTAAGGCTCCCTAAATGACAAGTCTGAACTCATGCTTCTACTTCCACATGACTCCTCATGAAACATGGAAGGTTAATATCTAATGCTTTTATCAAATGGACTGCCTGGAAAAGCCTCAACAGCTGCTGGACGTCTCCCTCACGCTCTGCCTCCCTTTTTAGTATGTGCAGGGCACCGACGAACACCAAAGATCCAGAGGCACGGGGCGATAAATCTCACCACTATAAAACACCATAAAAACTTCTTATAGATGGGTTTCTCCATTACAATGCAGCGATGTTTGCTGCAAGCTGTGCACTTTCTCTGTTGAGGCACATGACTTTGTGGAGCAGCAGGAAGGACATTTTTGATCACTCTGATGAGAAATGATCATAGGAGATAGCTGAATGAGAAGTTCAAGAGGAAGGAAAGTAATTATAAATTATAACAAGGTGAATCATTCTGAAATCTACCCTTTAAAAGTTGATGAGACCATTCATTTTGCAATCCTAACTGTGCATATAATTATATGGCTACTTTCATTCGATCATCTGCATTTGTGACCCTGGATCACAAAACCAGTCATAAGTCGCACGGGGGCGATAGCATTGTATGGGTCAAAATTATAGATTTTTCTTTTAGGCCAAAAATCATTAGGATATCAAGTAAAGATCATGTTCCATGAAGATATTTTAAAAATGTCCTACTGTAAATATATAAAACATTTATGTTTGTGAGTGAATGCAGCACAATCGCGAACATAAATGGACAACTTTAAAGGCGATTTCCTTCCTCAATGTTTTGATTTTTTTGCACCCTCAGATTCCAGATTTTCAATAGTTGCATCTCTGCCAAATATTGCCATATCCTAACAAACCATAAATCAATGAAAAGCTTATTTATTCAGCTTTCATATGATGTATAAATCTCAATTTCCAAAAAAAATACCCATGTGACTGGTTTTGTGGTCCAGGGTCACATTTAGCATTGGCATTAAATTCCTGAATATCAAATTTGTTCAAAAATACATTAAGATGCAATTCAATTAATTGAATACACCCCTTCTTTGATTAGCCTACCATGTTTGTGTTAAATATTAATAGCATTAAACAATGAAAGAATCAACATGAATACTGGCACGTGCTTCAAACTAGATTTTTCCTTTTCTTTAGCACGAATACTCTTTGTCATTGACTTCTAACCTCAACCCTATCTGTGAGACCCATTTTTAGGTTGTGACCCACAAGATTAAAACCACTTGTTTAAAGAGGGAACATACACAAACCAACTAGCCAAATGTACAAGCGCAACAAAGTCAAATAAAAACAAAAAAAAGATCTTTGTTTGGATTCCAACGAAAAGGGAGGAAATGAGGTGAAGTCTGTATTGGAGCTAAAAGTAGGTCAGAAGATCAACAAAAGAATGTTAAACACACAAATGCGCCTTATTCTCCATCACTCAGCCGTTGAGAGAACAACCTATAAACACTGGTAACTTGCTGATGTTGGAAACTTTTTACCGTTCTGGCAAAGCCTGAGCCTTTCACTGTGACTGAATTGTGACCAAACACAATCATAAAGCGTGTACTCGCAGACTTCTTGCATTCCAGGTCATGAAGATAAGCAGCTCTCAGCCAACAAACAGAGCTGCTTTTGTGGAGTCAAGACAGAATTAAAGGGGAAATGAAAATGCACAGCAAACTTTCTAATCCCACTAAAGGAAGACAAAAAAAATAATAAGTTGCACTTGTTAAGACCAAGCCAGCCCGGTTCACCTGCTTTCAAAGCTTAGTTCTGAGATTGTCCACAGCAACTTCGAAGAAGTCTTTCTTTGTTGAAACAAACGTGCTTTAGAATGTCTTGGGTATACCAGCAAACAAGTACATACTTGTAGTCCAGGATGGATGCCAAAGAGAAAGAAAATGATTTCAGATGCAGACAAAAAGCTGGCTTTGCATTGTTTATTTCACAAAACCGTTGTTGCCAACTTCTCATATAAGGTCACTTGTTAATTAACCCTCAAAAACCCACTGTATCAAAACTGCGACACCTGTTTAAATCAAGTAAATGACTGTTATTTTTCCCTAACTGCAGGAACAAGTCTGACTATCACAGCAACACTTTTGGCAACAAACAAATGGCCATTTCGAGTGCCACAGCTTTATGAAGTCACACAACTAAGTCACTGTTTACTCACACCATTGCTCAGTGTTTTGGATTATATTTAGCAAATTTAAGTATTTAAAGTACTTGACCTTTGAGTCTATGACCTTGTTTTTTCCCCCCTTAAAAACATGTTCAGTGATTGATAAGTGATTAGGCTATATGTCTCAAAAATATCAACCTAAATACACAACAATTCAAAAGTTTGGGTCAGTAATACTTTTATTTAGCAAAGGATGCAATTAATTGATGAAAAGTGACACTAAAGACATTTAAATGTTACAAAAGACTTCCATTTTAATTGAATACTGGACCAAATGCAATGATTGGACGAACATTTTATGGTCACGCCTTCCACAGATTTTTTTTTATATATATATATATATATATAAAACTTGACTTAGTGATTACTATTAGGATGTAAAGAGACTTTCAACCAGCATAACAAAAAAAAAAAAATATTCTGGAACAAATGGCCTACCCTGCCTTTTAAGGTTAACATTAACATTTTATTCACACAATGAAGCCACACAGATTAATATTACAAAATGATTTTCAATGTATCCTAATTAAACTTTAACGACAGTCAGAGGAGCGCTCTGAGAAGAACGCACTCAAAATTCATTATTTTTTTGGCTGGAAGATTTATAAAGGTTAAAGCAACTGCACTGTGCTTTTTCATTATGTATAACAGGAGGTCAGTGAGGTGAAGGAAAATCTCAGGATCTTTACAAAGTGTCAGAAGGCTGCTCTGAGATGAACATCCATATTCCAGCCTCCTGGTCTAAGAGAGAATGTGCTTGCATAATGAATTATTAAGGGAAAGTTCACCCAAAAAATGAAAATTGTCATCATTTATTTACTCACCCTCAAGTTGTTCCAAACATGTATTAGTTTTATTCTTCTGTTGAACACTAAGGAAGATATTTTAAAGACTGTAGTAACCAGACAGGCACCCATTGACTCCCATAGTAGGAAAAAAAAAAAATACTATGGAAGTCAATGGGTGCCTGTCTGGTTAACAACATTCTTTAAAATATCTTATTTTATGTCCAACAGAAGAAAGAAACTCGTACAGGTTTGGAACAACATGAGGGCGAGTAAATGATGGTACAATTTATTTATTTTTTGGTTAACCAAATTTAATTTAATTTTTACAGTGGTGATATTGTGCACCGCAAATATTCACCCCAAAACAAAGTATGCTTCAAAGTGGCTCGCTAAAATAAAAGTATGGGTTTCTGAGGGCTAATGAAAAACATGCTAATCGTATTGGTGACATGCTCCAGCAAAAGCCATCTCTCAAAATCTAGACAGCGTATTTGGGCATTACAGCTGTATAGATAACTTAGGTAGTAGCTCAACAGGTTTTGAGACAAGGTCAACCACTAATAAACCCCAAAACTTCTAGTTTCGAATGAAAATTGTGAATCTCGTCGACAGCTGTAGAAATGCGTCTGTGTCGTTCATTAAACAAATTTGCACAGAATATTTAATCATATTGAAGATCCCCAAAAAAAAAAAAAAAAAAAAAAACACACACACACAAACATTTTACCCACAAACTAACAAATAAAGATTCACAACTACTAGGCAAACTGCATCTTTTAACTGTATTACTAAACATGATTAAACACTATTGAGAAATCAAGTTCAGATGCTAACGGATGGACAACACAAGTGACGCGTGTAAACAAAAAGTCTCGCTGTTGATACGAATACTCACTTTGGTGTTTGCCTGAGCTCCAGGGCTGTTTGGTCAGGCTGGGACTCCGAATAAAAGCCCTTCTGGCAGATTTCAGCACATCCATGACGAGGTTTTCAAGCGGAGAAGCGTCTTGAGGTGCTGCTGTTGGCCATGAACGTCTTCTCACTCTCAACTTTGTTGTTACCGTTTCGATGCCGACATCTGTGGGAATACTTGAGTCCTCGCGTCTCCTGGGCGGCGTTTCATCCGTCAATCAAAATGACGTTCGAATTACGCGGCGCCCAGATTCTGTTTCCATGGAAACGGAATTAAACAATCCATTCGAAGCCTTTGGTGTGTGCTTTTTAAATGGCTGGGTCCGAAAAACAGACAGTGGCTTTTATGAAGGAACCGCGTATATGCGGCTTAATGTCTTCATACCTCCCTATAATGCTTGATGATGAGTCAACATTCATAAGGTTTAGGTGTCTCGCAGAATAGCAAGACAGACGTGAAAAACAAGTGACACGAACATAGAGATCTATTGATTTCATCTTTGTCGCCCTCGTGTGGATATAGGAGAAACCGTTCTCTATTGAGACTCGGTCAATTATTATCTTCCACTATGGTAATAAAACGTTATTTTAAAGTCAAATATTCCGTGGTTGAGAATTTTTGCTTGAATGTCCACCACTGTCCAACACAATTCTAAGTCCCCTTCATAAAATATATCCGTCAGTATTTCTGGTATTTATGACAAAGCTTGAAAAAAACACAACCCCACACGAATAGCCTAACGTTACTTATTTAGGAGGGGGAATATATATATATATATATATATATACACATACACACACACACATATATATATATATATATATATATATATATATATATATATATATATATATATATACATATATAGCATTTTAATTATTATTTTAATTATTAACATTAATTAGATTATAATAAAGTATTAATTTGAATAATTTTAGTCATCCTGCGGTCCCCAAAGGGTTTCTATTGGGTCTCGGGCCCCCTGTTTGAGAATCACTGCTGTACATTTTGTTCATATTTTGAATAAAAAAATGTATATATATTTTCTGTTTTTTTATTTATTTTAATTTCAAAGTTTTAGTAATTTTGTTAGTTTTTTTAATGTCTATATAGATTTGACTACATTTAAAAAATGTTGTACCTTAATAAACAAAAATAAGAAATGCTGTCTTGGCAACTAGCTGAAGAACAATACGGTTTTTATTTTATTTCATTTCAGTTAATGAAAAAACTTTTTTATGATTCTATTTCACAAGGACGAAACTTGTAGCCAATTAAATCTAGCATTAAAATGATATATTTTACTGCTGTAAATATACATTCAATTTGCAAAAGTGTATGAAGGGTAAAAATAAGTAACATGTTTTCCTCTTGTAAATGAAATTGTGAAATATTCAAGTTCAATAGCACTTGAATAAAGTGCAAATTCCTCAAAGTACAGTAATAAGGTATTTTACTCCCCTACACACGTGCTCACACACACACACACACACGCTCTCACACACACTTTAGCTTGGTTCTTTAAAAAAATCCAAACAATGAGAAACAAAGGCGTGTTCTTTACTCTCCACAAAGTTTACCATAAAAACACCAAATGCAATCCACAGTAATACTTTCCCAAGGTAGACAAATAAAAAAGAAACCCCTGTTGTAAAACAAGGACTAAACCAAACAGGCATATTCTGCCTGGATCTTGACACAATCCTTAAACCAATGAAGAAGAAATGTGAAGTAGAACTTTGTAATGAAGCATTAACGGATTGATTTTAGACGGTATCTGCAATGAGAGCTCTAAAAATGATGCATGTATAGTTTGCATTATCTTCAATGACATTAAATGGTGGAGGGGAGAAAAAAAATTGGCACATTTGACCAAAATCAAACCATTCAGCAAATATTATAAAATGCATTGAACATGTTAATGCAAATTAGAGACAGCAGAAATAATGAACACTGATAACTAGTGGATTAAAGTGGGCTTGCTGTTATCTGTGTTTTTCCCCCCTGACAAAACACATGGCAACAAGAGGGCAGATGATTTGAATGGCACACTTGGGAATAACAGGTCATATGGTATGCTGACCAATCAGATGGATTCTATGAGTGGCTGAACATGGCATGGGAAGTGTGTGAGAATATATTAAACAAGATATTTCAAGGCACTGTGTAACATAACAACTGGCAAACAAGACATCATATGTTCAGTTTTTCAACTGGTTTCAACTAAATTCTATTTCAATTTTGTCCGGTAACAAAAAGGACTTGCATTGACCGCAAAATACGACAACATTCCCAAATATTTATGCAGCATTTTTGTCCACAAATACAATGTGAAGATCAGTCCCTTTTTAAACACGTGGGTTTTTTTTTTTTTTCGTGTCTTTGACATCTTGGAAAACAGCATTAGGAGGAACGAAAAATTTGAAAAAAATATATCTAATTCAGATCCAACATCTGTAATGAAATAAATTTTACCTCCCAGGAAACAGATGTACAATACTATGGTCATAATTAAACTGAAATGCATTCTTAATCACTCCATTGCAACGAACACGACATGTTTTCCATCACTAATACTTGTGCCTCATACATTTTTCCCTTTTCTTTTTACATTCAATGAACTTAAATATGTACGCTTACACCAGGAAAGTTAAAGTAGTCATGCCACCATTTCTGGCACATAAAACGGTTCAGATTCAACACAAAGATGAGGTGGTACTAATAAAATCATGAAAGGTCTTCATTAAGACCTCACAAAACGGATATAGGATGACAAAAGAACCACAACAGGCTGAAGTGCCGTTACCAAGAAAACAACTTAGGTGTAAGAGCTTCAAAAATAACCAGGAGGGCAGTTCTTGTTAATGTGACATCCATTTTTTCCCCTCTAATCCTCCACATACATTAGCTATAACTAAGAAGTCATACTAACAGAGGAGGGGTAAATCAAACAAAAATACTACCCCATCCCATTGGTTTGCATACTGAACTTTTAGACAAATCAAAGAGCAAAGTGGACGATGTGTGTGAACATTCACTTCTTGAGCGGCTGGTAGACGGAGGCATTGGGGTCCAAGCTGGAAGGACTGGTGTCCATGAACTTGGAGGAGTAATGTGGGGTCACAGGGGTCATGTTGTTGGTCTCTGCAGAGTAGGTGATGCTGGGCATGACCGCCATGACCTCTGCGATCTTCTGCTTTAACTCTTTTATCTCCTGATCCTTCTGCAAAATCTGACCTGCGAGCAGGGCAAAAAGACAATAGGATAGTGAGAGCGGAAGCAGAAATATAGTAGATTTAGAGCTCTATTATGACAGGAAAAGGGCAGACCTTGAGCAATCTCTAGCTGTCGCTTGGCATCTCCGAGTGCTGAGAAGAGATCCAGTTTAATTCTGGTCTCAGCACTCAGACTGTTCTCCAAGTGCTGGGTCTTGTCCTGCATGGCCGACAGTGCTGACATCAGAACCTCCGTGTCCTTTTCGTTCTCCTTATATTTACGCAGCTCCTGCACAGAGAAACAAAGAGGCGAGGAAGCATATGAAGGTACTTTTTAGTTATAGAAAAGATTTGAAACTGTTAATATGAAACAACATTCACAACTTATTTAACATCCATAATTTGATGTAATTGCTGTGTGAAACATTGTAAGGAAAAACTGTAGGGTGAGATTTTTTTCCACCTGAATGGTATGACGCTGCTTACAGATTAGAATAAGAGTTTGCAGCCAATTGTGTAGAAGAGGATTAACATTTTGTCCCAGGAATTAGGTCAAATCTGACCAAAAGTTTTGTCCAAGGAATCAGGTCAAATCAGATCAAGCGTTTTGTCCCAGGAATCAGGTCAAATCAGACCAAATGTTTTATCCCAGGAATCAGGCCAAATCATAACGTTTTGTCCCAGGAATCAGGCCAAAATCAAAACATTTTGTCCCAGGAATCAGGTCAAATCAGATCAAACATTTTGTCCCAGGAATTAGGCCAAATCGGACCAAACGTTTTGTCCCAGGAATCAGGCCAAATCATACCAAATGTTTTGTCTAAGGAATCAGGTCAAATCAGACCCAAAATTTTGTCCCAGGAATCAGGCAAAATCATTACTTTTTGTCCCAGGAATAAAAGCATTTTGTCCCAGGTCTCAGACCAAATCATACCAGATGTTTTCTCTAAGGAATCAGACCAAATCATACCAAATGTTTTGTCTAAGGAATCAGGCCAAATCAGACCAAATGTTTTGTCTAAGGAATCAGGCCAAATCAGACTAAACAGTTTGTCCCAGGAATCAGGCCAAATCAGACCAAACGTTTTGTCCCAGGAATCAGGCTAAATCATAACGTTTTGTCCCAGGAATAAAAACATTTTGTCCCAGGAATCAGGTCAAATCAGATCAAACGTTTTGGCCTAGTAATTAGGCCAAATCAGACCAAATGTTTTGTCCCAGGTATCAGACCAAATGTTTTGTCTTAGGAATCAGGCCAAATCAAACCAAATGTTTTGTCTAAGGAATCAGGCCAAATCAGACCAAACAGTTTGTCCCAGGAATCAGGCAAAATCAGACCAAACGTTTTGTCCCGGGAATCAGGCCAAATCATAACGTTTTGTCCCAGGAATAAAAACATTTTGTCCCAGGAATCAGATCAAACGTTTTGGCCTAGTAATTAGGCCAAATCAGACCAAATGTTTTGTCCCAGGTATCAGACCAAATGTTTTGTCTTAGGAATCAGGCCAAATCAGACCAAACGTTTTGTCCCAGGAATCAGGCCAAATCAAACCAAACGTTTTGTCCCAGGAATTAGGCCAAAACTCATACCAAATGTTTTGTCTAAGGAATCAGGCCAAATCAGGACAAAAATGTTGTCCCAGGAATCAGGCCAAATTAAACCAAACGTTTTGTCCCAGGAAGTAGGCCAAAAGGTCCAAGGTCTAAACGTATAGAACTTTCTTGGACAATCACACGTTAACTTAAAAAATATATATAATATTGCTCTTGGGAAAGCACCATGTCAGCAGGGGCTCTGGCTTACTTGCGCTTTGAGCTCTAGCTCTCTGATTAGTTCCTCTTTTAGCTTCATGTCATGCATGAGCTTCTTGCAGTCTGACTCCAGCTCACGTATGCGACTCCTCAGCGATTCTGTGCATTCCCCTCTGTGAATGGAAGCGAAAGTGAAGCTCACCAGTACAAAAGACATAACAAAAGACACATAAATGCACACTAAGCTCCATATAATAATTTAAAGGGTATTTTCCACAGAAAATAGTAAAAGTATATGGGGATGGAACAATATTTTTGGGCAAGTTATTCATGTCTCACCTGGAGGCAGCTGCCAGAGCAACAGCACGTGCGGCTGTAGCCTCTTCCATCTTCTTTCTTTTCTTCTCTTCTGCAAGCTGCTTTTCCACTGCGGCTCGCGCTTCCTGTTCTGCCTTGAGCCGCTTCTCCAGCTGCACAATCATTTGCTTGTCCTTTTGCTTGGCCTGCACAGCGTTATGAAGCCTAAGACAGAGAAGCACATAATCAACACTGGCACAAACAACTGCAGGTAGAGAGATGGAAATGTGCATCTAAGGATACAAATGCAGGTGTTTCCACAAAAAAATAATAAAAAAAGGAGCTACACAAATAAGATGTATTATTAAAAAAAAAAATTATGGGATGGGATTTACTGGTCAAAAAATAACAACAACAACAAAAAAAAAACTCTAACTGGTCAGTTATGACCAATTAATTAATTCTATATTAATTAATTAATATTTTGAATGCGATTTTATTTTTATATTTTCAGTTTTCATTTTAATTTAAGTTCTAGGAATTGTATTGTGCTTTTGTGACTTTTTTTAAAGCTGTTTTAGTCATTTTAGAACTTCAACTTACTTTATTCCATCAGTTGAAAATAAAAATAAAACAAGTGAAAATAGAATTTTCATGAATTATTTAAAGTTTTTATCTAATATTTATAAATTTCAGCTTTGTTTTGAATAACAGAAACTATCTTTTATTATTTTATACACTGACAGTCAATTGTCTAATGATCTTTATGCAGGTGTAAATTATTGTCCCTACCTGCAACCTGTTACATTTGTCAGCGCTGATAAGGACTGACCCCTCACAATGATTTGTGATTTCAATGATACATTTTTAATCTTACACATTTACAGTCGGCATGAAACAGAAGTTGCGATAATCTTTTCTTCCATATTGTACTGTATATCTGAGCGAAACTTGATTTGGTCTATCAGGAATTGATTGGATCGTTGTGGTTTGCTGTGATTGACCATTTTGATTTAATGGTGACTTTAATTGGCACTGTTCATCCTCAGTGAAAAACAGACCATAGACTAGTAGTCCAGGTAATCAAAGTTTGGCCCTGTCCCAAATGGTACACTTCATATGCACTTACGGTCTAGTCCCATTTGTTATTTTAGGTTTCAGAAGTGTGCTTGCGAGCTTTGCGGTCGATATGCACTCTCGATGGGCACTTTTGCTGAGCCTGCACTGACTTCCACCTGACAGTCAAAGCAGCGTTACGCAGCAAACTTGCGGACTCGTAGGAAGACCGCGAGTGTTTAGGGTACCATTTGAGACAGGGTCTTAGAGTCCCCCGGTTTAAAATTTGTATTGGCATATATTAGTAACTAATTGTTGCTGATTTCTCACTTGTTTTGCAGTAACTCGTTTTCCTGGCGGAGCTGCCCCAGCTCAGAGCGCATGCTTCTCTCGGCACTGCTCAGAGAGCTGATCTGACTGCGCAGGTCTTGCTCCACCTGTCTGCTCGCCTGCAGGTCAGCCTTCAACTTCTTTATGTCCTGCTCAAGCCTGAAAAACAGAGAAAAAGTGAATAAACAGAACAAACACACTCCAATGGCTCAACCGGACCACAGTAGTTGCTGCATGAGGAGTCTTACCGCACTAATGCATCTGGCTTACTCAGCTGGTTGTTAGGTATACAGTTCTCCATCAGATCTCTGTGAGCCGCAAGGTTCTTCCCTGCACACTTCTGTTTCTTTTCACTCCTGCTGGATGAGGAGGATGGTACGCTGCCATTGGTGGAGTTGTGACTACGGGGGGAGGAGTTTTTGTAATGTTTAGAGGGGGCAGAGCCTCCTCCTCCACCGCCTACCTCCTCTTTTAGGAATAGGTTCTCTGCGCTGCCGCCGAGCTCATTGTTGAGTCTCTTAGTGTTTAGGTGGTTCTCCATATACTCAATGTCCTGTAGTTTAGCATCCACAGTCTGTAAGATGTTGTTGTTTATTCCTATGCTGTGCTGCTGCTGCTGTTTTTTGTCTTTCCCCTTCTCCTTGTACTCCAGTTCAGGTAGAGAGATGGGCAGTTTCTTGGTATTAGCAGTGCCGTTCTGAGCCACTAACACAGAGTCTGCTTCAGACATGCCTTTTGAAGTGGCTGCCAAATGAATTAAAGAGAGATTTTAAGGTTACAAGGCAATGATGTCTGACTGCTATGATTTCAAATGAAAAATACAAATTGGAAAGCATCATGCAAATGAATAGTTTTGTAGTACTAACATATGACATTTTATTTTTGCACTATGTATAATGAGCGCAATATGAAAATCTGCAAGCATGGAACATTAGGCAAAATGTGTGGTATACATCCAAAGCACACAGCGTGGAGTACACTAAACTTGACCCTTTCATTCCCAGGGTGATATCAACAAGGACTTTGAACATATTTTTGATAGTTACCAAACATTGTGTAATAAAAATGCTAAATAACCATTTTTACAATAACTGGTTTCAACTTGGTAAAAAAAGAAAGAAAAAGAAATCATGCAACAAAGTTCACGTGACAATGTAGTAAAACAAATGTAAAACATTTAAAGTTTATTGTACGGTTTCATATAATGGTTAAAAATTATTAAATAGTATATATTAAATACAAAAACACACTATTGTTCAAAAGTTTTGGGTCATTAAGATATGTTTTTAAAAGAAGTCTCCTATGCTCCCCAAGACTGAATTTATTTGATAAAAAATGTGTAATATTGTGTAAAATTATTAAAATTCAAAATAACTGTTTTCTATTTGAATATATTAAAATAAAATGTAATTACATAAAATGTTATTTATTCCTGTGATGGCAAAGCTGTATTTTCAGTATCATTACACCAGTCTTCGGTCGCATGATCTTTCAGAAATCATTCTAATATGCTGATTTTCTGCTCAAGAAACATTTCTTATTATAATCAATGTTGAAACCAGTTGCTGCTATAGAGCTGGTAAGTCCCGCCCCCTTCGCTAACCCCGCTGGACCTCTAGGTTGAAAAATCGTCAATGCAAGTGAATGGGAGAAAATTATTATTTTCTGGTCCCGTTTGAATTGTGCCATGAATGTGAACACATGTTGTCCGTGAATTTTTTATATAATCTTTCGTGTGAAGAATGCTACAATTTAGCGGGTAGAAGTTTGATACGGTTAGACTTTGTGTGAGAGCACTTTGTGGACTACAACTCTTCGCTGCTTTCGACGCGTTTGAAACGTCACCACCATTCGCACACGGACACTAGCTCACGGATCCCGCTAAACATGACTGTGTCTTTGGTGCACTTCACCGTCTTCTTTCAGGGAGAGGACAAAATCGTTGAGGTTGGCGAAAACCACGGGTAAGTCAACTTTATGGGGTGACGTCACATAGGCGACATGTAGTCTTTCTCGTTATGTCTTTTCCACAACTGCTAGCCGAAGAATCATACCATATACTGTCAAACTCGTAACATGAAAGATTTTATAAAAAATTCACAGACAACATATGTTCACATTCATGGCACAATTCAAACGGGACCAGAAAATAATTATTTTCTCCCATTCACTTGCATTGACGATTTTTCAACCTAGAGGTCCAGCGGGGTTAGCGAAGGGGCCAGGACTTACCAGCTCTATTTTTGTGGAACCCGTGATTTTTTTTTTTTTTCAGGATTCTTTGATAAAGTTTAAAAGAGCATTTTTTTTTTATATATAAATCTTTTGTTACATTATAAATCAATTAATCAATAATTCAGACATCCTTGCTGAATAAAAGTATACATTCCATTTAAAGGAGTCACAAACTGCATTTTAAATTTTATAGAATTCTCTAAGGTCCAATTCACAATCATTTTCTTCCATAAAAAAAAAAAAAATACAATAAAAAAAATCTAATTTAGAATAAGTTATTTTCTATCCTGTGTTTGACCCTCTCTTTCCAACACTCTGTTTTGATAGGCTGCCCGCATTCAAGACTTGGAAGTAAAAGCCCACTGCTATGATTAGGTAACAGTTTTTCATATTAAAATAATTTTCAATGTACCTGCCATTACACACATGGAACCGTTTTGAAAACTTCCGATGTTGAAAAATATCTTGTTACGTAGTTAATGTGCAATATATATGTGCATTACATATGCTCTATGAGTCTTGGTTGTGGCAAATAAAGTATAAGAGTTACCACAGTTATAGTTGACAGGATAATTTACAGTGCTATATAAATAAACGTGACGTGACTACTAGAGTGCCGAATTGCAGAGCTCGTGCAAACATATCCATGGTGTTATGATCAGATGCTTTTCTTATGCTTTATTAAAAATTCTTGCTGTTTTCTCAATTTTGTTACACGTTTATTTTGTTATTGAGAGGAAAGCATGCAGCACATATTTAAATATTCATCTAAACGCTGTTTTCAGCAGTGTGGGCGGCATACTGTTCGATACAGTATATCGCTGGTCAAGTATTTCAAACTTCATTTTCCCCCTAAATGAAGAACGAAAAAGAACTTCGCCGTGAGTATATCGGGGCCTTAATGTGTCAAAAGACCAAGGAACACTTGTTTCTGAATTCATGACACCTTTAAAAAAATAAAAATAAATGTCTAACTAACCTCAAACTTTTGAATGTGAATGGTCATCAATCATATAGTAATGAGATCATGGTTGTGAAGTCAATGCCTTGATGATTTTTGACTGACCCATTTTTTGTCTTTGTGTCAGTTAATATTGTATTATCATAATAGCCAACTGGTAATCTTACCCTCCTCTGTCTCTCGTTCCTGTCTCTGAAGCATCTGTTGTTCTGGGGGCAGGGCCTGCTGTAGGAGCTGCATGTAGAACTCATTTTCCTTCTGCACCTCCTTTTGCTTCCGCAGACGCATCTTATAGCTCACGTAACTCTTGAAGCCGAAGCCCAGCGTCACCACCGGATAGCCAATGCTGTAACAAAAGGGTTAGAACAACATGTTACAGAATACAGAACAAAAAGGATTGGTACAACTAGTGATGACTCAACATCAGACACCTTCAAACAGTGGCAACACTCCCATGTGCTGCTATGGAGACGCCATCAGTGTGTTTACAAATACAAAACTGACTGCTTCGCTATTAGTAGTACAGTTACATCAGCTGTTTACTACATGTTGAATAGTAAAAAAAAATTGACATTTTATGTGGTGTGAGATTTCATAAACCTTTAAAGAGGACCTATTATGCTCCTTTTCAAAGTCATTTTTCACATATTTTACAATTGCAGCACCTCTCTTCCCAGTCTGTCTGTAACAGTTTAGTTCTGATCTCAATGAAGCCCCTCCTTCCGAAAAGCGCAGTGTGCTGTGATTGGTCAACCACTTTGATCGCGTTTGATAATGTCACGCCATATCATAACAGTGAGTTTCAACACACTCCTAACGCAACTCAACCAGGCTTCGCCCCTTTTTTTGCATATGCCTTGAGCGGGAATTATTTAAATGAGGAATATTGTGATGTGTACATTCCTGGAAGAACACTCAAGACTACAATCGAGGAATTTCAGGAAACTCCAAAAAAGTGCTACCCTGGTAATCCAGAGTTCTCGCGAGAGCACAAGTTGAATTTGCTCAGCGAGTTACTCTGGTGTCGAGTAATGATGCTCATTAAATATCCCCCTCGATCTGAGCTGCACCAATCACATCGGGTTATCTGATAAAGGCGGGCCAGAGGCGAGCTAAACAAATGACGACAGCACTGTGATGTCAAAGTCATTAGTAAACATTGCAAGATGGCCATGGATGAATACCAGTTGTTTGCAATGGCTTTGGCCGCTACAATGAACGAATTAGACTTGGCTTTTTATCTAAAACAGGAACAGAAGACGCCGCTCGAATCGTTCCTTTGCAAGAAGGACGTTTTTGCTGTTTTGCCGACCGGATACGGTAAGAGTATAATCTACCAGTTAGCTCCCCTGGTAGCTAAGTATATAGGGCTTGTTGTTGTGATTGGTCATAGTGTTATCCAATTGCGTGCAGTGAGATTTTCAAATGCATGCTTGGTGCCGCCCCTCGAGCTGGGCGATTTTCATTAGTCGACGCCAGACCATTAATCTTTTAGATTTAGGTCTGGATTTTCAGGCTAAAAAAAGTGCTTACTTTGAATGACTTTGTGCTTTTTAACTTTACAGACCTTTTTCATGCTCAAACAGCAACATTACACACTAAAGAAAGTTGAAAATGTACAAAAAGCATAATAGGACACTTTTGAAATTATACAAACCTTCATGACTTAATTAAAAACATATGTTGTGAAGAAAGTTCATGCTGTTTTGTGTTTGTTTTATTGGAAAGAGCAGCATGAACATACTTCATAATTTCTCCTCTTATGTTCCACAACTGAAAGTAAGTCATATTGGTTGGGAACTACATGAGGGCAAGAATGCATCAAACAAATCTTACCAGTGAGCTGCAAATGGACGGCAAAGGTCTACATGAAAATGTTTCAAATCCTTGAATCGGATGGCTGCTTCGATGTAGACGAAAAGAATCCAGAGAGAGACAGTGGGCAGACAAACACCTCGCTCTGTAAAGGAAGAAAATAGAAAGACTATGTATATAACAGTTGACAATTGATCTCTAGCTTGCCGTTAATAGTTATGACATTCTTACGGCATATATAGGAATGCATAATTCAAAATATGACTTCTAGCCCATTAGTGACCTTTAGGGTCATCAGTGAGGTTAACTAAAAGGCAACTGATTGTGTGGCAGATCAATAACGTCACAGGTTTCACAAAACAAGCTCAAGGCTGCAAACAAAACCCCAGCTTGCTGAAAGCACCCTCTCTTGTTGAAACACGCTGCAAGTCGTGTGTCAGCAGGAGCAATCACAGTCACAGCTCAAGGCATATTGAAACGGTTTTCAAGGAACAATCACTCAGTGTCAGCAATTCTTTCCTCCTCTTTCCTGAGGGATCACTGAATCGGCCCAAGAAAAGGACATATAATGACAGGAGCGCTCAAAAATCAATAAAAGATCTCTGCGGTTTAAACTCAGAGTTGAAATTCAAGAGCAAGGTAAATCTCTACATGGAAGCATATATTCAGCAAGGTGAATTAAATGAATTAAAAGTGATAATAAAGACATATATAAGGTTAAAAAAAATACTTCTATTTCTAATAAATGCTGTTCTTTGGAACTTTCTATTCATCAAAGTATCCTGAAAAAAAGGTATCATGGTTCAATATTAATACTACTACTACAACAACTAATAATAATAAATGTTTCTTGAGCAGCATATTAGAATGATTTCTGAAGGATCATGTGACACTGAAGACTGGAGTAATGATGCTGAAAATTCAGCTTTGCCATCACAGGAATACATTACATTTTAAAATATATTAAAATAGAAAACATTTAGATTGTTATTATTATGCTACTATTTTGCAATAGTACAGATATTTTACAATATTACAGTTTTACTGTATTTTAGATCAAATAAATGCAGCCTTGATGAGCATTGAGACTTTTTTCAACAAACAAAACAAATAGTACCAACCCCAAACTTTTTAGAGAAAAAAAGCCCACTTGCTCAGTTTTCTTTTATGCAATCATCAAACATATTCGAGATGAATGACAGTCCAGAGAGATCTAAATGGTATTGTTTGCATAAGAAAGGCCCTTTCAACATCTCCCTCTCTAGTAACTGCCAGGGAAGTGAATAGTTGTGTAATATTTAGCAGAATGATCCTGAATTATGCCACTGAATAATAAGTGACAAAGGCTTTTGGGCACTTACACGCTAGCAAAACCTCTGATGGAGTATATCAGACAGGAATGTGGAATTATTGGGTTTCTGGAAGCACAACTGGATCCACATGTTTGCAGTTTGCATTAGTCAATGGATGCCAATGGCAAAGCTTGCAACTTTCAGTTGCATGATGGAGCATCACTTTCGCAAACACTTGCCACGCACCATCACCATCCAATCAATAGATTCCCAGCATTCTCTAACATTCAATCAGCTCTAATGTGTCAGTGCCCTCACTCCTACAAAGATACTCATGGAAAGTCTGACGGGGCTTGAGCAATGTTGACTCACCTGTATGCCACACGTACTGCACCCAGACATACGTGCTGGCAGCGAAGAACAGCCATTGCTTGGGGATGAACAGGAGGCAGATGATGTCTGACGTGAATGCGACACACACAAAGAACACAGAGAACGCCTGTGGGATAAGAGAAGAAAAGGGTAGAGATAATTGATTTAACCAGTGTAGAACATGTCACTCAAAGACATCAAGACTGGTTTACAAAGGACCAAGAAGACAGTGAGCCATTAGGCTAGTTGCTCAGTTACACAACGCTGGGAATTCAAATACTCACCAATCCCTGATATCTAAAGGAATCATAAACACTCCTGATGAAGAGCCAGAAAGGCCACAGATACTCGAACCTGAACTCCAGCACGAAATCAGCCAGCAGAACCAGCGCCCAAACGACCAGGAACTTCAGGTACAGAAAGGTACTGCCAGATCAAAAGAAATTCATAAGAATAATTAAAAAAAAAAACATATCAAAGTCCATGTCTTAGGCAAACCCTTTCTATAAATGAATTTCAATTACTTATCCAGATTCCATGATTACTTTATAAGCATTTATAAATTCAATGCTAGGGAGGATTTATTTGTTTGATATCAATAGTAAAAAATTATTAAAATGAAGAATATATTAAATATTTCATTTTATTTAAATATTATACTTATTTGTGTGCAAAAAGAGACTTTATGCGAGTATCCATGCAGATCATAACCACAGAAATTTACATTCACTAAAGACATTTCCATGACTTTCTACACAATACATTTCCATGACCGTTTCCAGTCATTTGCAGGTTTTTTTCGAACTCTGGGAATCCATCCCGCATGTTAAAACTATTCAAATATACACAGCCAAAATGAGGTCTTGGCAGAGTATATCTTGGTAGTGTATGTTTATATAAACTCATTTCAGATGGACAGCAGATATAAAGTTTCAGACAACACAGTGTCATGTGGAAGTTGAACAAACCAAAACTTGCAGGATCAAGTTGCACACAGGGTTTAATCTACACATCTTCCTAGAAGGAAAACAGTCAACAATCAGTTTGTATTAGGATTCCTTCATAAGATTCACCTGACACCTATATATATATACAGTGTAGTTGTCAAAAACATTACAATAATGTGGCATAAACATTTAGCAGCTTAGTTGGTTTCTGGACCAGTTGGTATCTTGGACCAGCAACAATAATGTTGATCAAGCTGTTTTTTATTTTATTTTATTTTTTATATGGCACATTCTTAAAAAGAAAGATTCCAAAAGGGGGGGTTTCAAAGTGACGCCATAAAGGAAAGATTTCTGTTCTCCAAAGAACTTTTCAGTTCTTAAAAGTAAAAAAAAAATGTTTAACATGTGAAGACCATTTGACCAATATATATAAAAATCCTTTTGTGCAACAAAAAGGTTCCATGGGTGTTAAAGGTTCTTCATGTAACCATCAGTTCCAATAAATAACCTTTATTTTTAAGAGTAGCTGGCTGACCTGCCAATGACCAGCCAAAAATCACCAACTACCATGATCCGAAACAAACTGGATCTTCCAGCAAGACATATACGTTAGTGATGATGGCTATTAAAGACAACTGCACAACCTGAAGAACATCCATAACATGGCCAGGACTAAATGTAATGCTTATTATTTCAAATGATGCACGACTGAAGCCCATGGATGATACACAAAAGCCAGCATCCACACATATTATGCTTTACTGAGAGGAGTCAGAGGTATCCTGGTCTTGAACTGTTGAACTGTGATCTGTATCTGACTGTGACAGCTCACATACAGCCAAGCTCAGTTCAGAGACGCCATTACGGTGCGGTCGAGTGGTGGCCGTGCGGTTCCCTGTCCGTACCTGCTGTGAATACCCTCGGTGATTCGGTTCCGTTTCAACGGGCGACGGAGTTTGCTGCAGTCCGCATTGCGCCGCTTCATTCTCCACCCTTTAGATTCCTGTAACTTCAAACACTCGAGGGAAACTACGGGAGCGTCCTAATACTGATGCGCATCGCTACGCCAATGCGAGGATGTCAGTGTTTTCCTTCTTTCAGACACAAAGAAATAAATAAAAACACTCGGCGTGAGGCCCTCCCATTTTTATTCTGGAAGCCTCGTGACGTAACGACGTCGTGCGCTACTTTCGCATGTCAAGATGGCGGCGTCCTGAGCAGTCAACTCTTCTGCTTGATTTTCATTATTATATTGTAGAGGTAAGTGTTAATATTGACATGAACTGTGGATGTGAAGGTTTGCATGATAATACTCCAGTAAAATTGGTGGCATATTATGTAAAGCTTGTGTATATAAGTTGAGCACATTCGATCACTCCAACACATGCCTTCAGCCATGCTTGAAACAAGAATTTGTTGGGACATGTCGCGAGAATAAATTATTATTTGAATAAAAGTTTTGGAATTAGAAGTGATGGCGAAGTTTTGTCTATGTTTATTAAGATTGGTTGATTGTTTAGCGTGTAAGTCACTCACAGAGTTGTGTTGGTTTCACTAATCTGATCATGTCAACATTGTATTTGCGTTGAATAATGTTGTACAGGTATTACAACAAAACAGACCTTTTACTTTGACATGTTATTTTAACTGCTGTGTTGTTGTGATGTTAAATAATTTGAGTGGTTATTTTGTATTGATTTATGTATTCAGCATTATTTTCTTTTAACACACAGACTTTTTGTAAATTGCTAATACACACTGTAACAATTAGCCTATTAATGTTTTTGAAAGAAGTCTCTTATGCTCATCAAGCCTGCATTTATTTGATCAAAAATACAGCAAAAAACAGTAACATTGTGAAATATAATTACAATTTAAAATAATGCTTTTCTATCTTAATATACTTTGAAATATAATTAATTTATATGATGCAAAGCTGAATTTTCATCATCCATTACTCCAGTCTTCAGTCACATGACCCAAATCATTATAATATGCTGATTTATTATCAATGTTGAAAGAGTTTTGTAGCCTATATTTTTTATAACCTGTGATACTTTTTTCAGGATTCTTTGATGAATAAAAAGTTTAAAAGGACAGCATTTATTTAAAATAGAAATCTTTTGTAACAATACACTACCGTTCAAAAGTTTGGGGTCTAATATTTTTTTGTCTTTCTTTTTTTTTTGAAAGAAATTAACACTTTTATTCAGCAAGGATGTGTTAAATTGATCAAAAGTGATTCGAAAATAATTATACTTTGAATAAATGCTGCTCTTTTTAAATGTTTTATTCATCAATGAATCATGAGGAAGGTATCACAGGTTCCAAAAAAATATTAGAATGATTTCTGAAATATCATGTAACATTGAAGACTGGTGTAATGGCTGTTGAAAATTCAGCTTTGCTTTACAGAAATTATATTTTAAAGTTTATTAAAATAGAAAACCATTATTTTAAATTGTAATAAAATTTCACAATGTTACAGTTTTTTTCTGTATTTTTGATCAAATAAATGTGGGCTTGATGAGCATAAGACTTAATTCAAAAACATTTAAAATAGTAATGTTTCCATACTTTTGACCAGTACTGTGTAGTATTTCTGTGCACCTTTCCTATATATTTCCTGTGCACAAGACCTTGTGTCTGTGAGCAAGTAACGACCCTAGACTAAAATTGAAATGTTGAGATCACATAACTTCATGATGTGAAAACATATCAAAACATAACCAAAAACGAAAATCACATTTCATTAGCATGCTTACACCACCTGTTGCTTTTCTCATTTCAGCTTTCAGAAAGTACATAAAGATGCCAGCGGTACTGAACCTCAGCAATGAGGTAGTCAAGATGAGGCCGGAGGTTAAAAGGGTGAAGGTGCTCCTCATCCGGAAACTCGCCCGTCAGATCTCAGCCCTGGAGAAGAAGAAAGGAAATGAGGCAGACGTGGAGAAGTTCCGCAGGCGTGCGGCGAGGCTTCGGGAGGAGATCCATGAGCTGAAAGTTGTTGTGCCTGACAGCGTCACCAAGGCCGCCTTACAGAAGGACATCAGCTTTGAAAAAGTGTGCCGGAATAAAGAGGCCAGCCTATCCGAGCGGGCCACCGCCCGCATCGCCACACATCCACAGTTCAGCAAGAGAATCCAGAGCATAAAAGCAGCCATCAAAGCTTTCAAAGATGAGAGAATAAATGCAAGAAAATCAGAAAAACAAGGAAAAGACCCTGCAGAAAGTGTCACGTCGCAATATCAGCCACAAGCGGATGATGATGATGATGATGGTTCAGAGAAATCAAACGATGATAATGAGAAACTGACAGAGGAGGAGGGTGACAAAAACACAGATGAACAGCAAGAGGGGATTGATGGTTCCTCACAGGAGAGCCAGAAGACGAGTCTGGAGACATTAAAAGAACAGACCAATCTGTGCCAGAAAGAAGAAACATTAACAGTTGAGGTTAGTGTTTATGAAATTATTTTAGATTAGGTTGAGTGCAGGTAAAATAATTGGTCAAGCTATAAAAAAAAAAAAACCTACAGGTTACTTAAAGGAAAAGTTCACTTAAATATTAAAATTCTGTCATCATCCTCAAGTTGTTCCAAACCTGTATGAATTTCTTTCTTCTGCTGAACACAAAGGAAGATATTATGGAGAATGTCGGTCACCAAACAGTTGGTGGACCCCATTGACTTCCATAATACTTTGGAAGTCAGTGGGGTCTATTAACTGTTGGGTTACAGACATTCTTCAAAATATCTTCCTTTGTGTTTCCATGTCCACATTCTCAAAGTCAGAAAATAATTGAAATTGTAAAGTAAACCTGAAAATGTATTTTTGCTTATTTATAATAAAACAGGAAATTTAAGATTTTTGGAAAAACCTGGGATTTGATATTAAACCAAGTATTGAAAAATTATTCACTTTTCTAGTGAGTGGGGTCAGTAAGATTTAAAAAAAAAAGAAGGAAATTAATACTTTTATTCAGCAAGGATGCATTAAATTAAAAGATTTTCTTCATCAACTAAGTCCTGAAAAAATTTATCATGGTTTCCACAAACATATTAAGCAGCACAACTGATTTCAACATTTGATTATAATAAGGAATGTTTCTTGAACAGCAAATCAGCATATTAGAATGATTTCTAAAGGATCGTGTGAAACTGAAGACTGGAATAATGATGCTAAAAACTAAAATACATTCTAATGGAAAACCGTCATTTGAAAATGTTAATGCAGCCTTGGTGAGCATAAGATACTTTATTTCTTGCTTCTTCAAATTCTTGTTGTATATATGCACTGTGTATCTTTACAATAAGAATTTTTGCAGCTGCTGTCTTTATAAAATAAGTAATTTCAGAACAGATTCTCCCTACTGTACTGAATTGTAAAGAACCGTGACCCCAAAACTGATGTACATACTTCAGAAATACAATTTTGTGTTCCACTGAAAAACAATAGCTTATAAGTCTGGAACGAAAATGATTAAATAATGACAGAATATTCCTTTTTATATAAACCATTCCTTTGAACGTCATGCTTTTATTCAATATTTAGACTCTTGCAGTAAACATCATTACTCTAAAGAACTCTTTACATGAAGATTATTCTGAAAATAAAATGCCTCTTACAGGACTCATCTGAAACAGTGGCCGTCCCAATGGAGGTGATCAGGATGAGGAAGGAAGTGAAGAGGACGAGGGTGCTGATCATCAGTAAAATGGCAGAGCAAGTGGCTGCTCTGAAGAAGAAAAAGGGTCCGGAAACTGAGGAGAAGGAAAGCCAAGAGAGAGCAGCTGGAATCCTGAAAGAAATCCAGGCTTTAAGGAGTCTTAAACCAGATCAGGTGACCATGATGGCACTTCAGGAGAACGCTGAGCTTGAGAAGATTTTACAGGACCATCAGGCAAGCCCACTGGACAGAGCCATCGCACGTATCATCACACATTCCCGCTTCGTCAACAAGCTCCAGAAGGTCAAAGAAGCCATCGAAGAAGAAAGAGCTAAGGCTGCGAAAGCTGAGCAGAGAAACACTGACAGACGGGACTTGCTGCAGTCCAAAAATGAAGATAAAGAACCAGAGGATGACGACAACGATGACGTCAAGGAGGATGGTGACGTAGTAGAGGAAAAATCTAAGAGTTTTTCCACTGAGATCAATAAGTCTGGTGTTGTAGAGCCAACCGAGAGTAAAGACCCTGATGCTTTTGAATTACCACCATCCAAGATCATCACAACATCTTCAGAAAACCCCATAGGGGTCGAAGTTAACTCACAGAATCCAGAGGCCATGGCTCCAAATGTCCAAAGTTCTCCTGAAAAGACTTCAACTGTAAGCAGCACAAAGTCTACGCCATCGAAGAATGTTAGTAAAGCAGTAGAGGAAAAATTAAAGAGTTTTTCCACTGAGATCAATAAGTCTGGTGTTGTAGAGCCAACCGAGAATAAAGACCCTGATGGTTTTGAATTACCACCATCCAAGATCATCACAACACCTTCAGAAAACTCCAGTGGGGTTGAAGTCACATCACAGAATGCAGAGGCCACAGCTCCAAACGTCCAAAGTTCTCCTGAAAAGACTTCAACCGTAAGCAGTACAAAGTCTACACCGCCGAAGAACGTTGATAAAGCAGACAAAGAAATGGAGATCACCTTAATGTCACAAAAGAAACAAGACCTACCTGAGACCAAGAGGCTTGAGGCAGATGAAGAGAGCGATTTATCAGATGATGAGGAGGAGGAAGAGAAGGAATATTTCGATGACAGCACAGAAGAACGTTTCCGTAAGCAATCATCTCAGTCTGAAGACAGTGAAGATGACGACTTCTTCCTGGGCAAAGTGAGCAAATTCAAGAAACGGAAAAGTAACCAAGGTAAAGTCGAGGAGAAAAAGAGTGAGCTTCAAAAACCTGACAAGGAGGCCACCAGCAAACCTCACGAGACAAACCTCGACAAATTAAAGTCTGTGTTTTGCTCATCTTTATCCAAATCCACCGTCTCCTCTCAGAAAGCAAAGTATGGGTCTCCGTCTCACAATGACGGGTCAATACCTCCTCGATTCCAGAACCAGAGGAAAGGTCTTGAGAGTAGGATGAAAACATCTCAATATAAAGGCCAAGACCATGGCACTGACAGGAGGATGGTTCCTTTCAAACCTAACAGACAGACTTTTAAAGATTTCGGACAAAGGCAAGCGGGACCGTCAGGGGCAGGGAGGGGAAGGTCACAGTTCGAGCAGTATCAGAACCAGAATCCCAGAGGTCCACCTGGAAACATGTCAAATCCACCCCAGCAGTCCCTTCATCCCTCATGGGAGGCTAGCAGGAAAAGAAAAGAACAGCAGGCACAAATCACAGCATTCCAAGGGAAAAAGATCCGATTTGATGACGATGATTAAGAAATGTCTGCTAAAGTTCATTAAATGCTTTCATGTTTTGATTATAATTCTTCCTGTTAATTAATATATTTAGTGAGAATTTGTATTAAAACACAGATAAAACACAATTGTTCTTTGTTTCTTTACAATGAAGCGCTGTTAAAAGCCAGTGTGAATTTCCTGTGACGTATCCCATTTATTTCATAGATAAACCTGTGTAAAAGTTTTTTTTTTTTTACCACAAAATTGTTAACCTTATAATATGGCCAATTTGATAACTTTTGCCTGTTGTATTTCAGAAGTTGCAATACATCTTTCTGTAGGCTAGTTTTCTTAAACTACACACAGATTGTACTGTACACAGAACCCATATCATACAATTCTTGAAATAAAGTCCATCTCAGTGTTATTTAGTATCATTAATATACTTTTATAGTATTTATTATTCTTTTGAATTGGTATTTACACCGTTAATGTTACATTTACATTTTAAAGTTTTAGTAATTTTGTTGTGGTTTTGTCACTTTGATTTCTGTTCTTTTTTTTCAGTTTTAGTTATTTGAGTACTAGAAATTATGATTTATGATGTATTATAAACTGAAATAAAATAAGTTTACTTTATTTAAATCAGTTAATATATTTTATTTAAATTAACGTAAATATATATATAAAATAAGTATATATATATATATATATATATATATATATATATATATCGTTTTAGTTAAGGATAACAACGCTGGTCTTTTTTACGAGCTTTGGTGGATTTGTCTACTTATTGTTTAATATTTATGTATATCGAGATCTGTCTGTTAGCATTTAGCCATGTGTTTTTCCATTTGTCCTGTTTCGCATATCTAGCGCCTTCTAGAGGACAAACCGGTGTATTAAAAAAACGCCATCGTGCGTTTTCATTGGCTCCACTATACCTACACGTCAGCACTTAAGGGCGGAAAACAGAACGGAGCCGGCGAATGACTGCACATATGCAAATCTGTTTCAAATATTTCCCGGGAAATCTGAGTTTCGCGGGAGGACCTTTCGCGCGTAAACCTCATCCCCTACTTCATTGTCCGCTTCCTGGAGCCATTTTTCGCTCTAGCGAGAGGGAGTTTGCATCGCATTTTAATCGCTTACATCGGGTGTTTTAGGATTTAGCAATCTCACTCATATTACAGCTATGCATTCCTAAGACTGTGCGCTTTCATAATTTATGATTATTTTATAGCCACTCGCTCGGATCTGATAGAAAAAGAGCCTCTAATCACAAGTGGGACAAAGGGAACCTGCGCCTCTGAGGATCATGAGAAAGGGGGGTTCCTCGGTCCCAGGACAAATTATGTTAACAGGGGTTGTTAGAGGCGAACAGCACGGTGTTTTTAGTGCGGTTTCCGATCGACGATGTGCAGCTTATTCCAATGCAGCAGCCCGTATACAGATAAACACACCGCCGTCCACTAATAATGTCTGTGTGCCCGAGGCTTCTGCTGACAGTTTGTACACAACTCCTCTACAAGGAGCGACACATGGGACAGGACTACGACCCACACTAGGACGACCACCGGTAAATGCCTGCTTTAATTCTGTCAAACACATTCAATCCTGCAAATGTTAAGTCGTTAGGCTAAGTCCACTTAGCCTACTTCTGCTGTCATCATGGCTAACTGCTGGATCTGCGTTGTGTGCATTCAGTATACGGAGTAGGCAGGTTTATTGTGCAGAACTAATCAGCACGTTTACGATACTTAACTAATTAAGAACTTTACTGAATGTCCCCTAAAAAATGCGTAATGACGCATGATGATGGTTTACCACAAACATACACATACACATTTCCGCAACGTAGTCACGATATAACTAACTGTATTGGACAATACGACTGTAATCGTGTTAAACAAGATGCTGCAATGTATTATGTTGTTCTTTAACTTAAAATAACAGTGCTGTAGTATTTGTAACTCGATTGGTTGTCCAGTTGCACGCCTTTTAAAGTTTTATTCGAAAGCTCGAGGGTTACTGCTGTAAATAGCTCTATATAGGTCGGATATAGACCATATGCAATTTAATATCGAGTATATATGGTCTGATAAGAGTCTGCTTTCTATGCAAAAGCTTGAAATAGTGAAGTCTAGGCCCTGGTTTGTTGTCTTAGGATGGGGGATGGAGTCATCTCTGAGCTCGCGGACTCTGTGCTAAGCCGAATGCTTTGCTAACTGTTGTTTTTAAGCGTGATTTACTGCAAAAACTCCTGACTGGCATTTGTTTATAATGAAAATTTTCATACGTGAGGTCGGTGGTGTTCATGTTACCCAAAGCTAAACGGCTTATTGAGATATCAAACTTTTTGTTTTATACATGTTTTATAGGTTTCTGGAACAATACAACTTTTCCAAACTTACCAAATCTAAAAAAAAAAGAATTTAAAAACGACAAATGCAAACCTGAAGTGAACTACAAGTGATCAAAGATTGGAAGGAAAAATAAAGTGGGATGAATGAGGGAACATCAACAGCAAAAAAAAAAAAAAAACGTCATGCGAGAATAAATCCAATTATATGGTAGCCTACTTATCAATCATAAAATTAAAATTGTGATTCTAAATAACATACTATTAGGATCTCTTATGCGTATGTCAGTTAATGTTACCAAATATGTAGGACCTTAAATTCAACCAAAACCAGATTATGCTAAAACTAATTTCTAACGGATTTTTTGTTTTGTATTTTATTTGTTTAAAGTTGCAATGCATGCAAGCATTTATGCAGCACTTAAGAAGTGCACTTCCTATGACGTGAAATATATTTCCCGTTTATCATGTAGTGATGACAGCAGTATTTCTGCAACATGCAAAATGCATAAATAGATATTCACTGCATCTAGGCTATAATTAACTAAAGTGTCATTTGTCCTTTCTAAGTTTCTCAGTGGTCACCGAGTTTAAGGCTTAGGTAATGGACAGCCATTTTAATTTCTCCCCTACTATCTGTGTGTTGAATTTTGAAGTGGTATTACTAGACAAATGAAAAAACAATATCTGCTGCTTTTCAGATGAATCTGAGCCTGTACAGTCTGCTGAAGATGCTCTTTTAGGGACACGCAACCTGTTAGTCTTAAAAAAAAGTACCTTTTAATGGTAACCGACAATATATTGACAGATTTTTGGAGCCATTTGAGATTTATTGTCCAATTATTTGACCAACTTGTCTAAACACAAGTGTTAGATTTGATGTACTCATACATTTTCTATTGATGATTGAGCACATTGAATGGAGTAATTCGTTTTGGCTGCTATTTAAATTGAGGGTAATAATAGTAGTCTTATACTATTCTAATAATGTAGGCTAATAACCCTGACAAATTCACAAACACATGACCAAAAGAGTATGTTTTTTTATTTTTTTATTCTTGACACAGGCTAAAAGGAGGTTGGAGCTTGACATCACAGACCACCAATACAGCGAGCCAGCTAAAACCTTTCGGAGTCGCAAAGGAGCCCTAAAACTGAAGGTCCCCAAAGGTATTAAATTCATTCTGTCATTCCACAGTTTTGCTCATGCGATAAGTGTGTAGAGTCACCGATATTAAATTATACCATCTAATTACATCACCAACCAGCCATGCTTCCTTCTGCCGCAGAGTTAAGAATGATTGAATGACCTCTTGCATTTCAGCTCCTAAAACCCCACCGGAGAAGACTCGGTACGACACATCCTTGGGCTTTCTGACTAAAAAGTTCTGTCAGCTTCTGGCGCAATCCTCCGATGGAGTGCTGGATCTCAATAAAGCTGCCATTGTGCTCAACGTCCAGAAGAGACGTCTGTATGACATCACCAACGTGCTGGAGGGAGTGCGCCTCATCAAGAAAAAGTCTAAGAACAACATACAATGGCTGTGGGTTACTTAAAATCGTGGTTCATATTCTGCAACACTGATTATTTTGGAAGTTTTAGTAGATTTGAGCCTGTTTGGATTTGAAGTGTTTTAAGCGTTGACTTCTGTTCTGGTGTTTGCAGCGGCTCCAGTCTGCCGTCAGAAGGTGGTCTTCCGTCTCCAGCGATGCAGAGTCACAGCCTGGCCAGAGAGATGCTGGCGCTCACTCAGGAGGAGAGACGACTGGATGAGCTCATTCAGACCTGCACACGTAACGTCCAGCAGATGACCGAGGAGATCCACAGTCAGAAATATCCTTCACAAGCAGTTATCTGTACTTTCTGAAGTGTGTAATGATCACTGAAGGCCAGAAAAGGAGAGCACGAGTAGGAATCTAAGCCTTATGCCTGGTATACATTGTACGATTTTTGGGCTGTCCCCAGACGAAAGATGACCAATCGTGGTGATTTCGGTGGTCATGGCTCCTAAACGGTGGTCCTACGTCGTATAAGTAGAGAGGTGCAAAGACGGCAACCAAAGATGGCCTGCGATAATTTTCTGACAGTTTAAGAAATTTAGCATGATCATTTCACAGTGTGTTTGATGCAACCTATGTCTACTGACTAGTCAATAAAAATGCAACATGAAATGCATATTGATCAATGTGATGTTCTGCTAAAGCAAAAAACTACTTTACTTCAAGCTCCATTTGCAAAATTGGCCTCTTTCCCCAGCCATGACCACGACCATATTCTCATCTTTCGCTTCCTCATTCTTTTTTGCTGCGCACATAAAAAGTACAATTGCCAAAGTGTGATTCATCTTGCTCTATTTGTTTACCACTAGTGCATGCTAATGACATTTAATTATTCTATACTATCTTGCATCGTAGCCTACTGTTCAATAGGTGTCATCATTGTATAGTCTACATACGTCGTACCCAAGTTTATTAGATCCATGTCGTACGGTGTGATTTGTAATGATCCTATAGGATTGCTGAAATCACACAGTCTGTAGCAGGCATTAGAAGTAGGGCTGGGTTAAAAATATCGTCTTCTCAATTTGAATAGATTTTAATTGATGAACCAATATCAATTCTTAAATTGCAAGATTCGTCTGTGGTTGTCAGTTGAACATAACTTATCTGTAGTGCACCTCCCATCCAATAAATCGCTGTAAGCTTTGTTACTTTTGATTTGAAACAAAGTGTCAGCTTTCAAGGTCTGTCGGTTTTATTAGAAAATTCTAATAATGCTGTTTTGGTGCTCTTTAAAGGAGCATTTCACCTGTGGTAACATTCATCTTTATTGAAAGTGGGACATGTATGTAGTCGAAATGTAACATAAATTTCTAATTTGGTGCCGCCTTGACAGAGGAAAGACAAAGTAACTTTAGGGCGCATTTGTATGGAAGACAGCAACTCCCACAATGCACCACATTGCACAGCTTCGCAAGCCTCTCCCATTAATCCAGAACACCGCCTATGAGGAATCTGCCTATCAGAGAAATCACTCTTCCGTCTACAAGGCTAGCTACCACCAGGTGTTCAGTCCGTGTCCGTGACAGGCAGGTCTTCTGCCTCCTGTTCCTCCATCCGCCTCAGCTGCTCTTTGCTATATTGCGGCTCGTAAAAGGTAGCCACGAACATCTGATTCAAGCATCTGACTTTTGAAATCCTCTTCCATATCATATTGAGTACCTTCCGCCATTATCGTAACTTCACATCTGGCTCCACAGCACCTGTTAGCTTAGCTTCCAAACAAGATGGCGGATATTGCTTTTAGTTTCTACAAGTGAAGTCCCACCCATTGATCTGTAATAGGTCTGTAGCGTGAGTGGGTCCCACCCTCTGGAAAAATGAGGAACGAGTGTTTGTAGTCTCAACCCCTCTACAAGGATATGGGACTTCCTGCTTAGAATGACGCAAAATGATAATTTTTACATCATTATAAGCAGGAACTGCAGCACTGAAATCCGTATTTCGGGGGAATAATGCACGACCATTCAAAAATATGACTGGGTTTCTAACGATACAAAGCTTAATGCAAATGGGTGAAGCGTCCCTTTAATGTGGCATGACAGATTGCTGTAGCCAGTTCAGTTCAAGTGGCACGTGTACTGATCACGTCTTCTCTTTACTACTAGTTACAGCAGGAAATAAACATAAATGAACATTCAGATGTGTTGAAAGACTTAGTAGTTGCTTGTTTTGTCCTTAACCTTTCTCACATATGCCTATGTGACCTATCAGGACATCCGAAGAATAAAGAGCCTAAAAGACCAAACCGTCATAGCGATCAAAGCACCATCTGAAACAAAGCTGGAAGTGCCTGATCCAAAGGAGGTAAATAATTTTGTTTTAGTTTCATGCATGTAGTGTTCAGAGACCTATTCACTCCATGAAACAAGGACTGTTTTCTACTACGGTTGGGAATCTGTTTTCTGCCTACTCAAAAACCTTCTTTTAAATGTAGCTTATTACAACAAAACTCTTCATGTGTGTTTAACTACATATCAAATGAACGTCTAGTTAGGATACTGTTTGAACTCTTTTAAACTAAGTTCAACACCATAAATGCACCAGGATATAGTTCAAGCTAAACTGAAGAACAAAGTCACCTTTAGTCGTCACCTTTATTTATATAGTGCTTTATACAATACAGATTGTTTCAAAGCAGCTTCACAGTGATAACAGGAAAATGAAAGTTTTCTCATCAGAGCAGTAACGTTGTTAAACTGTCATTGGTCCATAATGTGAAAGTCTCTTCAGGTTTGTTTCTTTGGGAGGTGCGTAATGTTAAAAACTTAAGCGCTCAATGCGGATCTCGCACTGACTGACTGACAAACACTGTGACCTGCCTCTTAGTTGGCACGCAATCATGAATTCAGTTCTTTCACGGCTTTCACGTGTTACAGGGCCTCTTTACACTTGTCAATGCGTTTTTACTGATCTGGGGCCGTATTCACAACAATGTAGCAGTAAAAGTTATTAGGTAAGAGTTTTCTCATAACCTATTCACAAAGATACTGAGACCAACTTTTACCAAGGAATAGAGAGAAGTCTTAAGCTAAGAGTAAGGGTGGGGTTGACCTCGTTGCTATGGATGTCAACAAGCTTACAAAAAAGTAGGTGAGTGGGGATGGGTCTCTGTCAGTGATTCAATCATAGATATATTGTAGAACGAGGTATCATGTTGCCAGGTTCAATTAAAGATTTTAAAATAAAAATGTTGCCATATTCAAATAAATATTTTATAGAGTAGGCACTAATTAAACAAGTATATTTAACTAATTGTCAGCCTCTTTCATGTCTGCATCTTGAGAGATTGCAGAATTCAAGAGACAATTTTTGATTTATAAACAAATTTCTGGAGGAGCATTATCTAATCCAGTGGTTCCCAATTCCAGTCCTCGTGACCCACTGCTCTGCACATTTTGTAGGTCTCTCTTATCTGACACACTCAGTTCAGTTCATGGAGTCTCTCCTAATGAGCTGATGATCTGGTTCAGGTGTGTTAAATAAGGGAGACATACAAAATGTGCAGAGCAGTGGGTCACGAGGACTGGAATTGGGAACCACTGATCTAATCAATTCAAGAGGAGGCATATATATATATATATATATATATATATATATATATATATATATATATATATATACATACAGTATACACAGCCAACTTTACCTAGTTACCTCAACAGTTTTCTGCATCCCTCCGACTCCTCACTCTCGGCCCAGCCGGGGATACGGGGGGGAATACTCTGGGTTTGGGGTAAAAGCTTTGAGCCCTCGATCCCATCGGACAGCACGGCAAATAGGCTTACTTTACTCTATCTGATCATTTGTAGTTGTTAAACAACTGCCACAGGTAATCAGACATTTTTTTTTTATTATAGATGTATTGTTGCCATTTTTGCCTTTTTATAAAGACAGGAAGCGAAGTGAGAGAGAGAAAGGTCCACTTGACTGCAATGTTTTATTCTCCATCATTCAATGCATATTGCCTATACATAAAGGAACCTTTATGTTATGAAATCTATAAATCAAAAATATTTATTGCATTTATGAAGAAAAAGCTCAGCACCCAAGGCTCTATACTTATTGCCTCAACGGTGTACAGTGTCTTTGGGTGGATTGCCGGCAACAGCCATTAAGATTGTTTGTGATTTTCGTCTTAGTGACTTAGGAGTCCTCTTGACTACTAACTTTTCACAGATTTAGAAGCTGCTGTTCGCTCTAAAATGCTTTGTAAATTACTCTTAGAGCAGAAATTTAGGAGTCCTAAAATTAGGACTGACATTATTTTTAAGAGTTTCTCCTAAATTGGCAAGTTAGGAGCTACATTTAGCCTCAAGATGTTTTGTGAATACGACCCCAGATAGCCATCCAATTTGTTAAACCGGTTTAATTTACGTTTGGCCACAGAAATGTCTCCACAAAACAAATCTTCAATTCTCACGTTATTTGCAAATTCAACGGAGTACGCATCACCGAAAGATTAAAAAAAGGAATTGATCTTGAAATAAGCAAATAAATTACAAAGTCCGCAATTTAGCATTCACCGCGTTGAATGAAAATGACTCTGAGCTTTAAGGTATAGTGGAGGATTTTCCCGAATTTTAGAAAAGAACCGCCCACTTTTAGTATAACAGTATAACATAGTATGACTGTCTTTTCATATCTTTTTGTCCTGTCTTGTTTTATTTGCACCAAATTATGGAGAGTAGTATCAAGCAGTATCGGTATCAATAAAATCCTTAGGATACGAGCTTTGCTGAGAGTATATAGGTAGTAGTGCTTGTTTTGAGTGAGATGACTTTAGTGACTTGCACATGAAAGATTTTAATTCAGTAACCAACTGATTCATTGAGCGAGTGAGCTATTTATGTCCGATGAGAAACTCATTCAAGAGTCACTTTGACAGATTAATTAAAACCTTCTCATTGGAGTCGTTTATTCACAAACTGGCTAGTCAGATTCACGCTGTGTTTCCTTCGACCAGGATAACACAAAAAAAGGTTGATTGCTGATGTGGCAATAAAAATGAACAAGCAAAAAAAAGTTAACTGAATTCTGAGAGCAAAACTGAAAGCCACTGTTCATTTATGTACTTTATTGTCTTGCAGCTCACCAGACAGTACAACACATCTGACAAAAAAAGTCACTCACTTTAATAGAGCGATATTGTGATAGTAGGAATGAATAATAATTAGGGTTTGAATTTTCACTCACTAGCCAATTTGGCTGCTAAATTAAGTTACCAGCCGTTTAGATCATCTACAAGCCTTAACAAACACATCAGAAATAAACTAAATTATTGAAGTCAAATACCGTCTTCTGACTTTAGACTATTCATTAGTTTGTTCATCTGTCACGAGGCAGATGGAATGTGAAAAAGCAACAAATAAACCCTGGTGCAAGTGGCACAAACTGAATCCTACCCGTTGTAAAATTCTGACTAAAAAAAAGCATTTATTTTACTCCAAGTTAAGCTCGCTCCAAAACGAATATTTAACGGTGAAATATGCTAAAGGGAGTGTTTAGATGTCTGTACAGTAAAAAAAAAAAGTGAGAACGAGTTGGAAAAAGTGGCATCTTGTCTCTTTGCCAATGAACTAGAGCGTGTCAGAGGCTCCTCATAGGGGATTTGCTCATAGTGGTGACATTCAGAGTAATAAAACAAACATAACCCGCCTAATTGGCTAGTGAGTTCATGTTGATTTGAACATGCATTTGGTGAGTGTAAATATGATGTATCAAATTATTAATGTAGCAAATTGTTAGATGGGTATACTTTAACCAAGTCCTGTGAGAGGAAAATATCTAGAGAGTAATGCAACTGAATTTTTTTTTGGGCTGAAACAGCCATTTTTGTCTTAATGGTTTGGAAGGGTTGAAATCCTTGACCCTCAAACAGTGTTTAATTTAGCATTTTCCAAAGACGCGTTAGATCTTAGATACAGTAGTGAGTTTGTGTCTTGTCTCCCTTGAATGGTTTAAAAATCTTGATCATGTTTTAAATTTAGAAATCATCATAATGCAGCCAAAGATAATTTACAGGGAACATAAATATTTTAATTTACCTTCAAAGTCTTTCGTTCGTGTGTCACGTGACAGACGCAATGAATAGACCGTTCATGAATGACCCATCCCTGGTATAAAGTAGAGTTTAAACTTTTAAGTTGATGTAAAAACTTCCTCATGCAAATTAAACAGTGTAATTGAACAAATGTTATGATTAAACTTTATTTTTGGCTTTGTTTTTTTAGGATAATGAACTTTCTTCAATTTCTGAATTCATTTTGTGAATAGCCATTTAAAGTTACTCTGAGGGTTCCCGCGGGGTCTTAAAAAGTCTTAAGTCTAAAATTCTGCACTTTAAATTTAAGGCCTTAAAACGTCTTAAAAACGGCCAGATTTTCATCCGTGGTCTTAAATTTCATTTAGTCAAGTCTAGGAAAGTCTCGCTAACTGGCCGTTCACATATCGCATCTTTTGCGCGCTCAAGTTCGTTCAAATGTAGGCATGCGGTAAGCGCACTCATAATTGAAGCGACACGCTCGTTTTTTTCCAGGCGCAGCGAGATAAAAAATAAAATAAAATCAAACTCTTCAGAATGCTGCAAACGCACCGCAGGTCATGTGACAAGAATCAACCAATCAGCTTCGCCCTTTCTGTAACAATATTGAAAGATCAGTCAACAGGAAGGATGCAGGTGCACCCAAACACTACGGGTGTTTTTCTCTTCTCCGTAAATAAATCTTGTAGCAGAGCCACAGCAAGCGTTTTTTGGTGGTGGAAATCCATTAGAAATCCATTGGAGAGTTGTCATTGTGGAGAGCGCATGGTTGCATAGCAACGACAGACACCACGGGAAAATCCGATCGAATTTTACAATTAATAATAAAAGAAGCTAAAGTGCATTGTAAATGTCAGTAATTTTATCTTTTTATAAAAAATTATTTAAAGTCTGAAATTATGTGAGGTTTATCTTTTTATAAAAACCTTTTTTGTCAAAACTTTATTTGAACTTGCACATGTTAGTATATAACATGTTGCAAGACACTTTTCAAATCTGGCTATCATTTTTAATGGTATTATTTGAATGTTTATGTAAACAAAAAGTGCATATTAATGCTAATTTTATTCGTTATTTGCTGGTTTTCGACATTGTGTAGTATTAGTACTTTTTGAACAGGATTCTGTGATAACCGTGATCATTTTTGTCACTATAATCATTGAAATGAAATGTTCATGCCATTTCATCTCTAGTTATGATCAACTAAAATCAACTAATTATGTGTTTTTTACAGTATAATATGCAAAGTACAATTTTCTGTAATTTTTTTTAATCTGATTCTGTTCTTTTCTCTGACACACGTTGTTGGGTGTGGAAGGTTAGCCTTCTAATGTGATTGCTTTATCTGTAAATTAAATTAATGCTTTTTCAATGACTGAATTCATTGAAATAAAATGAATTCTTTGATTAGAAATTTTTTTTTTTTGGCATTGCCAAAGATTTAAGGTCTTAAATTTCAATTTTTATGGTCTTAAAAAGGTCTTAAATTTGACTTGCTGAAACCTGCAAAAACCCTGTACTCTGGTTCTATTAGAGGCAGCTCATTAAAGTAATTTATGTGTTCCTTTTATACTTAAACTTCTTTGCAATGCCTGTTTAGAGTTTACAGGTCCACCTGAGTAGCTCCAAGGGTCCCATTGATGTTTTCCTCTGTACGGACGGTGGCGACTCCGGGAGTCTGCTGCAGAACGGCCTTGATGTGAATGGAAATCACCCTGCGTTTCTCAAAGTCTCCCAAGGCAAGAACTCATAACTTTTACAGCAACAATAACATCTGGTCCTTCCAAAAGAAAGTTTCCTTCAAGTATATTTTCCCATTCTATATCATTTCAGAAGCTGCTTCAGATGGAATGGCTGATGGTGTGAAGATGAACGGTAGCGTCAATGGTTTTGGGTCCTTGGCTGGAAGTGCCCCCATGTCACCCCTCAGTTCCTCCTTGTCCTCCATTCTCCAACAGCCAGAGGAGTCAATCCCCTTCGTGCCGCTGTCTCCTGCTCTGCTCAATGACGAATACATGCTGAGCTTGGGTGATGAGCAGGGTATAAGTGATCTGTTCGACTCCTGCGACCTGGACACGCTAGCGCTGGATGACCTGCTTAGGATATGAGCGATCCCGGAAGCCAGCCGGACCTGATTTCAAGTTAGTTGACCGGTGGTGCTTAGTTCCTGAATGAAATCTAGATTAACAAGATTGATGGGTCGTAAATCTTGGGATGAACTACAGACTGAATTTCCTCGTCACATTTGACATTCAGTTTACGCATGGATCTTTAGGTTTACTGCCTCAGGATCCAAGGTTCCTCTTGTCTCTTACTGTACAGATGGGTTTCTGTACCCTGATAATGTAATTTTAAAGTTATTTTTAGTGTGGTGAGTTGCATGAATTGTGTGATTGGTCTGTAAATGTTATACTGGTTTTTGTGATGGGCAGCCCCTGCGAATAATGCAGAAAGTTCACAATTTCCTCAAAAATAGAGTATTTCTTTACTCTTAATGCAAGTTTTTGTTTTCTCCCATTGAGTTAATCTCTCGCTTGCTTTCATGGGGAAAGTCATCTCAGCATTGTAGGCTAGCTGAAAATCAAAGAAGATCAGCGAGTTGTTCCCTTATTGAATGATCCAAAGTGCATTTGGTGCTTTATCACTTACTATGCTATATGCCAGTGTACAGTATCTCAGGGCACAAATCAAGGAGTGGGTGCTTTGTGTGGTGATCTAGTGATGTCTGGGTAAATGTAGAATGAAATCGGTTTTCCTGAACTACAGCGTCTTATCAGTTTTGTTACCAAATGATTTGTGCAAAGAAATGAACATGTCTTTTCCTCCATTTTTGGTGTGATTCATGTGTAAACAACAATGTAATGATTCTGCAAGTTGTGCAGTTTTGGCTAATTTGTAAAATCTAGATTGGAAACTGAATTTTGGATATTCCCCTAATCTAGTCCCCCTTCATGTTGAATGTATTTCAGTATCTGAATTGCACTGAAGACTTGAGTCTTATGAAGCCATCATGGACATCTGTGGCATAACTCGCCACTTGATTATCTAACATTTACTGTCCCACAGAGAATTTTAGGGTTTTCAGTAGCAGCTGTTTGGTGTAGTGCACATTAATTTCCCATCATATGTTTCTTTGTTCAATCCTATAAATTAATTTAATTTGGTTTTATTCTAGCACAACCGCATTATGGGCTTGTACACAGGCTGCTGTTATAGCCATTCTAGTCCCCCCCCCCCCCCCCCTTTAAATACCTTCAGTCCAGCAAATTAGACATAACCATTCAGTTACTTTAGTTGTATTTTAGTTGTAAAGTTCAATTGTGTAATACTTCAGATGTGAAGTAACTTGTTAATGCAGTTTTTTTTGCTGTGGTTAAAGTAAATTATGGTACATATTAAATTTGAATTAGTGCTAATGCTCACTAGTTCTCTTGGTTCTGCATTGGAATGAGGATGTTGGTCATGTATGCAGCCATATTGCATAGAAAAATGACTAATCACTTTGCCAGTATGTATTCTATTCCTACAGTGCAGTTTGAATTTTTTTTTTTTTTTTTTTTTTTTTTTACAATTAGAGGCAGTTTTGTGCCAATGTGTGAAATGTGAAGTTTTATATGTGGACTGTAAACTGTGCATTAATTGTTTGCAAATTGTTTTTAATAAAGTTATGAATTTCTGCACATTCTGTCCCGTTGATCATGGATACATATGATGTAAAAGGCCTTTTATGCAATGATATCAGTTTATATAACTTGTTCTATTTAGAATTGTTGGTCTTGGCTTGTCCTAACTCTGTGCTGAACTTTGATCATTCAGAATTGGTTCTGAATAGATGTTTATAGAACATCACAATGCAATAATTATTAAAACTATTTATAGTTGTCATTTCATTGGTTCATCTGAGATATACTGCTCAGATCCTGAATGTTACAAAAATACTAAAAGGGAACAAGATGTTGCCTATAAGACACTAATATGTCAGTAGGGTAAACTGCCACTTTTTTTCTCCAGTGTTGATCATTTGATAAATAAATAAATATATATGTGTATATATATATATAATTATATAATATTAGAATAAATATAGGACAAGCTGATCTTTTGAGCTCACTGCTGAATTTAAATGCTAATTGTGTAATGATGGATGCAGAATTGTCCATTTGAAATAATTTGTTTCCTTAGTGTGTTGTCAACAATGCTGTGGCCCTGTTTCACAGACAGGGCTTGGACTAAGACAGGACTAGGCCTAAGTTCAATTACCGCATTTAAGTAGCTTTCAAAATGTGCCTTGGAAAAAACGTTACTGGTGTGTATCTTGAGACAAAAAGCAACTTGCACTGACATATTTCTCAATTGGAACATATTCCTATTGGCTCAAACATATTTCGTTTGGGACTAGCTTAAGCCTTGTCTGTGAAACCAGGTACATGTATTAAGGTACAACATGTCTCTTGTAATGACTGTCCTTCTCTTGCTTGCCATTAGATGGCATGTTCTTCATTTGAAAGACAGAAATGTCTGCAAACCACTATCTTGACAATATTCTTCTCACAAAATCACTGCAATGCCATTTAATGTAGATCTTAAACTGCTTCTTATAAAACTAAAGTGCAAATTGTTTTCTTCATGCAGCCTTGCATTTTTACTTTATATGGTTTTGTTTAGTGCTCCCTTTCAAGATGATATATATAATGATGAGCATTTCAAAACCTTTAAAGGCATTTTTGCATTATTTCAGTCCTGCAGTGCAAGCGATTAAATGTTTAATTTCACATAATTCTTTTTTTAGGACCATCAGAGCAGACAGTGTCATCAGAATGAACAGGCGGACACGTTCTCCTACAGATGTCCCTTATCTCGCCATGCTTCGACTAATGTGTCTCGGCTCTGAGGCTGTCTGCTCTTTGTCTGAGAGAAACGGCAGTGAATGGGCAGGCAATGTATGATGTAATTTATTTTGAGTAGCGCCTCTCTCATTTGCCTGTAGGGGGCACTGTTGAGACACCAAAGAGCGCCCAGACACACTTAACCTAATTCCCTAGTTTTGCTTGCCAGACACTAGGTTCATGGAAAGTCACTGATTTTATCAGTTATTCAAATTATACTATGCATCCAGCAGTTAAAACAAATGGCTGCAGCTGTTCTCATTGGTTATGTGAAAACTGATATTTGTGTGCCCTTGATTAATGCTTCATTCAGCTGCCGTTGTTGTCCGCACAGGCTCCGATGGGAAATTTCAAGCCAGACAGTTGCAAAGCGTTGCACTTTATTTCAGCCCATGTGCTTGTACAGCCTGTTGAACTGCCACGTTATGATCAGATTTTTTTCAAAATGATTGTATGATGAGTAATAGAGTTTAATCAGTTACTAAAGCATGTGATTCATTCCACTGAACGTGTATAAGTGCTACAGTAAAGCTGAAACGTACACGCAGCGTAGAAGCGCTACACGTGCGCACATGCACAGCATACGCTGCTCCTCATTCATAAAAGCACACGGCGTGTTTTGATGGATACTGATTGGATGAGGGCTACGCTACGCTTCTATTCGCCGCATCCTACGTGTCCAATCAGAAGCAGGCTGCCCTCCATTCCTTCTGCTCTGTGTTTCAGAGTTTCAGTAGTGAGTCTGACTGCTCAACTGGATCCTGCAGCAGTGGCCAGAGGTCTGTGGACAGTATAAACAAGGATAGATTAGAATTGCAATGCAAACAACAGGGCTATAATGCATCGCTGTGAGCTCATTAAACACAACATACATTTGCTTTGAAAGCAGTCTGCATGGGTGATCTTATCCAGATTAATTGGTATTCAAATTCCTAGTTATTTCTTTCAGGAAGAGATGTTTGCATACTTAGAAAAGCAGTCATAAGGTCTGACTGTGCTAACTGTATGGAATTCATAGTAGCGGATACCAAGGCAACTGAATGACTCGTCACTGATATATTGTGCTATTTTTCTGTTTGTGCTTATTTGCTAGTTTGTTTGAAATTTATATCACGTAAGAATCATGTTTTTCAGCATTCCTTGTGTCTCTTAGGAAAATCAAAGGGTTACTCAGATGGAAATTTGTCTTTTTCTCATGCTTCATTCACAGATGTTTGAGATTTAAACCCAGATGCCTCATTTGTTGACTAAATTACCACAAGCAACCGGACAGCTGTCTCTTTAGACTACTGACCAAATGACCATCCAAAATATTACTCCATACCCCACGTGTTTAGCATTATTTACCCCCAAAAAAAGGCCTGTCTAAGTTTTGTTTCATGTATAGGAAATAGGGTGAATTCAGGTTGCTTGGGGCACTTTTTCCAAGTCATCTCAATGGCGAAAAGTGTCCCAATCACACTAAATTCACCCTATTTGTGTCTGCAGTTATTTACATTCACAAAGATAGGCCTCATGCCGTGGCTATGTACTGTATTGTCAAAGAATATACTAAGTATGAACTGAACTGACACTCAATTGCCTATTAATTGCTATTAAATTGCATTATAGTACACTTAAGTGGCCTTTTATTTAATTAATATTGTATTACCTGCAAGTACAGTTTTTAGAAATATACTTAAGCATACAAAATTTAAGCACACTTCACAAGGGCTGTGTTATGGTTTAGTTGAAATACAGAAATTTGATTGATACGGATTGCAAGACGCATGCCTTTCCCCGAGATAGCCACTATTTGCTCATTGAACTTGCATAAGATTATTCAATTATACCTAATTGAATGATACCTATTGTTTGATACCTAAGAATCATACAAGTCAAAATGCAGGCAGTTCATTGAAGGTTAATTAATCCGATAGAATGTTTTTTTTTTGTCAGTGAAAATGTGTGTGATTGATCCAGATGGTTTAGTTTCCAGATGGGAATAAAAGGCATTCTCATAAGTGAATGTACTGTTTGTGTAGCAGATATCACACATTGAATGGCTAAATATTAGCCAGTTCCTTTCTCTAGTATATACACATACTCATGATACATGACAATATTCACCCATAAGGTGTTTGGCACATGCATTTTAGTATTATAATTAGTTACTTAAAGTTGAAATGTAAAGGAAGTAGCGTTGCCTGGTAGACAATACATTGGGCAGAAAAATCCCATAGACTTGCATTGAAAGAGGGACACGAGTCTATACGCTCTTAGAATAAGGTTCTATATAGAGGTATAAAAAAAACATCTCCCAAGATAAATTATATTAAGTCTGAAGAATTACTGTCGATACCTCTTATTGGACTGAATTATTCAGTCCGTATGAGCTTATTTGATCAGGATTCCTACTTTAATGAATTAGAGGCACTTTTTGCTTCAAACTAATGGTGATATGAAAACAGCTATTGGTAGATTCATACCGTAACAGTTTCTACATGAATATAGGCTCAATAAAAGCATTAACTAAGGTTTTTAAAGGAGAACCCCTGACAGTTGGCACGTCGGCTTGTCTCTTTCATGCACTGACCCCGGCTGTCGGGGATGAGGTAATGTTTGCCCCCCCGCATAAGTAGCAGCCAGTGACCGGCAGTTTAAATTGGCATGCCACAGATATGCAGCGCTGCCCTGGTGAGTGGCCAGTTTGTAGCGTTGGAACAACACATGGTAATTAACTACCTAGAGCGACAAACCCAGTCCGTTTTATTTGGTGTTAATGCGAAATTAATGTAACATAAGTAGCATTTGTAGAAGGTAGCACCTTCTTGTATGAAGTGACAGGCCAGCTGTTGTTAACGTAACGCTCCAGTTGCACCAACACTGGCAGACGCACCTGAACTTTCTTCCTTGCCCCACCTGCAAACCTCAGACATTGCGAGAGGACAGAGCAGTAGGTTCCGGAAGTGCTCCCTGGTCTGGTCATTTGCATGCAATTTGCATACAGTTGCCCCCCCCAAAAGCCTGTTGGTTATGTCAAGAGGCCAAATTAACTAGTTTTCAGTTTGCATCTCATTTGCATAGGAGCTGCTTAACCGCGGTTGCTCTGCTAGGTGACCTTAATTGACTTCGTCCTTGTGCAGGGAGAAAGCAGCCTCTGATTGCAATTAATTTCATTAAGGAAAGTATCATTATGACCCAGAGAATACATTTGCATGCTGTCAGGATAGGGATGTGCAAGCTGTTCCCAATCAAGTTGCGTTTTGCATGTGTAGATGTTCTGTCATACTTTTCGTAAAGATGAAAAATTAGTCCAGGCTATGATGAGTGTTGCCTTCATCAGCGCGATCAATCTCACTCAGAAAAGAAGCAGATGCATTCATTACATTAGCGGGGGAGGTTCATAGTTTTGCCACGGTAAACGGTCCGATTTCGCCACAGGTTAATGTGAAGGTCTAGTTCTGCTGTCACCGTCTGAAGAAAAAGCACAGGGCTGGGCGAAAGGAAATGAACTCAATTCAACATTTTAGCGAGGACGTTTTAAGAAAGGTTTCAAATGTTTTGAATCTAGTTTTGGTTCTAAGGTTGAGATCTGATTTAAACCTAATAAGCAGAACTTTTAAAGATAATATTTATATATTTTTTGTTTAATTATGTTTTATTTTCACAAAATCCAAAACAGACACTAATAATGTACTTTAATTTGAGTGAAATTTTTATTCAAATGCTAAATAGGTTTTCAATTCAACTTTTCACTCAAATTGTTTTTTTATAATATAATTTATATTAAATAAATAAATATATTTATTTTATTACAGACATAATTTTAGAAAATCACTAATGGGTTGAATTAATTATTTTTTCAATGCAAATTGACACTTCAATTGTTATGCTGATATTTTATATAATATAAAATATACGTTTCATTATAATACATGTATTTGTCTTGGTATATTTTATTTAGAAAAAATACAAAATAGAAGCATTTTCACTAACGAGATTGAGACTAATGGAAACTTTCAATTCAACTTCGCACTCATATTGCTACACTATAGTTATATAATAATTTAGAATGAATATATAAATTTTTCATTATAAATAAATGTATTATAATCGTATGCTTATATGCTTTAACAATTATTTGTTAAATTATTAATGAATTAAAAAATTCAAGAATTGGGAATTAGAAAATTTTCACTAGTAATCCCAGACGTTTCACCCTCACAATACATAAACACTGTAGGCTACCTCTCTTTCTTTTCTGAGGATTGCTTCAAATATCACAACCACATGTCACCAAGCTGAATGAGCACAAGACTGTGTGTGTGTGTGTGTGTGAGGGCGACAGAGTATATTTTCCTTTCCTCCTCAGGGTAGATTTGTAATTAAGCTTTTGGGTTGAGGCTTTTCTGCTCGGCTGGAGCTCCAAAAGCTTTGGAGAGAGAGAGAAACAGAGAAGGAAAGAGAGGGAGAGAGGGCGAGCGAGCAGAATCATAATGACACTGCTCCTAGTGGAGTGTGAAATTCACCTCCGAATCCATATGCCAATAGCATCTCTCACCAAGGCCCCGGCGCCCCACAACAGGGGCCTCCTGAGCCTTTTAACCCCAACCTCTGGAAATCAGTTATTCATTCGTTCGCCACAATCGCAGGTCTTCTGATTGCTCTGACGCCTCTAATAAATGCTCAGATTGGCTTCTGAGCGCCGTGGTCCGAAATGAGAATATCGTTGCGTCGTTCCACAGAGACGGTTCCTTTCCTTCAGGGTGGAAGCTTGTGGAAGCGGAACGTGTCAAATCCACAATGGGGATCTGGAATGAAGGAGATGTGCGGGTCATACCTGAGGGGCTTCTGTTGATGAGAAGTGGCGCCTTAATAACACCGTTTGGAACACCACCTTTGAGAGCATCGTAACTTCAGTGCGGCAAGCTTTTACAGCACCTATTCTTTGTTGTCTTTATATGTCTGCTCAAAATATATCTACGTTTTTCCACCCCATTTGCCCTGCACATTGAGATTGTGGTTTCGATACAAACACTGAACAGAAGTGGAGAAATGTTCTCGAGATGGAAAATCCTCAAAGATTTGTGCGACCAAAAATCAATATCAATCCTTAACTTGAAAACACACCTAACCACCTTTTGTTTGGTATCATGTAGCAACGAGCTCTTTTTGTCAGCAGACTCCTCTGTTCAGTGTTTTCTAAAATGGCTTATTCCCCGGAGGTTCGTGACTTATGTTCTCCATGTCAACCTTTCTTGCTCGTAGTGACAACTAACCCATGCCACTTCCACACCAAAATCGAGTCAAAGTAGTCAGAGCAACTTTTCTCTATTTACAGATATGACGAGACATGCACGGGCGAGTGATGTATATAATATCCCGCAAAAACCATCCCACTAAGTCTGAAATATAAACACTGACGTCGTCATACTCAGATTCTAGTCAGAATGTGAGTCTGATACTGCTCCATTGAGCTGTGATTATGGGGCGTGTTTCAACCGAACCAGGAAGGAAAATGCCTCTGCACTCAATTGGATAGACCTACAACCAATCAGAGCAACGGAGTAAGTGACGTATGTTCCTCATTCATGTTTCCGATCGACAAATGCCTTGATCGCGGTTCTGTGTTCCTCTTTTAAAATTAATGCGCTGTCGATATCTTCTATAACAGACGCGATGGCGGAATCTAGACATGATGTTTCATAATCAAAGTTCGGGAGGAGCACGTTTAAATAATCAATCCAATCAACTTGTCATCAAACAATTACCGTCTACACTATCTGCATGAGAGGAAGCATATATTATTTTAACTCTGTCAACTCACCTAACATTCCTTGACAGTTTTCAGCATCCCTCCACTCACTCTCGGCTTGTTCTTCCACAGCCCGGAATACGGGGGGAGTACTTTGGGTTCGGGCCGAATGCCGAGCCTGGAGCCCTCTCCTCGGACAGTAGCTACGCCAAATATGCATTTATTCTAAATGACTTATTTGTAAGTGTGAACTCGTAAAATCTCAATTCTCCAGCGGCAGTCATCTTTGTTGTAAACGAATTCAACCCAAGCGCTCTTTATGACGTGGGTGATTACGTAACCGCAGATCATCTGTCCATCATCGATTAAAGCCCGCCCTGACAATTTGATTGGCTCGGCCTTCTGGGGGCCGAGCATAATTACTCCTCAACGGATCGAGTCCAGACCGAACTTCCAGACTAAAAAATGTTGTGGGCAGGGTTCGGGCTGGCACCCAGGCTGCTTATAAGGCTTACCAAAGTGAATCAGGGTAAGACAAAAACACGTTTTGGAAGAAGGATTGATGATGTATTGACTCATTATTTAAGGCAAGACACCCCAGGTGAATAGGGTAGAAAAATTACTAATGGACATCACCATACTTCACCAGTTGATTGATTACATTAATGATTGCAAAAAAAATTTGTATTACAAATGTTTTGAATGTTATGTTAAATATGCAAATGAGGCGTTATCTAATTAAATATTCACTAATTTGCATAATTTTCTAGAACTGAAGTCAGCTTAAATTTCAGGTTCAGTAAATTCTTGTTTAATGTTTTTGATTTATTAGAGTCAAAGGTTTTTACAGTGGGGATTTTGGATATCTCTTATCACTCCTCAATCAGAAAATACTGTCAACAGCCAAAATTAAATACATTTTCCCCATTTTCAGAATAGATAAGCATAAAACGTAAAGTTTAAAAGCATAAAACACAAAGAGTAAAGTTTGGTGTATGTAAGTGCTATTGAAGTGGACATTTCAGGGTCAATGTAGGAGGAAAAACTCATTTTAAGATAGTGCAAACTGTAATTAAAATCTACAGACGCAAATAGATAAAGTGCTCTAAACGATACAGTTAAAAGTGTATTTTGGATGCTTTCCTTCCACTAGTCTGAAAAAAAGAAAAAGAAAACACTTTATGAAAAGCCAAAAAGCCCATAATTCTCAAATTTGACAGATGCATGAAAAAAAACAACAGTTTTTGCCTGTAGTGTCTCGCCTTAAATTTAGTTAATTTTGAACAACAAAAAAAGTTACATAGTGTACCTTTAATTTCTATAATGATTATGTGATATCATAGGCTTTGTTGCTTTAATTCTTTCAGGCTGATTCCAACAGACAACTGTCAAGTAATTAATAAGTAAACAGGAAACATATCACTGAACAGTGCATAAATCATTGGCAGGTAAAAATAATCTGCTTCCTCCCAGTTCAAACCGATGAGAGGAAGGAGTCAGACTTCATGAGGAGCATCGTTCACGGATAATACACAAAGTCTCAGCGGAAATTCAGCCAAGGTCTTGGCAGTGCGCCAGTCCGCCAGTGTTCAGTAGCCTGCAGGTTAAAGCAGTGCGGAAGCCAGAAAGTTCTGAAGGTGTGCATTCATTCTGTGTCGATCCCAGAATGCATATTTGGCCCTATAGGGCTCTGGTACAGTTGCTCTAATGCAGCGTAAGACTTTGATCTGCACGCTGCGCTAGTGAACGATCTCAGCAGGGCATATCCACTGCCTGTGAGGTTTTTACATTTGCTTCCATGCAATGATGCTTTTTGCATCAACACTCCAGGCTATTATAGTGCATGTCTATATGCCTAGTACATAGGGCGGCTGTGAGAGTCAGAATGCATGCAGATATCTTGAGCACTCGTTGAACTTTGAAGCCCTCAGGGCGGATTGTGTTAACTCTCTTTAACCAATACTGTGCCCTGTCAACGCATGAATGGAGAAAGCTTGCTCAAAAAGAATATTTTAAATGTGGCAGCTGACCTATGCATGTATTTCCCGCTGACTCTTTTACTGTATACCTCCATTTTTTGCCACGCTCCAAATGTTAAGTAAGTGTCTACAGTTGGCATAGTGTCTTATATAAGTTTGTACCGAGGCCAGCATATTTGTTGCGAAACACGACGGCCCCTTGCAGAGTGTGGCTTGTGTTCATCCAAGCTTGAATGTCAGGACGCTTTACTGTGGTGGGTGGTGTTACACAACTTTTTTTCCCGAAGCATATCTTTCAGTATCAACACAGGGTAATCAACTGTTTTATCTAAGATATATAGTAGTGTTGTTTTAGTATTATTTATAATATTTATTAAAGTGCCCCTATTATGCTTTTTCAATATTACCTTTCATTTAGGCCTAGCTGTTTGTGAATGTAAAAGCTCTTCAAAGATTTAAAGATCAAAATGCATGACACATAAAGTCTCATTCTCCTAAAAGAAAGAATCAATTCTGAAATTCTAAAACGAGTCGACAGTAATTCTGTTACATACCGATGTAACAATGTAACAAATTTGCATATGAACGACGTCTACTTTGACCCGCCCTCAAACACTGTAGTTGTAGCTGAGGCCTGCAAGGGTTTGGTTCATGTTGTCGACATGTCGAGAAGACGCTGTTTGTAGTGCTGTAAATCCACTTTGATGCACTTCTAAATGATGAGGACTCGTGCCGGAATTGATACGGTAAAATGCCATCATTACTGTTCGTATTACTGTGTATAAAAGTGCTGAGGGAGCCTCTGGAGCTGAAATTTAGATATAGTAATAGGCGTTTCGTTTCCGACACACGTAGTGAGCGATAGACCAATCACAACAGACTGGCCCATCTGACCAATCAGAACAGGGTAGACACTTGGAAAGGAGGGGTTTAGAGAGTCTAAATCTTCGAACGATCCGTTTTCATGCTTTTCGTGAAATACAGTGATGTGCAATGGGTATTATGAGAATATTAAAATGTTTGTTTTTTTATACCTTGGATGCATGTAAACCTATTGTAGCGTAATAGCATATCCTGGGCGCTTTGATGTTAAGAATTAGCCTTTATTTTTATGTTTTCAGGTCTAATTTACCCTTGTTAACTGTCTATACAAACCTGGTTTACTCAGTAATTTTGTCTTGTGTGTTACACTGTAATTTCTAAGCGCTCTTCTGGTTTCCTGTTCAATGGTTTTTGACCCTTTGCCTGTTTTCTGGATTGCCCCATTTGCTTGTTTTCGGGATTACCCTGTTTGCCTGAGTTTCCTGCATGGTGTTTGTTTTGGATTGTTTGCATGTGTTTATAACCTCTTGCCTGTTTATTGGATTACGTCTTTGGATTACCCATTAAATTCTGCACTTGGATCCTACACCTTGTGACGTTATGTAACAAGCTATAATTTATTTGAGCATTTTAAATTCAACTTATTTTGTTTCTGTTATTACTTATTTTATTTTGAAAACTTCCATTTTATTTTATTTGAGCTTCATTTTAATTAGCGCAAATAAATAGTTTTAGTTGACAATAATAGCACTATTATATAGGTCCAATTAATTTAAAATGACAGTTTTGCGATTTGTGTGTGTTATTTTGTATGCTAGTGTACTGGTAAGTCATATACACTGTAAATTCATATACAGATGGCTTGAGGATGAGTAAATTATGGGCTAATTTAATTTTTTGGGTGAACTAACTTTTTAAGTGGATTATTTATCATAGTTTGTTTTTAATGCAAAACAATTATTAGTTTTTGTTAGATACCATGCATTATTAAGTGATGTAAATGAACATTTTATATAAATATATCTAAAAACAATCATTTTTCTGACTTGAATTCATGACAGTGAATGCCCATCCAAGCTTCCCAGGTGTATTTTATTTTATTTTTTCCCCAGGCATTTAAAAAAAAAAGGACAAGCCCTTCGATATGTCCCGCCCAAACTTCCCAGTTTCAACAGGAAAATCAAAAACTGCACTCGTTGAGCGATTTAATGGGGTCTTTAAGGCCCTTTCTCTGTCCTGCCATTTTTTAATCCCCTCATGCTTGGAAAACATGTGCCTATAATTTTCCAACAACTGTTTAGTTCGCCCCAGCTGGTGTGACCTGAGTTTGTGTTCAGCGCTGACTAATAGCTTGACCCTAATAATATGCCAGAAACAGTGGCTTTTTTGAAGAGCTGCAGTCATCGTACGCCTTCCTGAGTCACAGCAGGATAATCAACCAAAGGTCCACAAGGTTAACACTCTTTTATTTGTGTTTGTGTGCATGTGCATGTGGGTGTGTGTTTGTGAGAGAAAACCAAGAGGTAGCTGGAAAAAAGATCCTCCCCAAATTCCCCTGCAAGGACATCAGAAAGCTCTCAGTGAATGTGCACGATGGGGTTTATTAGGTTAGGCAGTTAGTGTTTTAACAGCAGCCCTGGTTTCCTCCCCTGTGGTTGCGATGAGTTCAGTGAGTTGGTATGGAGGCTGGCACAAAGGGTTTTTCCACAAGGTTGCAGTGTGCCAGTCCATGTGCCCTTCGGTCACTGCGGTATTTCAGGGTGTTTGTTTTACTAGAACACGCTCATTTTCATGGCTTGCACCCTGACCGCTTTATGCTTGCCAGGTGTGTACACACACGTGCACGAATACACACACACACACAGATGCCAGATTTCGGTGCATGGCATAGTGGCATGGCTATTCGCCTAATGCAGTGTCATCCGAATGAGATGTGAGGGAGTTTTCTGCATTATCTGAGTGAGCGCCGTTTGTGCCAGTCAAAATACAGTAATGTCAGCCATATGTGTGACCTCTTTGGCAAAAGAACATGAACCCGCTGCCATCTAAACAGCACCAGGCTGCTGACAACCGCTAAAGCCCCAGTGAAATCCCAGAATGCTCTGGCCAGATGAAGCTGAAAAGCTAACTGGAAAGAAGCAAAATATCACAGAAACTGCCAACGTAATAAGGTGTAACGTTTCGGATTCTCTCCAGCAAACAGGTGCAAGAGTTCTTGGAACCGTGCTGGCAACGACGTGCAATGCATCGACTGTAAACAGTCAGCAAAACCCTTTGTAGCAAACGACGCTAGCAGGAAAACGTGGCAACTGACACCGTAGCAGAATACTTTTTTTGCTCATGCACACACTTTGAAGTGACCTTTATATGCTGTGTCACATCAGCAAGGAATAACAAAAAGCAGCCTGTGAACTGAGCGCTTCATCGCTTCCCACCGCTGCAGTACTGGCACCCATACCGTGACCCCGTAGCGGGACGAGGAGGAGTGGAAAATAACCGCGAGCGTGCTGAGGAGCGGGAATATTCTGACTGACAAATGGGTAATTTACATCCTGATTGGCTAATTGTCTGGGAAGTGTCCTCACATTTGAGTCGCCCTCGCTGTGGGAAATGAGGGATATTTCTTTGTTTCTCATTTCTTAAAGGCAAAACGGGAGTATGAAATAAAGCTTCGCTGAAGTAGAAATGGAGTCAAGGAAATCTAATTAGGATCATTTAATTAAATTAGTTCTCTTTCCAATAATGTGACTCAAGGGAGTGCTGTAGTCAGAATCACATGGTAATTGTCTCAACTTTATTCTCAACTCTTTATGTTTCTTAATATATTTTCACTTCATCTAAGAATGGCTTATTGCCTGGTTTCAAAACCACATCTACTTTGCTGAATCTTTTAGCTTTGCATGTGGGCATCAAAATTGCCCATTCTTTGTTGCTCGTCTGCTGTGTTTCAGCATTAAACCGTGTCCTAATCTGGAACGACGTGACAAACTGACAAGCAATACAAATCTAATATACTCCAACTTAAAGGGATAGTTCGCCAAAAAATGATATTTAATCCATGATTTACTCACCCTCAAGCCGTTCAAGATGCATGTCAATCTTTTTTCAGACGAACACATTTTCAGTTATTTTAGAAAATGTCTTAGATCTTTCAGTGGTTATAATGTGAAGCAATGGGGTCCAGCTGCTTCAAGACCGAAAATGTGCATGCATCCTTCACAAAAGTAATCCATCCGGCTCCAGGGGGATAAACGAAGGCCTTCTGAGGGTAATCCGTGCGGTTTTGTCGTAAAAATATACATATTTAAAACTTTATAAACGAAAATAACTGGCTTCCGGTGGTGGTCGGCGCGCGTTCATGGAGATGGAAGCGTCGTGACGTAGAATCTTAAAAATAGACATTATTGTCATATGTATTATATTACATTATTATTTGAATAATTTGTGAAATAAAATAATAAAATAAAAATATTGTCTTTAAAGTATAGACAATTTGTTCTTGCATGGCTAGTAGACTTGTTTAAGTTGTCTGGGCTAGTTTTGTTGAATTTGTTTCTAAATATTTTTTTCTGTGTATATGTACTGTGCCCTTATCACTTGGAATCCACTGTGGAGCGGATTTATTATTCTCAGATTTTTTTTTTTATGATTTCTTTTTTTCACACCATTCTATAGGGCTGTGTGCTTGGGCTGTTATATATTAAAAAAAATGACATAACCGAGAATGATAATCTTGAAAAAGTTGAATTCACTTTAAAATGGCGGCGGGGATTCCCCCGAGGGGAAGTGCTTAGAGAAGTTTGCGAGTGTTTATCTAAAAGTGGAGTTAAACGCAGTCTAAGTATGTTCTCATTTGTTTACTGATCAGTCCTACCTGTGCCTTGTTCATAGTTTTTGTGATTTCTGTAAATATACTGCTTGCCAAAGGAGCAAACCCTTTCTCACCTCATGGCCGTGGCAATGCCTAGTAATAATGCCAAGATCTGCTTTTATGAGAGAAAAAAGTATAAACATTTTGTAAATAATCAATGACCCTGGTCTGAATGGGGCTTTAATACAAGGTTCTGTCCAAATAACCAATAAGAGATTGCAATTTGTTGATTCATTTGTTTCTGTGTACCGCCTACACCGAAACCTCATCAGACCAAAATCCTGCTCCTCGTGCAAATATCAAACACAGATTTGAGCCCATAGGAGAGATTGATGGAAGTTGATAAACATTTCATATAATAAGACACATCCCTCAAGTTCCACAAAGAAAACAATTTAAAAAAAGATGCCATTTGAAAAAGCATCACTGAAATTTTGACAATACAAGGCTTGCTCTTTTAGTTGTATGCTTTTCATTTATGCAAAGTTATCATCTTTATTACTATGACTGGCTGTAATTGTCTTGTTACGCAACACTTTTACTGTCACTGTAGGAAGAAGAAAAAAGCTCGTTACTGTAATTTTGCCACTTTAGCATTTTATCATTAGCCTTCAGCTAGGATGACTTCGTAACATAAAGAATGGCTTGATAATAATACAAGAGGGCCTGTGTTGGTCTTGTTCCCAGTTCAGTATATTGCTCTGCTCTCACAGTGACCTCTCACAATTGCTTTTTTGCTGCTGGAGAACGCACAAATTAGGCTTGGCCCTTTCCAGCAAACCCGGGGTGGAGGCAACAAGATGAGAGAAAGGGTAAAGAGGGAGGCGACGTGTTAGGATGATGGACGGAAAGAAAATTAAAGAAGAAGCTGTCCTAATTTCGTGTCATGTGAGGACAGCTCTAGCTCTTCCCGTAGAATTTGCAGGGATTTGTAGGAAAGTGTCACATTTTTCAGTTATATTTCACAGTACACGACTCAATTTCTTCTCCTTGATCCATTGTCAGGCCCAGCTAATGTGAGCTGAGCAAAATTAATGGAGCTGTGGTGTTTTACAGCTTCAGTATCTCTTTCTCATGCCCTCTACAAGCTTTACATTTGGAAATTTCCATTCTGCATTATACTGTGGCTTATATCTACAAATTTTCTTTTTTTTTCTGTAGCACATTTTGGACAAGTCCTGAATCCAAGAAATGCCTTAATGTGCCGGCACTGGAATAGAGCAGAATTAAGCTAGTTGCCCACTAACTGATTTTTCCACCGATTTGCATATGTTAACCTTCTTTACATAAGCGTTCAGAAAACTAAGGGAGTTGGTGCACATGACCATGTCTGCATACACCAACTCCTTGCAAAGTTAACGATCCTGCCAACTCTCTGTGCCCTATGGGAATGACAAATAGCCTGGAATTTTCTCTGTGGTTTTTGGCAGTGACCAAACAGTTTCAAGGTAGAAATGCAAAATACAGGTAATGTAACAGATGTTGTTGGTTTTTTGTAATGCAATAAATATGCTTTTTTCAAAACTTTGCAGAAACGCTATGATTATGTTGTCTTGACTATTTGTCCTGCCAATTGAAAACAGGGTGTTGAAAACATTAATCATTTATGCAATTCTGTTTAATGCCATTGCCACTAGTAGCGACAAACTTCACGTTTTTTTTCTTTTGGAATTTTTACTATATTTTTAAAACATCTCATTCAAAGATACAAACCAAAATGAAACTTACCAAAAACATTGCAATTACTCATTTTTGTTTTCATTATAAAATAGGTTATTTTGATGTTTCAGTCATGTGATCAGCTAAGAAAAAAAAAAGGAAACCAATTTTTTCCATTCAAATGACTACACAATAATAATAATAATAATAAAAAAAAACATTTCATTATTATTCAAATATAAAAATTAAACAAATAAATAGATATATTACTACTGCGATAATTACAACGCAATAATGAGTGCTGTTATAGGCTATGGTATACATGCAAGAAATACATGTTTTATACGCATTTTATTTTTTAATTAAATTAACTTAAATGTATTTGAAAACGCAGATTTGTTTCTCTGATTTACGCTATACACGTGGGTCATATAGTAAGAAAATATCGAAAAAAGTACAGAAAAACCTCCCTGAGAAAAAACTCTTTTGGTACATTTACATGTTATTATTATTATTTAAAATTTCCGGTGTTGTTTCAAAATGCAGCAGTAGGAAATATGTTATAAAAACCTTGCTGGGTCTTCTCATTGTGGCATGGCAAGCACCTCTTATGTAGTTTTCAGAATTTTTTTGTATCCTATACATTTATAATAAGTGAGCTAAATATCATGTTCGTATATATACACTTGCACAGTCCCAGGTGACCTACAGCTATTGCCTATACAGGATATCTTCATCACTGACTGCTAATAGCTAATAAAGTTCATTTGTAAAACAAGGTGAGAATCTTCACATCAAATGTAATGTTTCATATTGCGTGACTGGGACCCCTTGCCAGTTCATACCCTTACAAATGTCATGACTCTCTGGTTCAGCTTTGTTCTCAGGGTTCCAGGGGGCCGTCTATAACGTTTCACCATGGAGACTGACTCAGGTCAAGTGCTGTTGAAGCAGAGAGTCACTATTTCATGTTTCCCACTGGACAGGCAGCGAGTTTCACCTCTGACCGTAGAGAGCATGAATGAATGGAGAAAACAACAGTCTCTGGCACGCCACATTAACAGAAAGGCAATGCAGTATTCATGACTGTAATACCCAGAACATCTGTCCGTTGTGAGATCTGGGTTCACCTAATGCACATATGCTGTTTGCTTTTTCTTTTTTTTCTCTGGATGGTTCTTTTACTTCTTTCTCTCTTCTCCTCACTGTTCCCTCTCTGTTCTTCCCTGGAGGTTCTTGTCAGAAGCTGTAAAGCTAATAAACATCTGAAGCATGAATAAAAGCAGACAACACTTAAAGGCCTAAAGATCGGCTCAGCCACAACAGCCTCTCAGAAACACTAAAGCCTGTTCAGACCGGCTCTTACCTCGTCACAAGACGAGGTATTACATGCATTCATAATGGCTGATGACTCCCTTATTGTGAAGATAGTCTGCTGATACTCTTGTCCCCAGTGCCCAAAATCCCTCTAAAGCCATCAAATCAGGCTGGTTCAAAGCCCAAAAATATGTTTTAGTTGTCCATTTACCACTACACTTCATCAACACAAACTGTGTACAGTCTAAATTTTGAATCAAAAACATACAGTATAGTCCAATTCCCGAACAAATGACTGTCATGAGTCGATTCATTTTAGTAAACATACAGTATTGTAAGTGTAATGTGTATGCTGAACGAATGATTCTCATGATTCGTTTTAGTGATTTAAAAAGAATACAGTCTGATTCCAGAACATATGACTTTTGCGAGTACAAACCAAGTCCGATTACAGAACAAATTACTCGTTGGTTTATATTTGTAAGGCAGAAACATTGTTAAAGTAAAGTCTTTAAAGTGTTAAAGTGTAGCATAACTCTAATGAGTCGACTCTTTTTAGGCAAGGCACGTTTACTTATACAGCACATTTCATATACTATGGCAATTCAAAGTGCTTTACAGAAAGGAATTAAAATAATCACTAAATAAAAGCTATAAAATAAACTTCTCATCTGGTATCATATTTTTCACAAATCCCAGTTTTACTCTGAGATTTTCCCATGATGATTAAACTGTGTCTGTGGTGTTATTTCGGTGCCTAAGAAATGGGCGCAAAAGTGAATCAACACTATGCTTTAGTGAATCAAAAACATACAGCTCAACCAATTTAGTCTAATTCCCAAACAAATGACTCTTGTAAGCAGAGCCGGACAGTAACAGAGTACATTTACTTGAGTACAGTACTTAAGTACAATTTTGAGGGATCTGTACTTTACTCGAGTATCATTTTTGGGGAGTACTCATGACTTTACTCAAGTACATTTGAGAGGCAAATATTGTACTCTTTACTCCACTACATTTCTATCCATAACCGTGAGTACCCGTTACTACTTAAAAAAAAAAAAAAAAAATCTCGGAAACCCTCAATTTGTTGTTTCCCTCTCAAACGTGATTGGACTGTGCAGGCGCCACTGATTGGGACAGCCTATCAGCAATCACCTTCAGCTTTCCGCCAAAGTCAACTCCATGGTCAGATTTAGATAAGAGACGAAACCATGGACGAAACAGTGGATGAAGACGCAGCAGGTCCATCCCGGGAATGTGCCAACCCGTGGCCCCACCTCGCCAGACTATTTCAATTTTCTGAACAATTTAATGATAGTTTTCGTTCAAGTGTTTGCTGTGTTTACCAATGTAAGCACTGTGGCAGTAGTAATGCAATATTTAGAAAATGTACTCTTGTACTCTTGATACTCAAGTACTTTTAAAAACAAGTACTTCAGTACTTTTACCTAAGTAGACATCTGACTGTAGTACTTTTACTTGTACTTGAGTAAAATTTAGCAAGGGGTATCTGTACTTTTACTCAAGTAATGAAGCTGTGTACTCTGTCCGCCTCTGCTTGTAAGTGTGAAAAAAAAGTGTGCAACAAATGTTGTCCGATTCAAAAACAAATGATTCTTTTCAGTTGGATACTTTTAGCTTATTTTGCAGCAACATTGCACAAAACTTCGATCCAATTTTCGCATTGGTTTCAACAAAAAACGGCAGACTGGCTGAATGAAAATGTAAATAAATTTTCTGTCAACGTAGCGTTACGCTTAAAAACATGACTTTATTAGGCATTACACAGGTAAGATAAAAATTAAATTTCATTGAATGTTTTCTGCAGTCAGTTCCCTTAAGAGATACATACATATAATTAATTAATTCATATATTCATCACACAATTTCCCTCAGCACTCAGTTGTAAAGGTTGGAGAAGTTGTAAAACCTCTCTCTGCCTTATCATGCATGTTTTCACACTAAACAAACCCTACATTGCATGTAGCGCATGTGTGAGACTGTTGCTAACTGTACTTAAAGTCCCCCAGTAGTCAACATTTTTATCCCTTAAAACTCATCTTTGATCACCAAAATGACATATTTAAAAGATTGTTCCTTGAAAAAAATGTCTTCATGCTCTAAAATAGCTGGAATGTAACTCTAGTACACCCTTGCCTCATTTAGTATACGCGGTTCTATGAATATGCAAATTAGCGTTGACGTGATTGGTTACAAGGTAGTTTGTGACAACAGAAACACCAGTGATTTCAAAGCGTGCTTTTGAGACTGTCTTTGGTTCACTACAGTTTTAAAGAGAAAATAATTTGCACATGGTTTTGTCTTAAAGCATATTAAAAACACCACATAGACATATAAACAACATTAAAAGCTTGATTTTCACCACAGGGAGACATTATTTATCCTGAGCTTTTCAAATTACGGTAAACAAATACGCTTTTAGTGATAATTAAAATATGAAATGGTAACCATTTCATCCCTAACACACATTATGTGTTTTGTCAGTACTATTATTTTATGCAGAAAAAAAAAAGAATGAATGAAATGTCACCACATTTATTCATGAGAAAGGATCCAGGCAGCTCTCCAAGTGCCAGAGTTCACTCAAGGCAGCTTGAGACTGGGCGGCATTGTCGCTATGACACTTTACCACTTCATTTAAGTGGCACACTTTCACAAAAACCTGAGAAATGGCACAAAGCCCCATCACAAAATTTACACAGCGACCTTTATTCACAAGTATGCAGAACACCGAAGCTAGAGTTGTTGGTGTTACATCAACTTCCTCTTAACTTTTTATTTAAAGAGCCGTTGATGTCCATTAGAGTGAGTGTGACACGGAGCTGCCATCACCTCGTCGCGTACCTGTCCGTCGCTCTTCAATACCTCACTTAAAAGCCTGTAAATGCATCAAGGTGTTTTAAATGCGTAAGCATTCAGCTCGACTGATTGACTGCTTCATACATCACGGCTCGCACACAAAAAGCCACCGGGGGTCTTTGTGCGTCTGGCGCGGGGCATGGGCGGCATTGACAATTTAAATTTCCTTCTGAAAAGGCACCCAAACTCCTTCAAATCACAGAGAGTGGCCAGGCTTTCAAAAAAGCAACCATGTTTGCTTAATTTTGAATAGAACTCATTACAGGGATCCGGACTTGATTTTGAATGAAAACACATTTCCTGTGCTAGACTCCTCCAATGGTGATGTCAAATCTCTCTCTCCCTCCAATTGTTAATTCCGATTGTTTCCTCTTTGTCTTTTGCCCCTCTCGAGTACTGGAAATAAAGGAGAGAAAAAAATTGAGACAGCAAAGAATTTTAATTAATTCTAATGAATATGCAAATGGCATTGAATCTTCTGGATAATGTGGTCTTTTCAGTTTTATATGATTCAATATTTAGAGTGTGAAAGGAGCGGCGTGCGAGGAAAAATACATCTTTCCCTGCAAACAATCAACCTTATCCATCTGCAAGGCCACACACAAAAGCCAAGAGCTTTCTATTTCTCTATTAAACATGCGTTTGTGTGAATAGACGCTCTGTGGCATAAGGTGAGGCTACTTTGAATAATTTAACTTCTTTAAATACAGTGCAGGATATATACAATCTTAATTCCAGCGCTTGTCGCGAAAAAGGCCTTGTGTAGAATATCTGCGCAGACACATGATTGATTGTTCTGTGTAATACCTCTTTTTGATTATCAGCTGCAAATATGAAAGCATCGGTTAAAAGGGGTTCAGAGCATGCATGAGATTTTCTAATTATTTATTTCATTTTTGTCTGCTTTTCACTCACTCACACTGAAAGCTTGAGGGACTGGAATGTTTATTACTTGTGGAGATAAGGGAACCTCGGAGGCCCCGCTGGTGCTTTATGCTGCAGCAGAGGGGTGTGGGTTAATTTTTCTTCAATAAAGGGGGTAATTATTTCAGATCGGATGGGGACTTTCGCCTGAATTTCGCTAGACAGGTTAAGAATTAACAAGCAGCTTTTGGGTTGGATTCGGGAGGAATGCATGACGAACTACGATGGTGTCTGTGCAAAGATTAAGAGGCCTGTGATCAAAGGCCAGTTATTCAAGCCTGACGGCATGTTACATTTCCCTGCGTGGCATTGCTGGAATGGAGAAAACGTTCTCTTGTGCGGAAACGGGGTATGTAGGCTCGGGCTGAAGGAAATGTTGGGCAGCGTGTATGTGTTAGCATGACTCAGTGGTGGTGTCTGGCGGTCCAGATTTGCCCTTGTTCTGCAGTAAGGGAGCAGTTGGTAGCCTGAGCAGGCAGAGTTTTCACAAGTAAGGTGTGAACAAACTGCAGTGAAGTGGAATTGTGGGTGTGTGTGTTGCTACTGTCGCCGGAGGTTACGTTAGGTGCAAAGATTGTTATTTAAGTACTTTTTCTTCCTGCTTCACTCAATTCGGAAGTGAAAAATTATCACGTATACAGAAAATACAGGAGAACGTGTTGGAATATGTATTTTCTTTGTTGTTTTTGTGACATGATTAGGGCTGCAAAATTAATTACAAAATAACACTGACAAGAAGCTTTAGAACCAAAGCAAAAAGCCTTGTTTTACATTGACGACAATGTGTGATTTGATCTAGTCACAATAAGCCATTTGTGGAGAAATGCAATAATAAGCCAAAAAATTAACCTTGAGTTTTGACAGTTTTGTGTTATATATTATTTTTGAAAACAACAACAACAACTTGTTGACAAATTATGTCAGTTTTATTACAAAAAGTTGTATTACAGTTTTATTTGTTTTATAGTTTGGCGTGAGCACAAGTGAATCAATCATCCTATTCTAATTTCCACAACAACAAAAAAGGGCTTTGGTTATGCATTACTAAAATGAAGTTTCCGTTTACATCACAATAAATGTTTGTTACACTTATTTCATAGGAGAGCAAAAAAAGAAAACATACACACACGTGTAATCTTTTAGTGATATCTTAAGTATGTTTGAATAAATCTAACGGTAAAAACATGTTTTGGGGACTTTTTCTTTTCCTTGCATAAAGCTCAAAATGTGTTTCTGGGAAATCATTACACATATTAGGGAGTGATTGCAGCAAGGATGAAAATAAAGGCTGATATAGTTGCAACAGTGATTTGAATGAAAACTACTATATAATAACGAGACCAGACCAAGGACACTACAAACACAGGGTTATATCAGAGCCCGTCTACGGAGAGCCTGCCCACTCCCTATTAAGTCCTATTGTACCGAATTTTGATTGTAGTTCCACCAGAGTTCCACTGGGGGCGATCGCCCATGAGTGCAGAATGAATGGGAGTCTATGGGGCTAGACGGCTAAATTTGTCTCTTTCACCCGATTGCCGTTGAGAAATCTCAGATTCGATCGTAGGTTTTGCAAGTTCAACATGGGTTATAGGTCGAAAGTTGAATGAACGAGTACTTATGTCCTTTTGATTTCTTACAGGTTGAGTTGTTGTTGCCCATAACACGCTAGCATTCTGCTAATGAACGCTGATTGGTCAGTGAAGGACGGATTACGACCAGAGATACCGCTTGATGGCATCGTGGTATCCGAAGCGGGACCAGAAACAAACAAAACAAAAACTCTTCTAGCGCGTGTATTTACCTGTGTCAGCTGTGTTGTCGATGCCTCAAGAGAAAAGAAAGTGCAGAGCGCGAAAGCACCAAAGTGACTGAAGGATTGCCGTAAAGCAGTATCTCTGGTCGTACGATGTGTATGAGGTCATTGACACTTTAAAAGACTTTTTAAAGCAAATAAGTGACTCTAAAAAATCTAACACCCAGCAATAGCCGCGTTTCCACTGTCGGGCCAGGGCCGGGCCGTGCTAGTGCGTGCCAGGGCCAGTCGCGTTTCCACTGTCACTTCCGGGGCTTGATCGGGGCTTACTCGGGGCCAACGGCCAGGATTTCTGGCCCGTCGAATACCTTGGGCCAAAGCGGGCCAGCTCGGGCTAGAGGAGTGGTTACCAACAGAGGAGGAGTTTACCGTTGGGAGACGGCAGCGGCGGATGATTCTGTCAGCATTTAAGACTTAAAAATAAAATAATTTAAATCGCGTTCATGTTTGAATGCCTTCTGTTTGTGATGCAAAAGACTATGCGCGCTAGCCGTTACCATAGTAAACATAGTAAACGCTTGAAGATACGCATAGTAAAAAAAACAACATAGCGAACGCTTGAAGAAATCAGACCAATCTTAAAGGCTATCACAGTCATGTTTTTATTTTATCTGTCATAGCCTACGTCTCGTCTCTTTAAACCGGACTATCAAAAAATAAAGTAACTTTTTTTTTCGGGAGCTTCCTCTGTTTCTCTGACTGAAAATATCTGTATGGGAGTCGAGAGAGTGCTAAAGCTCCTCAGGTCGTATGGCATATATTTGTAGAAATTATCATTTTTTCTAAATGTGATGTAAATATGTCCTGTAACTAAGTTACCAGATAAAGAAACAGACGCGACTGAAAAAGTAAGTGTGTCCTCTTTCTTTTGTGAAATAGACCTAACGGTAATTTATTTCTGAGTGACTAATGTGCAATTTTTACATAAATTAATTCATTATGATCAATGTATCACTTTTTATTGTAAACCTGTGGTAAAACATCGATGCTTGGGTTTTAAATATTCAAGTAAACAAAAAAAAAAAAAAAAGCTAGCAAACGGCCGCTTTTATCGTGTTTGTTTTCAACGCTGTTTCCAGTGATTTCTGATTAGTTTTCTGATAAAACTTCCATTTGTTGGTGAAATGATGGGTTAGTGTGACGTTGTCCCAGAGAGGCGTGTTACGGGCGTGTTTTAGTGAAGCGCTGTGGAGCTTCTGGCCCGACAGTGGAAACGCATGCCCGGTGCTATTGGCCCGAGGCTATTAGCCCGGCACGGCCCGTTTAAAGCCCTGGCCCGGCCCTGGCCCGACAGTGGAAACGCGGCTAATGTGTAATTTCTTTGCATCTCCTTTCGAATACAATTTTCAAATTAATAGACAAAAAATTATATCCTGAGAAAAGTGGATTTTAATGGGTATACTGCCATACACCTCCATTCATTCTGCACTCGTCCAGTGAGCGCCCTCATTTGGAATCAAAGTGGAACTGCAACCATTTCAGAAGCCGGAAGTGTACTGAGAGTGAAACTTCTCGCCTTATTAGACATTCTCTGGTTATATATACAAATGGAGACCAATGAAAGGAAACGAGAATCAGGTGTCTTCAATTAATCAATGAATCACCATAGAAACTAATGCAAACATAGGAAAACAGAACCAACCAAGAATACAACTCAAACAAAACTCAGACCAAACGTGACACCAAGCAGATCACAAAAAATATAGCGTAAAGATTAGCAAAGTAAGAATGCCGCAACTGTTCAATCAGAATCCAGTAGGCCTATTCCAGATCACCATCAAATCAAAATCGACAATTATTTTCAACACTGCAGTATTTATTACGATTTATCAATGCATATCTTTATTTTGTTTGTATTCATATGCCCTCGTAATCTTAAAATTATTTTTTAAAATAATCAAAATAACTTCAATAACAAAATAACTTCCCCTCCCACGTGTAGTAACATCTATTCTCTGATGACGAGTTTACTGGCGTGAGGGTGGGACAACCTGTCACTCACATGACATCACAGCAACAACTTTCCAATCAGTTCCCGATGTCCCAAAATCAAGTCCCACCCTAAAAAAATGTCTTGTTCGAGAAGCCGTTTCACTCTAATACGTCACAATATGAAGACAAAACTAAAGGAAGGCGCCTTCCATTTCATGCCAACTAAAACTCTACCAGCCACTCTTTTTAAACACAGACGCACAGATCACTCAAAATGTCAACATTTACTTAGACACACAACAAAAGCACATATATCCAGGCAGTGTCTCGGGAGAGTCAATATTTATACAACCATTAATCACACGCAGGATTTATTCCCCACTGCACATCTACCCGCCGGCTCTGACGTCGTCCAGCTCACCTCGTCCTTAATTAATGAATGCTGCTAATTGATTCAGAACCAATCAACAAATCATTTGCATAACAACAAGAACAACATGATTGATTACTCATTGAAGGTCCTGTGTGTTATCCTAATGTCCCATTTGGAGCTTTCCTTCCTCACAAAGAGTTCAGCCAGGCATGCTAACGGAGTTCCAATTACCAGCCAGGCTTTATGAGCATATGAAAATGAATAGGGGTGAGATAAGAAAATATGGTTAACCAGAAACAGAGGGTGGCTTCACAGGTGAGTTTTGCCATTCTGAAAATGAGCAATGATGGTTGTTTTTTTCTGGGTCAAAAGGTCATCATTATTGCATAGCAGCTTTAAGTTCTTTTACATGTCACTCTTCCATTCATCAGTTCTTAAACAGCTTCACTAGTTTAAACTAGCAAGACCAAGAACTAGCGACGCTGCTAACCTAACAACATTTTTCAGTAGCGTGCTGTGCGAGTAGTTCAGCTATTTTATATCGAGCTACTCTGTCCAACTTGTAGCCAGACGCTACTTTGCTGATGTTTCGCGTCTGAGCTGAGGGAATATCAAACACACTCACCTCAACTGTCATCTCTTAGTCTCTCACTCTGTATGTGTAATTAATTCTAGTGAATCTGTTTATCCTAAATGTCCCTTCGCTCATGTAGCGTTGGAAAATCTGAGTCATTTCAGTAAATTGGTTTGTACTGAATGGCTCTCTCTTATTGTAGGAAGGTCTGATTCATTATAGTGAATCGGTTCAGCCTAAACAGTCCTTTCTCACATTGGTCGCTTTGGAAAGTGCAGCTTATTCTGGTGAATTGGTTAGTTTGGGCGATTCGTTTAAATAGACAGATAAAAAAAAGGATTCATCAATTCTAGTCCATGTACTACACTGATTTTTGTTTTGTTTTGTTTGCTTTACAGAAAAAAATACACATCAAAATCTTTCAAATGGTTAACTGTTCATTAACATAACCATATGTAGATGGTTTAATTTTGCAAGATATTTATTTGTTTACAGTAAAATCATTATAGATTGCTTTATTATTCCAAAAAGTCCCTGTGTGACACATGATTATTTTTTTACATACATATATTTTTTTCTTATTCTGTTGGTTATCAGTAAAATAAATTACTGAGTTTAGTTACATTTAAAGCTACTTTGTTAATGTTTATTGCATTATTTTAGTCTTACCCTTGGTGGTTTGTATTGAACATCTCTCTACTCTATTTTTTGGCAGAAAGACTTCTATTTGTGTTAGTACATTTGAGAAATGACCATGACCTATTAACTGTCAGTATCCTGGTAACAGGACACAATGGTGTGCCATTTTATTGTCTCTTTCCCCAATCACATATTTTAGTAATCATCATAAATTAGGTATCATTCAAAATTCAGCCTGTGAAAACCTTTTGAAATTGGACAACATTGCCATGGAAACAGAATTGTAAAACCTTTTAGCGAGCTTTGTGATGAGATAACTTCAAATTTGCAACACAACTTGGCATGGCTTTGATTTTCTAGTTGCCATTTTAGAGTCCATATTTTTTTTGTAAAATGTATATTTTGTATACAAAGTTTCATTCAATACATTTGGTTTACAGTAAACTTCTTTGCTTTACACTATAATTTCATTTTAAGCGCTTTTGCACGTTTGCTATAATCGACTGAGATTTATTAATTTATTTTGTATAAAATAAAAAAGTTTCAGTACATTTTAAGTGCTTTCTTTTAAACGAGATCAACCTATTAGGTCTACAATTCAAATTAATTACAACCCTCAAAATGGAGGGTGACATTTAACAGGTTAATATTCTGTTTCAAGATTATTTGTTTTGTTTGTTTATCCTTTTAAAACAAAGTATTCGGATCCTGTCCTGTGTGAGCATGCACAGTGTTGCACAACTACACAGCCTCTATATCAGTTCAGCACATATTTATCACTAATGCTCTTTGTGTGGGACGGGGTGCTGTGACAGGATGGTTTTGCTCCTATCTCATCGCATACATCAGATTCTTTCCTGTGCCGAGTTCTCATCTTCTCAGTCATTTCTCTCCTTATCTGTGATGCCGGACAGCATTAAAGTGATTAAAGATGAGATGTTCCCATCATGGGCCAGATATAAGGCATTAGCAGTTTATGAACATCATCTCTCTGCCCTGATCCACAAAAGCTTGACTCCTCATTGAAATTGGTGTATCCTCTGGGGGAGCTGATAAGAGAAGCATCATATTTCTCACAATTCATTTATTTCCTTTAGGATTTATAAACCAACCGCCTCTTTTTTTTTTTTTTAAGTGTCCAGGTCTGAGACTAGTGTGTCAGGGGTGTACAATACCCAAGGGTGATTTGACCGCCAACTGTTTCTTACATTAACATGACAAGATTTGATTGGCAGGAAGAGAACAGAAATGAGGGTAACCTTTAGCTGGATTAGAGGATTTCTATGTGGTGTAGCAATACGCCATGTTTATGGTACTCTGATGCTGTACTGTTGTGGTCAAACCATTGATTTTTCTTGCTTTGAATTTCAGTGGAAATGTAGAGAGATACCGTTTGGAATAGAGCTGGTTGAAGATAAAAGACTTTTTAACAAGCTGAGGGGATTAACTGGTTATCAGAGCAGGAGTTGGATCCCCCTTGGCTTTGGGGGAGATGTGGCCAGAGGCTCTGAGACCCTCACTGGGGATTAGGAGTCATGGGGCCTCCTGTTTACTTTACATACAGGATTGGTCATGGTGCTAAGCTCACACCAATGGGATCTTTGAACCATATTTTTCAATGACCTGGTCACAACTTTTCACCTTCCTCAGTCATATTACTGTCTTTCATTAAAAAGAGTCATTGTGCATTGTGGGTTGTATGTTTAGTTAGGCCCTTATAAAAATACACTCTATAAAATATGGTTCTTTATAGGCTCTTTACACATTGTCATAGTTCTATTTAGAACTATATCATCCGGGAAGAAGCCCTTTATGCTAAAATTGTCTCAGATTCTAGGTTCCACAATTACTCCAGCACAACAATCCCAATCTCCCGAATATTAATCTTTTGCACCCGTTTCCCATTTGCACCTCAATCAGCCTATGCATTTAAGAACACACCTCACTTCTACCAAAGAACCTTTACCTGTGATACACTGTCAGAAAAAAAGGGTACAGTTGGGGTACATTTGTGAACACTTAGGCTACAAATGGTGAAGTTGTACCCTCAATGGGTCATAGTTAGACCTTAGGGTACTAATATGTACCATTTAGTTGTAAAAAAGGTACAAATATGTTTCCAACTGTCAGAGGGTCCATGTTTGGACCATTTAATACAATCTGTGACAAAAGGAAGAAGCCAAAGTGTATGAAATGGTAAAAGCTTATTAGGCCCATGTATAAGGGTACAACGGGTGTACCCTTGAGGGTACTGCCCCAGTGACAAGCCGTTGTACCCCTGAAGATACAAATTTTGCAAATTTTTTCTGACAGTGTACCTACCTCCAGCGATCCTGAATCCATTGTTCCTCGTGATTCTTCCTCGTCTCTTCTGAGAATCTCTGCTCCATTGTCTATCCCCATCGTCACACTTTCTGATCACCATTCACTCACTTTTCGCCTGGGCTTCACTGTCCTGCAGCAGCTGGAAAGTTCCAGAATTCAGCCGTCATGATCTGTCACCATTCCTGCAAAGATAAGAGAAGTGGTTAATTAATTCTGTTTATTTTGCCCTGTGTACTGCCATATTTACTCACCTGTTTGTTTGTGCTCCTCTGCTGCTTGAATAAACTGTTAAACTTCATCTGTGCTTCTCTTCTTTGAGTATAACAATCATTACAGAAGACCAGAATGACACAAGCAGCATGACCAACCCAATCCCGTATCTGTTTCAAGAGATCGTTGACGCGCTACAAAGAGTGCTCGCCATACCCATTGCTGCATCGGTTCCCATTTCACATAGGGTTGTTGCCAGACCCATGGTCAATCCAGCGCCCAACTCTGGTTCGGTGGACGACGGCAGCTGATTTTCCCTCTATTCCACCTCGCTTATGAATGCACGTGCAGCTTATGCTTATGAATGCCCGTGCAGCTGTGCGCATTTTACTTTTGCTTCTGAATTAGTGGCAATTCAGGGGTGGCAATTGCTTGAATGGTGGGTTCAGTATTATTCTTAATGAAAAGCACAACAATAAAACAGTACAATGACAAACTCGCTTTTATTAAACAAAACATGTATTAACAAAATTAATAAGCCCGGCATACCACCATGCTGATAAATGAAATCTGACACCTGCTGCTGATCGAAAAATTCATCCAACTGTCCATTAGAGTGTCTCATCGTGTGCAGCAGTCCTCTATTCCACCTCGCAAGCCAAAGTATATCAACCCTCCAGAACCAGTAATGGAGCCCATGCAAGTTGAAACCGCACAACTTAATCCCACCCACTGGTCCTAAATGGAGCAAATTGCCAGTGACATTGCCTCTGAAGGGATTCCTTCGGGGTGTCCACCTGATCATACCTATGAACTCAGCTTATCCACTCAGTTCTCTCCAGAACTATTTTTTTTTTAATCATATATTGCTTTATTTTGAACTTCCGGAAGATATTGTTTCAGACCGCAAACCACAATTCATCTCATGTGTATCTTTTATTAATGTATTTGGCTAATATAACCATTAACAGAGCACTGTAATTTTCATGACCTACTAATTGCTAATTTTAATGAAAACAAACATATTAAAACAGTTCTTTAACAGAACTTATGTAGCCCCGCCCCTTTTCAGTGCTACGCTTGTTGTGTTCTGTCTTCCAGTTTGTATTTCCATAGCATGAAGGTAAGATCTTATGGATTTATGAATGAACCGGTGGTTTTGCTACAAACATTACAATGCTCATGATGACTTTCATTAAAGTCCCCCTGTGGTGAGAATCAAGTTTTTAATGTTGTTTATATGTCTATGTGGTGTTTTTAATTTACTTTAAGACAAATCATGTGCAAATTCATAAGTCAACCCCATTGCTGAGTATTTTCTACTTAAAACTGCATTGACTGCAGGGACTTGTTACTGGATATTGGACTTTTTAACTAACCGCTCTCAATGTGTGAAAACAGGCAAGCACGTTTCTAACACCATATACATCAATACTGGTGCCCCTCAGGGTTGCGTGCTCAGTCCACTACTCTACACACTTTACACACATGACTGTTCCGCCTCCTTCCCCACTAATCACACCATTAAATTAGCTGACGACACAACCGTGCTCGGCCTCATAACAAACAACGATGAGACGGCATACAAGGAGGAGATTGAACTACTGGCAGAGTGGTGTAAAAAAGCATAACCTGATACTTAACATCAAAAAGACAAAATAAATCGTAGTTGACTTTCGTAAATCAAACCACCTTGGTCACTCACCCTTTAACATCAATGGGGAGGCAGTTGAGAGGGTAAACAACTTTAAATTCCTGGGTGTCACTGTGTCGGAGGATCTGTCATGGGGCAGTAGCATCACTTCAGCTGTGGCTCTTTTACCTGAGGAAGCTGAAAAGAGCAAAACTCCCCCAGAGGCTCATGATACATTTTTACAACTGTGCAATTCAAAGTGTGCTGACTTATGGGCTGTTAGTATGGTTTTCTAGCTGCACTATAGCTGAACAGCAGTTGATTCAGAGGGTGGTGAAAACTGCAGGCAAAATCATCGGGACTGTCCTCCCGGAGATTTCATCTGTGTACACCTCCCGCTGTCTGCGTAGGACACACAACATCATGAGAGATCGGTTCAATGCAACACACGGCTTGTTCTGCCTGCTACCATCGGGCTGAAGGTACAGGTCTCTTCAAGCCATGCAGAACCACCAGAACGGCCAACAGCCTCTACCCTCAGGCAGTTAGACTGCTGAATAAGCACTGTTCCCTTCTCCCTCCTCCTCTCACTTAATCCACTTACTTAACATTATCCAACAATTCCAATAACTGTGAACTGGACTTTGCATTGATGCAGCACAAACATTATTCTGGTTAAAAATGATTCTTCGCCTCATATACCATTTTCCTTGTTTGTTATATGTCGCTTTGCCCTGTTTTGTGCTATTGTTGATCTCACTTAATCTGTCTATTATGCATATTATCCAACAATTGCAATAACTGTGAACTGGACTGGTGTTGGGGTCTCGAGAGATGCCAGGTAATCCCGGTATATTTTTTTGTTGCTATGAAAAATAGGGTATATTTAGCAATATAGCCGGTGTATGATGTATATTACAATGTTATGATGAACTATATGCCTTTCTCCACTAATGTTGTTCAAAGCGTTTCTGATGATTGTTAGAAGGCAGACTGAGATGGCGATCGGGAACATAGTTTGTGTATAGCAACAGTCAAGCAAAAGGCAAATCATATTCATTACTGTATGCGTTCGATGTTGTAAAGAGCGATACCATTGTGCAGCGTTACCTCAGTAAGTTGGCCGAGTGAATCTATGAGCAGGTGTGAATGAAGGGAGACTGGGCTAATTAGCATATTCATGGTTCAGTGTATAAATGAAGCAAATGTGTAGTGTTGCATTCAAGCTATTGTAAGGCATGAAGATTTTTTTTTTTTCAAAGGATTTTTACTTATTAAATATGTCATTTTGGTGATCAAAGAGGAGTTTTAAGGGATAAAATTATTGACTACAGGGGGACTTTAAGTAAATCCACTTCACCAGTGAATTACTCTTCGACAGTGATGCCATACAGAAATACTGCACAAACGGAAGTACAATGACCCCCTCAAAAGTTCTATATCACTTTCAAAGCATGGTTCTGTATAAACTACATATTCCATTTAGCACCAAAAAGGGTTCTCGTATTGTTACAAATCAAAGAACGCCAATTTAGTACTGTTTAGAACGATTTTTCTTAAGAGTATAGTTACTCTTGATTACACCCACCTTACATTCCTTTTTAACATCATCATAAAAATGTTTTCCAATGCTTTAGTTGAATATCTAATTCCTTAAAGAATAAAATATGCTTTGCAGAGGCCACAAAGCTCTTATAATAGTGATTGGTGGATACTTTGGATACTTTGAATTTACGGATATGTCTTTGAGGACATGACTGTGTAGCCAGGGATAGGTGGAATGAAAGAAAACCATCTTTTTCATCTCACATACATATTTTAATTCACAACATATAAACAGCACAAACTGGCTGCATTGAAAAGCATTTCACATCAAATGTGTCATTTATAATTAATGCAGCACAGACTGCGAATTTTGGTACATTAGATTTTTTCACAATTTGTTCTTAAGTGTCTTCCATTTTCTGTGTTGATGCGATTTATCTAGATCAGTTATGTAATTGTACAGCATATATATGGCTACAGTTTGATTTGAAATATACTTTGTAGACACCGTCTAATTTACAACATTTGGATTTGCATTTAAGGTGCACGTTTTATCACTTCATGCTTTCCTTCAGAATTGAACCCATGACCTTGGCATTGCTAAGCACCATGGTCTACTAATTAAGCTACAGGAATGCTAGGCTGTTCAATAAACTTAAGCTGCGAAATAAAGAGACATGAATAGCACAAATATTTTTTTAACATTGCGTGACCCAAACATGCTTTATATACTTTATGATAGAAATTGTTACTTTTTTTGTTGTTGCTGTCATCTTGTATACCCAATTTAGCAGAAACAATTTCATTAGAAAATGTCTTTAATTTAATTTAAGGGAACATTTCATTAATGTAAGACTAAGTGCAGCCATTGCATCACTAAAAACTAACTCTGTCAACCATCAGTCAAAGTTTATTCAATTAAAAAAGACAGTAATCGAGTATAATTAGCATAGACACTTTAGGAAGGCGCATCTAATTTGCAAATTCAGTCCAGATCTAGTTAACTTTATAATATAAGTAGCCTCAGGCACAATTAGTTTGATTTTCTAAACATGTACAGTAAACAAATCCATGAAATTTGTAAAAGTAATGAAAAGAAAAAAAAAAAAAATCTTTTTTTTTTTTTAAATACATTTTAGCTGAAAATATAACTACCCCAAACATGCTCACAAGCTGTATTAGTGCTATGCTGTGTTGATTGACATTTCCCATGAATTAACTGGTTGTTCTTTGGCAAAAGAATCAGTTGCAGTGTGGAACATGAAACTACCCACTAATTATTTGGTCGGCTAATTCAATAGAATGAGCAATTCAATTACAGCTATCTGTTCTATTTTCATTAAATCAGCAAATTATGAAAGCACACGAGAGCTTTTCCAAACCACATTGTCGGCAAAATGTCTGACAATGACAATTAAAATATATTATAAGATAATTATAGAATAATTAATTAAATAGATAGATACATAGATAGATAGATAGTGTTCATGCACTCATCTCATCCTTATGCTTTTTGATGAAGAGTTTACCTATTTTTTTTCATGCATTTTGAATGAGAGCCACATGCTGTAATTGAAAAATACGTTTGATGACATAAGCCATGAAATCAGTGGTTCTTCTTTTACAAAAGCATCAGTTGCAGCGTGGAACATGAAACCAGTCACATGAAACTAATTATGTGGTTGGCTTATTCAGTAAAATGACTAGCAAATCAATTACAGTTATTAATTCTGTTTTTATTAAATCATCAAAATGTGGAAGCATAATTGTTAATCGTGAGCTTTTCCGAACCACATTGTCAGCAGGATGAGTGCCAGCCTTTACTGAGATATTAATAAAGAGAAAGGCGTATAAACATGACAGACTGAAGTCGAATATAGTATAAAATGGCCTAGCATATATTTTTTTGATTTTCCTCTTGGTCATCTTCACTGGAGCTGTATAATTTGTTCACATACGTGTACAGATATATAGAAATACACTCACAGCCTGCAGGTTGTTTAGGAGCAAATGTCAGCAAACAAGGGCCGAGTGTGTGTATATGTAAGTGTGTTAATGTATTTCATACTCATCTCTAGCAGCTTTTTTTTTTTCTTTTTTTTGAAAAGCAGCACTGTTCCATTAAATTTCGTATATCGTTTTTCCTTAGCTGCTATTGACTTCAATATTCCCAGACAGCAACATAGTTTCGGCCCAGATCCAGCCCACATCTGGTACACTTGGATTCCACACGGTCCAGAACTGGGCCGGATCTGGGCAGATACTATTTTGCTGTCTGGGTTAGGTCATATTCTTTCCTCAGAAGCTCACTCCAAAAGCTGTCGGAAGAATATTAATATGTTTCATCAAATACATATTAGCCAGACGTGTCCTGTGCTCCCAGTGCCTGCACCACTGAGGCTTTCATGGGTGAATGAAAACAATCTATTTAAGACTTTCCTACGTTTCAAAAACACTCATGCTTTTCTTTTTCACTCGCATATTTCACCAGCTGTTTTTCTTCAGGTCTTGGCAGAATATCCGACAGTGCTAAAGAGGTCTAATCATGCCTGCGCTTGCTCCAGTCTGTCAAAGAAACGGATTATTGTTAAGATAACCTTCCTCTGACTAAGTCACAATTATATTCGGTGCAAACATTGAAAAAGCCAGCGTTCTTTTCGTTGAATAAACGAGGGAATGTGTTGGCTGCTCTAAAAACTAAAGAAATATATTTGCTTTTAGAAGGCACAATCCACTTGAATGGTAATTCACTGTAAATGTAGCAAGATTAATTAAAAATGGCTTAAATGGATAAAAAGTAACAACAAACACATTGTAATATTAAACTACTATAAAAACTAAAGGATTTTAGCGTTCTTTTAAAACTGGAAGGTCAAGCTATATTTACAGGGACAGTTCACTCAAAATGCTAAATGGCTTTGAACAAAAGACTAACCTAAGCCTAAACTTCTGGTGTTTTATTTATTATTTCTTCATGAAGCAGTTTCTTTATTTGAGACATTTGGTCCCCACCAAGTCAGCAAAAGCACCCACGCACGCACGCACACACACACACGCACGCACACACACAGGTTATATGGTACCATATCACCTTGTCTTAGATATCTGCATCAAGCGGCTTTCTTTCTGTGGCATTTAGCTCAGGCAGTGACAGGACTGACTTTTATAGTAATTATTTGTTTGGCTGTTCTAACCTGATCCTTTATCTGCCCATTTAAATGTAGACCTTTTATGTGCTCTTTAGCTTATATCTTAAAATAATCACCTCCCAAGTCTTTTGCATGAAAGACCATTTCTCAGCTGTCTGTTGCCTAAGAGACAAACTTCAAAGAGCAAAGATAACATACTTGGCCTTTTTTTCACCATTTAGAAAGTAGTATGTCATTTGTGCTGTCACTATACAAAACACCTGTGGTTTGTCCCTATTGTGACGTATATCTGAGTGAAACGGCTTCTCGAACAAAAATAAAAAAATATAAAAAATAGGCCAGGACTTGATTTTGTCTATTGGAAATTGATTGGATCGGTGTTGTTTGCTATTGCTGTGATCTCATGTGAGTGACAGGTGGTCCCGTCCTCACACCAGTAAATACGTCATCAGAGAATAGATGTCATTGAAAGAGATGAGCGCACATGAATATAAATGCAAAATTATTCTAGGATTCTAAAGATGTTTTCAGTCGCTTTTGATTATGCTGGCTGTGACTGCATATATCTGTATTTTCATGGTTGTTGTTTTATTGGCAGGTTCTGAGCAGGCGTACATTAAACACGTTAAACACACTTGAGACCACCGACTCATATGCACTCTTTTCCCACCAGAGACCCATAGTGAAATGATAGAACAGGTACGTGCCTCTTTTTCTTGCTCTCAATTTCATGTTCTTATGCCAAACCGGTTCAATATTATTAAAGGATAACATATTTTTAAAGTATTAATACTTTTATGATGTTAGTCAAAGTTTCCTGCACCAAAATGACCTGCTTGCAGCTTATTGCTGAAAAACAAACAATGACATTTCCTAAACAACAGTTTTTCTCTGTGTGATGCATGAGTTTAGAGTTGCAGTGCATCTCTTCCATTAAATGTACAGCAATTATGTTTATTAAGGCCAAAAGTATTTATTAAGAATGGACAGTATTTGAGACTCTCACAATGTTAAAATGAAAAGTGATTTTAAAAAAAAGTCATTGGATAGCTTTAATGGTTTTGTGACTGAGCATGTTTATGCATAAGCGCAAGTGATAACTGAATGGATCATACATTCAATATCTATGTCACTTACTTGCTTAGTGGGGAAGAGGAGATAAGCTGGAAAGAGCTCACACACTTAGCCTGCATGTTCTGTCAATGAACTGAAAAAAAAGAAAAGAAAAAACATAATTTGTAGGAAACCCGTTACAATTAAAATTTATAGACATTTTAAGAAGGACATCATTTGAGAGTGTATTGGCAGTCTGTGTAGTTGGATGGTTGAGCTCTAGGAAATCAGTAATGAGGTGGCTTTGAAAGGATTTTTTGACAGTTACAGATTAATAAAAAAGGCGGGAATAAAGAACCCTAAACCATAAAGCTGGGGACACACTTAATGACTGTTAGGCCGATTATGAATTATTAATTAATTTGATATTTACGACTGATAGAGTCAGTCGATTTCCGAGTCAGAGACAGTTGCGTTCAGTCGGTGTTCACAATCGGTGTTTAAAATCTGCTCCAGTCATTGGAAACAGTCTGTAAGTGTGTTCAGTTCAGTCTTGGAATCGTTCAGCTAGTCGTTAAGTGTGTCTTCGGCTTAACACAAAGAACCATTTAAGCATAAAAAGGTTCTACAGAATGATGGTTCTAAATAGAACTATGTCAGTGACAGCTGGTAGAAAATTATCTAGGTAAGGCTGTGTTTAAGAAAAACATATTAAGACTTAAAACATATTTTGAAGGCTTGAAACATTTTTTAAATAAAGATAATTGTTTTTACCAAGTTCAAGATTAAGTTTGAGGATTCAAACCTGAAAACCTTCTGAATGTGCCGAATATGGCGATCTGAAGGCGTTTCGAGATCATCAGTGAACAGTTCCTCTGTCAAAGAGTGTGTGTCTGTGCTTGGAGTGTCTAATGTCAATATGTAGCCTACATCAACTCCTTAATACAACACTCACCAGACACGCGACCATACTGAAATATCAGAGCGACGGGAGCGCACATGTAACCGGTCCTACTCGACCCTCCCCGATCGGGATTCGTATAATCTCCAGGATGGGAGTCTGGCTCACTAACGCTAAAGACGCAGTGAAGTTTACATGCACAGATCTTACTGGCCTACGTTACACACACATGGCTTGTTTCCCTTTAATAATATCTAATAACGGATTCGCAAATGTCATCATATGACTGCATATCTTTCTCAGTGTTGGGCAGTAGCGTCGCTACAAATGGGTAGGCGTATGTTATGGACAACGAACACAGGTGAATTGTATTGATGGCATTTTGAATGCACAGAGATACCGTGACGAGATCCTGAGGCCCATTGTTGTGCCATTCATCCATGACCATCACCTCATGTTGCTGCATGATAATGCACTGCCCCATGTTGCAAGGATCTGTACACAATTCCTGGAAGCTGAAAACATCCCAGTTCTTGCATGGCCAGCATACTCACCGGACATGTCACCCATTGAGCATGTTTGGGATGCTCTGGATCGGCGTATACGACAGCGTGTTCCAGGTCCTGCCAATATCCAGCAACGTCGCACAGCCATTGAAGAGGAGTGGACCAACATTCCACAGGCTACAATCAACAACCTGATCAACTCTATGCAAAGGAGATGTGTTGCACTGCGTGAGGCAAATGGTGGTCACACCAGATACTGACTGGATACTGACCCCCCCCATTTTTTTTTGCTCATGAAAAATGGGGGAAAAAACAAAAGTATTGCGTTTATTATTTTGTTCAGTGAGTTTACCGCAGAACTCTCAAGTTTTAGCAAAAGTTTGGAGTGAGATCTGTTAGGGGAGGAGCCACCCAAATATTTGCAGCAGCGGCCGCTCAGCCCCACCAAATTCGATTTTGCCTATTCTTCATAATTGACCAGCACAAATGGAAATTATAACAATTGGTAAATCTGATAAAAGACAGACAAATTCATCCAAATAAAATAAAAAGTTATATTTAAAAAATACAAATTTATCAAAAATAAAAAGATATTTGGCCAAACGAGCCAACTGAACAGCAGTGCTCAATGTACATACTCAGTCATAACAACTTGCCCTGAGCATTTATGTCAAGTTACAGTTTTTCTCAGTGGCTTTGGTGCATTTCTCACATCACTATTTACATTTGCACAACAGTTAGTTCAACCTCCACAACATTTAGTCATTTGTGCACATCATAGTAGCAGTTTCTCATTCCTTCCAACAAATTGCAAATGCTTTTGGACATGCAACAATTGCTTTCATACAACTCTCTGCTGTTTTATAACATTATCATTTGCTAATGTCATGTCAGTCAAAATGAACTATACATGTGAATGCTGAATAGTCACTCAATATAAAACTAATAGTCCTCATTTCATTGCTTGAGTCATTACATACAACAATGTTGAACTAGTTGTCAAAATCTGTCAAGAAAATTTTACACTTTTTTTTTTTTTTTTTTTTTTTTTTTTGAAAATGTCTCCTAAATTGAACAATTTCTCTCAGGTGAATCTCAGCTTTCACTGATGAGGAACGTCTGGATGTGCATGAATGATTACAGTACTATGTATGTTGTATGTTCAGTTCCAGTATGTACTGCAGTATTGTGTACAGTTGTGCACAGCTCTACCCAAAGGGTGTTTATGTTTGTTGTAAATAAGGGTGTATTTTTTCTTTTGCACAATGCTGTGAACAAATTAGAATTGCAAAGAGCATATGCAGTAAAAATGTGAAACATATTCAGTGTCTTGTACTCAGTTACCTCACTAAATACAGTAATGTGTAACTTTACTGTATTTTTCAAATGGCTGTGCAAATAGTATACAGTGCTGTCTTGAGCATGTTCAGGCAGTGTCACCAAGATCTGGCTTTGCATTGGAAAACATTTACAGAGTAAACTGTCATAATGAAAACATGACAAAGCCATTTGACTATCTTGTTCATAAACAATGGTGTCAGGACTTTTCATCTTGATGACACTGATACTTTCATTGACATGAATACTTGCTTTTGAGGAATGAGCTATCCATTTTGAGCAAGTGACACGCTTTTGCAGGTTATCAACTAGGTTTTGTAGTTTGTACTAATTGTTTTGAGAACTGCACTAAATGTTGTGCAAATGTAAAAAGTGATGTGAGAAATGCACCAAAGCGACTGAGAAAAACTGTAATAACTACTTTTCTCAGTAGTGTGGTGGTAGCGTCGCTGTTTTCTGAATCAAATAGCTTTTCAGTTGCGAAGGTCTTTTTTTTATCAAGCATGGTATCACAACCATACTATGGTACCATGGTACCACACAAGCTACATTTTCCCAAGCATTTCTAAGCTCAAGCTCAAATCTTCTTTGTCTTAGTGTTTCACGGCGGTTGGCAACCATAGGGCATATATTTCATTCCTGCGATGTGGATAACACGGACGGAATCACGGAATCCAGGCATAAAAACGTAATTTATCTATACTGTAACACGGAATGTCACGGAATTTGTCAGATCTTGGATGAAAAGAATAAAATAAAATAGCGATGTAGTGTCAGTGAATATTAAACGCATACTATTTTAGGAATCATGCATGTTCTGCCTATATGGACATGAATGCATGAACTTCATCTACACAGAGAGTATGTAAGTGTTATGATGTAATGTAATTAATTTGTTATAAATTATTGTTAAATTTAATTGTAATTAGACATGCTTTTTGATAACTTAAATTTAATTTAACCATTAAAATGGGAGTCGAAAAAAATTAAATGGAAAAAAACTGAATATAGAAAAAATGTAACGAAAAAAATAAATTTGGAATGTGGGAAAAGTGGAATGTGTAGGACCCTACAACCAGCTTTTTGAATGTGATTTTGCAAAGGAGTTCTGGAAATAAGAAGCCTGGCTTATTTTCTCTGTTTATTACAAACTTTTTACTTTTGAGATTATGAATGTGCTGTTTTTGATTTGGGACTCCGAGTCAAAGGAGATGGATGACAGATTAAAACTGCAAACTTTATGTGGTGAGTTTCATCTCCATAAATGTAAAGTAACTGATTCTAAGCCCAATTTTAGACTTTTTTTGTGCTGATTTAAAGTTATTTTATGACTCTCTTTGTTTATCAGCTAACAAGAAAGCTGCTAAAACTGCTCTGTTGCTCAAATAAATTATGGTTTCATTACAAGTTACCTCCTGATTTCCTGAAGACTACAATTTTTAATAATTTTTTTTCCATGTTATTTATTTCTATTTATTTGTATTAATTTATGGTATGTTTAGTTTCTAATAATGTTTTTTTTTTTTTTTTTTGTCTCAAGATACATACCAGTGATGTTTATTTTTCTAAGGCAGGTTTATAAGAGCTACTTATATGCCATAATTGAACTAAGGCCTAATCCTGGCTTAGTCTAAGCCTTGTCTGTGAAACTGGGCCATAGTTACCTTTGATGATAAAATTCGCAGATGCCCGTTTCACTTTCCGACGCTCTGCGTGATTGTCAGGAACTTCTCCTTTTAAGAGAAATTCTTGAACTTGTACATAAAATGCGAAAGAATCCATGTCGATATATATGCTATCTACGTAACCAAGATGTTTTTCGTACATTACATTACAGTAAAGTACAGTACAAATCGCGACAGTACAGTACAGATCGAGTAGTGACAGTAACGACGTTGTCGTGAAAACGTTGGCGATGACAGGAAATGGCAGTAAAACTTGCCTTCTTGCACATGCGCAGTACAGATCGTGTTTCCGGGACGGATCGAGTAGTGACGCAGTCGACGTTGTTAGACATGGCAAATTTGGCAGAGCTGGCATATTTAAACAGGTATGTGCTGTGTTAAAACGCCAAAGTTCCGTTTTGATTCGTATCTTAGCTGTTACGCAAATTGTTTGTCGCTGGAACATTGTCATTATAAAATAGTAATATTGAAGCTGAAGTGTTGTTGTATAATTATACAGTTAATATATATTTTTGATAGTTCAATATGCAATTATGTAAAAAAAAAAAAGTAAACAAAGAGGATGGCGATCATGTGCAGCAACATATTTTATAATGGAAATACCCATTTACAAATCCTCTCCCGTGGCCTCATAGAATTGCCTAAAGTGTCCATTGTTTGCACATTTTAGAATCTCGCCTGAAGTTGGTCACCCGACCCTTTTTGTAGTCTTTATGAGTGCTATGAATTCGGACATACTTCTTTTGTCACATACTGTTTTTCGCACATGCAAACATCCATCTATTTATTTAACTGTCTGTCTGTTTGTTTGTTTAGCAATACACTCATTAAAATAAGTTTCCAAAAATGGGTCTTTGCAGCAATGCTATAGAAGAACCATTTTTGCTTCCTCAGAGAACCCAGTGGCATGCACCACAGACCTCCGCTGGGGGCCTGGGGCCGAGATGAATTTGCGTCCTGGGGCCACGGGGAAAGGGCACTTTTCTATTAGCGATTAAAGGCGCAGGGGCTCAAGACAGAGCTCTTACTTGTACCTCCTGACTGCTGCAGATTCATTTTGGCGTTGATAGTGTTGACATAGAAACGCGAAAATCCACGTCTGAGGACGTGAACTGCTCTGGGCTGAATAACATGGGTTGCCATCTCGTATTTACGGTTATGACATGGTGTGAATGCAGCATAAGCTCATTTGTTTTGGTTCAGGAGGAATTGTAAAATGTGGTTGCTGTTTGTTTATGGCCCTCGGTGACTGTGTGTCTCTGCATAGCCTCAGAGAACGCACTGATGACATGTGATGTCTGTGTGAGCAGGGTCTGTGGAGGTATGGAAATACATGACAGGCAGAGATGTAGGGCATCGTATCATTGCGTTCGGACCGAATGGAATGATTGGATGATTTTTTTTTGGTCCTGAGACTGCCACAAAAGATAAGCTATACAGACCCTTTCCAAAATATTTGAATATCATGGAAAAGTTTATTTATTTCCATAATTCCATTCAAAACGTTAAACTTCCATAGATTATAGATTCAGGGCCCACAACTTAAACGATTTCAAGTATTTAGTTGTTTATTTGTACATAATTTGGGCTTCCAGCTCATAAAACCCACGAAAACAGGATTTCAAAAAATGTGAATATTACATGAAATCACACAGTAATTACACAGTGATACCATGGTCATTGAACCAGGTTTTGGTTCTTTTGGCAGTGTGGGCAGGTGCAAATCCTGCTGGAAAATGAAGGAAGCATGAAGTGCTCTGAAAATGTCCTGGTAGACGGCTGCGTTGAGTGGACAGCACAGTGGACCAACACCAGCCGATGACCAACACAGACTGTGGAAACTTCACACTGGACTTCAAGCATCTTGGATTGTGTGCCTCTCCATTCTTCCTCCAGACTCTGGGACCTTGGTTTCCAAATGAGATGCAAAATTTGCTCTCATCAGAAAAGAGGACTTTGGTCCACTGCTTTATTAAATCCAGAGTCAACGCAGCCGTCTACCAGGACATTTTCAGAGCACTTCATGCTTCCTTCATTTTCCAGCAGGATTTGCACCTGCCCACACTGCCAAAATAACCAAAACCTGGTTCAATGACCATGGTATCACTGTGTAATTACCTTAATGATTTCATGTAATATTCAAATTTTTTGAAATCCTGTTTTCGTGGGTTTTATGAGCTGGAAGCCCCAATTATATACAAATAAACAATTAAATACTTGAAATCGTTTAAGTTGTGGGCCCTGAATCTATAATCTATGGAAGTTTAACGTTTTGAATGGAATTATGGAAATAGATCAACTTTTCCATGATATTCAAATTTTTTGGAAAGGGTCTGTATGTATCACTTCTAGTACTGGTTGCTATCAGGATGTGAAGAGAGTTTCAACCAGTATAAAATAATTGCTTTATGTGCAGTTTTTTTCTACACTTAGGCTACAATCTTTGATCACAGGATATTGTCTGTATGTCTTTTTTAATTCCCAATAAAGGAAAAGCAGATGATTATGACTCTGAAGCTGTGAGATTTTATTACAGGCACGTATGGAGCGCTAGCTCTCATTAGCGAGGATAACGTATGATTTACACACTGCCAGAAATAACAGCAGTAATTAACAGAACCTTTCACACACATACACAAGGCTCTCTGCCTGCTCGCCAGATCACTCCTGAGCTTTTACCTTCCCGCAATAATGGTCTCTGGGCGACAGTATCGTCAGGATTGTTGACTGAAATGAGAGCGTATTGTCCAGCAGGGGGGTGATCTGATGTGAGTTGAAGGTTGGATCTGAATAATTTAACACATTTGGGAACCGAACAGCCACTCATATCATAGAGTAATGCTGTGCTCTCATCTGCTCTGTGCGTACGCAAACACACACTCACAAACTCACAGTGTGACCCCCGCAGTTTCAGTGCTGTGTGCTTTTATGGCAGAGCCTCAAGCTATTAGTCCTGCCTCTGTAAGGCTTTCTGCTTGGGCTGATTAAAAATGTTGATCAAATTACATGATGTTCTGAGGAATTGATCAAATTAATTGCAATTAATTACACTATATTAATGCATTCAATTGACAAACCTACCAGTGTATTTATTGTACAATGTAAAATGTGGTAACTTGCAATTGTTACCTTAAAGACCAACATCTACCTGATTAAACCATGAAAGCTTTGTTGGTATATATCCTTTTTACTGGAAAAAGATTGTTTCTTCTTATTAGAAAATATTCTTCGCACTATAAGAAAAAAAAAGATCAGGTTTTGAGAACTCAAAAAGATTCTTCTATTGCATTGCGAAAAAAGGCTTTTGTTGAACGAAGCCAGTTAATTTGGATGTTTTTTTTTTTTTTTCAGTATACTGCCTCATTTCAGTATCTCTGAATTCTCTACATTGTCCCTTCAGATTTCTAGATATATTTTCAAGGTGAGCCTTAGGTGCTCCTGATCAACTTGGTTTTGGGAGGGAGTCCTTGCAGGATTCCTCTTACACTTGGAGCTGAGTACGTCATGTCCCTAGGAAACTGTCAGACCATGAAGGAGAGGTGGTAAGATAAAAACAGAAATGGGAGTGATGAAAGACACCACTTTTCTCCCTTCTCTTTCCATGTGTCTTGTTCCAAAGCTGCTCTGTACAAATCACACCATAAGCCGCGTTTCCACCGAAATTACTCAGAACAATTTGTCCCAGGATCTCCTCAACCCAACCCCATTGCGGTTTAAAGTACCGTGAAGATTAGGCAAATTAGTTCGGTGACTCTGCGTGACTTTCCAGTTCCCGCTGGATTTTGTCCTCCGCATAAGCTTAATAAAGCCTGAACCTCGTCGTCGGCCCATCGGTCGTATTTTTTAAACTCCATTGTTGATTCGAACAGAAAACAACTCTTACAGTACGTGCTACAACAGACTTTGAAAAATGGTGGTTGAAATAAAATGCTGCATGAACTCAACCAAAGTTCAGTGCCCAAGTTCCTGAACTTTGAAAACGCACTACATCGCGGGCAGGGACATTCTGAGGGGGACATTTTTACCCAGAACTTCATTTAGACCCTGGTCCCTGCGGCCAAAACTCACCGAACCACCCCAAAGTCCCTAGTTCCTGGGGAAAGTTCCTGGGGGTGCGGTGGAAACGCGGCTATAGGATAAAAACAATCTTGTTTGAAAAGCATTATACCCTAGAATATATACACACTGTGTACAGTATGCAAATTTTCTTTTATGCATGGAATACCCGCAGTACTGTATGCCATAATGAAGTCTGCTCAGCTTGACCTTTCATTTCCAGTATGACGAATGAACTGGAAATCCATAAATACAATACATAATTAATTCGAATAAAATATTAATTAATTATGTATTGTATTGCATGTATGTAATGTTTTGTTTTGTTAAATATACTTACAGTTAGCAGAAGCTATTGTACTAATTTCTGAAGGTGAAGTGATAAATTGGGATTATGCTCTTCAAATATTTATGCTTGCTGATTTGTGAAGTTATGGGGACTCGTTTGTCACTGTCTCTGTTATAATTAAAGGTTTCAAAAAGCTGTTTTACAGCGTTACGCTGCAGAACAGGGATTCACTAACTTTTTTGTGAGCTGAAAATATAAAATATTCATATTCCTAAAAAATTTACTTCAAGTACACCCGGAGATTTTAAGTTAATATTTCACGATATTTAACACATTTACATGCTCATGGTTCTCTGATGTTAGTTAATGGTCACATGACATACAGGTAAAAGTTTTTCTTTTTTTCAGATAGATCTATCTGTCTATCTATCTATCTATCTATCTATCTATCTATCTATCTATCTATCTATCTATCTATCTATCTAAGTTCTTTCTCGTCATTATTATTGAAGAATGTCTTTTTTTCCGATTTTTAAAATACTTCAATGCTTCACATCAAAGTTAATGTTGTGATTCATCCTGTAGCTGCTTGGTTTGATTCATGGCTTATAATTCTTTAATGGAGACTTAAAAAAATCTTTTGAAAAAAACAAAAAAAACCTTCTGAACTGAAAAAAATAAAAAAATAAAACTCTGTTGCACTCTATATCAAGAACTCTTTCGGTCACCATAAAAAAAAAAAAAAAAAAAAAACCTTAACAAACAACCTCATAGAGCAAAAAGGGACAAGGAACCTTTACGCGTTACAAGCTAGATTGTCTGCAAATCTCTAAGAATATGCTCGGATTGCCTACAGCATGTCAGGATGACCCATCATGCTCTAGCTTTGCTCAGTTTGCTCGTAAGCCCCTCTGCTCTTAGACATGAGGTACCATTCTCATAAATCCCTGCATGAACTGTTTTCAGACTCCACACTTTCTTCTGTGTGCATTCATCAATTTTTTTTCCTGAAAAATCCTACTCTTTCTGCCTTATCATGTCATTCATGTTTAAGAGCAGGGTTGAATAATGCAGGTGAGGTCCACGGGCCACAGAAGAACGCCTATAATTGGTCTGGATGAAGATAATTGAATCCTCTCTCGGCAGGAATGGAGTAGAGTCACAAACGCTGCTTTCACCTGACCTCCCTGACACTTCAAAGTGTCATTACCCCACTCTCCCGCAGCCCCTCTCCTCTCACACTCCTCTACATTAAAAAAGACTGTGATGAGATACTTTTAACGGGTCGCTGTGTCACCTAATCTTTTGTATGTGAGCGTGTGTGAGAGACCTTGTGGAATGTGATGTGGTGGCATTACAGCAGGGGCTGCTGGGTAATGGAGGGTAATGATTCTGAATGGTTTGGAGCATTGTTGAATGGGTGATTGAGATGAAGGGTCAAGTCACTCCTGCAAAGGCTCTCGCAGCAGAAGGATCTTTTTTGAGACAATTGCATGCTGGAGGAGTCCTGGTTACCAACCCCAAGAGACTGTCTGCAATAATGAAGCACGCCAATACATGAGGATATAATTAAGTTTTGGTAAGTTTTTCTGTGAGTTTGTAGCTGTCAAACGGTTACTGTTGTGATGGGGAGTAGCTAATTACAAGTTACACTACACCAGTTAAAAAAGTGAAGGCTCCGATTTACTCACACAAATTTTTTTTTTTTTCACTTTTTGCTTAGGGGTAAAACGAAGTTTAAAATACCATTGCAGTGGTATACAGTTAGTGAACATCCTGACACCTCCCACACTGCTGAGAACGACGATTAGATTAATATGTAAGTATATACTGCGGTCTTTATGTTTTTACTCCCATCTGACCAAGACAAACTGAACAGAATAAACGAACCGGAGAAAATATCCATGTCAAATAATGCGGAGCCACAGTGCACACTTACTTACCACACTTACTCGCCACGGACCAATGGTAATTCAACTCTGACTCCGGGTTGAACATAAAAGGCTAAATGATTTTGAAATTTTCAGTGCACATCTGTGTGAGGTAAAAGGATACAAACTGTTGTAGCTCCGCCCCCCGTGCGGGGAGCAGCAGCTCATTTGCATTTAAAGGAACAGACACAAAACTGTGCGTTTTTGCTCACCCTCAAAAAGTGACAACTTTAACATGCTATATAAAAATATCTGTGGGGTATTTTGAGCGAAAACTTCACATACACACTCTGGAGACATCAAAGACTTATTTTACATTATGTGAAAAGGGCATTATACCACCCCTTTAAATGTTTTTATTTATTTATATTCATCAATGAAAGTAATGTAAACTTTATAACTATTTAGTCAGATGTTGATTCATTAATGTCTCTGACAGATTCAGTCAGTTCATTTTGTGAAGGATTCATCAGACAGATTCAAACCTGTAATTCATGACTTTGAGTCTTTTTGAATAATTCCTTTTAAGAACGGCTCATAAGAATCAGTTGCATTGAACTATGCTGGTGGTGCTGTATGTTTTTGATTCCTTGGCTCATAAGGGTCAATTGTTTATGATCTTGTCTGACCTGGAAACTGTTTATAAGAGTCATTTGTCTGTGAATCAGACTATGGTGGTTTGCTATTGTTTTTGATTCACCAAAATGAACTGGCTCATATAGTAGTCATTTGTTAGTGAATTGATTTTCAGTTGTTGTTGTTTTTTTTCCTCAGTAACAACTCATCCAATAGACTGATCTGTTAATGAGTCATTTCCTGTTAGCCAGTCAAACAGCGATGGAGGTGGACATGTGGTGCTTCCTCTCCAAAGCAATTTTCAAGGCTTAATTCCTTTGCATAATATATAAACTTCCATTTAGTTTTAGTAAACGTACATTTTCATTTTTTTTTTTGCTTTGCCCCATTTGTTATGATATGGTTAAGGACTCGTTTACCCCTCACTTCTCTTTCTTTATCCCTCATCTGTGTTATCATCAGCACTTGTAATAGTTCATATACTGTAGGTCTAAAGTACATATGAAGGTTAATTGGGGTCTCTTTCTTTGTGTTGTGGTTATAAATAGATTATATTGAGGAGACACCTTGAGACAAGCTAATGAATGATTTGTTTTTCCTTGTTTTAATTAACATGGTGATTACTTCAGGGGGCCTTGCTATGCTTGGAACCCAACATCCTCCACTACAGAGAAATGTCATTCATGATTAGACTTCAGCACAACAACAGATCTTAGATAAAGCAAGCAGCAATGACTATTAGAGCCTGTGATTTTGTGATATTAGTGCCTGAATGGGTTGTCGTATCAAAATTAAAATAAATGACATTCTCTAATATGCAGGCAGTAGTCGGTAACAGGCTGGTTTGAAATGCCACTCAATGACATGTAAATGTGAGTAAAAATACTCTGAATTGGTTTAGATTACAGTCATTAGATCTTTAACAGATTTTATCTAGCTTATTTTATTTGGTTTAATTTGATGTGACAACTGTGTGCTTACAAGATAAAGCTCCATATTAAAAGTGTGAAAAATGGCATACTCATCCCAGAATGCTTAGTTTTAGTAAGAACAGCTGCTTTTTTCACAGCTTTGAAGAGTTGAAACAAAGTCCCGTTTGAGGGAAAGTCTGTTCACTTTGTGGCCATATTCGCAACGCCTCTGTTCAGCTGTTTTGGGCATCCAAGGCAAACTCCTAGTCTTTTGAAATTCCAAAAAACGACTTGCCACTAGGGTTGGGTATCGTATGAATTTTAACATTTCGATTCCAATTCTTATTGATTCCCACTTATTTGAACAGAAATCAGCAGCCTTAAGAACCTATGGCTTTGCCTTTTGCCTAGATGGTTTTAACAAAAATACTAATGCAAAACTAGACTAAATAATATACATTTCAGTAATAAAATTATAACATATGAATAAATTGGCAATAGCACAAATAAATACAACTGAACAAAGATGCAACTGAAATAAACAGTGTTTTAAGTTTTTCGGGTAGGTATAGTATCCAGGTACAGAAACTAAAATCAAATGTAATCAAATGTAAAATTACACTGCAGAGTATATAAATAAAATAAACAGAATCAAAATTTAAATTTTATAACAAGATTCCAATTCCTGACCTAAAGTATCCAATTCCAGAATAGGAATCGATTTTCAATTCCCAACCCTACTTTCACACTCGCATTTAAATAACATATTTTAAAATCGGCAACAAAATCTGACATGAACAGGACCATAAATGTTCTTTCTTATGCTTAAAATCGAACGTAATCAAAATTACGTTAAAAAAGCTGGACCAGCCAATGCAAATGTGCAGTCCTAAGCGGTGCGCAGTGAATCAATGGCTTTTAATATTTGGCGATTAGCTCCTTTATTGATCTTATCTTATATCCATCATATTGCGCGTTACACTTTCTCCCATTCATAGTAATTTGAATGTCTTGGTATCTAAAGTCTTTGGTTGAACTAACATATATTCAGTACACAAACGACCTTCCCTCACGTGTCTTTTGGGGATGTTGTTTTGAGCCATTTTAGTCTCAATCTCAAATATGTAGGGACCCTAATAGAAAAACAAGCAAACACGTTTTAACAGCGCTAGGCTGTGAGTTGTGATCATTTCCCCCTAAAGCCTCTTAGAATATCTCCTTTAATCCCAGTATTGTGCTCATCTACCAAAGCCTGATGTTTGCGCTATGGCTGTGCATCGACTCATTGCTATTTAGCTCCCTCACCAACTGAACCCTCCCACTTTTCATTTCATATACTTAGTGGTCGTTGAGGGTAAACGACACCTAAATCTAAAGTTTAGAAACTGCTGAGTGAAGTACTATATGGCTGCACTGATTTATGAAGAATTACTGTGATATTATGATCATGGTGTCGTGATACAGTTGTGAATTTGCCTTAGGGAGGTTCAGCTCCTATATGTTTTGGCCTAGTAAAACATTTCTTGCCTTTAGTTTCAGTCATAAGTTCAAATCTTGCTCAACTGAAATTTTTTTAATGCAGCAATTAAAATTGCAGCCATTTGTCAGGACATGTTTATCAGTGAGGGCATGTTTTCATTGGACTAGAGAGCAGGCCCACAATGAACACTAGAGAACTGAAGCCAGAATCTGCCACCGACCACAGAGAATGATAATACTTTGTTTTTGAACATAACATAGATTTTTTTTTTTTTTTAGGAATGGTAAAGTGAAATATCCTAAAATGGTTTACCGCAGTAGCTGACATGTCAGGAGAGATCACATGTTTTCAGGTTCATTTTATTAGTAGATTTTTAGTGGAATTGCAGAGACTAGAAATGACTAGGTTAGTTTCAATATGTTCCACGGAACTGGTATTTGTGTGTGCACCATGTTACATCAATATTCAAAACCGCGGCATGGTATTTCGTGGTATTATTGTAAAAAAAAATTTTTTATATATAAATTTGTATATATTATAGCTATTTTACTTACCATACATTTCAAAATAAATTATAAATAATAAAAGTAGAAATGTTTGAACGATCGTTCCAGACTTACTCTGTTTCTGAATTTAATTAGCACTGTGATTTGTGAGCATATGAATGATTTTTAAAATTTAAACGCCCGTCTTCCCTGATCTCTCACTTTCCTTCTACCTCTCCACCCACACAGTCACACATAACCTAACAGGCACAGTCATTTTTAGAAAGCTGCTCTGAATATGAATCAAAGATGGCACCCCATAATCCCAGGGCAGATAAGTTTGAAATCCCTGAAGAGAAACGTGGTGTTCTTTTCACAGGGGCCAGATGGTGCTGGGAGCATTAATGCTGTATCTCCAGTGTGTCAGTTGGAGACAGACAGAGACAGAAATCCCGTAAAGCCTGCTTTCACCCTTGCTCGCTCATTCCATCACTTTTTGGATTTCACTTATCACATTTAGTTATTGCCGCAGACCTTAAGCCTCACATATGATCACATATTTACCTAGTTATCACTGTTTGTCCATCCGAATGTGTCTCTGGGGCTTATGGGAGCTTTTATCTGACCCCATTTGTTGCCTCTTATGGCCGCAGTGCCAATTTTTGTTGTGACTGTATTGTAGTTTGTTTGTCACAAGGTTGTTGATCTTTGAATTTATCTTTCAAGGTCAACTCCTTCTGAACTGTCATTTCTGTGCCACTTGCAAAACTTATGGATCAAAAACTCCCCTATCTATCATTGGTCAGCCAATGGATGGGATTTGAGCTCATGTTGCTGTGTTGGATTGGTCGAGATGATCAAATAAAACAGAGCATTGTTTTAATAGTCGTGTTTACATTTTTTAGGGAAATCAGTTGTCTCTACAGATTAAGCTGGTATGGATGGAAGCCTGTTTCTGCCGCAGAGGGAAAAAATGTAACTTTATTTTTTGGTGGGGGGAAAGAAATTAAGCTTTTCGATTCAGTGCAATGATTTTATTTGATATTTTCTTCCATATGTTTAAGTACGTGAATGTTTATGTACAGTATACAGTATATTTCTTCTATTGTCATGATTGTTTTAAATGTGTTATATAAATAGTTTAAATTGTGAAAGATGGACCCTTTACTGACAGTGATTAGTTTTTCTCTCTCACTCTTTGTATCTCTAATGACCTTCACAATTTTTTTTGGCTTCGTCTCACTATTTCCTCATCATTGTGTGCGTATGCGTATGAGTATAAAACCTTTCCTGACCCCGGTGATGGCAGACGCAGGCTCTTGACGTGAACTCCCGCGCCGGCCGGGTGGCAGGGTTGGAATGTGGCGACCCAGAGAGCCGCAGCGGGATAAGGATATCTATTCGGCACGTTCCCTTAACTTTGGAAAAGCTACACAGAATGTCAGCACTGACGTTAGTCCGGGGGCCGATCTTCTCCTGTAGCCTTCATTTACATGTTTTTGGCTTCTTTCTCTCTTGCTGCGGAGCGTGTGGGTGTAAGGAGGTGGAGGGCGGGTGAGGTTATGTAGGGTTGAGAATTTCAGCCTGAGAAAGAAAGACTTGTCTGTGCACACCAAGGCTTGCTATATGACGTGGAATTTTTTTCCAATTTGTCGTCATTTGTTCAAATGTTGAAAAACGTTTTGGACTCAGAATGATTGTAATGCACACTTGCTCAAGAACCACAGGCCATGACAGCTGCTCCTGGCTCACCTATTTCCATCTGGTCACAGACTGACAAACTTTATTACTGTTGTTTATGTATGGCCTGGTCAACACGCAAATGCTAACAGTTGTAAACAAGGACAGACTGTGGGCTAAATCATGGTATTAGGAGGTTTAGATCATGAGACATCAGGTGTTTGTATGAAACAATGGTTGTAATCCTGAAAAAGCATAGTTCATTACTGTGAAAGGGTGGTCCGAATCAGATTAGCATCATCTGTAATCCTACTTTCACATGGTAGACTGAAAGATGTGGCGAGATGAAACTTGGGCATTTTCACTATAACAACAGCATTATCCTACTAAAAGATACATGCATTTAGTTGTGATTACATGTTGACTACATTTTGATTTCAACAGTGTCTTTGGACGATTTTGACATACTATGTTGACATACAGTATTTTAATGGAAAAATGACTGGGAAAGATATAAAGTAACACTGAGATGTAAAGTCACAATAACGAGAAATAAGTTTCAATTGGGATTTGCAGACCATACGGGACAAGCCGGATTCCATCATATATTTATGTACACAATAATAAGCTTTTACATTGTAATCCTTTTCATTTTAATATTTGGCATGTTTGTGTGCTGCTGTGCGTCCCTGTGTGTTTAATAAGCAGAGTGTACACGTGTTTATAATTTACCTTTTTCCCACATCATAAATTACCTGCGTGCAGACGAAACACAATAAACGCTGTCATGTCATCTTGCGTTCGGATGCCTGGTGTTCGGGAACGCAATCATGTGAGATCCTTCTGGGAGAGAATTATACCAAATTATTCTGATGCGCATAAAAATAGGTGGGCGGAAAGATAGCGAGTGAACTACTATAATTTTGGGCCTCCTTGCACACATTATACATTTTTGTGTAATTTCAGTGTAACGATTGTTACTGTCATGATTCCTGTCTTGTGTGCCCCTTGTCTTGTGTGGACTTTTATGTTATTTTATGTCTTGTTCAACTTATCTCCCCTTGAGTGTATATATACACCCAAGTGTTTCTCATGTCCTTTGTTGGATGCTTCGTGTGAGTCGTTTCAGTTTCTGGATTTTCCTGTGTTTGGATTATTTTGTTCTTTGCCTGGTTTCTTGTTATGCTCTGCCTGGATTTACTTTCTGACTGTTTTGTTAATAATAAAAGTCAAACTGCACCTGGATCCAATGCCCTGTCTGTACTGAAACAGCTACCGTTATGTTTATTTTTTTATTCCTGCTGGAAGCCTTTTGTACCTTTTTCTTTAATTTATTGTCTTACTCCTAGCGGACGTAATACCATAGTTGTTATGTTTTTGATGTCAGCATTATTCTTGTTTTAATTTATGTATGTCGCATTAACATTTTAGGTGGTAAGAATGTTTTTCATTCTTATCTGAGTTTTACTTGTTCAGATCAATGTCTGATATTTCACCAATGTTCAGCCTGTTTTATAGCCTATATAGAACATTTTGAGGGAAAAAAAAATTCAGATTTGGGTCACATTCAGCTGTGAGTTGAATGAAGCCTTTTATTGTAGTTGTTTTAAGCATTTAACACATGCAGTAGGTGTATGTGGATATGTGTCTGTGTATTTATTTGTGTTAGTCCCAGGGTTTGATTGAGTGTGTGTAATTGTTTGCCTGTCAGCCAGCCCTCTGCATTCTCTTCTGCAGTTCTTTGAACTGCACCTTGCTGCCGCTGCTCTCCACAGGGAACTTTGAAGCTTAGAGACAGATGAAGTGCTTGTTTGTGGGGGGATATGCAAACACACACAAAAATTTAAAAAAATATAATGCCAGCCCTGAGAAGTAGGGCCTTTTGAATCTATGCTGAAAGCAGTTGACAATGTGTTGTTTAGTGGTGCTGATTGTGCAAGAACAGTTTGACGAATTGAGTAGAAAAACAATGTAGTTTATAAATTCAATAATTCAGTGATGTTTGTATACTCTTCAGCATTACGGTAGTTATGGCATCATACAAGAGTGTTCATATTGGATGTAAACAGACCTTGCATATGAAAAATTACCCTTTTTCCAAAGCTGTCAGTGTAAGTTGTAGTGTCAGTGTAGTTCATAGGTGTTCTTCAGGATTCATTGTTCTGAGTTCTAAACTTTCAATAATATCCATTTGGTTTTTTCAAATCTATTAAGAATTTTAATACATCCAGGTAATTACATGATATGCCGATATAATAAATCCCATATCTGTCACATTAATCACAGTTTTTTTGGCTAACATAAAACAAAAGCAGATAAGTGAATCATTAGCACATTTTTACAAGCAGTTCAAGCTTTCATGGTAACAAAATCTCACTACAGAATTTATGTAAAGGTTAATTTAAAGATTACATTAATTGTTTTATTTTGTATTGCATTGTTTTTACTGCATTAACATGGTAAATTGATAGCTCAAATGTCTAAATTGTCATGTGACATTACCTCTTTCTCAATTTTACTTCTAAGAGAGTAACAAATTGTTTATAACTGTTTATGACTACATGAGCAAAGGTTTATAAACATACGGTTTAGTTTGCAGACATTCATGGAATCAAATCTATGAAGTTAAAAGTCTGATCATGTGTACATTTTATACATGAGGCCTTGACTTGCAGATTCAAATGCCAGTATTTAATAAGTGGTGCTATGGTATAGTGGTTAGGGTTTAGGGCTGGTAACTAACGTTACTGGTTCGATCCCCCTCAATGCATATGCCTTGAACAGTCGCCATTGTGCACTGTGCAAGATTTCCCTGTAATAGGTTTATGGGACTGCTCTATGGCAACATTGTGAAAGTTGCAGAAACAAATTCCACCATAAATGGGTTACATGCTGTGCTAAATAAATACAATAAAGATTATATAACCATTGTGGTCTTGAGCAAGGCACTTAACCCCAGGTCATTCCACAGGGACTGTCCTTGTAATTTAACATGGTACTATATTGTTGTCTCATGAGTCATTGAAGTAGACTCCTGCAGCCCGGTTGTGTGATGGTAATAAAGATTATAGGTTGTCTGTAGATTCATGACTTTCTAAAACATCCAGGTTATAATATGTTTAAACAAACTCTTTATTTAAAAATCACTGGACTACATAAAAAGAAACGACAAGATGTTTTGGTGTTCATCCAAACACCATCTTCAGTTGTAAAAAAACACAAGAAGTAACTCTGGTAAATATACACATAAGTCACATGATCTGCACACATGTATAAGTCACATGACAAACAAGTTGTCCACATAGTATGCTTGCCAGAGCTGATGGTATTCCCCACATTTTTTAGAAATGAAGATGGTGTTTGGATGAACACAGAAACGTCTTGCCATTTTTTTATGTAGTCCAGTGATTTTTAAATAAAGAGTTTGTTTGAAAGATTATAGATTTTTTTTTTCTTTTTTTTTTTGTTGCATAGTTTTAAGGAGTATGTTACCACATGATGAGCTCACTGTAGATTGTAGATTGAACTTTCAAAAAAACTTTCAAAGAAAATAAGAAAGGTGTTATGTACTTTGATATGGAAAGCCCACTGAGCCATTTGCTAAACTTCTCTGCATTTTAAACAACAACAACAACAACACCAAATACAGTATCCTTAAGTCTTCTCTGGGTTTGGTTTTTCCAGTCTGTTAGAAGAGGAGATTCCTCCTGCATCTCTGTGAACTTGTCAACATATAGTGGGAGTATGACCCAGAGAATTCAGTTCAAAACAAGACCAGTGCACAAGAGTTTTTCAGTAACTGTTAGTAAACCATCCATTCACTCGTGGGCATGTGTCTGGGAAGAGAGAAGTAGGAAAAGTAGGAGACCTACCCACAAGACTTACCAACCAAAAGCCAGTTGTCAAAGTTCCTGCTAACACCAAAGTAGCCTAGTGTTTTCTTGGTAGAGTGGAAGAGTGTTGGGTTGTAAAAAGTCTTGTGCCTGGAGTGCCAGGGAACTTTCAAGAGTTCAAAATGTCATTGTAGCTTCTTTAAACTTTTAGTGACCAGAGGCAGAGATAGCATCTTTATTCTTGCATCATGAAGGGAAAAAGAGGCCAGTGCAACTGTATTATACTTGATCGTACAGGACCCCACATGGATTTGTCATTTTTATTCCAGGTACTCTACAGTACGTGGTCTATTTAAAGTTGTCCAAACATTGTAAGCCCTATGTGACCTGTCAAAGTTGCCCAAAACTCAACCCTGGATTTCATCTCAAACTATTGGATTCCCCACAGAACTACTCATCGTCTACTTGCCATTCTAACATTCTATCCCAGATGTTTGCTCCAATTGACACTTCCACAGTGTTTGTGATTCACACCTTTATTGAAGTGTCTACGAAAGCAATTTGGGAATTGCATCACGTCATGATGTGTGACAGGTATAAATGCAAGAGCTGTTCTTAAGGTCCTACAACAATGAAGACACCTATATGAGTGACAACAACTGCATTCTACAATACCGTAAGGAACTCTCTTTCAAATGTCACCTGGTGAAGACAAACTAGCAGTCTTTTACTACTTCTTGGCTCCTTCTCGACTGGGACTGACTGTAGGTATGTGGAGGAATTCAGAAGTGAAAGATGAAGGAGCAGTAGATGGACGGTCATCGATCCAATACATCATTCCAACTTCTACTGGTTGGCTACAATGGGAATAGTGTATGAGGGCCATTCCTGTAAGAGCACCATTGGAACCAAACTCTGAAAAAGTGGTTTAAAGTGTGAAGAGTAAGGTGAGGTATATCTTCATTTTGATTGGCAGGATTATAATATTAGAAGACATGCATTTCCAGAACTTTTGGTAATTGGATTTTGTATGTTTATTGGAGAAGCTCAAATCAAATTCTCAGTTAGTGCCAACTTGACTAAATAATCAGTTTACTTATTTAGATTTCTCTCATTGTCATGAGACCATCAAAACTAACCAGGGAAGAGTGTTTGCTAGAGGTTTAATGATTGGCTGGTTTACATCAAGAGCTTGATGCAGAAGGCCTCAGGTTCCACTCATGCCCACAGCAACTGCCTCTCCATTGAAGGTCTTTGAAGGACTTGTAATCGAAGTTGTATACCCACAGAGACTTCATGTTTATCTCTGTCCCATCCATTATTTACTCAGTCTGAGCTATAGATCTTCTGTGCTGGATGCCCTGGGGAAATACGAGCTGTTCTTAGAGTTTGGCTTGACTGATGAGTCTACATTTATTATCATCAGCATAACTAATAAAAGGGAGGACTGCTCTGATGATGACTATGGGTAACAGAGGTCCATTTGTCTGGTAATTAATTGTTGTCATTGATTTGCAGCTCCATGGATAATGAGTGCTTTAGATTATTTGTGCGGAACAGGGGATGAAGGAACAGGATGATTCAAAGCATCGGTAGTGATTTAGATGTCTATGTGTTTGTGTTGGCTTGTCCCCCAGGGAGGTGGTTTGAAAGCTTGTGTCTGAGCATTGCTCTTTGGATCAGGAACTTTAAAAAGAATTGAGAGAACTGATCTGGTTGAGGATCTGTATACAAGACAGGCTGTATAGCTGTATGTGAATATATATACTGCAACATATTTTGCTCAATATGGCACAATACTGCTAGTTTTGTACAGTAGCACAACTTCAGAGACATTAAAGCAGATATCTTTCCAATTTTCCATTTTGTTTCTTTATCCAAGTGGTGTGCTGTCGGAAGTAGTTGACAGATTATTCAGTTGCACAGAGATATTCATAACTATGTTTTGTTTGTGTGTGTGTCTGGGTTTTAGAGACAGATTACAATAATTGACTAATTAATAATTGACTGGTCATCCAAGAAACCGGCAAGTTGATTTACACCTTATTTAATTTTCTGTATTTTTGCTGTTTTAGCAGCAAGTTTTAATTAGTGAACTAACAGCTTGCTGTTTTCACGGTAAAATCCTCAAAAAGTTGCATCTTTAAATTCATCCCATTTAAAGCACTGCAACAGCCAGACATATTGAGACAGACATTTTTAAATGCTTTAAACGGATTGTGTCTTTCTTGAGTGAAGTTTGGAAATATGTTTGCATTTATGTATTTTTGACACTGGGTATGTTGTAAGAATAATAATAGTGCAACAGAGCCAGTGTTTGCACTTTTGATCCTAATCAATCTGAGAATGGTTTACCAACAGTTAGTTATATTTAAAGTAGGCTAACACTGAAAATAATTTAAATACATTTAAAATTCAAACGATCCAAACCTTTTTGCAAATCTAAAAGAGATTTAAAAAAAAATACTCTGGATGTTTTTGGCGATAGTCCGTACCTTCTGTGTGTGTTCTTCCTAAAAACGAATACATGAATTCACTCATTGATTGTCAAACATTGAGGAAAGATCACTCTTAATGACAAAACCATAAACAGAAAACCACAGCCAGACATGTAAACAAAACAGTTTTAAAGAGTAACTTGTACACACACACACACACACACACACACACACACACACACACACACACACACACACACACACACACACACACACACACACACACACACACACACACACACACACACACACACACACACACACACACACACACACACACACACAGGAGCTGGAAGATAACAGCTGTGACAATGTGTGATAAAGCAGACACTGTTTACAGGCGGTGGTAATCCTGATAGCCCTACTAAGCAATACTGAAATCCCTGCCGATTTGTGGTGACCGTACTGCTGGCTCGCCCACTCGATTAAAAAGGAGTTTGAGCTCAGCTGCTTTGTACACTCATGAAGTTCAGGCTGGAGGTTGTTTTGGTCTGACTGCTGACCTTGATATGTAGTTAGCTTTCTGTCCTAGCATGACCTCCTGGCACAGTGTGTTAGTGGGCATCAGATAGTAGCTTAGCTGATGATATCTCTTGAGTATTAGATAAGGCGCACTCAACATTCCTTCTGGCCTTATATTCCCTACTGTTTTCTCTCAGCGCATTTATTGAGGCTTATGACATTAATTATGCTGATATGTCTTTTGTGGATCTGTCCATTTAAACTGTAATGCTTTTAAAGTGAAAATTGACCTTATTTGCTTCATTGTAGTTAGTCACAATGTGGATGATTTGCACACACAAAAAGCTATTGTCTTCATATTCATTCTTGTGAAAAAGTGTGCTAATTGTAAATCTGCACTTCAAATATTTAAAATATCTAAAAACCTATATTAGCAGATAGATACTATAATATTAATGAAATAAAAGGTCACTTAAGTGTACTTAAAGAGTTCACTTTTATGTAACACTTTATTTTACAGTGTCCTTGTTACACGTTACATGTAGTAATTACTATAAATTGTGCATAACTACATGCAACTAACGCTAAACCAAACCAAACCCTATAGTAAGTGCATGTAGTTAAGTATAATTACACAGTACTTAAATATATAATTACACTATAACAAGGACACCTTAAAACAAAGTGTAACCCACTTTTAATTGTTCCTTATTAAACTTAAAAATTGTGCTTTTATAGTGCACTTAATGTGTTTAGTAACATACAAAAGCACATGTAAAGTACTTGATCATAATTTTAAAGGAACACACCGACTTTTTGGGACTTTAGCTTATTCACCATATCTCCCAGAGTTAGATAAGTCCATACATACCCTTTTCATCTCCATGTGTGCCGTAACTCTGTCTGACGCACCCACCGCTAGCCTAGCTTAGCACAAAGACTGGAGGTAAACGGCTCCAGCTAGCATACTGCTCCCAGTGAGTGACAAAATAAGGCCAACATTTTCCTATTTACATGTTGTGATTTGTATAGTCACAGAGTGTACAAATAACAAAGTCACATGAGACACAACTATCTTCTAACCGTATACATACTGGGAACTATTCTCAGAAGGCGAAGCACTGCTACTTGGGCGGAGTTAATTGACAGCAGCGTTTCAACACAGACCCGCTCTGAGCGCGCTGTCATCATAGTCCGCATTGTTGATACGCTGGAGCAGAATGGCGTCTAAGCGATTGTGGTGTTCTGTTCTTGGGTGTAATAACGAACACAGCAGTCATTTTGATGTTCCTAAATCCGAACCGCTGAATACGCAGTGGCTGAGTTTTGTTTTCGAAGGGAATATTCCCCACGATCAACGTCAATGCTTTCATGTTTGCGCGAATCATTTCTCACCAGACTGCTTTAGAAACGAGGGTCAGTATAAAACTGGACATAAACATACATTACAACAAATTCTTAGGTGTCCTTCAACTACTAAAAACATTCCTGCCGTGACCTCATGTCAGTACCTAACACTGCATAGATAACGTTACGCATCACTGACAAGCCTACATTTACCGAAAAAAAGTCAGGGCTGAAGCACTAAAACAAACGCGGAAACAAACAAACAAACAAACAAAAACAGAATGTAAAACGCCTCATTGGACGGAAACGAGATTTAGACGCTATAGAGATGTTAAACTCGATGACTTGTCACGTCACTGGAGCAGTTAGTGCACTTCACTTTGCAGGGATGTGAGGAAATGCTTTCCTCAGAAAAAGTTTTTCATGACCATTAGCTGTAACATCAATCTGTCAGTGAACTAACATATGGCGCTTTTCCACTGCATGGTACGGTACGGCTCGGCTCGGTACGGCACGCTTTGACGCTTTTCCACTGCATGGTACGGTACGGCTCGGTTCGGTACGGCACGCTTTGGCGCTTTTCCACTGCATTGTACGGTACGGCTCGGTTCGGTACGGCTCACTTATGGCGCATTTCCACTAGGGCTGCAACAAACGATTATTTTGATAATCGATTAATGTAACGATTATTAGAACGATTAATCGACTATTCATCGATTATTTCGCCGACTAATCAGTAAGTTTGGAACGATTATTCAGCCTTTTCAATTAGTTAAAACACTGAGTTATACATATTCTAACTATAATATAAAAAAAGAAAATCACTTCAGCTTTTGAAATGGTTGTTTTAATGAACTTTGAGCAACTAAACAGGTCATTCTCTTTAAGTTTTCAGATTTCTGTCCAACTCAAATCACACACAAATGCTCTCTAAACATTGGTTAAATATTCTGTTCTCTTTCAATAGAAAAAAAATAAACAAAAAAAAATGATCAGCTGCATTACAGACACACTTAAACTGCAAACAATTATTATAATAATATTTTTTTTTTTTTAATTAATATGACAATTGAGCTGAGCTGACAGAGACATTCTCATTCACCTTTTAATTTACAGTATAAAAAATTAACTGACATGATATTCTTCATAACATCTCCTTTTGTAAGTCTTCATGAATATGTAACAAAATACAGGCAAGGGATAAGACTGTAATAACGTTGCCTAATAGAGCTAACGTTACAATAATAAAAACAGCCCTGACTCCTAAGCTCGATCAAGCTTTATTCTATGCAAAAGATAAATCATCACATTACTGTAATTATATTATTATTGTTAATATTATTGCTATTAGTAGTATTGCATTCTCTAAAAAGAGATTTACTGCTAGTTATTTAGCTTCAGCTGGAGAATATTCACCTCTCACCTTTTTCCTCTTTAAGTGTTTTAACATGCATGTTGTGCTCCCGTGAAAAGCAAGTTCCGCCTTGCATGTATTGCATACGACAGCATTCTTGGTTTGCAGTTTTGTGAAACTTTACACACCTTGCTAGTTCGGATTCGTTTGCACTCCGTCATAATTCGCGCTGTGTTTTCTTCTACCGCAATAGCATTTTTAACGGCTGCATTACACTCTAGCGCTACAGCGCCGTAGCGGTCAAATCGCGATATTGCAGGCCCTTACATTAGGTCACGTGGGATCAAACGACTACTCGACAACAAAGATATTTGTCGACAATTTTTTATTGTCGACGTTGTCGACAATGTCGACTAATCGTTTCAGCCCTAATTTCCACTGCATGGTACTGTACGGTACGGCTCGCTTCGGCTCGCTTTAAATGGTACCACCTCTGTTAAGGTTCCAAGCGTACCGTACCGATACTAAAATGTGACGTGAAAACACTGCAGATCACTGATTGGTCAGACAGAATCATCTCTACCAGCGTCATTGTATTTACGACACAAGACACTAAAACCGCTAGATTTAAATAGCCAGTAGACAACAACCAACACTGTAGCGCCTGTTTTAAAAGTATTTGCTTAAAAAAAGTATGAACTTCAAAAAAATAAATGGCTGAATCGTGGTCAGTGGACGAGGTGCAGACGTTCCTCTCGTTGGTTGCCGAGGAGTGGATGGGGAAACACGGAATGAAAAATTCGCATTTAATATGATGATGTCATGGCAGTAGAGACGGCAACTATAACGATCAGTCCCACCCACTTTGAAGCGGTACTAACTACAGTGGAAAAGCAACCGAGCTAAAGCGAACCGAACCGTGCCGTACCGAGTCGAACCGTACCGAGCCGTACCATGCAGTGGAAAAGCGCCAATATACATCAGTAAAAGTTCGTATCTCACTACTCTACCCTGCCAGTACATACAAAGATAGATCAAAGATAGATCAAAGTGACATTATGTTAACCAACCATTCAGAAACGTCCTGTTCGAGCCTTAATTCTCGAACTTCTTCGGGGCCGTCATCTTGTTCTGGGTCCGACTCCGGTTCAAATTGATTCGGTTGCACAGATGTGTCCTCAGAGACTCCCGCTGCCATTCTTTCTCCAAAATATACCCTCAACTGTTGTCAAGGCAACACTCCACGTGTGGTTGTGTCAAAACGCCCCACAGAACAGAGGGGCGGGGTGAGCAAAGCTCATTATCATTTAAAGACACATGCACTTAAATGAAAACAGAGCTGTTTTTGACCAGGTAAAATTTGTGTTTTCTTACAATACTAATGAGAATTTTTAATTAAAGTATATTACAAACTTTTCATTTAGACCCCAAAGAATCATATTACCTTGTACAAAAATGGCATTATATGACCCCTTTAAAGTTCATTTATTTTTTAAATGTACTTAATCGCAACCTCATCATTGCAGATGTTTAATTACAAGTATGTTTAAGTAAATGGTGTAGAGCTACACGTTTTACAATGCTATAAGTGTGCTTTTCCCAAGGGCTTTCAATGGAATGTGATGACACCATGACTTTCCTTTGCAAATTATGTCACTACTTGGGCTGTCCAAGCTGTTGGTTAAAGTTGAGCAAAGTCAATAACAAATAATGATATACTTGAAAAAAGCACAAGTTGAGAAGAAGTTGAGATGCTCTCAAGGGTGAACCAAAATGTCAGTGAGTGTGTTTTTTGGGAGCTGAGTAGTCTTCATTGATCCACAACAAACTCAGATCTACATTTGCTTCATTCTGATGTTGAATGATCTTTTTCACAAATCAATCGATTCATGATAGATCACATCTAGTACTGCCATACACTTTTCCTTGTTGAACATTCTGTTTTCACCCATGTGCTATATGGAAGGAAGATTGGTTGTGAATATGTAAATTTCAAGTGCTAAATTAAGTGCTCTCCTTTGTTATGACAATGTAGAATAGTTCTTTCATAGTTTAACTGTAGTATTTGTAGTAAAACCACGTGTAAAACTGGGTCCTCATTACAGAGATTAGAAGGGAACAACAGTATTTGTTTTGAAAAAAAAGGAGCCGTCAGCTTACCATAATTGTAATAAAAGTGACTCGCTCAAATATCATTTAGTATGCTAAAAACTGAAATACCATAGTTACTACAGTTAGTGCCACTAAAGTAAAAGATTTCATAAAGGTTGTCTCTCTCTAAATATACATATTCACACATACAGAATGAAATGAGGTGGGGAGGAGAAGAGAATATTGAGACGGTCTTAGCTGGCGTGTGTTCCTCTTTTGCTGACTTTACATTTTAATAAGGTGGAGGATTAGCTTAATGTCTGTTTCATCTTCAGTGCTCACAGTGGGGGCAATTCAACCCTTTTCCATGCGTTGCCATGGTGACAGACTTCCAGCAAGCCTCTAACTGTAATCTCCAGTCAAAATGTTTGCTTTTGTTTCGTTGGCAGTGCCTTGTTCATCATGACAGCTTCTCGGCTGCTAGCGGGTTTGAAAATGTGTGTCTGTCTGTAAAAGCCTCACAATTCAGACTTTCATAGAGGCTGCCATTTGGAAGCTGAAAGAAGAAAGAGGAAATATTTTTAGGCCACAAATGAATAATTGTGGTTGTGTGTCAGTATTCAAGATGGAGCAATATTCCTGTGTCTGTCTCTGAAGGACAGACATTTCAACATTTTCAACTTTTTCTGATCTATCATTGTGCAGTGTGAGGTATATACACATACATATGAGAATATCTGAGTATATACATATAATACATGTAAAAAAATAAATAAAAATGGAGTATGGACAAATGGCAAAGAGGGGTTGTTTATCTCAGTAGGTGATTGAGAGTTGTGTGTGTGTGTGTGTGTGTGCTTGCGCGTGTGTGTGTCCATTCACATTCTTGTTTTGATTTGACACCAATCCTCTGGATTGCGGGGAGTTGAAATCATCTTTGCTGTCTTGTCCATATTTATTTGATGTAAAGATGGTTAAGCTGGCCAGCATAATGTAATCCAAATAACATTTCAGCAATCTGTCACATATTCTGCTATACTGTACTTGACCAGATGCCTATACTGAGGGACCGAAGGCAAATATTTCACACATTCTTCTGTTGTTGGACACAAACAAGGCTGTGTAGACACCAGTCACTAGATCCATATAAACACAAGCTGAGCTGCTTGTTAATGTGTTATTGGGAAAATAGTATTTTGATGAATTACAGTTTAGTTTGGACAGTTCAGGCAAAGTTTTTGCTGTGTGTGTGTGAGAGAGAGTATATATATGTATATATATATATATATATATATATATATATATATATATTCTGAAAAGATCTTAAATCTTTGAGAAATTGATTTACACCATAGATGAAATGGTTTTATCCAAGTCAAAATATTAAATAATACTTGAATCAATTATGACAATACCACTGTAATTTTTAAGGGTTAAATTTGCCATGTAGACTTGCTTGGTAACTGCACAGTATAGAGTGAATGTAAATAAATTAACCATCAGAGCTTGACATTGAACCTTGTCATGACAAGTACACAAGTAAATCTGTCATTCACTATAAAAATGTACTTGTCTGGAAAGAAATGTAATGTATTCTAAAGCAATAAGCTTTTTAGTGTTCTATCAGCTCTTACTTAAATCAGCATATTTGTGATATTTGCCCCTCTTAAATTGATTTCCAGGGAATTATTTGCTTTCATAAAGAGCATTTTCCCTCTAACCTTATTACATTTATGCGTAATCTTTCAATTGAAATTCTTACATTTTATCAATAATTTCAATTAGAATAATGAGACCCTATAGAGCTGTTACTAATCAAATGAAATCAGTATCAAGAAAACTCATCTTTCCACTTTAGAGGAAACACAGAAGTTGCATCTGAAGTGGCATTTAGATGTATACAGACTTTTTAATGATTCTCAGAGGTGACATGAATGCATTTACACTGCAAAATTACAACTGCATGAATAATGTTATAAGATTAATGTTTTAAATAAGTTTTGAATATGAAATGTTTTAATATGATAAAAGATGTGCATAAATGAAAAAAATGAGTCAGAAAAGTTTTTTAATTGAGGTGGATACATTTTTTTATCCGATAAAAAGACATGCATAAACTACAATGGAAACCCATTCAGCGAATAAATCCCTCTATGCACAACAACAACAACAAAAAAAACCTCACATGACTTGGATGTGATTGGATAACTGGACTAACCAGCAGTCCAATTTCATTGCACAGAATCTCAAATGTTGGTTTGATCATTCTGAAATGCTTGGTCCAAAGTCTGTCATCAGAATGATTTAGTATAATGACCTCCCAGAAGTCTCACGTTTGCGTTCCTGAACACAAGGCATCCGTACGCCAGATTACTCGACAACGTTTATTGCGTTTCATCTCCACGCTCTGAGACGCAAGTCATTTATGATAAAGCAAAAAAGAGCGCCAATTTCCCAGAAAGTAGCGATTTTGTTTTCTTGAACACATGGGATGGAAACGCTGCTTTATTCGCAAATGTTTTATGCGATATTCCAATTTTGTGCATAAGTTAAATTTGCAGCTTTGAATGGAAACATAGGTGTTGTGGTGTGGTGTTGAATATCAGACATTAAATCTGATAGGGAATCATTTTTTTCATAAAAAGACAGATCACGTGACTCTTATTTTGACAGTACTCTCCATCTGTCATCACATTTTTGCTGCCAACGTACTTTCCCAGTTAATGCTTATCTGTTTTCCTAAACATAATCTCTGCAGTTAAGTGTACTCAGGATATTGATTTGGAATGTTGGATTAACTCAAGTAACATTGTTTGAAGTATTTGTCATCAGTGGTTTGCATCATTTCGAGGTGGGAGGGTGGGGTTCTCAATCATCATGTTTATATGTGGATATGATTCGCTGCGCTTGTGAGTGGTCCAGTCCGAAACATCTATAGCAACACCATTTTCATTTAATGAACGTCCTGACATTTAAAAGTTGTTGTGGGAACTGGGAATATGACTATATAAATAAACCAGATGTAGGTGATTACGTTTGGAATATAAGGCTTGGTGTAAGGCAATGGAAGTAAATTTTCTAATCTGCCTTAACAAATCAGCAAGCTGCATGTCAACGTTTAGTCGCCAAGCATACATATTCAGATCCGTTTTCTCAGCTGCACCTGCTTAGTGATGTGTAATTCCAGCTTTTGACAGGTATTTATCTGAGGACATCATGAGTTTATTATAAAAGCTCAGTGGGACACATGCACACAAACACTGAGAGTAGGTCACTGGTTCGACGTTTAAGCTGATGGGAAATGATGAAATCATGCTTATAAGCTCAGAGCTCAGTTTTAAGCTCTTTTATACCTCAATCCCTGTTCTGACACTGCTTGGGATTTTAATACAAGTTCTCCCATTCCACAAACACGCTTGAATCGCTTATTGATCTATAGTCCAGCCTCTCTTTATCTGTCTCCGTGAAGGAATTAAACGCCTCACCTTGTCTGTCTTCATGGCAGCACAGCACATGTCAGTATTATTTTTTCCATGTTTGTGGCTGGTAGGTAATCCGTCTGAACAGATGTGTCCCAAATGGCATCTGCTGCGCTTACTTTGGCTTATGTAACATGTTTGTGTCCTGAGAGGACTGTGAAGGGCTCCATTAAGTCCATGTGTTGACTTCAACGAAGATTCGTTAACTATATAGATATTTACTTCAGTTCTGTCATGACAACTCTCGGAGAGATTGGCATGGTAATAGTTATGGCAGTGTTAATGTATTTGGTCTTGGTGGAATAGATCTGGCTGCAGAGCAACCAAGACTTGCTGCTGCTAATACATTCACAGACACTGCTGTGAGCATGTAAGACATGCTGCTGCTGCTGCACATGTAACACACATGAAATAACCCCCCGTAGCAGATCTACACAGGTGGAGCTAGGGAAGGTGGAGGGTTTCTGAAAGCACGCTGCAGACTGCTAACAGCAACACTACCAGTATTTGTTTGAATGTTGAGCCGTAGCTTATTGGCCGCTGATGAAACAGCAACCAATACACTGCACTATGTAGATGACGATGCGACCGCTACCAAATTACTTAAGGACCTGATTACTATCAGCCTGCGCCAAGAGTTTCATGCCAGAACTTGGTATTTATTTCCATGCCTAATTATGTGTTTTAAAATGTGTTGTTGGAGCTTTTGTTTAGGCTGCCTTCACTGTTCATTCTATTGCTCTATCATATTTGAGCTTTTATTTAATAGCACAGTGAATATTTAGAGCTGCTCCAACAGGGTTAAACACTAAGGATTTTAAACATTTTTAGATACCAGTGAAACATCACAATTTTCAGGTACAGAAATCAAATAAAGTAATCAAATGTAAAATAACACAATAGTCTTTACTGGGTTACACTTTATTTAAAGGGATACTCCACTTTTTTTGGAAACAGGCTCATTTTACAACTCCCCCAGAGTTAAACAGTTGAGTTTTACCGTTTTCGAATCCATTCAGCCGATCTCCGGGTCTGGGGGGTCCCACTTTTAGCATAGCTTAGCATAATGAATTGAACCGGACAAGACCATTAGCATCTCTCTCAAAAAAATGAACAAAGAGTTTCGATATTTTTCCTATTTAAAACTTGACTCTTCTGTAGTTACATCGTGTACTAAGACCGACAGAAAATGAAAAGTTGCGATTTTCTAGGCTGATATGGCTAGGAACTATACTCTCATTCCTGCGTAATAATCAAGAAACTTTGCTGCAGTACCATGGGTGAAGCAGGCGTAATGATATGACGCAGCACATGCCGCCTGATAATAGGCTACTGAGCTGGGGACTATTATCAGGTGCTGCGTCATATCATTACACCTGCTTCACCCATTGGTACTGCAGCAAAGTTTCTTGATTATTACGCAGGAATGAGAGTAGGAAGGTGTATTAGTACTTAAATGTATAATTACTCTGTAACAGAGTAATATGAATGAACTACTTATTAAAGGGTTAGGATTAGGGTTTGGTTTGGTTTAGGGTTAGTTGCATGTGATTATGCATAATTTATAGTAATAATACTATAGCAACTACATGTAACATATGTAACAATGACACTGTAAAATAAAGTGTTACCCTTCACTGTATAAATTAAAAATAGATTAATCCTTATCAAATTTGCAAAAGGTATTCAGTCAAAAACAGTGGGTTTCTGTTTGTATTTTTTTGTTAGATGAACATTAAGTACAAATACAGCAGAAGGTTTATTAGGCCACCGTCACTTTAAGAGCTGCACGTATCCAACACACTGTTAGGCTTTTTTTGCTGCATTTCTTTATTTATTATAATAATTATTCATTCATTCATTCATTCATTCTCAGACATTTTTTAATCCACAGAGGTTCTGCTGAATTTTGTGGGTTGAATGTCCTTTTTCACAGTGCAGTACACAGAGGATCAGTGTTCATGAACATTAGCAAGAGAGAGAATGAGTTCCTTCAAGTGCATACAGCCCCTCGTTACCTTTAATGTCAGTATGCTGAGAGAGACTGTATTTAAAGCACACTCAGTAGAAACCGAAGTTTAAAGTAACCCAACTAAATTAGCATGCTGGGTTAAGAAGGGCTGTAATGTTTCAGGACTCAGAGCTTGTCTCTCAAGGCCTTATTGAATCCTCATTTTTTTCTTCTGTTTTTATAATTGGGTCACTGTTCTTCTCAGATGCCTGCGTGTGTTCATGTCCTCCAGGGAGAGGACGTTTTGATGTTTTCTTTTTCAGCAACCTTTGTCTTCTGTCTGCGAGACGCTATTTAATTTCCTTGTATGCTTGCTTAGCATCCTCTCCTGACAACCTCCCTCACCCCGTCTCTCAAACTGACAGCTTTTGTTTCCTAGTCTGATGTGCACGTCAGTATGTGAAAGCATCTTGATAGATGATCTTACCTTTGTTATATCATAGAGTTTGTCATTATTATAATTTTTGTTATTTCTTTCTCTCTTTAATAGCTGCCATTGTTTAAATCGACATCCTTGTTCGTCCCATCGTCCCATCAGATTTTAAGTGTTGGGGTTAAAGCTAGTCTTGGGATTGGGTTGGGACTTTGTTCAACATTTGTGTTAGCATTTTTTCCTCCTTAGGTAGATAATGGTTAGGGTTGTGATTCTAGTTCAAAATGCATGTGCTATGATTTTGGAAATGTACTCTTTTGTTTTGAAAATAATAATGAAATGTATCATTTTAATGACTATATAAATGTCATGTGGTGTAAACTATCAAGTAAAAAGTAATAACACATTTTTCAATCATCCTCAACATCCTCAATTATTATTTAATGATTAAGATGTATATCTTTTCAAAGTAAAAATAGTTGTTATTATTATTATTATTTACTAATGTCATGAATAATTAATACATAAGTGTCATTAAGTTTTTAGAGAGTCATTTTTGGTAACCTTGTCATAATATGGTAAAATTATCTAAAATTTTACGAAACATATTGACCTTGACACACATTCATGAGGGGCTGCGGCGTCCTCTAAATTATATAATTTTCTTTTTTCTTTTTTTGCTGCATGGAAATGTAGGCCTGCTTTTTGTATGTTGGCTTCATATTTCAAGTTTATAGTTTTTAGTTTAATAAAAAAAAAAAATTGAAGTAAAATGTATTTATTTATTCCAAATTCCTTAAGTTTTCGGGAGCTGTTTTTGGGTAACCTCATAAAAAATTGCGAAATTTTGTGATGTTTTAAGAAACTTATTGACCTTGCTACAGTCATGAAGATTTGCAGGGGTCATCTCTATGATATTAAATCCAGTTTTGTTTCTCGTTGCATGTTCTTGCATGTTGGTTACACCACATGATTTTGTTGGTCGCACCACATGATTTTGATATGGTGGACAAAAGTTTGTCATGTAATGACATGGATTCCTCTAGTTTCTTATATAAATCATCTGTCAAATTTTTTTTGTGGTAAAATTAGCCTTTCAAGTAGTAGGACAGTTGACAGTGTTCATACATGCACATAAGGGCCTCATTTTCATCACTGATGTTGAAGTGACACACTAAGCTGCCCTCAGCTGTTAATTTTTAAGCCATGCATGAGACTTTTCTAACAAGTAAGTAAAGTGTCCCTTCAGAAGTACACTTGAAGAGGCTAAGAAGCCTTCAGTCAATCAATCAATATGAAAATCAATCACTCCTGCAAAGCCGATCCACTGTCTTTAAGTATGCCGTACACTTCAGGCTGCCATTGATCGTAAGTCCATTCAATTATGAATGTTCCACATCAACACATTATGGACGTACAGTGTTTCAAAGACTCAGAGTACGAGTCACAGCATTAAAGACTAATGATTGATTGCGTTCATTGTCCCAGCAAAGAAATCTCATGCATTCAGATTAAGTCAGTGCTGTCAGACTTAAAGCGTATATATATTACTTTCTTTTTTTTCCTCCTTCAGAGCTGCCCATCCACAAATCCAAGCTTAGACATAAAAGGCATAGCATGGATTATCTCTTCGCTCTCAACTCTCATTAGCCCTTCGGCCTGCAAAAAATTACAATTATTTTTGGTATGTGGGATATCTTTGATGAAAATTTACTAGATTTCCCCTCCTCTCGCCCTCTTTCTGGAGTTTGTCATGTGTTTATCTGCAAAACGCTAATGTTAGGAGAAAAATCCTCATTAATTTTGTAGCAGTGGGGTGCCTTTTGCCGGTTTTCGCAAACAGGGATGTGTGGGTCGGGTATTGATCTGAAGCCCAATGTGGGCTCACTTGACTGACTGACTGCTCTGCTCTGGACTTCAGCCTTTAATGCGAACGCATCTCGGTTAGACTTCATTAGAGTATCTCTTCAAAGACACGTCCCCCCGCTCGCTTTCGCTAGCATGCTAATGCTCAGACATTATCTGTGAATACATTATTCTAATGGAATTGCTAATTTAACATAAACTGCTCAGTGGAGAGGGATGGAAACGCTGTTTATGTGTGAAAATAAATTATATATGGCCTATTCATGAGTGAATGAATTTGTGCTTCACTTGGCTATAACTCTGAAATGGAATTGTGATCGTTGAGTCGTGGAAAATTCCTGAAAATTTCCCTACATTAGTCTGCGGCACTCATCCAAACAGGTCCCGAGTGTTGTTCCCCAACAAAGGGCATTCTGTAATGGAATGTTTGAACTTCCTGTGTAACCCTGAGCTGTGTTGACGTGGAAAAGTTTTGAGATGCATACCACAGTTTGGCATACGCTATATGAGGTTGAGGTCTAACACCATGAGTTACGCAGCTCCTCTGTACCCATGAATTATTTAGTGCCCATATACTTTATTTAATGATACTTTATTTAAGCAAGTTATTTTTTCCACTCTGTGAATACACAGTGGGAAAATGTGCCTTCAAGTTTTAAAGTGAAGCATGTTGTTCAAAAGACTAAAAAAGTCTAGATTAGTTGAGTGGGGTAAAGCTTAAAAGCCAATGGAAACTGTCTATATGAGACCATATTAAAATCCAACATTACTTGTAATAACCTCTGTTGTTAGTATTGCAGTTGTCTATAATAAAGCACCATAAATAAAATAAATATTACTGCAGAGATTAAAGGTTTGCTCTGTCATTTAGTGCTGTGAAATAGGCTACAGCATTGAATTAAAAGGATAGTTCACCCAAAAATTATATCGTCAATTACTCCTCATGCTGTTCTTCTGGGGAAAAGTAGAAATTGAGCAAAATCTTCTGGGGGTTGTGTAACAAATCATATTTGAATATGCATGAATGTGAATTTTCAGCAAATAGTGACCTAAATATGACATATCACACAAGACTCAGGACTACTTTAGGCCCTGTTTACACCTGGTATTGTTTTCGTTGATTGGATCACAAGTGGACGACGCTAAATACAGTTGTAAACGGGGTCTAAAATGTTTTTAGCTTGATTTTGTTTTGATTGTTTTTACCACTTCCAGAGGTACTCGAAAAAGCATTTGACCGGATTGATTTCGTTGTGTAGTCGCTCATGTGATCAAATGCATCCGAACAGCCACAAAAGCCCACCTTCTCTCTGCCTACTGACCTAATGCGTAAACATTATGTGAAGGGCGCTAGCCAGACAGGATTTAAACTTTGTCGACTGAAGTTTGTTTTGAAGACGAAAAACATACCAAGCACAATGTTCTCTCACCATTCCTGATTTCTAACACACACTCACAGCGTTCGGCGTGGTCTTGCGGCTATCAGAGCAGAAACGAAAGGTGCTGCTCTCCGTATGTTTTTCCGTCGTCTCCGTGCGCGTTCATATGTAAATTGTGCGAGATTATTTCATCCATTGTAAGGGCCCTTTCACACCTACCTTGTTTGGTCCGGACTTTCGGACTTTTCAGTTTGGTCCGAATCAAAATTACAGGTGTGAAACCTCCCCCGGACCACGGTCCGGACCAAACAGACGAAATTTGGTCCGACGAAAAGAGGTGGTCTCGGTCCGGATCAAACTGTTCAAAGGTTTGGTTCGTTTCTAGTGTGAAAGCATTTTCTGTATAGTTCGGACTTTCGGACCATTTACAGGAAGTTCCGGTGGTTCCCGCGTAGCATAAACAACTGAAGAAGAATATTTATGTGCAGATCTGTCAGTCCTGCCCACAGCGTTTCTTCCAGCTGATTCGCGCGCGCGCGCACACACACACACACGCACACATTTGTCCTGCATCCTACCGGCGATGATTTGTTTGCACAACGAGGACGTTCATTTGGCGAATTTGAACTAGCGTCGAGTATAGTTGGTGCTGGAGGGAGTAATGCTGTAATAATAACAGCATAGTGGCAACGATAATATGCGTCTGTTCATTCATTCTTGTCAAAGTTACCCGCCGAATTGACAACACGCTGACGTCAGACGCACGTCCGTTTACAAACCAATCAATGTCAATATGCAGCCATGTAGATGATGACGACAGGACGCAAGTACGTCATGAAAAGTTCTTTAGTGCGCTCGCATAATTGCAATGTGAAACCAAACCAAAACTAACCAAATGTGTACAATGTATCAAAACATGAACTTTGGTTCGGACCTTGGTGCGGACTTTCAGGTGTGAAAGGGCCCTAAGTAACCAAGTGTAAACACTGCAGTGCTTTGAATATTTGATGATTGCTCTTTTTATTTATCCCAACCATCCCATTGGCTAGATGAGGGGCATATTTTGGAAACCTGTTTGAAACCAGTCATCAATTTGTATTTTAGGTGGCACACTTCACTATTCGCACTGGATTAGTATTATCTGGTGACCTCGTGTGATTTAGAAATTACCCTCCCACATCTGAATTTCGTGGCGCATTCGGACGGGATAAGCGAAGCCTGTGACTTTACTCGAATTTACTGACTTATCTCCTGGATATGATGTCAATATAGGCTATTGCTTGGAAATGTCTTGTCGTTATAGGTCTAGCTGTATGATATATCATAAACAGAAGAATGTTCCTTACCGCATGCTGCTATACATGTCATTCATCTCCATCTAATCATTCTTTTTGTTTTTGATCTTCTGATGGTTTTCAGCTTTCTCTTTCTGCAAATTGTATAGTTGTATGGTGTATAGCGATATGAACCAGCACCCAAAATACTGTCAAAACACTCCAACGCAGCCTCCATTCTTTGTTTTAGATGGATAAAAAAGCGCGCACACGAAACAAAAACCTTGAAAAAATGATAAACGACCCCGCCAAATCACAGAGAGGTCGATTCGCACGGGACTAATGTTATCACCTCGGTGTTCGGCAAAATATGGTATCATTTGCGGGGGAATTTTTACTTTACAAATTACTTACATGGCCGATTCGCACAGGATTAAGATCACAGACAACCTCCGCAATTATTACAAATGACTAGAGGTCACCAGGTAATACTTATCCCGTGCGAATAGGGCTTATCCCAGCAAGCAAAAGCCATCATTTCACCGTCTAGGTTAACTAGACCTGATATAATCTGGCTATGAGTAACCCCCTTCTAGCCAAAATAACCTTGAATTTGGTTAAATGTCGTTTTTGCCAAAATAACTTGCAAGATGTATGATATTCCATTATGTAAGTACAGTCAACTGTGATTCTTTGACATGTTCTCTAATTGATGAATAGTCTATTCTTGGGCTATGGTTTAGACGTCTATTAAATTTTCACTGACAACCCAAATTTTGCCTTGTTTTAGCCTAGACATCAGGGCTGTGTTTGGACGGCTATTATACGTCTTTTAAACGCAAAATTGCTTGCTAGGATATTTGCTGTTCTGAGTTGTGAACTGTTGCTGAAAGCTGCATCTGATGTAATCACACTTGTGACCGTTAAGTGACGAGGCCTGAAGGTGTGTGTTTATGTTGATGCTGGTATCTGCAATGCTGTGTATGCAAACATGTCAGTTTCAGCCCCTGCAGCAGCAGAGATTCTGCCGAGGTAAGGTAAAGTTTTGAGCTCTGCCATGCACAGACATCTGCTACTCTCCGGCCCAGCAGTGCTTAGACATCTGCCCCATATGCGCCCCAATACTCATAAACTGTAAACATGTACTGTAGAATACAGCCTAATGACAAACAGGAACAGATTGGGAGAAATATTCTCTCTCCCCCCCCCCCTCTTTTTCCTCTGTTCTTTCCTGTCAACTTTTAGACACACTCCTAATCTCAGTTCACCAGGCACCGTCTAGAGTATATCGTTTTATTTTTTGTTTAGCTAAGTCATTCTTTTTTTATTGTGTTATCACTGGCAAGAGTAGCGTTCAACAATCAACTTAAGTGGTTTAGAGTGAGACCAGGAGAGAGAGAGAGAGAGAGAGAGAGAGAGAGAGAGTCACAGAAGAAGGATTGGAAATCGAGGTCTGGTTCCATTTTTAAAATGATACTGGAACCGAATGGTATTCAGTTATGTTTAAGGTCTTTGAATATGTGAATTCTTCAGCCGATGTGGACTGAACATCATAATAATATATGCATTAAAAATATTAGAGCCAGTGATGTTTAGATGCACTTGGAGATTCTGTCATCGTTTACACAACCTCATGTTGTTTCAAACCTGTACGACTTTATTTCTTCCTTAAAATTTTTGTAGGAGAGTCTGTAAATTAGCATCACCCTAGCTCCCTCAACAAAACCCCATTTTATATCATAAAATAAACATAGAAATTAGGGCTGGGTATTGACACAAATTCCACGATTCGATTTGATTTCGATTCATGAGCTTGCGATTCAATTCAGTTCAGACTTAATTCAATTTTATATCAATTAACTGAAATAGCTATGTATCAGTACAGTAAATTACAATTTTTCTCAAAAAAATAAAATAAATAAAATTCTCTCAACTAATGCTGTAAACTCCACAGGGAACCCCAGTTGGTACATTACTATAAATGTAAAATTAACTGATTTGTATAGGCTACTTACATTTAAATTACACATAAGGAAGTTATTAACAATGTTATAATCATAATACATTTTTAATGACATAATTATATTTCTACTCGTTTCCATTAAAATATAAACATTTAAATGGTGGATGATGGATTTATTCACATTACATATAAAAGAACAGTTTAAGTAAAAATACAATGAATATGCAATATAGTACATAATATGTATATCAAAATGCTCCTCTCTGGAGTTCATTTTTCTAACTATATAACAAGTTTATTGACATTGAATGGCTTTTACTGAGGTGACATTACCTATTGTTAACAAGCTGTTTTATTGACAGTCTTGTCTTTCCACTGTTAAAACACTGATTGAGCGATTACATGAGACATGACACAGATTTCGATAAGTTGTACTGTATCATTCAACATACTTTCTGTTGTTCATTCATGTTTATTTTGTGCTGTATAACTAAGCGCTGTAATCGCGCTGCTGCTTCGCTTGATCTAAAATGGCAACAGTGATACCTAAACGGTATTTGTTAAATTTTGTAATAAAATTGACAGAATTTGAAATTAGCAGAATTTTCATATTAAAAGTAACAAAAAAACAAAGCTTATTGTGATTTATTAGATGGGAGGCACACTATAATGTTTTGTTCATTCATCAACTAAAAAGAGCATAGACCAAAAGATCTATTCTTACAATTTAAGAATCGATATCGGTTCATCAAAATGAGAATCAATTAAAAGCGAGAAATAATAAAAATAATAAACATATCCTGAGTAAAATAATATTTGTCCTGTGTTAACCACTGAAAGAAGTGTTAAAATATCAACTCATTACAAAAACAACGTCACAAAAAAATTAAATAATAATAATAATCCGCACAAAAAATACATCATCCCTGCAGCACTATGTAGTATATAATTGGGGATGCACAGGTATTCAAATCTTGGCCTATTCTAATAAACTGGTAATTATTCTGATGTTATGCCTGATAACAATTAAATGTCTGAAATTAACATTTTATACCTCATTGTGGAAATCATTTTTTTTTATGCTACAAGTGAATTTAGGCATCACAACATTATAATGTACACTATGAAAACTGAATATAAGATTTGCCAAAGATTACATATCAACAGTGTTATAACATTAGTAGTGTTTTTAAAGATGAAGATGTATAGCTTTTTTTGAAGCTTGACATCCCATGGTCACTATGAACATCTGATGCTCACAAGTTCCTTTTGTGTTGCACTGAAGAAAAAAAACTAAAAACAAAACAGCAGCATTCAGGTTTGGAACGACATGAGGTTAGTAGCATGCATGCAGTTTGTTAGGCTTGATGTGCCCAACACTGCAGCTTTTAACTGGTTTACATTCCCATAAGCAAGTGTTAATGGTGCTGGCTGGGTGTGTTTTATTACTGCAGTGGAGGGAGTTAAACGTGAGGTATGTGTGTGTGTGTTTGTGTGTGTGTCATTAAGACTCAGTCTGCACACGGCTCGAACTGACCTGACGAGAACTCGGCTCTGTTTAATATGCTAGACGCTCTTGTCTTCCTTAGACTAAGCAGCCAGACAAAATATGATGCAAGGCAATCGAGCATCCCAGACTGTAATGTTTGAGTTTATTTCCATGTCTGCCACTCTTATCTAAACATCTCCTGCCAGATTCCAGCAGATAGCTGTTAATAACACCAATTTATATGATTAATTATGACTGTCAGAGCTAAAGGAGGTTTCACATCCAGTTATTTCACATGTCTCTCAAAGATAAAAAAAACCCTCATCCTTCCACTACACATAAAATAATAATCTTTCCCCCACTTCCATTCTTGTTCAGTAACACTTAAGGCTGGCACACACTAAAAGATTGATAAAATCGTATCAGATTTTCAAAATGTGAGAGAACACAAACATGACGATAAAAAAAAAAAATCAAAGATTTAACGGGTTTGTTCCTATAGTGTGTGGAGTGCCTTGATATGACCAAGACAGCACACCACATGCTAACAGATTCCATTCACAAACAACAAGAGTCCCGACTGTGAACATGGGAAATATCCAACGCTATCTCACGACCAATTCGTACGAATTCGTACGAATGATAAAAAGTTGGCTAATTCGTACTAATTCGTACGACCTCACTCGTACGAATTTGTACGATTTGTCTAAACCCACGTGATGGGTAGGTTTAGGGGCGGGGTCAGGGGTAGGTCATTCGTATGAATTCATACGAATTGGCCAATTCGTAAAATATGTAAGATTTTGCAAAAAACGTACTAATTCGTACGAGTCAGGTCGTATGAATTCGTACTAATAAGCCACCTCGTAGAATTTGTACGTTTTCCCGTGAGATCGGGCTCAAATATCGCAAAATAAACAAACATTGCGACGAAATGGTGATAATAGTGTTTGGACTGCTTTTTACAGAAAATTCACAAAGAAAAGAAAAGAAAAAGGTTTGGATGAAGTCATGTTATGCTTCCGTCTTCAATCAGCTCGCTTTCTGATTTGGTATTGTTTTGTTCCACATTACAATCTACATGTGTGTGTACGTTTGTGCTCAGGGTCCCCTCCCCCCCACACAACACGATTTCTGATTGCAAATATTCAACATGTTGGATATTTACAATTTGAGATTGATGCGGCCCCAACGTTCTTCCGAGCAGATTCAATCACTGTTTACACACCACAGGAAAATCGGATAAAATAATCTGTAGAATCATCAAGATAATCGAGACTTTACCTAGGATTGTCGGAAGGGGAGAATTGGGCCCAAAATTGGCCCTATTATCTTCTAGTGTGTAGATGCATTTATTTCTTTTTATACAACCTCATTCACTCATTTGGAGTTTTAAAAATGTGCATATTCAATCAAATTAACACCTCTAAGAAAAATCTAGAAATAATTTTGTGATCAGAGGTGACTGACGGGTTGAAAATCACTGTGATCTTGAATTACACTGTTTTTTTTTTGTTTTCTTTTTTAGATGAAAGAGGGATGTTGTATTTACTGCAGTTCATTGTCCATCCTATAGGTGGCAGTAGAGCTTTTGATGTCAGTATGTGCACATGCTGAGCTAAGCACTCTCTTCCTTGAGGAAAAGCAGTGTGTCTTGACAGCTTGTCATAACTAGTCCATGTTCTTTTAAACACTAAAACAAGAGGCGTCTTTTGACAAGATGGTCACTTTTTTTTTTCTCTCACAAGATTGGAACAAAGACTGGCTTCAAATTTCTCCCTTCTAAACTTAGCACAGAGCAGCCAAAGCTAGAATTTTTCTCAGACAAATTATTATTATTACTGTTATTCATACTTGAATTAGGGATTTAAACAAACCCTTAATCTTAAGTAGTGTACTATGGATGTGAATGATATCTGAGGAGAGATGCGTTCATAATAAAGCTCATTGTTTTAATATACTTTGGCTGAACCAAAATGTGTCTTCCACTCTTGTCAAAATAACATTATGGTCCAGTCTTCATCGATTTACATCTGTCTCTCATTTTACCTTAAGATCTTCCTCTTTATCTCTAGACCCTAAAATCTCTGTGATCAGTTAAATCCTTAAGGGCTTATTAGCATAAAACATCTTTTGAGAGTGCTGACAGAATCACTTTCGACCTGTCATGTCATGATGGATGACGTTATACTTTGATTCTACTTTGGGAGACTTCATGCATTTGTTTGTCGGTCACGAAACTGAAGTCATCTGGCATTCCCCTTTTTGGTTAATGATCAGACTGAGATTTTTCTTCCTCTGTTAACCATTTATGTCTATAGCTCCATTGTCTTTGACTGTGTGTCTATGTGTGTATTTGCATGCATGCACATGTTGAACAGGCTGAAAGTGTTTTGAACCAGCTTAAAGGTCTAATTCACCTTGAAATAAAATCTCCATGTCAATCCAAAATGATTTACTGGTTTCTAATTTTGGCAATAAAAAAAAAAAGAAAAAAAAAAGAAGCAGCGGTGTCAGAAATTGACTGTAAAAATATGACGATAATGTATTACAAGATGGCATATTGGTGCTTGATATAACCTTATATTTCACTTATTTTTCTTATTTTCATGGATATTTTGCTGTTTATTTCTCATGTATTTTACATTTCTAGTGGTCAAAATCTGCTTTTTGCTTTAGTGATAATACTCTGATAACTGATAGCATAGGCCTACTGGTAAATGTACTGATATAGAACAAAAAAATTTTAATTTGAAAAACACATGGTGAATCAGGATAACACATATGACACTAAAATAATAAAATAAACTAACTAAATAACATAAACTACAATACTATAGCAAAAATAAGAAACAAAACTATTCAAAACATATATAATCATATGTGATGATCACATGGGAACTTCTGAGAAAATGAAGTAAATTACAATTTGTAAGGTAACTTACAGTTAACAATTAATGTTTTTACTGTAGCATTTTTAGCCTTTAAAAGTGTGAATTTTCATATGTGACCAGGTGCTGTCAAAAAAAAAAAAAAAAAGATAATTTTTCTCATGACAGAATCTTCATTTCTGGTAAACTATCTCTTTAAAGAAAAAGCGGTATCTAATGTGTTGACGCTATTAGCATTATATTAAGCTTCACTGCTTTGACAAATTATAATTTTAACACATTGCCGACATATGTTTTGCATTGATTTTCTCCATCATTTAATCAATATAAACTGCCCATGAGTGATATCACAAGCTTTAAAAAAGCTTTGCAGGAGACTTTGTTTTGATTTGTTTTGTGATATACTTCACATATTTCACAGATAAATATATGCATTTTGGATGCCCAGTTTCCAGGTGTAAAGTGGATGTCGCATGGGAATTCACATCAGCTGTTGGATGCCAGCTTGGCTCGTCCTTCTCGTTTGAGTGACCCTGTCTACATGCAACTGTACATGTACCTGAACATCTGTGTGAGGTGGCCTGGGGCATCTGTATGATGGACTGACATCTGTGTTATTGTAAGTATATGCGAGTGTTAGCAAAATCTGATGCAGTAAAGACAGGACATTAGAGATTAGAAGGTGAAATTTAGATGTCAATTTAGATAAGTAGGTAGAGCTAGAGCCAGAGAAAGTGAGGGAGTGAAAGTAGGCCTATTCTCATTCAGGGGCAGCGCACCTGCACGGCAGGACAGTGCGAGGAGCAGGTGCGTGGCAGGTGGCCCCACACCTGTCCACACTAAGGTGAGAAGAGAGACAGCTGGCGCCCTGAGTCATCTGATGGGTAGAGTTCAATAACCGCTTGTATAAAAGTCTGTCTTTCCAGTTCATACGCCTCTCGGCGAAGCATACACACACCTCTCCTTGTTCTAGCAAAGTCCCTTAATAATAAAGAGGCTGTCCACCACCTGTGCGCTCTGCCAAATATATGAGGTGTTATGTAATTTACATGCTTTGGGAAATCAGGTTTAATAGTAACCTGTAATTCGAACGGTGGAAGCCTTTAATATGTGGGTTGAACAGAAGCATTCAAAAGGACAGGATCTGATATGAAATTCTCAATAAAGCAAGGCAGTGTAGTCAAACTGGTCACACTGCAGATTATTCTGGCCAAAAACTTCCCATTTAGACAGGAAGAGATTGTCTGGCAGTTGTCACATACATAGTCATTAGTATTTAAATCGCTTGCATGTTTTAGGATGTTTCTGACATATATGTCATACAATTTACAGTTATATGTTTTATATGTAAATTTGGCTGAAATTGGGCAACATGTGACATCCAAGGTCCAAAGTGACCAACAATTTATTGTAATGTGACATTTAGGGGCAGGAAATCTGAAATTGGGTATAACTTTGAGAACACAACAAAATATACAGAAGATTCTCTTGTTTAAAATAGTATTTACAACTTGTTTTATAGAAGACATAATTGTAATAGAACAATAGTAAAAAATAAGAGTACAATCTAGAATTAAAAGAATAAGAAACTAAAATGCAATACATAAAATATGAGTAATAAATATGATTAAAATGATATAAAATGCTTAAAGCACGTTGTAATAAGCAATTAGGGAGAGAAAAATGTCTAAAAATAATAATTGATGTCATCAACCTCACAAATGTTGGCAAATCAAATGATTTAAAAACACGTGCATACTGACTGTGTAAAGCCAGCCAATCATAAATAGAAGCTTATACATTTTTTGAGACAGCCATTGCCATTTTTGTGTGCAATATGCCTCAGACAGTCGATGAACGGTCAGTGGGCGGCCCGGCTCTATCACTCTCTTGCTGTGTCCTTCTCTCAGGCATGCCTGTCCATGGCTCAATTTTTCATTTTTACTTATGATCTGTAGTGAGACTGACCCCTGACAGGAGAGGGTCACATGGCAATGCTGGCGCACCAGGGGTCCAAGACATTTACAACTGGTTGCCATGGCAGCAGAATGAAATGCTAGGAGTGACAGGTTTGGCGAGTGCAGTCTGGATACTGGCCTAAACCAACTGTGAAGAGCCTGGAGATTTGTGGTGTATACTATATGTGTTGTGTGTTTCTTTGGGGGTCAGTTTAGTATGTTTTTGTTGCTGTACAGTTTTTATTTTATTTTTTCAGTAAGAGTTTTTTTTTTTACTACCAGCTTTTATTTAAAACCATCAAGGTATTCAGATATCTATAAACCTAGAAATGCAATTTCAGATGTTGAATATTAGTTTTCTTTGATCTTTAATTTCTTATTTCAGACAAAAGCATACCTGTCAGATCAGGACATTCAAATGTAGTACATGTCTGATGTTTTGTACCAATTTCAAGGACATTTAGTAATGCATGCTTTTACAATCTAAAATATTTTAGCAATAATAAGATTTTTATATTTTTTATGTGTTTGCTAAGGTGTTCCGAGTAGTTTTTTATAGGAATGCAAAATATGCCGTTATCGAGTAATGATCACAGCAATAGCAAATGACAACAATCCAAAGATCCAATTTATTCCCGATGGATAAATCAAGTCTTCATTTTTTTCTTGTTTGAGAAACCGTTTCACCCGGATATACACCACAATAGGGAAGAAAAGGCAATTCGTTTCACACCGACTTTAATTGTGCATGCTCATTTCTTAAAAAAAAAAAATATATATATATATATTTAAAACATGTTAAATGCAAACACCGATATAACAATTTTGGCCGATACCGATAACCGATAATTCTGTATACTTGACAGCCGATATTCGTGGCTTATCGGTTATCGGCTTTTAAGTATAAAGGATTATCGGTTATCGGTATCGGCAAAAATGTTCATATCGGTGCATCCTTCATTTAAAATGCTACAAATGAATTTAAGCATCACAACATGAAAATGCACAGTATGAAAATGGATAAACATTTGCTAAAGATATGAATAAAAATGTTATCTCATTTTTTAGAGCCTGATTACAAAAACAAAAGTCTCACCATTTAAAAGCCACATCTCAAGCACACAATTATAATGTTCTTAATATAATGTTATGTAGCCTATGTGACAGAGTTAACTGTATTTTCCTTTTTTAAGTGATTCCAATCGTATTTTTAGCAATTCAAAACCATCATGGTGGACAGTGGGCATCTGAAGTGTCTCAGCTGAAGGAAATAATCCATTATTTATCAGCTTTAATATATAGGCTACATTTTCTTATCGAGCCGATAACGATAACATAAAAAATTAACATATATCGTTGGGTGACCACCATCAAACAAACCAAATGTGGGACGATTACTAAGTTTGTGTGGGACAATGTGGGACATGTTACCAACACTAAAACATAACCTGAAACTGTTATATAACGTCTATCTAACTTAAAGGGGTCATATAATGCCATTTTTGTACGAGCTAATATGATTCTTTAGGGTCTAAATTAAAAGTTTGTAATATACTTTAATTAAAAATTCTCATTAGTATTGTAAGAAAACACTCATTTTACCTGGTCAAAAACAGCTCTGTTTTCAGCACGCCGTTTAAGTGCATGTGTCTTTAAATGATAATGAGCTTTGCGCACCCCACCCCTCTGTTCTGTGCGTACACAGTTTTAATAACACAATAACCATAACACATTGTTCATTATAAACGTGGGATTATGAATTATATTGAGAACGTCGTACATTGAAAACATGCCGTAATGTACCCTGAGTGTAAACAGCCGCATTTATCGTGAAGCGTGCAGCAAGCGATTTGCAAAGATTAATATAAATATTAATATAAAGGTTAATAAAACGTTACACTCACTTCAGTTCTTCTGGAGGTGCAGCAGGAACACGAATAGTTGGTACCGATCCTTTTTTCAGGAGCAGCTTCTTAGCAAAACCAGCTTTATAACGTTACTGACCCTCGTTTGTAAAGCAGTCTGGTGTGTGAAATGATTCGCGCAAACATGAAAGCATTGACGTTGATTGTGGGGAATATTCCCTTCGAAAACAAACTCAGCCACTGCGTCTTCAGCGGTTCGGATTTAGGAACATCAAAATGACTGCTGTGTTCCTTATTACACCCAAGAACAGAACACCACAATCGCTTAGACGCCATTCTGCTCATAGACAGTGCTCCAGCGTAAAAAAAATAATTTACAGAATTATGCATTTGTTTTCTGACAGGGAACACATTTTGATTGACAGCCGTCACAACCTAGTGACCATGTTTACTCCTTTCTTTTCAACCATTGGAAAAGATTTAAAAAACGGCTGTTGTATTTGTACTTCTGATGAAGCGCTGTTAAATATAGGTGAAAAACTATGCCGCAGAAAGAATAAATAAAATGCTTTCTTAAAAAGGCAAAAGAATGCATGCACGTTTTCTTAATATGATAATTAAAAAACAACAGACTGATGAAAATGCGTGACATTTTCTCAATATGCGACCTGCGGGACAAGGGGTGAAAATGCTGGGCGATACAACACAAAGCGGGACGGGGTGGTCACCCTAATGTATCAGCCGATACCAATATGGTGGCCGATATATCATGCATCCCTATTTTAAATGATCAGTTTTAGTTTTCAGTGTTTTTCATTTATTTAGACAAACTACTGTTATATTTAGCAGTAGTAAATAATAGTATTTTGTACGATTTAGCTTTAGCATACTTAGTAAGCACCACTCTTTAAGAGTTGTGCTACAGAAAAGGAAACAAAAAAAATAAAAAATAGAAGAAAATCCATCAGGCAATGAAGTTCCTTCCACCTGCAGTTGCACAGAGCTTGGTTTTCAAATAATTTCCAGATTTCAGAGTTTCAGTCACTACTGTCTCAGTTTGACACCATTGTTCTCTTCCCTGAGTCTTGCGCTTTTTCCTGTTTATATTCCAGTACACTGTAGCTTGTTAGTCTGGGCAGCAGGCAGAGATGAGGTCTTCCAGTTTGAGGTGGATGAAGGTGGGGTTCCTGAGCAGTGGCTGTCTGTCTGTTAAAAGGAGTCCCCTGCTTCGCTCTGCAGTGACCCCGGCTGTAATGATGCATCTGTGAAGACACAGACACACACACACACACACACACACACACACACACACACACACACACACACACACACACACACACACACACACAGCAGCAGCAGCAGCAGCAGCACAAGGAAATTACCCTACGGCATGCAGCCAACACATTCATTGGAAGGTGATCCAGACCGGCTGTATATTTACATCATGAGACATTCCAATTACGTTCTCTTTAGGAATCCTAGTTTTCCTACCTTTTTTTTTTTTTTCTCATGGCTGTGTCCTGCTTAGCTTTGTCCACCTTGTGCCTAGTGAGTCCCCACAGTTTTGGTGATGAATCACTCCTGGACAACAAGTCTTCAATAGAAGTAGGCTGGTATTGTGTTGAGGCACTCTGCCATGGATCTTGTTATAATAGAGCTGAGAGTGCATCCTGCAAAAGCAAATGTCAATGCCACTCCCTAGGGCTGCGCACAATAGCCTCCTGTTTTTCACTACCATGATGCCTCAGCGACAACCAGCATACACAAAGCCACATGTAACTCCGCATGCTGTTATTGTCTGGGTTTCCATGGCAACGTCCGATAGGAGCATTGAATGAAATCCCATTTAGTCTAGTAACTCTCACCTGTGGGGTTGGGGACAGCGGTGAGGTGCGGAATGGGCAGAAGAAGTGTGGAAGTGAAATCAAAGGATGTTCTATGCGCCCGAGGTGATCCGCGTTGAGAGCAGAGCCCAGCTGATGCTCTTTAACCCAGGTTTGGTCTATACAGGCTGGATTAGTGTGTTTACATTTGACCGTAAGTGAAGAAAGTAGTTGGGATGAAATATTTATCAAGGAACGAATCACACCATTGGGCCTGAGAGAGTCACGGCCAGTGACACTTCACTTCAAACGTGTTTGTGTATGTGTTCAGTCATCCCAGGTTTTCCCCTCACAGATTCTCATTGACCTAAAAGCCTATTCAACCTTCTGAGGCCATGCCCTGGGTCAGAAAGAGTGTGAAGTATAGATGAGATGAGGCACGCAACATTGAGAAGACCCGTCTTCACAAATGGAAACTTAAACTTCAAACAAGAGACATATATAACCATTTCAAAGGGAATTTTTATAAAAGCCCATCAGCCATATGACAGGTTTTCTGAGGACTCATGTGTTTTGACAGGTCTTAACACCCCCCTGCAGAGTTCTGATTGGTTGAATGACTGAAGTATAGTGTTTATGTCTTAATGGACTTACTATTGCTCCTCTACCTCTGTCTGCTTGTGGCTTACAATTTAAACCCATTGAACCATAAGTCAATCCATAAAATGACCATATGTCAGGTATACATAAATGTTCTTTTACTCATGCTTTTTCACACAGTACTTCATGAAGTCGGGAAAAATCTTTGTAATCAAGTTCACAAAAGCTTTTGATTATGACACTTATTTTCTGATTCACATTTTGATTTAAAATTCAAATCCGAATTAGAATACGAAATCCGAATGTAGAGTCTGAGTCAGAATTTAAATGTAGAATTTGAATGCAAATTCAATCCAAAGGCAGAATCTGAATGCAAATCTGAATTTGAATTTGGAATCTGAATTTAGAATCCGAATTTGAATCTGAATCCAAATCGAATTAAATCAATTTTCAGTTCATTGTATTCTAATTTGATTAGATTTTATATTTATAATGCTGTTAGGCTTCAAATCCATACATTCACTAAAAAGACATAATATTAAAATATGTGAATTATTTTAAGAATTGATATTAGTGGTCGACCAGTGTATCACCAAGGCCATTATAATAGGCCAATAATTTTAGGCCTTTTTAAAAATAATCGTCAGACTTTTTATTTTGACAGGATTGAGAAACCAGACCCTGAGGGAAGACACATTCCTATATATAATAATGAAGAGCAAAGTCTTCATTATTGAGAAGTTATCTAAAATATAAATCTGTTCATTTTACAGATTCATTTTTATTTATTTACATATTTAAGTTTATTTTTTTATTTTTTTACCTGACCCTAAAATATTTACTTGTATCACTGGCGTCTTTGTATTTATGTGAGTGTGTGCTGAATTTAACTTGCAAAATGAGTTGGTTATATTTATTCATTTTCAGAAAAGTGGGCAGCACTGTGTTGCAGATGGATTTAGAGTGATCAGACCAAATTTGCATTGTGTTGGAGTAGAACAGGGAGAGAGGACCAAAATTGTGGGAGAGGTACGAGTCACTGTCAGCCATGCATGAATAAAACACCCACCGAGTCACCGGCTTGGTTGCCCGCGGCAACAATGTGTTTACTATGCTGACTGTACAGAGATGGGGAGTGGAGGCTTATGGGGGAGCAGCAACTGTATCAGCACCAGCAGCACCAAAGTAAAGCTAGAACGCCATAAAGCTCCTTTTATCCTCTCCTCCACACTGCCCATATCCTCGCACTTCATTTCCCGCAAGACAGTGACCATCACAGGGTTTTCTATTTAAAACCATATTTATATTCAGGCTCTGAATCGGTCTGCCTCTCCACAAATGTTTCACTCATTTTATTGAGAGGAGCTGACCTGCTTTTCAACTCGGGAAGAAGTTTCTTTCTATAGCTGGGATGACGCTAATACCCTACAATCCAGGAATTTAAAAATAAAAGTCCTTAGATGATTTCAAAGACATTCACTATGCCAAAACACACAGAGTGAACGTCAAATGGAGGTCTTTCCCATAACAGATTCATTGTTGTGTACCATGCTGTCTTCTGGTCTGGCCTGCCGAGCGTCTCCCTTAGGACCGTGGGGCAGTTCTGCTTCAGGGTCTGGCATACCACAGCCTACTTCTGATGCACAGAGGTTACTAAATCAGAGGACGTGTGGGGTTTGGTCTCCTGCTTGTTGGATATAAATTAGGTGCAATTTGGTGGTGATTAGATTAATTTAGTCTGCTGCATTTATGCAACATGTCGAAGGCCCCCAGAGAGAGTGGTGAGGAACTACCACACCACACAACTCAGCCCAGCCATATTCTTCCTCTCTGAGGGATAATTTACAGACAAACAGTACTATGCCAGATCTCAAACCGTGCCAGTTCTCAATGGGAATTAAGAAGTTTAGCGTTCCAGCTTTCTGAAGCTACAGACGAGCAGGACGATGAGGATGGGTCTACTGGGGAACTCTGGGAAGCCTGTTTAAAATCTGACACACTGAAGTGATTTTAATGCAGGGTAGCACTGTTTGCTTGGGAAGGGATGTGTGTTGGGTTAATTAAGCTTTTCTAAAGATGCGCTTCTAAATAGATGTCAGCAGTGTCAGCCTTAAGTAAATAATTCCTTGTTTGTATATTTCACGTGGACATTTACGGTTTTATTCCTCTGTTGAGTATGAAGGTATGAAGTTTACAATGTTTTCGGATTACATTAATGCCAGGAAAGGGCATAGTTTTAGTCTGTGCTGGTCACCTCTTACACCTCTACACCCAAACAAGCCACGCTGACCTTGTCACCTGATCCAGGACATGTTTTGAAAGCTGAAACCTTTATACAATCTCAGTGTTGCTGTGAAAGAAACGGTTATGACAGCAACATCAGCTCAGACAAACTCACTGACCTCCCCCCTCCCTCCCTCTAGATCTGTACATTTCACTAAGAGCAAAGATAAACAAGCTGTGTGAAAACAGATGAACATGATCTAAAAGGAGAATCAGGAGACAGGAGGAGATGAGACAAATTAAGATGAGACAGGACAAGACAATAATAGATCAGATATATCAAGAAGGAAAGAGTCAAAAAGAATAGTTGAGTGATTGAAAAAAAGAACTGACAAAGAGAAATGAGACTAGAAGTGACGAGAAGATTTAAAATAAAAGTGAGATGAGACAAATTAGGCAATCTGAGATAAGACAAATTGAATTGAGAACAGGAGACAAATCAAGAAAAGGACAGAAGAGACAAGGGGGAGATGAGACAAGAAATAATGATTTAAATTAAGATTAGAAGAAATATAAGGATAAGAGATGAGACAAAGTGAGATGACGCGTGAAGAGATCAGGTAAATTGAGATGAGAAGAGAGGAGACAAATTGAGAAGAGAAGAGACAGCGAGATGAGATGATGATTTAAAGATGTAAAAGATTCGATGAAATTAATAGATAAGAGATGCACCCAGCGCAATTGACTTTGTACACCGACGCATGTATCATTCCTATTTTGCACTCGACGCACAGCGGACTTTTCCCTCCACAGACGCACGTCGGTAAATTAGGGAATGAACTTAGCCGAAGCTAATTTGGGTGGGTTTCTCCCATCCAATGTCACTTGTCTGTCTTTTACGGCCCTGACGAGAACGTCTATCTCCTCGGCTGTGAACCGCTCCTGGTGTGCGCCTGGCAAATCCGCCGTTATAATAGCAATCCGCCATGGAACAAGCACGCCTGCTTTTAAAGGGAATGTGAGATGACGCTCTGATTGGTTTATTTCACGTTACGCCCAAACCACACCTATGAGTAATGTAGCTACTTCAGACCAACCCATTTTAGATTTGCATCGGGCGCAAGAGTAATTTATCCCGCCGGTATAATAGCAACAGCAAGATCCGCCCACAAAGTTACATGCGTTTCAGATCGTTAAAATAGGGCCCTAGATGAGAGATGAGAGGCAAATTGAGAAGACAAAAGGGAACAGCCAGCGAGATGAGACGAGAAATTAATATTTGAATTAAGATGAGATGAAGTAAATAGAGAGGGATGAGACAAAGTGAAATGACACGAGAAGAGATCAGGCAAATTTAGATTTGAGAAGAGGACAGAAAAGAAAGGACAGTGAATTTAGATGAGAAGTAGACAAACTGTGATTAAATGAGAAGACGTGAAAAATTGAGATGAGACAAATTGAGTAAAGACAATGTGGAATGAGAAGAAAGGATCAAGCAAATTACGATGAGGAGAGATGACAGTGAGATGAGATGAGAAATTATGATTTCAATTAAGATGACATTAAAATAAATTGAGAAGATACAAAGTGAGATGATATAAGAAGAGAGCAGCAAACTGAGATGGGAAGAGATGAGATGAGACAAAGTGAGGTGAGATGAGAAGAGATGAGATCATTTGAGATAAGATGAGACGAATTGAGAAGAGAAAGAACAAAATGAGATGAAAAGTGAAAAGACTGAAAAGAGAAGAGACAGTGAAATGAAACTGCAAAAAGAAGAGAAGATGTATACTGTTAAGGAGAGGAGAGGTCGGAGAGTGTTGTTTTGGAGTGAGCGTGCTGTTCTTCAGGAAGCGCTGAGTATTGGTATGCCTCTCTTTTCCCCTCTGGCTCTTACAGCTGTTTCCTCCCATCAGCCCCTGCAGGAGGCCACAACACCACACCGATCTGTATTACATGGCCTCCAGCCCTGCCTGCCACTATACAGCTCATTTTCGTCCCAGCATGTGCTGTTTCCAGACAAACTTACACACACACACACAGACACAATCCACATTATTCAGAAAGGAAAATGCAGTCATTCCTCTAAAGTGAGGTAAGCTGTAAAAGTGGGTCCCAGCCAGAAGGTAAACATCTCAGTCTTGGATCAATATGAGTGGAAGTTTGCCATGATCCTTGGGCTAGAATGAAACAGAGTCCTGCAGTTTAAAGCTATTTTAAACAAGCAATGAATGTTGAAACTATGACACATACAACTTTTTAGATTTATTTATTTATTTTGCTTGATTTTTCAATGGTTCTTGCTAACATAACCATGCACTATTACAATTGCTTTTTACCATCCTATCCCAAGTATTAAAGAGGACCTATAATGTGTGTTTTTTTTTTTTTTTTTACATGTTCAACTCCCTGAAATGCCTCGATTGTAATCTTGAGATTTCTTGCGGGAACGTACACATCGCAGTATTCCTCATTTAAACAATTCCTGTTAGAGAATAATATGTGCTCCATTGTCTAAATTTTGCTCTTTGAATCAAGAAACAAACAACACTACTTCACAAGTGTGTCTACAAAAGCAGCAGCCAATAAGTTTGAGGATTCTCTACAACTGTTAACGACATTATACAAATATAATAATCTCATGTGATGTACTTTACACTATTTAGGTGACTTTACAAAAATAAGTTTATTTCGTAATGTGTAAAACTTTTTCAACTAGCGCCAAACTACTGAAAGCACCTTTAAGATTTTCAACTCATATCATAAAAATGATTGAAAGTTACAAAGATTTGCATTAAAGGAGGCACTTAAGCCATATCTAGAGATGAGAATATAACATACTTGTGAGTGCACTTTTTTGTTGTTGTCTTGGAACCTGAAAAAAATCCTAGCAATCATATTGTAATTCCCTAACAACCATCTAGCACACCCTATAAATTCCACAGCAATGAGGTTAGTTGACCCAAAAATAAAAATTGTCATAATTTTCTCATGTCGTTTCAAACCTGTATACATTTCTTTCGTCTGTGAAACACAAATGGTGTTTGAAAAAGGCCTCTGTCCATGCATTGAATGTCAATGAGTTCCAGTTTTGTTTTGGACCCCATTGACTTTCATTATATGAACAAAAACAGTTGAAACATTCTTCGACATTTCTTTCGTGTTCTGCAGAACTTGAGGGTTTTTCATTTTTGATCGAACTATCCTTTTAACATCAACCTAGCAAAGTAACAGATGACAGATACTTTGTACAATCATGGTTTGGTGTTTCACCTGATATCTGAAACATTTCATAAACTTTTTTTTCAGAGGGGAATGTTGCACCTTTTTCATGAGCTCAGCATGTGTGTTCAAAACAGCAGCTGACAGCCAAGTAGCAGACGTATTCATGTGAACAATAAGACAGTTATCTCTGCTCTCCTTTTTCCTTTTCAAAAAACATAGAAACACTGATCTCCTGTGAGCCTTCTGGGCTTTCCAACACTGCTTTAATTACTGTCTGCTTCTGGGGTTCAGATTGTCCACATGGTTGTAAGGGAGGAAGGATGTTTGATCAGTCTAGTGAGGTTGTCTTGACTTGCTGTGACTTTGCTGTGCTGTTCTAGTTTTGATCCTTCTACTATTTTGTGCTTTTTCCTTCCTATAACCCTTTGCTGCAACCCTACAACAAAGCAGAACCTCCCCTGATCTGTCAAGGCCTGTTTTTCATGTCACTACGCTCTGAACCTAGTCATTACCCTCTCGATTCCCCAACCCTCCGTCCCACAATGCCCTTCACATTGGTGTTTCAGGTTGCTGTCTTCTATGCAGGGCTTGACATTGACACCCGCCAACCTGCCAAATGTAGGTGGATTTCAGCAGTGGCGTGTAACACAGTCACTCCTATACTAGCCTTTGGCGGGCTGAATTTTATATGTAATATACATTTTTCAATTGTAGTCTTTTAAAAAGGTATCTGAAGTAATAAACTAAGTGCAATTTAGTGTTTTCAAAAAAAACATATCGATACTGAAATATCTGAAACGCTTCCAATACTCATTTTACACAGAATAGATAGACGATACCAGCTACACTTTCTCGCTCTCTCATCTCTCTGACGGCGAGTTGACACACAAACCCGCCTCCACTCACTCACTCATCTAATTTGCTCCGGATGAATATTGTTGGTGTTACAGGGCTTGAATTTCGGCGTTGGATTGCTCGTATTGCGCATAATCTTACTCATTTTGTGCTCACACCCATAATGCGCATACATAATGCTGCCTCTCAGTACTAAATTGAGTTCTTTTTCGCTGCTTATTGCACTCAAACAGACAAATATACACAAAATAATGTCAAAATTCCAGTCTTGGCGAGTATTCACGTAAATACAGTCAGTTATGTTTTTAGCGACCGTAAACAGTTGAAAAAGAAAACGTATGTGTAACAGTAGGAGCCGTGTGTCAGGTTTTAAAGTGACAGCCGCCTTATATACCTGCTGCCAAATTATGAGATAAGATGTCAGTTTTTCCTCATGGTATCTGTCAAAATTGTGGCCAGATACAATTTTGAGTGGCTAGTAACTTTGGAAAACCACTAGCCACAGTTGCTGGTGAGCAAAAAAGTTAATGTCTGCCCTGCTTCTATGGCATGGTGGTTGAGTCACTGCATGTGTTTCTGTAATCATTTTGGCTTTAACTTACTGTAAATGCCCGAGAGAGCTCTATGCTTTGAGGTCATGGTCATTGAGATATGAGATGACTAAGATTAGCCCTGCTGATTTTCCTCGTGTGAGATGCATGGCTAATTGTCACCACAGTGCATTTGGCTTCACTCAAAGGGAATTTCAGAGAGTGACTGCTCCTCATCAAAGTGCCATTGTTTGAATGTGAGATAGAAATAGAGAATGACACAAACAGAGTTTGTCACAGATTACAATCAAAACCAGTCACTATGAACCAACTGACACAGTGTACTTTACTACATTGAAACTATTTAAGTGGGCTCAATCTCTTTGGATAAGTTTGCTTGTTTATATATTAATTATTTATGCACATTTATGTGCATTTTTTTTTATTTGTTTACCTCATTTAAGAAAGTTTTACACAGGAATTAAGTACTTTTTGAAAATGTTTCAAATTCCGCTGGCAAGAGAGACTTTTAATAAACTTGGCTGTTAATAAAAAAAAAAAAAAAAAAAAAGCTTGAAATGGTTGTTACATATAGAGAATATAGAAAAAAAAGGGCCATGGCATTACATTTTTCTAAAAACTTTAACACCCATAATGCAATTTTGATTTTGGTGCAGCCCCTCTATTGATCCAACTGTTCATGAGTGGGAATTAAATTTGTAGTGTTAACAAAGGGCCGCAAAAAAATTGGTAATCTGACTTTTAGGTATCTGGTGCAGGTAAAACAGAGAAATAGTACGCATTTTTCATTTAAAAATATACTATCGACTTTGTAACAATACAAAGCTGGTTGAAAATCTGCATCTGAACAACTTTTTACGTAACCTTAACCGCTTAACTGTCACCGTTTTTTTTTATGCATTTTTTCATATCACATATTTTAACAATCATCATAAATTAGGTATCATTCAAAAGCTTACAAATTCATCCTGTGAAAACCGGTTTGAAATTGGATGTTGCGTTACCATGGAAACGGTACTCTAAATTATTTTAGCAGGCTCCTCCCCTAATGGGCGGTGTCAGTTTTCATATTACAATTTTTTTTTTTTTACTACTTTATAATCAAAACCCTTTTTAATCTTGACGAAACACGTCGGAAAGGTCTGAGACTCAAGGTTCCATATTTTGTGATAGAAGTGATATTTGGACAGACATTTATTAATTTGTTCCAGGAGAATGCATCAAAACAAAATTCAATGCAATGTGGGTGACACCCGGTGGCTATTTGTGGTACAGAGCCTAAACAAAATCTCATAGGAATTTCAATTTTTGTGATATCAACTTCAAATTTAGAACACCACTTAATTAGACATATGGCTTTGATTTGACAAAAGACTTTGGTATACAACTTAGTTCTATATTCCAAAGCATTCTTGAAATACAAGCATTTAAGTTTGGATATTTGCAAAACCCAAAAACACTATTACATGATCAAAACATGGACAGAACAACCAACTTAACTTGACGAGAACAGACCATGAACTGAACAAACACAGGGTTTAAATACACAAGCAAACTAATCAACAAACACCAGGTGTAAATCATAATCAAATCAATGAGAAACCATGGAAGCCAACTCAAACATAGGAAACAGAATTGAGACAAGTACAAACACAAGAACAGAACCCATCGTCACAAGTATATGTCACTGTGTGTTGAAAATACAACTAATGGAGCTCTTGAGGCGAGAACAACGGCATTTACCACTTTGCGATAAAAACGAAGGAGCAGGGACTTTGCTCAGGCTCAAATGATTCAGTAAATTGTTAATTTGAATTGGTTCATCAGAACTAATTCACTAAAATGATTCATATTTCCCAATATTTCATATTAGAGAAAGCGTATATTTTAGAAAAGCATGTTTGATTAACAACAGTTTATTACTGAAAAAGCTACGCTATTTTTAAACCGATAAGCTTCTGTCACAAAAATGAAAAATGTACTTAGTAGCATTGCTGCTTTTAGTACTTTTAGTCAAGGTTTGCCTTCAACCCCTTCTTTTTTTGTTCTTCTCTCATATGTATTTTGGTCTTTTCTGTCTCCCTTTGTATTTATATCCTGGTCTTATGATTTTCAAGGTCTGACTAATATTAATCATTTTAATTGTCACTTCAGCTTCCTTCACACAAATAGATGCTCAAGACGAGCCATTTCTGCATCTAACAACCCCATTATATTCTGGGATAAAGGATAGCTGTAGGCAAAGAATATCTTGGAAGCATAACTCACTCTGTCTGAGCAGACAGACAGCGGCTGGTGCCAGACTCCCAGCCTCACTCTTTACGTCTGTTACCCCCTGAGAAACCGACTCGGTCCCATTGATAACTCCAGTGAGACCTGTACCAGTAGCTATTAATTTATATTAGCTCAAATATAGTGCCACTGATTTTCCTATCCATCTCCCCAGCCCTCTCGGTGCATCTGTGCCTCTTGGATTAATGACTGTTTTCTTTGGACACAACGTATTTTACCCTCTATATTTGCTGAATATGACATGAAAAATGCCAGAAAAGGGAAAGACGCTCTTGCGTTTGACATTTGAATGGAAAATCTTGTCTTAAGCCAGCAGCTTTATAGCGCCATAGACAAGAGATGCATGAAAACATAAACAGGATACCAGCACAACCTTAAATGACATTATGTATGAACGTGATGTAACGAGACGTGTTATTGCTGCAACACTGTTTATCTGGCCTACTTTCTATTCTACCCACGCTCTGCTTCTGTTTGTTATCCTCAGGTCTAGAGTTTACAAAAAAGGATACATTCCTACAACGTAAACATTTAAATAAGTAAAGTCTGAAGCTATTTGAGGTTTTTTCACATACGGATGTCATAGCTCAAGGGCACTGTATTGTCGGCTGATTCCTGCAGTTTACATGCTGATTGCTGTCTGCACCTCTGCTACATTCCTTCTTATTAACAGTAGAAACTAGGCTATATTTGTTTTCAAATCAGAATTGGGGATGCTACTTTGAAACGGTATCTTTTCATTCTACTAGTACAGTTAATCTACCAATTAAAAATAAAAACCTGACTGAAAAAAATCCTTTTAATGTAGGAGGAACACATTCAGATAAATTCACTAAATCCATCACATTTTTGGAGCATTTCATATAATTAACAATATTGAATTGTATTTACGGCACATTTTATACAGTCCAGCTCACAGTTTCTAACGCTTTTTTCGCTGAACCGCCCCCGGGAGCGCAAGTTCATTCCCTAATTTACCGACGTGCGTCTGTGGAGGGAAAAGTCCGCTGTGCGTAGGGTGCAAAATAGGAATGATACATGCGTTGGTGTACAAAGTCAATTGTGCTGGGTGCAAGATAAGGCCCAAAGAAAAATAATAATACAATAATAATTACTATCATTATTATTACTTAATATTTTGTAAAAATGTTGTTATTCTGACCTGTGAAGCACTTTTTGAATGCATGTATAAAATAATATGCTATAAATGATTATTATTATTATCAGCATTTTTATAATTTACACATTTACATTGCCTTGAAAGACAGTTACCAGAGAAACCAAAGAAAAAGAAGAAAAAAACATCAAATCGTCACAAAACCGATTCTCTAAAATGACGTCAACTTCTCAATACAAAATTCATATGCAGGAGAGATATGCATTTTAGGCGAGTATGTTTCATTATTACCTAAATTCACTCAACTGTAAATCTGTGTGCAAAAAAAATAGAAATGTATCTTTGTAACACCACACTGCTTTCACTCTACTAAATCTGAAACTACTTTTAGTTAGTTATTCCTCAACTCTGCTTGTCCTGTAATAGTGACAGATGTCGACTGTTGTTGCTTCTCTGAGTTGAAGTGTGTGTGTTGGAGTTGTGCACATCCTCGCACCATGTTTGTGTGTGTGAGAGAGAGCAATCTCTGTGGAATAACGGTGTGCAGGTATGAATTATTCCACGTTGCCTGCCATGGTTCCGCATTGATTGACGTAACCCCTTAAGACGTTTCCGTAGTAGAACTGAGCTTTGTTTTGTGATGCTAAAAAGTGCTGGGTGCACAGCGTGCGCCTTCCACGTAAAGAGAATATCAGATTACGTGCACTCTAGGCTGATTGGGATGGACAGCGCAGCACACAGGCTAATACAATAAGACCATTAATTGGGTCTGGCTAGGTTGTACTGAGGTCTAACTATGGCGTAAGAATCGCAGGCTCTGCGGTTACACGGTTACAAGAGCATCTGGCCTGAAATTAAATGCACTGTATTCTTTAGTTCTGAGAAATCAGATCTTCATCCATGTCTCTGTAGATTCAAAAGGCCGTATTTATATCCAGCTGCATGCAGGTCAATGCTTATATTGGTTCAGTAGCCAACAGCCTTGTAGCCTGGTTGCTCTTCCACTTATTTATTTATTTGGATCTGTGCCCAGCGTGGGTCACAGTGACCTGATTCCTCTTCCATCTGAAGTGTGTCAGGTCTCAAATTTGGATCCAGATGTTTGCCCTCAGGCGTATGAGAGGACAGCTACTTAGCCTTCAAGACCATCGCTCAAAACACTGGCAGGAGCTCAAAAACCGAGCAAGTCACGTGTCCTGTTTTATCTTCCAGATAATTTTTTTGTGGTTATTGTTATTATTATCAGCTTTCAGTTGGATTGTTTAAATTGTGCTGTAAATTATTATTATTATTATTATAGCACCTTACATACATAAAATCCAGTTTGACAATAGACCAAATAAGACAGATGTCTGAATGAAACAGTTCTCTAAAATGAATTGAACTTCTCAATGTGAGATTCATGCAAGAGAGTTTGCTCTGCTGTAAATCTGTGTATGCATAGCAAGTCACGTGAGAAATGTCTGGGTTGTAAAAAAAACTAGGCCTTACATGCTACCCATACGGCATACTATCAACTCTAACTGTGTTCAAGTAGGCCTGTTACGGTGGCTTATTTTAAAAGGATATCCATCCCTCATGAAACGCCCTCTGCCCCCCGACAGTCCCCATCTCGTCTCGAGGCCGTTGTCCATTACCCCCTGCTTCAGCTGTCCCTCTTCTCACTTTAAAACCAGTCCTGAAGGTCTTCATGTCCCTGTCTTAACCAGAGGTGGCATTCCAAAAGTAGCGTGTGTTCGGCACGGATCCCCAGGCTTTTTCCAGATTGGTGTTTGCAGGCCTGGTGGGGTGGCGATGGGGGCAGTTCTCTGTTGCTGTTGAGCTGGAGAGAGGGCAATTGGGCTTCTGAGGATGTTGACTCCGCAGATATGGGTCATGAGAGGATTTGCCAGAGATCAGGGGGATGGAGGGGGGGGTAAATACGGCTGTTGTGGTGGCACTTTATTGGAGTCATTGAGTTTGTTGTGCTTCAGTAATGTTAGGAGGCACATCGTCTGGCTGCATTTAAATGTAACAATGTCTCAAACACGAGTGCAACAGAATGAAGTACTTTTTTGAACTTGACACAGCATCATAAAATTATGGCAGTTGTGGTGTGAGATACTTATGAAAGGCCAATTGTCTCACACAGCTAAATCTTTGACAGGATGTCATAAAAGGCAGTGTTTCTCAACTAGTGGGTCGTGGCGCAAAAGTGGGTCGCTAGACCAAGAGGGTTGCGGAGTGTGTAGTCATGGAAACAACACAACAACAAAAAACGTTGAACAAAAATGTGACCCTGGATCACAAAACCAGTCATAAGTCGCACGGGTATATTTGTGGCAATAGCCAACAATACATTGTATGGGTCAAAAGTATAGATTTTTCTTATATGCCAAAAATCATTAGGATATTAAAGATCATGATCCATGAAGATATTTTATATATTTCCTACCATATATATATAAAACATTTATTTTTGGGAGTGAATGCAGCACAATCGTGAACATAAATGCACAATTTTAAAGGCGATTTTCTCAATGTTTCGATTTTTTTTGCACCCTCAGATTCCAGATTTTCAAATAGTTGTATCTCGACCAAATATTGTCCTATCCTAATAGGGCTGAACGATATGGACAACATTTCATATCTCGATTTTCATGCCAGATATCTCGATATCGATACAATACGATATGACTACGTAAGTACTAAAAAAAACAATACATTTAGAGTTTGTAAAATACACACTGATGTCTATGGAAGAGGTAATAATAATCCTTTCCATTATAATTCGACACATTTTATTCATATCAGATACACATTGTGTAAGTAACTTCAATGTTTACTCTTCTATTCCCAGTTCACCAGCCACTTACTTTTAAGTATTTCGGGAGAAGTGGATGAATTCACGTGTTGTAAACATAAGCCGCTTTCCGACCGGAGGAACCTTTTCACAGTTCCTAGAACTATTGGCTAAAGTACCCGGATGTCGGCGTGTTCGCACCGCAGGAACTAGGAACGATTTTAGTTCTAGGAACTCCATTTGGAGGAACTAATTTAGGTCCTACTTCAGAGTAGGGTCTAAACCAGCACTATAGGAACTACCCGTGACGTTAGTGTACGCTGATTGACCGAACGCACGCGGAACATCAGCACCCGCCATTTTTAAAACAGCTATATGTAAACACACAGATTATAGCCTATATATTTACTCCAGAAACTAACTATACAAACATGAAAACAGTGATAGATGGGTCTCTAAACCTTTATGCTGAAGAGAAAATCCAACGCAACTTTGAGAGGACCAAGCCAAACATATGTTTATCTGCCCAGCTAGCAACACTGGACATCAACCACAAGGCTAATAACCTTTTTTTCATATACTGTCTACTTTCTATAACAGTTCTATCTAATAACATATTAAACAGTACTGTTAGACAGATCGCTAACTAATAAACACAGAGAATGCGAGCATTGTTTGCTCTGGCGTTCACAGCACCGCCAAAATAAAGGTCCGTCGCGCCGTCAAAATAAAAGTCGCCGTGGTTGCGTCACTCCCTTACCCCTCCTACCAGTTCCTATGGTCACTTGGCCAGTGCGAACGCAAACAGCAAAACCGAGTTTGGGGGAGAGTAGTTCTTAGAACTGTTTAGAAGTGGACAGTTCCTAGAACTAAGTTCCTGTAACTACTTGGTCGGAAAGCGGCTATAGAGGTTGTGAATCCAACAGATCCGATTCTCTGAACTGCGTCTGCGGCACAAACTAACACGGCGGCGCCCATCGCGCATACAGCTCAACTAACGCGATCGTTATAAAGGTGTTTAAACAACAATATACTTCCATTTGCATGTATTTGACAATCGGAATATCAGATATTTCATGCCATAGCTAACACATTTGTGAATATTCTGAATAAAAAAGGAAAAATGACATAAAAGCAGATCATCATTCATTCAGCGCTGTTGCTGCTGCGGTGTGTCACGTGACAAGCAATGACGCGTCACCATGGAAACGCCGCCCCCCCTCTCACAGTATAGTTCCCACGTCCCTGGTAGTGTGTGCGCGCTGGCTTTAGCGGTGCATTCAAGGGCACTCGTAAAACTTATGTTTGTTGTGACTGCCAGAGTTGTATGTAGGGCGAGCGCGGAGCGGGGAAATCTATATCGTCTATATCGTTGCTTTTTTCGATAGTAATATCTTGAAAGTTCATATCTAGATATAGATACGATAACGATATATCGTTCAGCCCTATATCCTAACAAACCATACATCAATGGAAAGCTTATTTATTCGGCTTTCAGATTATGAAAATTGAACCCATGTGACTGGTTTTGTGGTCCAGGGTCACAAATGTATGATGCATGAGACTTTTATTTTGAAAGACTGTTGACCCTTCTGCGAAGACTCATCTCTTCTATCAGACAGAATGCGCTTTTCCATTCCACTGCTCTACTTTTCTTGTTTTTCAATGTTAACAGGTGCTGTACGTGTTAGATCGTTGCGCTTGAGTCTTTTGCCACATCTTGCATGTGACACGGTGTTCTAAAACCCGCCGCTCTGGTTAAAAGAAGTTCAACTTTTAAAAAACGCATCTCTAGACCTTGCAGGGTTTTTTTCAGTTCCACTGACTTGCGTCCCATGTTTGATTCGATATCTACTATCAGTTGAAATGTTGTCAGGCCATATGTCAGTGTCATTATTCAAATGTTATTTTCATAACTTGTTAGGCCCGGTTCACACAGAACACAATTTTGCGGTTAAAATTACGAGCATGCAGCGTCGTAGCTACGTTGTCAATCATTAAGTCATGAAATTACCAAAAAGTACCAATAAATAACGGAACTACGTACATTGTGTGTTAGCTGGGAGGGATTTGCAAGTAGGTATGATGTTCATTCTGTTCATCAAGATCAGTGCCCATATGTTTTATTAACAGTTTATGTTAGTATTGTGTATTTACCTTGGTAACTGTAGTACTCTGGGTTCTGGCCAAATTCCATTCCGAGCTCTGAGCATTCCCAGCACGCCTGACTTTTTCTCTGAATTCTCTGAGTTAACATCTCACTATTATAAACCTTTTATGTCTTCAAATTGTGAGATATAAACTCGAAATTATAATATTATTCACAATTACACAATTCGGAAGAAAGATTAAGAAAAAATTTAATTCTGATTTTATTTCTTATAATTTCGAGTTTATATCTCACAATTTGAAGACATAAAAGGTTTATAATAGTGAGATGTTAACTCAGAATTCAGAGAAAAAGTCAGAATTGCAAGACATTAAACGTAAGTCAGAATTGTCGCAATTGTCTCTTTTTATTTTTTTATTTTAGATTGGCCGATATAGTTTGTGTGTGTGATCAATACCAGTTATTTGTATGTTTAAATGTGCGATAACTGATATGCAGAACATTTTCCCATTAAACTTTGCATATACTATTCTTTCCCATTTTTACGATGTTATCTACAGTGTGTGTGTTCTGATTTTGATGCCGCCCTAATGAAAAATATAATCAATGGTAAAACTCCCAAGTCTCCAACACTCGCAAAACAAACACTAGCATTAGCAAACATGCTATTTTAAAAATCAGATGTGCATGGCCACATTAATATGCAGTTTGAACAGCCTGTCTAGTTTGAACAGCCTGATTGTGCTTTTACTTCAGGAAATTGTGTGAACCAATCAGATTTGAATGTGATTTAAACAAGTGCTTTACACTTTTTTAGTGCAGTTGGCATCAGACTGTTAGTGAACGGATTGTGGGCGAGACACAATGAGGGCCATAAATCCTTATGTAAACACCCCATGTTTAGCTTCCTCCATTTATACAATGATATTTTAATGTTCATGACCTTTTGTTAATCTTAAAATATTCTCAATTCTTTGGCTAATTTATTATGTCTGTAGGGGTAATGAGAGGAAGTGAGTGTTTACAGAGTCACTTGAGGATAACTTGTGCACCGTCAGCCCTCAACAGTTTTCCACAGTGTAAGGCTTTTAATATGAGCAGTTACACGTCTGCCGAGTGAGAGCGGACCGTCGTTGCGGCCGCTAACAGCATGTGCCAATCAGCTTCAGCAGATCTGTCACTTCTGAAATGCCACTTTCTCTTTTCCACCACCTCTTTTCGTCTCTCTCTCTGTTTTCTCTCTTTATCCCACTCACTCACTTCAACGCTGACTCATTTTCTCACAGAGGCTTCGTGTCTCAAGAAAAAAGCCAACAACACTGAACTGAAGTGAACTCCCTCTTTATTACTTTTCTCCGTGCTTCACCCCCTCCCTCGCTCCTTCTCGCTCTTGTTCTATCCAAACCATAGAGATGGCGAGGGTTTCCAAAACAACAGCTGGATCGAAGTCACCCAGGGCAGGGCAGGAGTGGAGTCAGATAAGGATAAATGGGTAAATAGAGAATATATAATAGACAGGCATAGTCTAAGTATGAGTATAATATTATGAGTAAATATGTGAGTTGGACATTTATGCAGCAGGAAACAAATACAATCATATACATGTTTACCTCTATTCTCTTTAGTTTGGCTTTTCCCAGAGGAGAGAGAGGCTGAAAGTCAACAATCTGCCAAGCTAACGCTTGCTAATGCATTCTTAACCAAAAGTGACAGTAAAGGCATTTTCAGTAATTGACATTGGATGACAAGATGAGCATATGTGTATACATTCTGCAATGTTAGCTTGTAAAATTGGACGGGTTACATTTACTCAGATAAGAAATTTCCAGCAAATGAAATCATCTGTAGGCCATAGTTGCAGTAGTGTATTGAAGAAAATGAAAACAATTTTTTTTTTTTTCAAAGTCACCAGTATTCAGACAGCTTTTGTGCTGTTTTTGCAGAAAATAAATCTCGCAGGGGACCATGCCCCTGGACCCCCCTTGAAAATAAGGGTATGCTTCTTTACTTGATACGGCGCCTGTGCCCCAGTGCCGATGAAAGGCTATAACGCCCCTGGGAGAGGGAAGCACATCTCTTCTGTTTTCTCCCTAAAGAAAGGTATTGCAGCATGCATTTCTGGGCCTTTTACCCACATCTATCTGTCCAGGCTCTTATAATGGTCATCTAATGAAAATTATCACCCTATTGGCATATATTAAAATCATAAACAGAGAAAATAATTGTGTAGGTGTTGCCACAAACAGCCTGTTTATTAATTATACAAATTTGTGTTTTGGTGAGTGTGAATCACATGAGGCTCAATGGAACAACAAACCATGAGGAAATTGAAAAGCGACAGTGCCGTCTTTGCTTTGTCCGTATGCTGTCTTTTTTTTTTCTGTTGTCATATCTGTCTCTTCCCTCTTACTTGTTTGTCTTCATTTGTACAGGACAAACAATGTGTAATCTAACACATAAATTATCATTGGAAAGAAGTCATGAATTATTATAATATCTCAATAGTTTCTAGAGAGCAATGATATTAAATTGGGAATAAATAAGAGACTTTTAAAATGGTTTTGCTTCTTATATATTACCCTAAGAAGAAGATCTCAGTGATCTCACATATTTCAGAAGAGATCTCAGCAGTGTCTCAGACTTTGCTCAGATTTGCCAGCATACTAAGGAAAAGACAGATCTCTTTAATATGTCAATTGTTTCTCATAGACAGCCAAAGAGCAAATTGAGACTTTTGAAATCGCCTGCTTCTCAGATGTTTCTCTTGACAAAAAGACAACAATCTCAGAAAAGATCTCAACATACCAACCTAACGAAAAGATAAATCACAAATAAGATCTCTTATTTATTCTCTTATAGCTCAATTGTTTTTCATAGATAACCATGAGACTAAGGGTATGTTTACACGACAACGATATGCTTAAAACTGAGAGGTTTTTCCTTTGAGTTTTCCACCATTTTCCACCATTTTCACACGAACACACGAATCAACGAAAAAGACAAATGCTGTATTCTGCATCCAGGCCATTAGATGGCGATGAAACACTATAGACTGAACATGTAATACGCATGTACATGACGTCATCGTTTTCACAGATTCATGGTTTTATTGTTTACACGGAGACCGTTTTCAAAAGTTTGCGTTTTCAACCACCCAAAACGCAGTTGTCGTGTGAACGAACAGCCAAAACGCATAAAAAGTTGTACGTTTTTATTTGAAAATGGTGTCGCGGAAACAGCCCCTAAATGTAGAGCAAATCGAGATTCGCCTGCTTCTAAGATGCAGATCGAGATTCTAAGACCGAGATTCGCCTGCTTCTACAGCCCGGTCTCACCCCAAAACGTCATATACTGACGGGTCTTGACCATACGTCAACATACGACGAAAAGGGTACCCCTATAACGTCAATATGAGACGAAGACATAAGCGCACCAGCAGCGCCTCCTAGCGGTACCCTAACGCATACCTAAACCTACCCATAACCCGAACCGTCACACATGGACGTTAAAGGGGTACCCTTTTCGTCGTATGTTGACGTATGGTCAAGACCCGTCAGTATATGACGTTTTGGGGTGAGACTGTGTTGGCTTCTAAGATGTTTCTTTTGACAAAGACACCAGTCTCATTTTGAGTTTCAGAACTCAGCAAAGTCTCAAACTTTACTCAGATTTCCAAAGATACCAGAGTTTACATTCAAAAGTCAGAGATCTCATTATAACCTCAAAAATGTCTCATCAAATTCTTCCAAGACTCAGTTATCTGAACTATGTGACCCACATTAGTTGTCATTTGTGTCTTTTGAGACAAAATGAAACATGCATGAAAACAAATCAATACAATTTTCAGATACTCTAATTCTTTAAGCAGAAAAGTGGGAAAGGTATTCTTTGAAGGCCTGATACATAAGTGCAAGGTTTTACACCACAACAATCAGCAAACCACCAGTGTGACGTTTCAAATACAGTCATCCCTGTTCAACCCGTTTCAAGTTGCTGAACAGGTGGAGAGGAGGTGTTCCATTGGTGTTTGTGTCCTGCAGAAAGTTCCCCAATGCTTATCAGGTGAGCGACATGTGTTGTTCCTCTCACAGCCTCACAAAGCTTGTCCGGCTCGGTTATCAGCGAGACCAAGCCCACTGCCATTTGAGAGGGTGAGTCAGCTCCCTGCAGCCTGGATCAGTTTCTAAGTCCTTCTGTCTCTTTATATCCCTGCTGTACCCCAGAAGCACATGCTTGAGAAACATGCACACAAGCACCTGCACTTCTTTTTGTCTGTCCTCCACCCTGCTAATGGACAGTTGACACCAGAGATGACCCACCCTCGTGCTTTCTGTGAGAAACAAAAGCTGGCCTTACCTTAGGGATGCACCCGTAACCGTTAGGTAACATTAGTTGGTTATTTAAATGTGTGTTTACCACTGTACACTGCCTACTCACTGGAGCGGTGAGTCTAGTGGAGATTGATATCAGTACTTGTGCTTTTTTATCTTTCTTTAAGCAAGAACAAACATGTTTTTCATTGGAGAGAGAGCTCAGTGTTTTTGTGGAAAGGTTAAAAGCAGCTTGTGGTTTGGATAGACGACAGGCGGCCTCTGGTTAAACATGAGCCAATTTGATGGTGATTGTTTGAAACAAGGACCGTATCTGCCTTCTCTCTCTGTCTTTTTCTTCTCTCTTTCTCACTTTAGCCCACTGTCAATCCTGCTAAAAGACCAGGATGTATTTTTATGCTAGTTTAAGCTAGTTGCTTTAGGTTAAGGACTCTTCTAGCTAATCAATAGGCGTAGCCATGCTGCTAACCAGCAGAATATGCTGGTTAATGAAAAAAAACAAAAAAACAATTCTGTAATAATTTACTGTTTACTAATTTACCGAACCTGTATGACTTTATTTCAAAAAGAGATATTTTGATGAATGTGCTGGTCATTCTTTTCCATGCAGTTAATGAATTTGACCTGGAGCTTTCAAGCTTCAAAAAGGATGCAAAATCACCACAACAGTATCTTAATACTAGTCCAAAACTATCAAAATCAGAAATGACAATTCAATACAACTGCACACCCTTGTTTAAAAAAAAGAAAAAAAAGAAATGATATAGTTTAAAATCTGGTTGAAGTTTACTGCCGAATGTATTGACAGGCATGTATGGTAAACTAAAAAACTTGTATGTCATGTATTTAAATATATTTCTAATTATGCATTTTTTATGCAATTACATAATATTGTAATGAAGTTGCAATTTAGTTAAAAATGAATGAAAATGTACTTTAAAATAAAACTTCTAATGTTACATGATTACAAAGTGCAATTTTAGTGTTTAGAAACAGTCATGAAAGTGTATTCTTTAAGTACACTTAAAGGAAGAGTTCACTTAAAAATGAAAAATCTGTAATTTACTCACCCGTAAGTTGTTTCAAACCTGTATGAATTTCTTTCTTCTGCTGAACACAAAGGAAGATATTTAGAAAAATGTCATTAACCAAACAGTTGATGTACCCCATTGACTTCCAGTAGGCAAAAAAATATATATAAAAAATAATAATAATAATAATACTATGGAAGTTAATAGGGCACGGAGATTAGGTTAATCAAATGTTTGGTTACTGACATTCTTCAAACCATATTATTTTGTGTTCAGCAAAGGAAAAAAAAAAAATCATACAGGTTTTAAACAACTTGAAAGTGAGTAAATGATGCAGAATATTATTTTTTAAGTGAATAATTCCTTTTATTTCATTAATACTAAATTATATTCAAGTACATTTAAAAAAATATATATATAATTTACAAATTTAATTAACATTTATGCAATTTGGCAGACGCTTTTACCCAAAGTGACTTACAATGCATTCAAGGTACACATTTACTTTCCCAGGGAATCGAAACCATCACCCTGGCGTTGCTAGTGCCACACTCTACTAATTAAGGTACAGGAAAGCTCAAACAGTATTTGACGGATTTTAAGTACACATTCAATGCAATACGCTTATTTCTCAGATAGAATGGCAGAAATGTTTATTTTTAACCATTCCATTAAGCTTATTCAGAAACCTGATGGAGACACTGGCACATCAGCATCCCCCAAACACAACATATGCTGGTGACAGGCTATGCTGGTCTTTTCATTAGGGAATAGAAAGATGTTAACTGTTTCTGTGTCACGTGTGGCTGTATTGTGTCATAACAGCTGTGCGCCTTTTAACATCCTCTGACTCACCAAACCTGTCAATTGTCCGCTAGGTAGGGATATTATACACCAGAGTTCATGACTGGGCCATGGCATTGTGCTCCCTTTGCTGTTTTCAGCCAACCGACCTGCCTTTCACAGTCTTGACTATGGAGACACGCTGTTCAAATAGCCCAGTGAGCAGCTGGTACAGGTAACACATTCAAAAAGACACGCAATGTGAGTAACTAAACACTGGCCTTTCTCAGTAATAAATGGTAAACGCCGACTCCAAAAACTCCAGATGTTAAACTGATAAGGATAAAAGAGAACAGGGAGTTTAGGATTCACTCAACCTGTCAAAAGTTTTTTTTGGGTAATAAAAGCATACCCTGCCTTTGATGGGACATGAGGGTATTGTGCTCAGTCTGTAGTGCAAACACTGGCTCACAAACCAAAGTAAAGAACAAAAAGTGAACAAGAAAGAGAAAGAAGTGAGAGTAAGTTAGTTTTTGGACTCCTCTGTCTTGGTTTCCACCTTGTTGACTTAACTCTCATCTTCCATTGATCCCTTTTTAAGTGCTTGTTCACTTGGACTGCAGGCTATTGATATCCTTAGGAGGTAAAAGGGCTATTCACTTTTTCCATCTTCTTGTTTTGTCTTTTTCTCTGAGAAGGAACTCACCTGGCATTTCAATTGAATCGACTGGTGTCCCAAAAGCAGAGAAAAAAAAGAAGAAAACCTTTTGACGAGTTGTTCTTCTCACAACAGCGTCTTGAGTTACTAACTCCATCTCCTAGCTCTCAAGCTAATGAGTCTCTGAGTGACATTTTGCTAATTTCACAAGACAGGCTCCACAGATATGTGTCTTTCAGTCATGTCTTGGTTTCTTTGAGAACTGACATCTTTTCTAACTTGTTTTTTTTGTCTCTACACACTGTCAATTTTCAAATCAGCCGATAAAGACTGACACCCAGTGAAAGACGAGCATTAGCAGGAATCGCTAGAGCGGACACTAGCATTGTTGCTTTCACCGAAACATGAAGTTTATTATTTCATTTCAGAAAACTTTGCATGGTGTGTGTCAAGGTACAGTCTTCTTGAGGTTTGTTTAGGAGTTAGCCAAGGTAAATATGAGCCAAACATCTGACTGTGTGCTGTTGAGGTGATTTGTTTGCACGTTTGGCTAATGCTTTAATGATTTAGCCACACAAAAGCAGTGAGTCAAACCTGGAAACAGACTTTTGTGATGTTCTGTTTATAAAAACTTTCCTCGACTTTTCAAACTGAAATACTCCTCCACAACCATGGCTTTCTTGAAGTCATAATATTTCATAAGAGTTGTCAGAAGCCTTTGCTTACATGACTCCCTGAAAGCATCTTTTTGTTGGCTTTGAAACGCCTCTGTCAGCAGTGTTCGGACAGTTGGTCCATACGATGTGGCCCTATATCAATTTTCTTGAGTTTTATGTGCAAATCCACTTTAAAGTCCTCCTTTGAGACTGGACTGACCACTATACATCAACAAGTTACGCTCCATTAAAGGCTGGAATGTGCTTTAACTGTCTGTGTAGCGCTAGCTACTTGGGGACCCTGCAGTTTATTGTTTACAGTACATACAGTAAAGGTAAAGAAGCTAAAACGGCAAATTAGTTTTTTTCAGTAGGTACAAGAACCACTCTCATACCTAAATGCTTGCTCTGTAATGTTTCACATACTGCATACTACAAAATTTTAAGTGATAGATCACCAAAATTGTGAAAATTCATCATTCACTCGACCTTCATGTTGTTCCAAACCTGTAAGTTTCCACATCTTATCTAAACTTTGAACATTTCAGTTTATCGTGTTACACTTGATGTTCCAAACTTGCTTTGGCTCATGTGACTGACTATGTTAAATAAATAATCAATAAGGGTTTAATTAATTTAAAAAAAATGTGTACGCTTTTGGAAAGTTATGGTTGCAAACTCTCTTGGCCTCCCTACGCTAGAATTTTGAGAGTGATTCATTTTATTTATTTTTTATCTTTTGTGTGTGTGTGTATAAGTAGTGACTCACACTGTTTTGAAATATTACGTGTTGAAGAGCAACTCTTAAGTCACGCAATGTTCTCTCTCATAAAATTTAAACAAGTGTAAATGTCAACAGCATCATGTATATCTAAAGGACTGATGTCTGTCAGGTAAAACCTGAATTTAGTGATTTAATCAGCCTGCTATTCTATTCCAACCGTTTCTTCTGTTTGGAGGCTTTTATAAATATTTAGGATATACATAGTGTTAAATTTCAACTAACGTTTAATTGTGCAACGTTCAAATATTTAGAAGTGTGTAAGTTGTTCAAACGGCCCATGCTCACTGTATGCTCGCAAAAGAGCAACATGGAACATTCTTCAAAATGTCTAATTTTATGTTTAATGGTAAAAAAGAAAGAAGGGTGAGTAAATGATGACAGAATTTTCTGGATGAACAGTTTTTTTTGGAATGAACTGTCCCTTTAACCTTAAAATCCTCCTGAGCTGAATGTTCGTTTGCAACTGTGGTTACATGGACTGTGTCTGACCTGACCGGAGGACTGCATTCCCCCCCACCAGCACAGACACAGAACTCAAACTAATGACTTTTCTTTCCTCACTCCCTCACAGGAAGATGATAAGAACACCATCAACCAGGTTCACCTGAGGCCAGTCACTGTACGAGAGTCCTTTAATCACTCTCTCACTCTCTCTCTCTCTCTCTCTCTCTCTCTCTCACTGACGTTTTTTTTTTTTCTCTTCTTTCTGCTTCTCGTCACATCTCATCTTTTCTCTTCTGGCTGCAATTAATGACATTGCTTTATCAGACTGGTTTGTCCTTAGAAGATGCACTGAAGATTAACATCCATGTCTCGTAAGGCCTCTTAATGAGCTGACCTCCTGAAAAAGATGAAGACCACTGGAGATAAGATGAAGATAGTATGTGTGCAGTCCACATGGCCGTGCTTATCTAATAGAACTGATGCAATCCACATCATGTCATGCCAAGCCAAAAATAGTCTCTCTCTCTCTCTCTCTCTCTCTCTCTCTCTCTCTCTCTCTCTCTCTCTCTCTCTCTCTCTCTCTCTCTCCCCGTTCATGCCAGATCATCTCATTGCAGCTCATTTCCAGAGAGGTTTTTGGGGACAAGGGGACTTCCATCTGCAGTTTATAAATACCAGCAAGGTCAAAACATTCTGAATTATTTAAGTAAACAGGACATGCAGAGAATTAAAGTCTGTGTGTTCTTTTTTTTTTTTTTAATAAATGGCTGCTGTTTTCATGTGTTGTCATAAAGCACCAGGTCCATTTTTTTCCTTCAATAAGTTCCTGGTTTTGTTGACTCTTCAAATGCCTGCGAGTCGTTTATGAGGTCATATGTCATGTGTTGAACAATTAAAGATGCATGCTAAAATTAGAGCACTGCTGGATTTTACTGTCCCCACCTGCAATGGGTCCAGCAATGTTTTCCCATAAAACCCTGCGGGGCAGAGATTAAACTATGACTAGCCAAGACTTTCATTATATACCAATATTATCTGTGTTATTTATTATCATCTGCTCAAATGTTCCTCTCTGTGTGTGTGAGACAAAAGCTCCATTTAGATGGGATTAGTTCTCTAAACCCTTATTAACATTGGACGTCTGTGATGTCATTTACTGATTCTGACGCGGTTGGGATCTCTGTAGTTACAAAGATGGCAGTGTTTGTTTTCTGAATGTCGACATTATGGAAGGTCATGTGCTTTGGTTGTGAATAATTATATAATTAGAACATGAAGTATATATTTAAAGGGACAGTTCGCCCAAAACTAAAAATTACTAACCTACTTGTCATTTCAAACCTTTCCTGATTATCATTATATATATATATATATATATATATATATATATGTGTGTGTGTGTGTGTGTGTGTGTGTGTGTGTGTTTTTTGTTGTTTTTTTGGTCCATACACTGTAAGTCAATGGTAACCAAAACTCTTTGGTTACAACATTCTTCATAAGATATAATTTGTGTTCCTCAAAATAAAGAAATTCATATAGGTTTAGAACAGGGGTGTCCAAACTCGGTCCTGGAAGGCCACTGTCCTGCAGAGTTTAGCTCCAACCCCAATTAAAAACACCTGAACCAGATAATCAAGATCTTACTAGGACTTGATTATCTGGTTCAGGTGTGTTTAATTGGGGTTGGAGCTAAACTCTGCAGGACAGTGGCCCTCCAGGACCGAGTTTGGACACCCCTGGTTTAGAATGACATGAGTGCGAGTAATTCTTTAAAGGTGCAGTTTAATATTGAATTTTAGGCTCTCTGTTGCCATCTTTGTTTGAAACATAAATTGCAAGTGTGCAGATGGTTCGTGCCTTCCTCTGCAAACTAGATTAATGTAATAAATTTGATTCACATCATTTGATTCAATTATTTGAACACTGATTTTATATAATTCTTGTGTAGATTATTATTATTATTATTATATACATTTTTTTTATTGTTTACTGGCTTTTTTACCTTTATATTAGGGCTGCAGAAAAATGACTGAATAAGCCCGGGGAGCGAAAGTGGCTATGGGACCGGGACATAACCCAGGCCGAATCCGAACCTAGACCAAGCACAACAGCCCCACTACACTTTTGTAGCAGCCCACCGCCCCGTTTCACAGTCCTGGTTATAATATATATTTTAAGGAAAGACATTAATTAAGGTGAGAATGGATGCTTCTATTACAGTGATCATATTGAGCAGTTAGCAGGATCTGGCTCTCCTTATTGATTTAATTTTGTTATGTCGGATGGGATGCCAGCTGGCAGTAATTCTAAACGGCAACTGTTGCTGGTCCGTTTTACCCAGAAAGTTAGCTAAAAAGGTGCAGAAATGTAGCTTCAGTTACACCATTTGACAACGGTCTAAATAAATGAGAAGTGCTGTGAAAATACAAAAAAACGAGCCCCTGGACTAAAGAGAGATATTGCGTCTAATGATTTCATATAACTATTTTAATATAGGAATAGTCCTTGAATTCCCCCTTCAAACAGTTATTGAACCCATCAAACTTTTAACCATTTGTGTATGACAGTTCTTTGAAATAGAAACGAGAATGATAAAAGATGCACATCTTTGATCATTTTTACTCTTTACAGTAAAACATTTCCACATCGTTAATGTTTACCTATAACGCGTCGGTCAGTCAGACTCCTGCACATTAAACTTCTTTGCAGTCACAACACCACAAACTCATCTGACTGACATGTTGTCAAACACAGGCACTCAGAGATTAGGCTGCTCTTATCTACATAGCTGAGCTGCTGAATCAGCACTGTGAAGTGCTAGACTGAGCATGCTCTCACAACTGACGCCTGGCTCAGGGTGGCAGTTGTTTATCTCTGCAGGATGTTAGTCAGGGCCCCCGGGAGCAGGGTTATGGAACAGGCATGTCTACAAGAGCTTCTAGAGGAGTCCTGGGTGTCATAACACTGACTCATGACCCAGTACTACAGGAGGCCACAGCATCAGGCATACATCCTTGTTGACTCAAAAATCCAGTGTGGAGAGACGAGCTCATGAAATAACAATCACAGTATGAAAGATGAAAGCCATCCAATCCTCCAGCCCTTGACTTTCCTTAAGACTTTCGGCATGAACTGAAACCACAGCACTTCTGCCAAGCAGCTGTTCAGGTCATGCCAAAGGGAACTTCAGAACAAACCAATGTAGTACGTTTAGACTAATCAAAATCATTTCTTAAATCCCTGAAATACTGACTTTTGATTTATTTAACGGTGCTCTAAGTAATTTCATTTTTGTAAGTACTCTCTAATGCTTCATAATTTATAGAACTGAATCAAAGACATGGTGGTAAACTTAATGTAAGTCTATTCAAATGACTTAAAATGTCATGTAGTAACTCTCATGTATGGAACTCTACGCTGCGTCCATTTTTGGTGACACTATGGGAACGGTATAAAAACTGTGCCATACAGACGAATGCCTGTCCTTATGTGAATCACCTGAGCACAGCTTATGACGAAAGCACTTGGGACCCAGGTGTAGAGTCCAAATCCAAACTATAAAATTTGACAAATGTGTGCGTGGAAGACCATCCCGCTTTAGACCATTATGCTTTAGACCATTACACACTTCCTGGAGGGAAACTCCTGACATAAGAGCCTTAAATGCTGCCATACTTCTGGTGGAATGGGCCCTCACAGCCAGAGGCGAAGGAAGGTCACGAACCTTGTAGGCCTTAGAGATAGCCTCCACTATCCACTTACTTAATGTCTGCTTGGAAGCTGGGGAACCCTTTCTGTGTGAACCGAAGCATATCAACAGCTGCTCTGATTTAGACCATTGAGCTGTCCTGTGAATTTAACATTGAAGGGCTCTAACAGGGCAAAGCAAATTTAGCTTCTCATGGTCTGCCGACACAAAAGGAGGAGGCAAAGCTGGACGCGTGAGGGAGAATCAGAGCAGACAGTGTGTTGTCTCCTCGTATGTAAACAAGCCCACTTCCGCCTGGCCAAACTTCTTCCAAATTAACTCCTCCACCTTGGGGTGGAGTCTCCATTTCCCGGGCCTCAGTCCCTGCCTCGACAGGATGTCTGCTGATTTATGTATGAGACTACTGATGTGTTGTTTGAGCGGACAAGAACATGATAGCCTCTAAGGTCCGGTAAGTAACTCAGTGCAAGAAATATAGCCATCATCTCCAAGGAATATTTGTGCCACAAAAGATGAAGAACCCGAGTTGAGTGGCCGCCTAGAACTGCAGCCCAGCCTGAACGGGCCGTCTATCCGTCAAATCCGTCGTTAGTGTCTTGCGATGACGAGGCCCCTAACACAGGTCCCTGGGACAGAAACCAAGGCATCTTCCACATCACAAGGGTACTAAGGCATCTGCATGTAACCCTGATGGTGTGGAATGGGTTGCCGTTGCCCCATCAGGGAGAACCCCTTGGTTTTGAGCCACCGCTGTAATGGTCTCATTTACAGTAGGCCAAAAGGAATCACGTTGGACGTAGCTGCCATGAGTCCCAACAGTCTCTGAAACTGTTGAAACACAGTGAGCGCTTTGCCTAGTTTGGTCCTGCCAACGGCTAAAAGGATCAACTCGATACGAGCAGAGGACAGTTATGCCTGCATAGTAGTTGAGTCCCAAAGTACCCCTAGAAAAGTCTCTGTAGTTGAGTTCAGCCTTAACCTCAGACACCTTATGTGAGCGAGGATGACATCTCTATGCAGAATCATCATCTCCTCTGACTGAGCCAGAGTCTTCTATGTAGTTGAGAATATGAATGCCCTGGAGTCGCAACGGAGCCATCTATGTACTTTGTGAAGGAGTGGGGTGACAATGCTAGGGCGAAAGGAAGAATGCAGTATTAGTATGCTTTACCCCCGAAAACGAACCTAAGAAACTTCCTGTGTTGAGGAAGGACGGATATATGGAAGTATGTATCCTTTAGATCTATCGTGACAAACCAGTCCTCGATTTAAGACCTGGTAAGGCTGATAGTTAACATCTTGAACCTGAACACACTCAGAGTACGGTTCAATTGCCCAAGATCTAGTATGGGACACAATCCCCCATTTTTCTTGGGAACTATGAAGTACTGGCTATAAAACCTGGAGTCTCTTTCGGGAGGATGAATACGTTCTATAGCCTCCTCTGCCAAAGAAACTAAACCTCCTGTTCCAGCACCTGAGTCTGCTCTGGCCTGACTATTGTGGACAGTACTCCCTTGAACAGGGTAAATTTAACTGAATTCTTTACCCTCTTTTAGAAGGCTGCAATGGGATTTGGATCCCGCGGGACCCAGCGCAAATCTCGCGGGAGCGGCCGGTTTTACCTTTGCTGCGTGTAGGAGTGGGTGGTCAAAAAGAACAGCGTGGGTCCAAGAAGGAGTCAACAAATAAAGTTCACTGCAGTCGATAAGTAACATTCTCTTCCTCCATAGCAGGCTAGGCCAAGTGATTCATTTTTAATGTACAATTAAAGTATGAAATAATGTATTTGATTATGTACATTTAAATGTATTAACTTTAAATGTAATATCGAATCACAACTCTACAGTTAAAATTAGAATCAAGTACTTTACATGTGCTTAATATATGACATTAAAACAAAGTGCACTTTTTAATACATTTAGACGTTAATACAAAGTGTACTTAAGTGTGTTTAACCACAGATCTAGCCAATCATCACTCGACATATGGAGTATATAAATCTGGTTAACACCCATTACTACGTTAGCAGATACTAATGCCGGCGTTCACCCCCATCCTCCCCACCACCATCAGGTCGGTCCCTGTCCATCCATTTGTGGTAGTATCTGCTACCCTCCGGATTTGGATTACGGACAGGGCCTATGCAAAATAACTTTATCATTTAATCTATTTGATACTAATTTGCAACACAACACAATCAGTATACTGCAAGCAAAGAGTCAGGTGGGCAAGTGCCTGCCCTTGGATTGGTGGAAGCTAGCCTTTCTAGTAAAACAACAGAAGTTTACCAGTATGGCTGCACATTCGTTGTGTTTTTGATGCTGGGTACCCAGCTGGCATCATAACTAACTTAACCAGCAAGACTACCTTGGCCAAAGTTCTCCATACTTTCATTGTCTGAGCCTCTAGTATGTCCCTCATTAGCGTAGATTGTCCTTATCTCTCCTTATTTCCTCAAGACCTAGGCACCCTTGACTGGTAATAAGGGCTTCTCTTTTTCACGCTTGACCTTTTTCTCTGACCCTGAATATAAGCTGCTAAGCACTAATTTCATTATTGGGTGAAAGGTCATGATACCTGTGCTCTCAGGGCCCTGCTCTAATCAGCCGCTGTGTAATAGTGAGTGTCCAGTTACACCCCCTGTCTCTGATGCTAATGACTATGTTTGGGGTCACAGGGCAAAGATCAGGGGTCAGGTCAGAGGGCTGGGAACTTGGGGCGATGCAGATCTATGCAGGAAAGCGGGTCATCCCAGATGGTGAGAAGTATACTTTTGCTCCGGCAGCCATCTGATGGTTATGAAAATCGAGCAAAATTAGATTAGCACATGGCGAGAGACCATTCATATGTGGACAGGATCAGTTTTTGACTTAAATAATGTCTATTAAATTGTCAATTTTTCTAAAGTTTAATTGCAAGGTTAAGAAAATTCGAAGAAGTTAATATGAATATCATGAAAATGAGCATACACTGTACACTACAGTTCAACGGTTGGTAAGATTTTTAAAAATATATATATTTTTTGAAAGAAGCCTCTTATACTCACCAAGGCTGTGATCAAAAATACAGTAAAAACAGAAATATTGTGAAATATTATATTTATTTATTTAAGGTGTAATCTAGCCCTGTAATGGCAAAGCTAATTATTATTTAACAGCTATTCTCCTGTCTTTAGCATCATTTGATCCTTCAGAAATCTTTCTAATATGTTGATTTGGTGCTCAAGAAATATTTCTGATTATTATCAATGTTGAAAACAGTTATGCTACTTTATATTTTTGTGGAGACAATGATACATTATTTTTTCAGGATTCTTTGATAAATAAATATATATATATATATATATACTGTTGGCGCATTTATTAGAAAATGGAAGAAGTTCAAGATGACGGTCAATCTCCCTCGGTCTGGGGCACCATGCAAGATCTCACCTCGTGGGACATCAGTGATCATGAGGAAGGTGAGGGATCAGCCCAGAACTACACGGCAGGACCTGGTCAATGACCTGAAGAGAGCTGGGACCACAGTCTCAAAGATAACCATTAGTAACACACTACGCCGTCATGGATTAAAATCCTGCAGCGCACGCAAGGTCCCCCTGCTCAAGCCAGCACATGTCCAGGCCCGTCTGAAGTTTGCCAATGACCATCTGGATGATCCAGAGGAGAAATGGGAGAAGGTCATGTGGTCTGATGAGACAAAAATAGAGCTTTTTGGTCTAAACTCCACTCGCCGTGTTTGGAGGAAGAAGAAGGGTGAGTACAACCCCAAGAGCACCATCCCAACTGTGAAGCATGGAGGTGGAAACATCATTCTTTGGGGATGCTTTTCTGCAAAGGGGACAGGACGACTGCACCGTATTGAGGGGAGGATGGATGGGGCCATGTATTGCGAGATCTTGGCCAACAACCTCCTTTCCTCAGTAAGAGCATTGAAGATGGGTCGTGGCTGGGTCTTCCAGCATGACAACGATCTGAAACACAGAGCCAGGGCAACTAAGGAGTGGCTCCGTAAGAAGCATCTCAAGGTCCTGGAGTGGCCTAGCCAGTCTCCAGACCTGAATCCAATAGAAAATCTTTGGAGGGAGCTGAAAGTCCGTATTGCCCAGAGACAGCCCCGAAACCTGAAGGATCTGGAGAAGGTCTGTATGGAGGAGTGGGCCAAAATCCCTGCTGCAGTGTGTGCAAACCTGGTCAAGAACTACAGGAAACGTATGATCTCTGTAATTGCAAACAAAGGTTTCTGTACCAAATATTAAGTGCTTTTCTGATGTATCAAATACTTATGTCAAGCAATAAAATGCAAATTAATTACTTAAAAATCATACAATGTGATTTTCTGGATTTTTGTTTTAGATTCCGTCACTCACAGTTGAAGAGTACCTATGATAAAAATTACAGACTTCTAAATGCTTTGTAAGTGGGAAAACCTACCCAAATCGGCAGTGTATCAAATACTTGTTCTCCCCACTGTATATATATATATATATACATACATACAGACAATGCTGCTGGGTGACAGTGACAGCATATACCAGATACCAGGATCTGCAGCTGCTCAAAGTATATTGTAGTTGTAAAATATAAAACACATGGGAAGATCTAACAGTTTGGTCAAGGATAATAAAAAAAAAAACATAGCAGCAACCCTGAATTTCTTTAGTAAAAACTTGCTCAGTCATAGTTTTATTTTATTTTTTATTTTTTAAACCCAGTCAACTGTTTGAATAACCGTTTGAACGTGCAGCTGCTAGGTTTGGTTGGACACAGTTTGAATGCATGACTTTGTGAGAATAAAGCTGGAAAATGACAGGACATGGACCATCGCATCTTCCCAGAAGCATGAGTGCCCTGCACAGCAGGTGTCTAAATATTATCAGTTTTTCCGCAGAAGAGTCTAGGCCAGTAGCAGAGCTGCAGTCTGGGTTCTAGGGTCTGTGTATCGTGCTCGGTCCCATTCCCTGCCTGTGTTAATGAAGTGCTGACATTAATGCCCAGACTGGCTCACTGCAGGCCCTGCTCAGGATTGATGACGTGGTCACTGTGGAGAGAGGCTGTGGCTGCTGTTTAGAGTTATGAGTGATGGATGGGGACCCACTGTTTTCAGCTCATTGGCCTTAACATACTGTTCCATTAGATGTTAAAAAACATTTAATCAAGCCACGCATAACGCTAGACCAATGCAAAAAGGGAGTTCGTATTCAGGTGTCCTGAGCCTAAAATGTTCTAGTTACACTTTATTTTAAGGTGTCTTTGTTACAGTGTAATTATGCATTTAAGTACTGAGTAATGTTAATTAACATGTACTTACTATTGATGTTAGGTTTAGGGTTAGTTGCATGTAATTATGCATATTTTATAGTTATAAGCACTATAGAAACTATAGTAATTGATGTATTATTTTAATTTAATACTGTGAAGCTGCTTTGATACAATCTGTATTGTGAAAAGCGCTATATAAATAAACTTGACTTGACTTGACTAGTAACTAAATGCAACATATGTAACAATGACACTGTAAAATAAAGTGTTACCAATGTTTTTGACTGTTCTTATGGACAAGAGGAATTTCAGAACAAAGTTTTTTTTTCACTTCAAACACTTCATTATAATTTTCATTAGTAAGTGAAACACACACACACACGCACACACACACACACACACACAACTACTGTATATATATATATATATATATGTTGTGTTTAGCAATTAATGTATGATGCTAAAGGCACAGAAAGGAACACTTTACCTTCAAATTAAAATAAATTCAAAGATCAAATTATATTATAAATATGCAATGCCCATGATCTTGGAGGGGATAGAGCTCTTCACCAACACTCACTGATTCCTGTTTGTCTTAATGAGATCCAGACTCAATAATTATAATGTGGACTTTATTACCTTTCATTTCATCCAGCCACAACTTCATGTCATTTCCACAGCACTGCACTTAAACGATACTAATGAAAACAAGCTCATTAGGATATAAGGAATGGCTACAAGCCAATTAATTGCTGCTGAAGTTTGCTCAGTTAAAGTTATCCATTGACTTGATGAACTTCCCTTTTTCATGTTGTTTTCAGTTGAGTAAACCAGTCTGGAAACAGTAAAATATGATCTGTTGATCTTTGAAAAGGTTGATTAATGTTCAATCTAACATGGTGACATACATTGAGTTTAAAACATTGAGTTTATCTTGCTTTCAAGGCCATCTGGGAAGACAGAGGAACATTGTCATTGGTGTATAGTTGTGAAGTGCTTGGGGAGGCATGGAAAGGGAGAGCGCTCTTGTGAGTATGTGTGTGTAATAAGAGAAGACCATGTCACACTGAGAAAAAGAGGAAGAGATGTGCGTGAGAGAGAAGACACAAATTGCCACATAGACATAATGGCAACCTTAAACTTCCTCTCAAAAGTGGTCATGTGCTTCTGTGGACCTGTCATTTGCTAATCGGACTGACGGGATTGGTAGTTTTGGACTTATACTGGACTAATAACAACAAGAAAAACAGTTCTACTTTTGGCAAATGTAAAGGCCCTTTCACACCTAAACTGAAGTGAATAAGCCTTAGGCTGTAGGAAATGAAAATGCAAATTCACACAGTAGAAGGTGCATCTCAAACAAACGTATTGCCTGGATTGCAGAAGTAGAAAAAAGTTCAACACTCTTACTTAAGCAATAACAACAAAAAAGAAATGAAAGACAAATGTGATGTTTTTCATTGTATAAGTCATTGCTTATTCATATGCTTGAACTGTAAAGTCAAAGGTCAGAAGCAAAGACATTGGTTAATACAGTGAGATTAAGTATAGTATATTAAGTTTAGTAAAGTAGATTTATGTAATTTAATACATTTAACTATTGCAGGGTTGCGTAATATTCTGAGTTTGCTGTTCACTGTTGTTATTCATTTTGAGGAATAATGAATCTGTCTTTGTGCAAGTGAGATGAGTAAATACATGCTCACATTTAGTCTAGAACTACAATAACCATGTTTACACAGCACACACACAACGCCTCTGCACCTTACTCCTGTTTTCTCTCAACAGGGGATGTGAGAGATGTCAGTCAATAAATGGGAAAAAGTAACATGCGTTATTTTATTGTAAATTTAAAAGTAATGCGTTACTTTAAAAAAAGTAATCTGATTATGTAACTTGCGTTACTTGTAATGCCCCCATCACTTTTAGTCAGCCAGCAAGATATAAAAATCTGTGGTTCCCTAACTCTAACAGTTTCAATAAGATTCTATATAAAAAAACAATAAAAAAAACCTGCCTAACCAGCCTGAACTGGTAACAGCTGGTTTAAGCTGGCCTGGCCAATGTGGTGTTAAGCTCGTTTATCAAGTTAATCAGTTGGCTTCTGACAAACCAAGGGGTATTCCAGAAAGCAGGTTATATGTTCCAGGGTTAGTTTACTTAAGAGGTTTTCAGTGCATACATGCCTTATTGATGAGGCATAGTGTATACATATAGTCATATTTTTTTGTCAAGTCATGTCCCCTTTATTTATATAGCGATTTATACAATACAGATTGTTTTTAAAGCAGCTTTACAATGATAACAGGGAAATAATACATTTTGGATGTTGTTCAGCTTAAGTCAGTTCAGTTCACATTTAAACTAAATGTGGAAGCAAAATGTCTAAACATGAAAAATAAACTTTTATACAGCCATATTATCTTTGTAAGCAGACTGTTCTTTAATTCAATCATTTTTTTTATGTTTGTGTATGTTTATCATCAAACAAACAATATCATTCTTGTTTAAAGTAATAAAAACTGATTAACGATTAAAAGACAAGATAAAAAAAAAATCTTGCACAGTAGGTGGCGATATGTACTACAAAGAATGTAAATCAGTGTTAAACAAAAGAAGAAGAAAGAAGTATGGAGCACGTCCGTTTCTATGGTGTCTCTTGGATTCGGCACTCTGTTGAGAATGTGTTCATCGTGAACATACTCTGAGTTGACTAAATTTACTCCCAGTCACGTTTTTCGAAACTGATTACCACAAGGAAAAAGAAATTAAGCTGGTCTTCCAGTTTGGTCAAGCTGGTTTTAACTGGTCTAAATTGGTCACCCAGTCGGTCTCAGGCAAACCAGACCAGCTGGACCAAACTGTTTAATTCCAAGCCTGCAAGCCCACACATACAGTGTTCAAATAATACGAAGCACTAGCTTGATCAGGTTCATTTTATTAGGGTTGAAAACTTGAAGCTAAAGTTTTTTGAAGGTTTTTTTTTTTTTTTTAACAGCAGGAAAGTGTGTCTGTTATAACATCCCTTGCAGTAAAGCTGGTAATGCAGCTTGTGCTTGCACTGTGTAATGAATTGCGTTCTGGGACATTTCTGAATGTTTGAATGTTTGCGTAGCTAGCGATTGCCTTCATATAACCTTGTAGAGTGTGAAAAGTCCTATATCAGTCTAGGTCTCTCGACAATCATCACATGTTGTATAGTAAGCACTTTTTGCCTGGTTTAGCTGGATAACTGTTCAATCCAGCAGGAAAACCATGCATACTGAATCAGTTGAATTGGTATCTCTTAAATGTGTTTTTGTTGTGTCTGTGATGCAAAGTAAATGAAAGTCCTTTACGCCGTCAACAGCTGACGAAATGTAAGGCTCGTTCGTGTGAGCAGGCTGTCTGGGTGTTAAAAAGGCCCTTGAGGACCCTCCTTTTCTCAAACGCCTCTCCCCATTCCCCCTCCCTCCTTCCACCCTGTTTCTGGCTGAAAGCATCCCACCCAAAATGCATCTGTTACTATGGCAACAGCCCCCCTCTAGGGGGACGGGTACCATCATTAAGAAGCTGCTGCTCCTATCAGTGTGCGGCTGAGACTTCAGCCCAAATCTGGGCGCCCTCCTCCCCGAACACCAGTGCCATCTTGACACAGACTCCGTGACAAACACACCTCCGTTTACACACATCAACATCTACGTTATTTTGACATTTTTCTTATCGCTCAGCTGGGGAGAAATTGTCTCCGCAGTTCTACGTGTAATTTCCAGAGACTCTGAATGACAGTGTTTTGTCACTACCAGGGTGTGCGGGTGGAAAGAGTATTTCAGGAGGTGTTAAAAATACAGTGTTGTTTGCTTTGGGCTCCTTGGGTTAAATGAACACCATCTGTTGACCGGAGAGGCCTATGGTTCTGGAATATGTGAATATCAATTAGTTGCAGTTTTTGTGAATCTCGGCTGTAACAAGATGCTCCGTATTCACACACAGCTTCAGGATGTGGAAGGAGGTGTGTGTGTGTATATGTGTGTGTGCCGACAAGCGGCATTCTTAATTAAACCTAATTGATATGCATGGAAAAGGCCTGATATCTGTTTGCGAATTTGACTGTTATTGTGAGCATATGGTGCCTTAGACAGGGGAGATGGTCCCTTTTCTTCCCCTCTTGATAAGAGGCCCTCTTTGGGGCCGGGCCCCGACTATGAGGCGAGGGTGGGGCCCTGGCAGTGCTTTTGCCATCTTTCTTTTATTTTATTAACCCGTCTATTACTTTATAACACTGCTTTTTCTTTCCTTTCCATCTACTCTCAGTTTTCATTCTTTATCCATGTCTTTTTTCTAAACCTTCTTTTATCACTTTATCTCTCTCTCTCTCCCTCTCTCTCTCTCTCTCTCTCTCTCTCTCTCTCTCTGTCTTTCAGTCTCATTAGGACAGATGGAGGAAGAGTGTTTTTTGTCTGCTAGGTCAATGTGAAGTTATTAACCTGCGCAGATTGCACTCCTTCCCCTAGTCTTATTTTTATCTCAATTCTTCGAATGAAGGAGTGGGGGAGAGAAAAGTCAACTGTTTTTCGGTGTTTGCTAAAGGTTTTAAAACTCTGACTCCGAGTATTAAATTTCTGTGATTCAGCTATCGATTTTTGGACTTTGCTAACTTTTTACTTCAAGAAATTTATGGGAGAAATGTTTGGAAATCTCCTATTGACTTACACTGTTTTACACAGCATTCAAAAGAAACCAACAGCAATTATGTCATAGTAAAATATATGCAAAAAATACATCACAATTCAAATCTTTTTTTATTTAAAAAAAAAAAAAGAAAAAAAAAAAGAAGACATGAAAATGGGGGGTAGTGGGTGTGTGTTATTTTTAGGGCACAATCCCATTGGTGGCAGATTGTTACATCTTAAAAAAAATATATAAAAATGCAATGTCATTGTACCATATACTACAAAAAAGTCGATTAAGAATATACAGTAATTGTGAATCAGTCCAAAACTTCACATGGGACATGCTGGCAGGGAACCAAGCCAGAAGGTTTGTGGTTTTGAAGATTAAAACCTAAACTTGCCTAAAACTACAACACTATTTTGCCATGAATGCACGTTTTTTGCTTAATGAAATTTTAATCTATTTTTTTGCGCTGCATCTGTTGACGGATAATGTTTCCTCCACGTTACCCATTACAGATCAAATACACTATTCTCTCTTTTCCACAGGTGTCTTCTCAAGTGTTTTTATTTTTATTCTTGACAACATTGCTTCGTTAGTGCTGCTCCTTACCTCCGAGCACTGCTATCTTCTCTATTCTTCATGCTAATGCTCCTCTGTTATTGTGTGTATGTCTGTGCCTCGGGCCTATCACATCTCTGCGTGTGTGTGAAACCTGTGTGTGAAACTGCTGTAGTCAGCATTCTGCGAGATACCGAGTCCCTTGTGGTTAGTAAACAACACACTCCTGCGGGCCGAAACTGTTTGAGAGGGCGATCCAGGAGCAGAGGAGAAACAGACTGAAGAACAGAGAGAATATTAACGGCATCTGGGATATGTAGTTTGTGTATTCTCACAGCCATTTGACATGAGTTTTGTATGTGGCATTTGCCTGTTTATGTGCTAACGTTTTCTTCTCACAATGTTTCTCTGACCCGTTTTTCCAGAACAGTGATTCACTGCTTACTTTGGAAAGTAAACACTAAACACAGTTTTAGATTCCTTGTGGGAAGTTTTATTGCCCTGTCACAGCCCATGAGACTATAGTCTCAGTTATGTTTAATTTGAGTACTTTAGGAGAAATACAGTAAATGAGACAATCGTTGGCACAGAATAGTACTATAAAACGATCAAATTATTGTGGTATAGCTCAGATAATTTGGTCTTAGTGCAATTTGATAAGACCCATTGAAAATGTGCCAAGCAGGAAACTTAAATAGTCAATGACATGATGCTCTTTTTTGTCTAATTATTCAGTAAACTTTTAAAACACAATTCCCACATACAATGACTTGAATACACCTCTTCTGCAATGAGAATGTATTAAATGTATGCATAAAAAATATTTTTTAGGGCATACATTTGAAAAAAATGCACTGTGATGCAACTGTCCTGATAAAATAATGAAGAAAAAAGCTCTTTAAATTATTGACCAGAAAAAAAATATTTTACCAGTATAATATAATATACAGTTTAGTTGAAGTATATATATATATATATATATATATATGAAGAGTTCAGATTCAAAAGCCTCTAAGTGCCATCTGAAATTTTCTTCTAGAATGATCATTTTTATAAAGCTCATATATTTAAGTTCAGTAATTTCACTTAAATGACAATTAATAGGTCATTTTCATTGCCATTTAAGTGAAATTACTGAACTTATATATGAACTATATATATATATACTGCGGTTCAGAAGTTTAGGATTGGTAAGATTTTTTATGTTTTTAAAAGAAATCTCTTATGCTCACCAAGGCTGCATTTATTTGATTAAAAATACAACAACAAGGAAAAAAAAATTGATATAGTAAAATATTATTACAAATTAAATAACTGTTTTCTGTTTTAATTTATTTTAGAATGTAATTTATTCCTGATGGCAAAGCTGAATTTTCAGCATCATTACTCCAGTCTTCAGTGTCACATGATCCTCCAGCAAATCATGATTTGCTGCTCAAGAAACAGCATTATTATTATCAATGTTGAAAACACTTAAAAAAGGCAATGGTATCAAGAGATTCTCAAGGTCATCAAGTCTATTCAAATTTCTGATTTGTACAATGCCACATATATGTATCTTTAGGAGAAACCATATAATTTGTAATTGTCTGCCGTTAACTGTCTAGATTTATGAAAACCGGATAGAATTATTAGAAATTTGAGTGTATATTAATTTAACAGTTATAAGCACAGTTCACGTATTATTCTCATATGAAGGGTTTATTTAAGCAATGACTTTATAATGGTGATTAAGTCCTGCGGACAGAATGAGAACTATTCCAGCAGGTCATACAGGAGTACAACTTTACTTTTCTGGCCACATCCTGAACGAATGTAAAATGAGGATGCAATCTTTTAAACCCCTAATTTTTAAACTCCAATTATTTTCCCTTCCTGCCCATTTCTGCTGGGAGCTCTCTTGAGTCTGCCCTGCACTTCCACTCATCTCCCTCAGATTGTCAGTCCATGTCCATTTTTCTCCCAGCGGCCTTCCTGACGTTCTATTGAGGTTGAGTGCACAGAGTTGAGTGGTAGTCGATAATGAGGAACAAAGAGGACAAACCCGATACTGAATATGGCTGATTGTAATTGTGTGATGAGGATGAAGCTCTTCCCCAGGATTGATTGCAGGTGGTAGGTGGAGAGACTTTGATTCCATTTGATTCTCAGCAGAGAGCTCCTTCTCCATATCAACCTAATCTCCACTCTGTAGGACATCTGCCCACTCTCTGCGTGTGTGTACTTGAGTGAGACCACAGACACGAAATAGCTCAGCACATGTACTGATTCCATCCACCAAGTCGATGTGTGGCTCACATAGAGTCAATGTGTGAGAGGAATAGACAAAGTCAGACGAAATGTTGAAAATCGCAGTGCATCTAGGTACTTAATCTTACAATGAAGAAATAGATAATCATGAATAATTGATATCATGACTTGTGGTTGACCGATTTAAATGACTGATACCAATATCTAGAGAAGAGAGTCACACTGTGCCACTTTAATGCAAATGATAATAAAAATAATTGTAATGATATATACAAAAATAATATTTATACAAAAATTCAGTAACACTTCACAATAAGGATCATTAGTTAACATTAGTTAATGTTTTGACTAACATGAACTAACAATGAGCAATACATTTGTTACAGTATTTATTAATCTTTGTTAATGTTAGTTAATTAAAATCCAGCTGTTCATTGTTTGTTCATGTTAGTTCACGGTTCAACTAATGTTAACAAATACAACCTTTGATTTTGATAATGTATTAGTAAATGTTTAAATTAATATTGACTAGTTAATTAATGATTAAGATTAATTAATGCTTTAGAAGTATTGTTAATTCTTAGTTCATGTTAACTAGTTAACTAATGTTTACTAATGAACCTTATTCTAAATTGTTACCAAAAATTCAGCATTTTTCATATTCTTATATTTTTAGCTTGTTTTCCAGTACAAATATCTAAACATTCTTAAAACAAGATACAATTACTTGAGAAGCAAAATGACATGAGGTAATGAGTTTTTTTCTTTTTTCTTTTTTTTTTATTATCAAAATGAAGTGACTTTAGGCTTAAAAAAGAAAAGAAAAATCTGCTAATGGTGTACAGAAAACAATCTTGTGTTTCCTTTAAATTAAGATTCATTTTCTTACCCCACTGGCAGATTTTTTTTTTCTTTCTTAAGCATAAAGTCACTTCATTTTGATACATTTTTCAGAAAACAAGACTTAATATTTTAAGTATTTTTGCTTCTTAATGAATTGAGAACGTCTCAGGTTACACCAGTAACCTATGTTCCCTGAGAACAGGGAACGAGACACTGCGTCGAAATGACGCAACACTCTCAGAAAAAAAAGTACGTAATTGTACCTTAAGGGGTACAATGGCTTGTCACTGGGGCTGTACCCTCGAGGGTACAATATTGTACCTTAACCTTTAAAAGAAACGGTACATATATTATACATATACCTTTTAATGCTTTTTGACCCTCAAAAAGGTACATATATGTACCTTGAGGTCCAATAATAAGCCCTATGGGGTACGTTAGTGTAGATTGTACCTTGGGGGACAGAAATGGACTCCAACTGTACCCCAATTTCTGACAGTGTATATGGAGAATGCCTCAGGTGTGACAGGTGTCTGAAATCACAATCAAATCACGGCAATCAGACTGACCGGCAACAGCCCATGAAGTATGCGACCTGGAAGTATAAAAGGGCGCCTTGCAAACATGATAATCACCTTATCTGAAGGGACTGTTAGGCAGGCAGGCCCGAGGCATGGCGAAAAGACGCAGTGTCTTGTTCCCTGTTCTCAGGGAACATTGGTTACAGTCGTAACCTGAGATGTTCCCTTTCAAAAGGGAACTCGCACTGCGGCGAAATTACACTATGGGAAACGATATATCCACGCCACCATGCTAAGGGGAGTGCATGCCCATTGGCAGTGACAACTGTCAGAACCAGCAAATTCAAATGAAATGCTAGAACCACTCACCCTCAGGTCACACTGGGCTGTCAGTGACAGCATTCCCTACGGTCATAGCCCAAGCTATAAGCCTCACAGAAAAACCTCCATAAACATTGTTTACCGAAAGGCCTACCTGGGCCTGCTCAAGGGCCTGGAACCACAGCTTTAAATTAGGAGGGGTCCCTTCCAGGGAATGTAGATAGGTAACTCGAAGAAGCCCCAGCCAATCACTATTCAGGGGAACATACTCGCCCGAAATGCCACCAGGAAGGCCTGACCTGGTGTCATTTACATTGGATACATCAGTCTGGCCAAATTCCTGTCTGTCCGAAGACAGAACCTCTGGACACTTGCCTGTAGATAAGGTATCCAACCTGAGGGACTGCGAAGCTGACAGTGAACCACTCTGCCCAGATCTCAGAGATGGGGTATCCCAGAGAGTATGACTCAGCATAGCGCTTACAATCCTTGCCAGCGAGGGGAGTTTATCTGCTTGATCCACAGATCTACCCAGCGTTTGTGTTTCAAAACACTGATGAGGCCTGAGAAGGCCTAAGGGCAGATGTAACTGGGAGGCCTCACGACAGGGCCTACGACCGTCTGACCAGACTCAGGAGTCTGCGTACTCATACTGGTACTGGTGAGGCCTACTACCTGATAGCTAGTCCAACGCATTCTCATCCTAGGGCGTCATATACTGACGCTTTTGACATTTCGTCTACATCGAACGCACATGGCACCCTTTAGCATCAATATGACACGCACAGGTTATGGGTAGGTTTAGGTCTGGTGTAGGGTTAGGCTTAGACCGCTAGGAGGCGCCTTCTGGCCCATTTCTATCTACGTCTCATATTGACGCTAAAGGGTGCCATGTGCGTTCGATGTAGACGAAATGTCAAAAGCGTCAGTATATGACGCCTTGGGATGAGAACGGGCTGGCTAGTCAGGCTAGCTGTCCAGTTGCCTTTCCTTGGGACTTAGCCCTCAGGGAGGCCTGGTGAGGCCTACTACCTGATAATCACCATATGTGGGAATTCACCTTCAAGGAGGCCTTGTGAGGCCTACTACCTGATAACCACCCTATGTGGAGACTCGCCTTCAGGGAGGCCTGAAGAGGCCTACCTGATAGCAAGCTAAACAACTGGTTGCTATGAACCCTGAATCCTGGTGTCAGGCCCAGGGTGGCCTGCTAAGGGCCAGTCCTAAGGCTCAGTCTTGGAGCAGCCTGTTAAAGCCGGCCTCCTGAAAGGATTCTTATGTAAGAAACTAACTGCCACGAACCAGAGAGGTTGGGGACTGAGCTACATTGTGGCCTGATAAGGCCAACTGCCTGACAGTGGTCAAACCTATTCGGCTGATCGTAAATGGGGCTCGCCTCCAGAGAGGCCCACTGAGGCCAATTGTCTGACTGGCCAGTGAAATAACATTTGAGTACCCCATGATGGGGCTCAGGGTCAGGAAGGCCTGCTAAGGTCAGAGCCTGACCATCAACTCGGAGGAGCCACAGCCTCAAGACAGAGATGTCTCATATGAGGGCTGCAAAAAATGATCAGCCTGTATGAAAATCCAAACAGAGCTCAGGGGAGCGATGTACTCAGGACCAAACAATGTCAGACGGCCCCGTGGGCTGGACATAAGATTTTTTTTTTCTTTGGGAGAAGACGAACTATTCTACCCTGAGGTGGCTAATAGCCTAAGGGCTAACACAGACGTGTCTCAGAAATAAAACAAGCGGCAGCATAAAGCACTTCCATTCTTTCTAGAATGAAGTTCTGCCACTTAGCGCTCCGCTAACATTCCATTTATGTGAATGAGCAGCGGCCTCAAAAAACTCTCATCATGAGAGGAAGCCTAAGCTATTAACATAGTTCCTTACAACTAGAATGAGCGGTGGCACACTCCGTGAAAACACAAAAGGGAAGCCATCACATACTCACAAAAGACGCCCATATACTGTAATTGGTGCTTCTTTATATCGTTCTAGTCACCTAACAGGGGAACTTCAGGGCCCTAATATCCAAGTTTACCTTACCTTACCTTACCTTACCTTAATGTACAATAACATGACCCCATAACTCTACACAGGGAACAAAAGGTCTGTAAATAAAAACACTTTAGTGTTAGTTGCACACAAAAAAATGTTTCTTAGAGAAGACCATTCAGCTTACCTGCGGCTTGCGGAGAGAAGACTCACCAGACGGTTCTCTATGAACATGAAGTCTACACTTAACATGCCTGAAAGAGGCGCTCTCACTAACCAAGCCGAGGCGGGCCATCAGAACATCGTTCTCATCATGGGCCCAGCCCCAGGCCTGATGTAAGAAACGCCTGGGGAGTCGGGAAAAGAGAAGAGGGCTGAGATGTAACACCCTCCAGTAGGATTCCTCAGATTCCTCCACCTTCCTCAGATCCCTCTTCTTTTGGGAGTCACGCCTCTTATGCGACCTGCTCCTCCATGAGGGGGCGCACGAGAGGTGACATTGGCTCTCTGGCCCTGTCTACGGTCCTCGGACCAGTCAGGCCAGGCCCTCCCGCCTGTCTGGGTGTGGATCCGGATCTCAGCAGTATACAAGTCCTGAAAGCAGCTTAGGGCGCCTTCGCCTCCCTGAACTTTCCAACCACCGTTTCCACGGAGGTGCCAAAAAGTTCAGAGGGAGAAACCGGCGAGTCAAGGAGAAAGGCCTTCTCTTTCTCCCGATGTCAACCAGGTTTAACCACAGATGCCTCTCCGTGGCCACTATCGCCGCCATCGACCGACCGATCGCCGCAGCATGTTTAGTGGCCCGAAGAGCAAGGTCTGTGGTGCGGCACAGTTCAGCAACCGCCTCAGGGGACATCACTCCCCCCTGGTCGAGGTCGGCGTGGTACGCCTACAACACCGCCATGGTGAACCGCTGCTGTGTAGGCTCTGCCAATCAAACGTGCTGTGGTCTTCAGCAGTTTGGATGGCAGGGTTGGAACTCTGTGTCGACGTCCGCCTAGACACGAGATAGTTCACAAACGTCTCGTCAATAGGCAGCATCGACACGTACCCATGCTCTCCGATCCCCTCAACATCAGCGAAACTAGCCCGCTGATGTCGGTGGATCCGAGCAGAGTATGGGTTCTTCCATGCCCTCTCGATCTCCGTGTGAAGATCAGGAAGAAATGGAAGGCTCACCTGAGCTGGTGATCTATGGCCGGGGAAAAACCGATCGTCAAGCCTGCCGCAAACGGTCTCTCCCCTAACGCGCCGCCACAGCAGCTGCAACATCCATAACATCCACCAGCTCAGCATACACAGGGCAGAGTGGCTGAGAGGGCTCAGGATCTACCTGATTATCACCCTCATCATCCATCTCCTGCTCGTCCTGAAGAGCACTCGCTGCAGGAACAGTAGGAGAATAGTCTTCGTCATCCACCTGCATCTCACCCTTGTCAGCCGCCGAATCGTCTGAGAGGTTTACACCCCTCTCAAGGTGATCAGTGAGATCCTTCTAGGAACCCCATGATGCAAGTCGCCTCTCTGCCTCAGCACGAGCGAGACCTGAACCACGAGGTCCAGATGCTGAGCCCTCCTGACTCAAGAAGAGGGCCAGACGAGATCGGAGCGTTCTCAAAGAAAAATGCTCACAGTTTGCACAAACGGCTCCCTCAAGAACCGCCTGTGCGAGCTCTTCACCCTGACAGAAAACGCACAGTTCATGTGTGTCACCCGGCTTCAAATATCTTGGGCACGGGTCAGCACACTTCTGAAAACAATCAGATTTTTGTGCGTTTCATTTTTAAATTTCTCTTAGCGTAATGCTTCAGCGTTTAAAAACAGAACAGTCCCTGAAGACGAGAAGATGATTATCATGTTTGCAAGGCGCCCTTTTATACTTCCAGGTAGCACGCTAATGATTCATGGGCTGTGTCCGGTCAATCTGATTGCCGTGATTTGATTGTGATTTCAGACACCTGTCATGCCTGAAGCGTTCCCCATAGCATAATTTCAACGCAATGCGAGTTCCCTTTTCGAAGCTTTTTTTTTTTTTGGTTTAAGAATGTTTAGATATTTGTACTGGAAAACAAGACAAAAATACAAAGGAAGAATTTTTTTTTTTGCAGTGTGTAATATATATATATATATATATACTCACCTAAAGGATTATTAGGAACACCATACTAATACTGTGTTTGACCCCCTTTCGCCTTCAGAACTGCCTTAATTCTACGTGGCATTGATTCAACAAGGTGCTGAAAGCATTCTTTAGAAATGTTGGCCCATATTGATTGGATAGCATCTTGCAGTTGATGGAGATTTGTGGGATGCACATCCAGGGCACGAAGCTCCCGTTCCACCACATCCCAAAGATGCTCTATTGGGTTGAGATCTGGTGACTGTGGGGGCCATTTTAGTACAGTGAACTCATTGTCATGTTCAAGAAACCAATTTGAAATGATTCGAGCTTTGTGACATGGTGCATTATCCTGCTGGAAGTAGCCATCAGAGGATGGGTACATGGTGGTCATAAAGGGATGGACATGGTCAGAAACAATGCTCAGGTACGCCGTGGCATTTAAACGATGCCCAATTGGCACTAAGGGGCCTAAAGTGTGCCAAGAAAACATCCCCCACACCATTACACCACCACCACCAGCCTGCACAGTGGTAACAAGGCATGATGGATCCATGTTCTCATTCTGTTTACTCCAAATTCTGACTCTACCATCTGAATGTCTCAACAGAAATCGAGACTCATCAGACCAGGCAACATTTTTCCAGTCTTCAACTGTCCAATTTTGGTGAGCTCGTGCAAATTGTAGCCTCTTTTTCCTTTTTGTAGTGGAGATGAGTGGTACCCGGTGGGGTCTTCTGCTGTTGTAGCCCATCCACCTCAAGGTTGTGCGTGTTGTGGCTTCACAAATGCTTTGCTGCATACCTCGGTTGTTTAACGAGTGGTTATTTCAGTCAAAGTTGCTCTTCTATCAGCTTGAATCAGTCAGCCCATTCTCCTCTGACCTCTAGCATCAACAAGGCATTTTCGCCCACAGGACTGCCGCATACTGGATGTTTTTCCCTTTTCACACCATTCTTTGTAAACCCTAGAAATGGTTGTGCGTGAAAATCCCAGTAACTGAGCAGATTGTGAAATACTCAGACCAGCCCGTCTGGCACCAACAACCATGCCACGCTCAAAATTGCTTAAATCACCTTTCTTTCCCATTCTGACATTCAGTTTGGAGTTCAGGAGATTGTCTTGACCAGGACCACACCCCTAAATGCATTGAAGCAACTGCCATGTGATTGGTTGATTAGATAATTGCATTAATGAGAAATTGAACAGGTGTTCCTAATAATCCTTTAGGTGAGTGTATATATATATATATATATATATATATATATATATATATATATATATATATTCTGCCCATTGTCCTTCACATAGTGAAATAAACCAGACATTGCAGATCACATTTAGCCAGCATAGACAATGCTTAAGAACGACACTAAAATTACTCTCCCGTTTTCATGAAATAAAGCACACCTACCGTCATTCCTGTCATTATTTCCCTTTTTGGTGCAGTTTGAGATTGAAACACCATGGTTACCCTATTGTAGAGTGTTCTTTCTAGCATAAACACCCATTTCCACTGAGAGATTGCATTTCAAAATTTCTTCTACATATATCGCATTTAACTTAGAATTGTTTCTATACACTTATTCTTATGAGGATAGAAACATTATGTGTTGAGTTTTCTCAATGATGGCACTCAGCCTGATGCACAGGCCTTTATAGGAAGTAGGGATCAAATAATGTTTCTCCTACAAACACAAACATCCCTTTATTTCCCCTCAAATCTGCCTCTTTCACAGCTTCCCTTTTCTCTCATCATACTCTCCCTCCCCTTTGCCCATTTCCTATTTATTTTCTTGTCAACGAGTGACTAATTTGTTAGCTGCTACATTTGGAAAAGAGTCAGTGGTTTTTAGCAATATTGCTAACTGTGTGAGTTTCGTTTCAGATTGCATCAGTTTTATTTAAGCATAGCTATAACTAGCGCTAACAAATCCAAAGCTCCAATGTATTCGTTTTAGATAGAATCAGTTACTTTTAAACAAGTAAATATTGCTAACAGAGTTTAGTGTCTGTTAAATTAGCAAAATATTGCTAACAGTGTGATTTTGAACTCTACCTCTACCTCTACCTGAGTAGCTAACCATTTGAGTTTTGTTCTGGATAGCAAACACTTTCTTGCTAGCATTGAGTCCCTTCTGGAGTGCTCTTGGGAACAGTTTAGTCCTGAATAACATTTTCTTTTAAAGTAATGCTAGCATTGTGAGTTCTATTTGGAGGGCTCTTGTGAAACGGGTGAGGGAATCGATAGGTCATAGGTTATCTCTAGGGAACACAAGGCCTAATGGAATTCTAATGACACATCTCAAGCTCATTGGTCAATAGCCACAATGCACACTCAGGCAAACGCAGCTATACGTCAATAGCGCTCCAATATGTAAAATCCTGGATAAAACCCATAAACACCCTTAAGGTGGACAAAGAGTGAATAAAACTCGTCTGTTTGAGGATGACAGTGTTAAGCTAAGTTTGATTTCTGGCTCTGAGGTCCTTTCATAGATGTTGACGGTGATTGAGCACTGCGAGCACACTGTCTAAGTGACTGCAGGACTATAGAGCCGTATTGATGAGAATTGGAGTGAAAAGAACTTGCTGGAGGTTAGTGTTCACTTTAGTGGCCAGCTGAGCACATCCCTGCTACCGGCATGTTTGAAGGACGCAAATGTGCTTGATAAATCTCCCCTTTTGTGAGAGAGCTGACACAATGTGCCGACACACAGATAATGAAGAGTCGTTTGAGGAGCCAATTAGATTCAGCTCTGCATCACTTGATTATTAGTGCTGGAGGAGGTTTCTGTTTATGGATATCCAGACACGGGTTTGATCAACACACAAGTCATATGGGATAGATTGGAATGGCAGATCTTCATCTTGGGTGATAACTCATTACCCTTCCTTTGAATCGCTGTGGCCTGACACTCTCTTCATCTTTTACATCTCTTGTTTTTTTTGTGATAGAAATTAAAAACAGGAGGCCACAAGGGCGGAGAGAAATCAGGGAGGAAGTCAATCTGCTGGCCATGAGAACTCAGTTATCCAACACTAACACTGTGATAGACATAACCTCCAAAACGTTTGGAGTCTTAAGTCACTTAAAACTACATTAACTTTTTTCTTGAAAAGTGTGATTGTGCACACTTGTATCATTATTATTACTACTTTAAATATACCTTTTTTTGCATCACGACTTTAATTCAGCAGACAAAAAGGTTTTGAACTACTTATAGCAGGTTTGTAATGAAAAATATAATTAATGCCAAACTACTTAATAAGGTATTTATAAGTCTTTTTTTTATGCCCCCCATTTCTCAACATTTCTTTAACATAATAAAGTCATAAAAGTTTGTAAATTATTTATGAGGGTGAGTACAGAATATATATATAAACCTGTATGACAATTTTGAGATTTTTTTTTTTTTTTTTTTTTTTTTTTGCCTATATAATGGAAAACTGTTTGGTTACCAACATTCTTCAAAATAATAAGTTGCATTCCACAGAAGAAAAATAGTCTTGGATCAACATGAGGTTAGTAAATGATGACAGAATGTTCATTTTCAGGTAGATTAAATTAATAGCATTTTTTGTGTGTATTTTTAAGACATTAACAGCTAGGACAAAAATCCCACTTGCTTTGATATTTTGTTAGTAATGCAAAGACATTCAAGTCACCCTTATTTATATAGCGCTTTAATACAGATTGTTTCAAAGCAGCTTTACAATAATAAACAGTAAAATAATGATCAATGATGGAACAATATTACATTCAGCTGAAAACAATATCTAAAAATAAGACAACCGTGTAATTGTTCAGATTAAGTCAGTTCAGTGTTGATTCAGTTCAGTTCAATGACTGTGTAAAGTTCATCAATTAGGAAAATGAGTTCAATTCATCTACAAATCAGCTGTGGAGAAAACAGTGATAGTATCATCCATTACTGTCAGTGCATTCAAGTCAATAATATTGCTGAATATTAAGTATCCCCAACTAAACAAGCCAAAAGGAACCTAAATGCCATCAGTGACATAAAATAAATAAAATAATAATAATAATAATAATAATAATAATAATCTTTGGGAGAAATTGATATCATTCAGAATATTTCATTCAGTTCCTTCTGCTTGAAGATATGGAGTCAACATTGGAATATGGATCATTTGTGCAGTCATAAGTATCCAGGATCCATTGTACCCACACATAAAGTATATACTTTAGTATACAGTAAAATTAGTCTGTGAAGACCAGAATTAGGTTATATCGTGTGTTTGTTTGTTTGAAAAAGTCATCCATGTTGCATCTGCACGTTGGCCTCACCATCTGCACAGCACATGCAGATAAATCTCACAAATTGGACTGTTTGGCAAACGGTGTTGGTGGTGGGTAGAGAGTGTGTGTGTTTGTGCGAATAAGTCTGTTTTTGCTTTATTTGAATATTAATTCATTATGTGTCGAGTGAATGTGTAGGTCTAGTGTCCACATCCCAAGAGAAACAATGTTTTGTTTCCTCAAATTCTACCCTTCTTTCAGGTGAGCCAACCACTCGCACCGTGTGATCACAGTATTTTGATGTGATTTTTAACTAGCACATTGTAATTCCATGAACAAAATGAGGTATTTACATAAACAGGCAAAAGAAAAGCAACCACCAATTTTGTTCCCATTATGTCAAAATATCCTCAGTGGCCTTATGCAACATCATAACATCACAGCCTTTTGAAGATTAGCTTTGCTTCAAAGCCCCGCTCTTTTTCTGGCCTATTTCTTCCAGACACGGTCTTAATTAATATCTATTTCTATGCCTGGGCTTAAACGTGCATTAAGGGCAGCCAAGAATTCATCTCCTTTAATCTGTGCAAGGAACTGCGAGGAACCTTTTATGTCGTTTTTGTTTTCATCTGTCTCTCTTGGAGAGACTAGAATGGTATTTTTGAAGTTGGCTGCCGTTCCCAACTGGAGGGCTTCATAAAGCGTGTTTCTAGACACTTTGGTCTGTTTGCTGGCGTGTGACGGTACATTCAGAAGGACCTGAAAAAAGGTGAAGATTTGATTTCCAGCGCTGCCACAGTCTGAGAGAGATATCTGAGGTGGAAGATGTTTTTCTGCCTTTGTTGTTGAGGAACAGGAAGATGTTAGGCTGTTGTAAACATGCAAATGTTTCAGAGGATGTGTGTTCGAGTGTGAGACGATGGGGAAAATATTAACACATACATACACACAGATTCTTGTCAGAAGTGTTTTATCCTTTTCTACTTCACGTACAGAAATACTTACTGTACTACAAGACTCAGCAGTGTGAGTAACACCAGCGCCGGTTCCCTCGAGGCGCAGCGTGAACACAGAGAGCCGTTTCGCTCTACCCGGAGGGTCTGTACACTATGGGGAAGGCAAACACATTTACAAACACTCCCTCTCAAACTCTTTAAGTGCATATTTGACCTGGGTTACAACACTTTCTCCCCCATCCCTCACTCTGTGTCTCATCCACTGTTTTAAATAATGCATCTGCCTGCTAGAGAGGCCTATTATGGCCTGATTTCACCCAGGGGAGTTCAGAGAGCTGTGTGTGTGTGTGTGTGTGTGTGTGTGTGTGTGTGTGTGTGTGTGTGTGTAAGTGGCTGGCGGTGGATGTTGGTCTTTATAATCCTGTGAGACTGCCAGCTTTGTTTCTGAAAAATCTCTCTGAATGTTCAGGGACTTCTATTTGTGTGCATCCTTATGGTAAATATTTATTTTGTTTATCTATTTGTATGTGTGTGTGTGTGTGTGTGTGTGTGTGTGTGTGTGTTTGTGTACAACAACAACAACAACAACAACAACAGTGTATGTATTTTTTGCTGTGATAGGGACAAAATACTAAACAGCAGTGTGCATGCATGTACACTTGCGAAAAATAAGTAATTTTATTGAATGTGCACTTGTTGTGTACTTAAAATATTAAAAGTATACTTTAAAAAAAAACTTTATATGAATAAAATAAGAGTACACTTTCATGACTATTTCGTAAAAAGAACACTTTGTAATGTCAAATTAAAAGTTGTACTTTAAAGTACATTTTTGTCGTGCAAATGAAAGAAGTACACTTATTTTGATGTGTTGACTAAGATCCTAATGCACTTGCACTAAGTGCTTGATTATAATTTTAGTGTAGTGTGTTGTTTGATATTACATTTAAAGTGAATATATATTTAAATGTGCTAACTAACTTCACCATTACAAATGTGTAATTACAAATATATTGCAATCTATGACATAGAAGGTTCGATAGAAATTACATAGAAGTATATTTTATTGACCATATATGCTTGTCAGTACATTGGGTAGAACACTATAATTATATTTCAAAGACAATAGAAGTAATTATGAAATTACAAATAAAGATGTACTTAAGACCTGCTTAAAGGTAGGGTAGGCCAGAGAGAGGCTAGCAATAGCAAGCTAGCTTTGAAAGCATGTGATCTCTCCCTACAGAGTGTCTCCAAAGCCACGCATTCTTCAAAACACATAAACGCACAGAGCAAAGTCTGCAAAGTGTCACGAGATGAGAGACAGAGTTAAATGACTTCATGTCTCAAAGCACATAACATTATGAACATTATGTTCCTTCATGGAACACGCTGGTGTCTTGTGATGTCTGTGCGAGCAGGGTGCGCAGAGGTATGCAAATACATATGTTGACAGGCATATGTACACTCACTTAAAGGATTATTAGGAACACCATACTAATACTGTGTTTGACCCCCTTTCGCCTTCAGAACTGCCTTAATTCTACGTGGCATTGATTCAACAAGGTGCTGAAAGCATTCTTTAGAAATGTTGGACCATATTGATAGGATAGCATCTTGCAGTTGATGGAGATTTGTGGGATGCACATCCAGGGCACGAAGCTCCCGTTCCACCACATCCCAAAGATGCTCTATTAGGTTGAGATCTGGTGACTGTGGGGGCCATTTTAGTACAGTGAACTCATTGTCATGTTCAAGAAACCAATTTGAAATGATTCGAGCTTTGTGACATGGTGCATTATCCTGCTGGAAGTAGCCATCAGAGGATGGGTACATGGTGGTCATAAAGGGATGGACATGGTCAGAAACAATGCTCAGGTAGGCCGTGGCATTTAAACGATGCCCAATTGGCACTAAGGGGCCTAAAGTGTGCCAAGAAAACATCCCCCACACCATTACACCACCACCACCAGCCTGCACAGTGGTAACAAGGCATGATGGATTGTTACGATCTTTTAAAGTCTAGGAGATGTTTCGCAACACTTATTTTATTAGTACTGCTGATGGCTGAATAAAGTGGAAAAAACACATGACAGACTCAACTTAAAGAGACAAACTGGATTTTATTAACACAAAGCCGAAGCCACTAGATCCAGTTCCTAGTAATAAGGAAGTGAAATGCGCTATGTACAATGTTTAAAGATATAAATGATCAAACAACAATAAATGGGAAGAGAACCAAAAAGTGGCACCAAAGAAAAGAACAGAATATAACAAAACAATCCTTATCCTAAACCTAACCCTGGCATTTAAACGATGCCCAATTGGCACTAAGGGGCCTAAAGTGTGCCAAGAAAACATCCCCCACACCATTACACCACCACCACCAGCCTGCACAGTGGTAACAAGGCATGATGAATCCATGTTCTCATTCTGTTTACGGCAAATTCTGACTCTACCATCTGAATGTCTCAACAGAAATCGAGACTCATCAGACCAGGCAACATTTTTCCAGTCTTCAACTGTCCAATTTTGGTGAGCTCGTGCAAATTGTAGCCTCTTTTTCCTATTTGTAGTGGAGATGAGTGGTACCCGGTGGGGTCTTCTGCTGTTGTAGCCCATCCGCCTCAAGGTTGTGCGTGTTGTGGCTTCACAAATGCTTTGCTGCATACCTCAGTTGTAACGAGTGGTTATTTCAGTCAAAGTTGCTCTTCTATCAGCTTGAATCAGTCGGCCCATTCTCCTCTGACCTCTAGCATCAACAAGGCATTTTCGTCCACAGGGCTGCCGCATACTGGATGTTCTTCCCTTTTCACACCATTCTTTGTAAACCCTAGAAATGGTTGTGAATGAAAATCCCAGTAACTGAGCAGATTGTGAAATACTCAGACCGGCCCGTCTGGCACCAACAGCCATGCCACGCTCAAAATTGCTTAAATCACCTTTCTTTCCCATTCTGACATTCAGTTTGGAGTTCAGGAGATTGTCTTGACCAGGACCACACCCCTAAATGCGTTGAAGCAACTGCCATGTGATTGGTTGATTAGATAATTGCATTAATGAGAAATTGAACAGGTGTTCCTAATAATCCTTTAGGTGAGTGTATGTATGACATCGAATGATTGGACGAATACTTTTTTGGTCCTGAGACTTCCACAGAAGATGTATGTACATGTTACAGGGTTAGTTCACCCAAAAAGGAAAGTTCTGTCATTAATTCCTAACCCTCATGTCGTCCCGAACATGTGAGACTTTCGTTCATCTTCAGAACACAAATGAATATATTTTTAATAAAATCTGAGCGATTTCTGTCCCTTCATTGACAGCTACGCAACTACCACTTTGACCCTTCAAAAAGTTCATAAAGTACGGTGGCTGAGAGAGCTCAGCACGCTGCAACTGGAGCACGTTTAGCACATTTCTGTATTTGGTTGCATTGTGAGTATTTGCAGCACGTGTTGTTTAATGTTCAATTACATTGGAATTATTAGAACCATTTAAATTACAGTGGGTTACCATTGTGGAGAAGAGTGGAGAATTTTGTTAGGCTGTGGACTGATTCATTTTTAACTGCTTTGGCTGAAGGAGCATGTAAATCTTAGCAATTCCGATGCGAAATGTGCTACTGCTAGCAAATAGTTAGTTGTAAAAGTCTATCAATTTAAAAGTGTGTCACTAAAATAAATGAAATCTTAATGGATGAATGAATATACAAATAAGAATACCTGAATCATATCAGGGAGCCTTTAAAAATTCACTTTGAGACTGCTTAAATGGGTCGCTTAAAATGACTTCATTCCATGATGTTGAAGTTACATGAACAAAATATGTTTGTTTAAGGTAACCCAGTTTTGTGGAACCTGTTGACATAAAAAAAAATAATTAAGCCAACATATAATTTTTTTGAGTGAAGAACCAATGAGGTTCATTCTCGTGTTACGCAGCACGTTTGAGCTTCTGCAAGAACCAATCAGGTTAATTATTGTGTTACGCAGCACGTTTAAGTTTCCGTAAGAACCAATGAGGTTCATTCTTGTGTGTTACGCAGCATGTTTGAGCTTCTGCAAGAACCAATGAGGTTCATTCTCGTGTGTTACGCAGCACATTTGAGCTTCTACAAGAAAGTTTGTTCTCTCACGTCAAGCAGGTTCGGTTGAGTTTCTGTTTATGTTCACTGATCAATATTTATATGTGAATAAAAGCCTAAATTCAATCTGTTCATCATATAAAGTGATCGTGTCTCTTCAGAAAATTTGGACTCAAACACTACATTTATATGGATTAGTTTTAATATCTCTTTATGAACTTTTTGAAGTGTCAAAAAATGGTTGCATAGCTGTCAATGGAGAGTACAGAACTGGCTCAGATTGTATTAAAAATATTTTCATTTGTGTTCTGAAGATGAACGAAAGTCTTAAGGGTTTGGAACAACACGAGCATGAGTAAATTTTGGGTGAACTATCCCTTTAAAATGGCTGGTTTTAGACTCTTTTTTTTTTTTTTTACTATATTACTGGTTTTATGCTGGTTTTAAGTTAAAACATTTAAATATATTCACAGTCCAGTTTTTATTTGCATACTCCATAATTATAAAGAGCCAATATGCGCCATGGTGGTGATAAGACTGGGACCCATTAGATAATCAGTTGCATTGTATTTGGTTATTTGGTTATACTTTGCTTCAGGGTTTGTGTGATGCCTCAGAAAAATGCTAAATTGGGCAATCAAATCATGTTAGAGCAGCGATTATGATAAATTTGAATTAAGTGCAAATTTAAAACAGCTCTTTTCCATGGTGCTCAAGGAACCTGGAAATGTTACTGCCAAAGACTTGATTTTACTTGTAATTATTTTTATATTATACTGCTCATGTGCATTGTATAATAACATATAAGTGCAATATATGTTTTAAAATCAAAGCTTTAAAATTCTATAATTCTATAATTAATAAATTTTCATGGTATGGCCAATAATGGCCGGTATTATAATTATTCTATTCTATTTTGATTCAAATATTAACTTGTAAAGTATGTAAAATAGATATTTATTTTGAAAGAATGAAGATTACATTTAACAGTGTTATTAAATTATTATTATTTTTATTATTTTTTACAGATAAACCTTAAGTATGTGTTAGGTAACTGCTAAGATCATCTAAATAAAAAAGAAATAGGAGTATGCACAATTATCCAATATCAAACCATTATGATTATCTTAAAAAAAGGCTGATGATTGATGTGATAACTATATAATACATCCCTGGTTCTTACAGAATGTTGTTAATATTCATAAAATACTGTATAGAGTACCGTTCAAAAGTTTGGGGTCAGTAATATATATATATTTTTATGTTTTTGAAGAGTCTCTTATGCTCACAAATGCTGAATTTATTCGTTAATAAATTAGTAATTTTTGAAATATCATAACAATTTAAAATAACGGTTTTCTATTTGAATATATTTTAATGTAATGTAATCTAATACCATAATGGCAAGGCTGAATTTTCAGCATTATTACTCCAGTCTTCAGTGTCACATGATCCTTCAGATATCATTCTAATATGATGATTTGCTGCTCAAGAAACATTTCTTATTATTATCACAGTTGAAAACTGTTGTGCTGCTTAATATTTTTGTGGAAACAGCAATACATTTTCAGGAATGTTTGATGAATAGAAAGCTTAAATAACACTTTATTTGAAATAATCTTTGTAACATTATAAATGTCACATTTGATCAAGCTTAAGCTGTTGAACGAACTTGATTAAATTAAGGAAAACTTTTCCACGAAAATGAATGACATTTTTCCAACAAAATCGAATTTGTTTGAAATGATTTATTGTAATCTTGTTGTATGAACTTAAATTAATTTAGTCATTCCTGCTAGATAAAGTTTTGTCAGGTTGACTACATTTAATTTTTGAAATCGCCTAAAATCGCCCAACATTATAATTTTAGCTAATTTGACTCCACAGTTCTTTCCAATGATTTACAGAATAATATTGAATATATGCAGGTCTGCGAAAGAGGTTAAATTCATAGTGTAGATTGAGTGCCCACAGCCCTAAACTAAACACAGTCGCCACTCTTCTGCATAATGGTAACCACAAAATTCTAAAACATTACCGAAAGTCCTCTAAGTTTCTAACATAACTGAATATTAAAAACTAACATTAACTAACAACATCTTTCCATTTACAAAAAAACACCTAAAATAACACTTTAATCCCTAAATTTACCCTCCTAATGCAGTCCCTTGCAAAGCATCCTGAACTACAGATTCACTGCCCAGTTAGTTGTCAACAAAAATGATTCATGTAGTTTTCACACAAATGAAGTAAGTAAACTTCAGTTTTAAATATATTAGGTTGACTGAACACAATTAAATTAAGTTGTGACAAAATATTAAACAATCGTGTTACTTTAGCTTATTTTAATTCATTAAATTTAACAAGAGGCAAAAATTCATTTTTTGAGTGTATGCATCCATGCTGATTGCAAAGAGAAAGAATATTATTGACCCCAAACTTTTGAACTGTTGTGTCAGTTTCCAGTTTTACTGTATAAAGGGATGAGTTGAGTTCTAACTTAGAGTATGGAGTGATGTAAGAGGTGTATCATGTGTTGCGTTGCTCACACTGCTTTCATTCATTCTGCTCTGTTGCACACTGATACATTTGAGCCTATGAAAGAGTGAGTAAGAGAATGAACGAGAGAGAAAATAGATGTTGCTCTGGCTTCATGTCACTGTCAGATGTAATGAAACATGGATATGAATCAAACGCACGGTCTCACACACGCACGTGTGCGAGATCCGCCCTGCCTTCATTAGGCTGTACATATTTACCCATGTAAAGAAGATTTGAATATGAAATTGAAAGAGTGTGCCCACTGAGGCATGTGTGTACACAAGGCAGCCACGTCCTAAAACTCATCTGTGTGTTCAGTCAGGTAGAGAGATGTTTTTCTCTTTTAAATTGCCACTTCTGCTGTTTTCCCATGATAATGACGACAAGAAAAAAAGCCAGAGAGCGATAGATACGGAGGAAAACACTGAGACATATAAAGTGATGTGGAGAGGCACTGCCATCCAATAGAGTTTTAAATCTTGCATACTCATTTAAGCACAATTCACGCTTGGATTCCTCAACTGTTTGCGTGGCAGATATTAGAAATCTCATCGGTCGCATGTAAGTGCTGGATTTTTTTGAGGGAAGGAGTGAATGTTATGCCGGATATTTCTGGATGATTACTTACTGCGTAAAATTCCCCCGTGCCACATGTCAGGTTTCTTAAGTGTTGTCTGGTGGCGGGAACATGAAAGTGAGATGATGTTACACAAGTGAAAGTGAGAAGACCACAAAATATAATGAATGCGCGAAATGGAGGAAGAAGCAAAGGTAAACGAGTCTTAGGAGAACGCGTGATGCAAAATCGAAAGAATGAATCGGAGACAGAAAAAGAGTCAGACAGGGTGTAAAAGGCAGAGGTTTATGCAAATCATTATGCAAATGTGGGGCACTGCTGAGGTAAAATTGCCCTCTTTCCAATCAGAGAATCAAATCCATCACTAACCTGCTGCTAGAGAGGAACTGTACGGAGACCGGCGGAGGAATGGATGGATGGAGGAAAGCTAAATGACTGCCCCATACCCAGAGATAGTGGCTCCCTGCTGGGGGGATAACTGCAGGCTGGGGCCCGTCTCTCCTGGAGCTCTTTGTCTCTGAGACTCCCAATCAGCCAGACTTCAGTCTGCCATCGCCTCTGGAGGGCATTAATGACACCTGCTACACACACACACAGACACTGTGATGCAAATCCCTCTTTTGGGTTCATGCTTCCCCTGTTGGTTTAAATTGAAATAGTAATAGCGCTGAGAGATGGCTAGGCAAGCTTTTGTCTATGACATTATTTTGAATTTTAGGACGTTTTTACAACTAGTTCATTTGGAGCATTGGATTTAGAAACTGCTACGTTTTCTCCCTTAATTCAGTTTTTGTAGGCATAAATGGAAATGGAAAACACATCCTGGAATGTTTTGCTTTTGGTAAGTACTGTATGCAATACTACTCAGCATACACGTGGATTTTAGGAGGCAATATTTGTGGGTTAAAAAGTAATTGAAATGTATAATTAAATACACCTTTTCCAATGAAACATACATTCATTCATTTATTCAATCATTATTTTTTTTCTTTCTTTTTTCAGATACCTATAAAATATTATTATGGTGAATATTATGGCACAGCTGTTGTTCATCTATCTTGAATTTTGGACTAAATTAAAACTTAAATGGCATGCATATATAACTCAAATGAAATTGAATACAGAAAATGTAAAAATAAAATTGAAATCCAAATATGAACAAAAACGGACTATATATATATATATATATATATATATATATATATATATATATATATATGGGATTTATGGCTTATTCGTATTGGTCATATTTTAATGCTATTTCATTGTAAAGATTAATAAATGACTTGCATTTTAACCAATGAAAAGAACAGTTTGCTCACACATGACTTCTATTAACTAACTTTGTTCCATTCTGAAATGCTGCCATGTGAAAGTGAAGTGATTGAATATTGGACTCTTTTGATTTGACCTGGTAAACATCCACCTAACAACCATCCAGACCAACCTAGCAACCACAGGAACCAACCATAATACCCTTTGTGACAAGCAACGCTTACATTTTCCTTAGAAAATATCTAACTGCAGTTTTAAACACTGCATATTTTTCTCTGATCAGCAGCTTACATGTTGCTAGTTTATTGATGCCATTAAACTATTAATAAACAATACTAATTGCTGTTGTGTTTACATTCCTTTAAATCCGCAAAGTGTTCGATGGATTCAAAGCAAGTTGCTTCTAATTAGCTCACAATCACTTTCTTCTACTTTCTTAGATAACACAGCAGTCAGTCCAAACATGAAGATGAAATGAAAATTCATTCCATCCCTCAAGATCAAAGGTACACCTTTCTAATCAAAGGAGATTAAAACTCGCAGTGTGTAATAGGCATGTGTGGAAGTTTAAATTGGTATTTAGTTTGAGGCTGCGCATGCATGGTGAGTTTGTTAAGAGCGAGGGATGATTTGCCAGGTGGTTGTGCTGCTCTTTGCGCATTTGCAGATAAACCCTCAACTCAGAGGGTGAATATATTCACCAGCCCCTCTGAAAAAAATCCCCTAGGAGTCCGGGCCAAACCGTACACGCTTCCGCTCCATCCAAACTTGTTTACCTGCTACTGATTTGCCTCTGGAGAGGAAGAGGGCTCGGTGTGCCACGCTCTCCCTCCGTGCCCGCTCCCCCAGCCAAGTCATTTATTTGGCCATTTACCCACTGCTTGCCAACACGTCTCTCAGAAACCAAGAACGACTGCGGGGAGGACGCGTATAGGGGGAGGTCCCGGGGCGTTCGTTAGCCAAGACACCCAAAGAGAGCGCAAAGGGCTGCGAAAGTTGAATGCTAAAGTAGAACACATGCACATGCCCATTTGAAAAGAGATTGCATCTTTTTTTCAGAGTGAATGAAGAAGCGATTTTGTGAAGAGCGAGGCTGAGAAGAAGACTGCAAGTGATTTTTGGAGGGGCAAGTGTGGGTTTGGCTAGCTCCGCACCGTATCCAGCTGCTCCCACGTCCCAACGCTGCCATGCGGCGTTCCAGCGGCTCACATTGTCAGGAGTTTCACAGATGGTCATTGAGGCTGATATGTGCGCCGCAATAGCCAGCGAAGCAACCTTTCCTTCTCTGTTCTTCACCCAAAAAAAGATCATAAGATTACGCTAGGAGGCAGTGATTTTGCAATTCACAATTGTTTTCAACAGACGTGCCACTTCAAGTTATTGGCCTTTAACTATTTAGAAGCTCTTAACGAAAAAGCTTTTATATTCCCTAGGCCAGGGGGTTTTCAAGCTGGGCTCGCAGCAGGCCACAAGGGGGGGTGGGGGTTATTATGTAAAGTTAATCTTGAAAAAATAATTTTGTTTATTTATTTGTTTGTTTATTTTACAAAATATATTTTTAGGGCTGCCCACACTTAAGATAATAACGCAATTATATTTTAAAACTTTTTAAATTCACCAAATTTGGTGATGTTATTAGTAGCATTTCTTGTATTATTTATTTCTGCTTTCTAAAGACATGGTTCATGAGAATCGTGAAATCATGAGATTAATTGCAGTTATTTTGACAGCACTAGGAGGCCAAAAATCATTAAAATATTGTTAATTTCAGTCACACTGAAACTTAATATTTAGCTTTGTTTGAAAATATAAAGGCCATTTTGGAAACAGCATTATATTTTTGTAACATCACACAATATGTTTATATAGGTGTCCATATTGTTTAACTCTTTCCCTGCCATTGGCGGAAATTTATGGCTTTCTGTGTTTTCACTGTTATGCGGTAGGGGGTGCTATTACGCATCTTTTGAAAGAATACTGATCAAAACACAGGCGAAGAAGAATCAGAAACAAGCGATTACATATGTAAGCAGATGCACATGCATAAATAACGCCATCATCAACATTAAACACAGAGTAAATCAAAACTGCCTAACGTTACCGAATGAAATGTCGACCCAGGAAGAGATACATGACTTGGGGTTGTTGATGGACTCGATCTACTCCATCTATGTTTTGATCATCGTTCTGAATCTCATCCAGACGAAGTCTTTGACAAAAAAATTATAATTTTTTGCTCAAAATGTCATTGCCCACATTCAAATGTTGATAAAAAAGGAATGCATGAAGCTAAAATAAAGCGTTTGTTGTTGTTGTTGTTGTTAATGTTGTTGATTAAAAGCAGAGGGTCTGTTCTTTCTTTTGAAATATTTCATATTCAGATATTCATACACCAAAATATTCTGGGGGCCATGAAACGTTTGTGAAAATTATAAAAAATAAAATGATCTAAACCTAACCTTAACCCATGTAGTTACCTTGTATTACTCAATATTTTCATCAGTAAGTACACTTTAAGTACATTGAAAGTGCACACGCCGTAAAATAAAGTCTAACCAAAATGTTTAATGTAATGATTTTTGTTACCGTTCATGTTCACCAAATCTGATAATGTTTTTTGTTTGTTATATGCTTTTTAAAGACTGGTTAGAAAACATGAGATTAATTGCAGTTATTATTTTTGATGACAGCATCAGTCTTTAATTGAAAGGAGGAAAGTATTGTTAATAATTTCAGTTACACTGTCAACTTAACAGTTTGTTTTGTTTGAAAATATAAAGGCCATATTTAACTTTGGAAACAACATATTGTCTTTGTTACATCACACACTATTTTTATATAGCTGCCTATTTTTAAGGAAGGCCTTTGGCCTCAAAAAGGTTAATATACAGTAGGTATGTATGTGTGTATTTATTTATTTATTTATTTTTATTGTGTTAACTTAAATATTTCATTTGAAAATGTTACTACTAAACATTTAAGAAATCCAACCTGATCTCACGGGAAAACGTACAAATTCTACGAGGTGGCTAATTCGTACGAATTCATACGACCTCACTCGTACGAATTAGTAAGATTTTTGCAAAATCGTACATATTTTACGAATTGCCCAATTCGTATGAATTCATACGAATGACCTACCCCTGACCCCGCCCCTAAACCAACCCATCACGTGGGTTTAGACAAATCGTACAAATTCGTACGAGTGAGGTCGTACGAATTCGTACGAATTAGCTAACTTTTTATCATTCGTACGAATTCGTACGAATTGGTCGTGAGATAGTGTTGAAGAAATCATATTTGCACAATACCACCACCATAGAAATGTTGTGTTGGATTGCACAGTATTATGTAAGTTCTGTGTAACTCTTGCTTTGCGTCTACAATGCATATGACACATTGACAAGCCCTCAGTTTTGATTCCTCAACATTGAATATACGTTAGTACAGTGCTTGCACTGAGACAGTGACTGTGATGTCAGGTTAGGTTTGTTACATGGGCTATAGTCTGCTTTTTCCCCCCACTCCATTTAAAGGGCATTAAGTCAGACTAGCTTTACAGTTAATGGTTTCTGGCCAAGCGATGCATATATGTATATATGTCACATCTGTCTCTTGGATGTTGTAAGTTTCTGCTATAGTGACAGTCAAGTGTCAGCCGTTAAACCCCAAAGGTCTTTTATATCCAAGCCAACAGCCAGCGTCCTACTCTGTTCTGTCACAAAGTCTTTTATTTTTCCTGATATTTCTTGCTTTTTCAGAAATGCATGACAAACTACAGTATATCTGCTTTATTTAATATTTCAAATAGCATGTTCGTCCTTGGAAATATAAAGCGAATGTTAGATTTTTGTAACTGAAAAGGTCTCTTAGCAAATTGGCATCTGTAATGCAACTTGTCCTCTATTTTCAGAGATTTATTTTAACGTGTCTCTTTGAAATCATCATTTAGAGCGACATTTGCCTATGAACAACAGAATCAGCTGCGGCTCTCATAAGCGTTAATGGAAAAGCTAATGACAGCAGAACATATGTTCACACATCAACTCTCCCTCTATCACTCCTTTCTATCTCTCATTTGACTCACCACTGCTTTTAATTCCCAAAATGAGAGCTTGTTTTCCTAGTATTCAACTGCCATCGTTAATTGGAAAATTATTTTCTTCAGGTCTACTGTTTGTGTCTCTGGGCTTTTAAAAGAGATCTCTACATTGAAAAATTAGGCAAATGGACTTGCCAGAAAAATTGTATTTTTCCCCATGCATTTAAACATAAAGACCCTTCACACAGAAGGAGAGATTCATTAGCACAATGTTGCAAAAGCTTGTTAGTGAGGCTCCTAAATGAAGATGGCTAATATAGTCAATGTGTGTTTGGTTATTACTTCTTATGAGGGCTGAGCTATTAGAGCTTTCAATGTCCTCACAATTATGCCACCCTTATTTCTGCATGCACACAAACACATTACACGCTCAGGATGTGGGATATTTATATCTAGAGAAATGTAGTGAGACGTTCTGCTGCTTAAAATGCTGCTATACTAGTAGATAATTATTTTTTGTTAAGACCAATATGATGAAGAAACGACAGCATTGAGTCACAGTCTGTCGGTTAGACACCATGGTGAAATGGCAATTGAAAGAAATTTAAATGCACTAAAAAAGCACGCATTTACTTAATTTAGCCTATTATTAAAGACATTAAAGGAATAGGGCACCCAAAAATCTTAATTTCGTACCAAACCCGTATGACTTTCTTTCATCAGTCAACTACAAAAGTAAATGTTTAGCGCGATGTTCACGCTGCTCTTTTCCATATAGTGGAAGTGAATGGTGACCAGGTACTGTGAAAAAAAAAAAAAAACCATTACTGAAAAACGAACATACTGTAACTGGGAAAAACTTAAATAAACCTGTAACGTTGCTAACATGGAAGCAGATGAAAACGATGTAGAGGACCCAAGTGCAGTTTATTATAATGGTGATAAATCCAAAAATATAAACCATCAGATAATCCAAAGCATGAAACATAATCTAGAAACTTGATAAAATAGTTTATTAATCATTTACTTACACTTTCTAAGTGATCTTATGAACCACTGACAGCTCCTAAATAACTGTTTTGTAAATAATGCAATACTTCATTTAGAAATGATCATTAATAAAGTTTGAAAAAACAATTATTAAACACGTTATAGATATGCTTATAAATAAATCATGTATAGCTGTACTACTTTTTAATGTCTATTAATGCTTTGTAAATTATGCATTAGCTGTTTACTAATGCTTAACTAATGATTAATAGCGTGCACTTATTATAAAGTGTTACCAAAAACTTTGCAGACCTTTACATTGACAAACAGCTATACTATACACACTACATGAAAGGTAATATTCGAAAAAACATAATTAGGACACTTTAAGGTGTGTTTTCGGAGCTTCCTAGCCTTTGGTCACCATTCACTTATTAAATGAAAAAAGAGAAGCGTGAACTTAGAACAAAACATCATGTTTTGTTTTCCATGAAGAAAACCCATCATGAGAGTGAATAAAATAAAAATAAAAAAAAACTTCTCTTTTGAGTGAACTATCCCTTTAAGAGCTTCACAAATGCATGTGTGCCAGTGCTGCAGGGTCATAGTTGACAGCACAGTCCTTTCCGGGTCAGTTGGTTAAACAGTGACACTAAGGGGAAAGTACCTAATAACTTCATAACTACAGTGTCACAGGACTGAACCTCTGTAGGCAGCAGTTGGTTATTATAAAGTTAATTGGGGAACATGGGAAGCATTGTATAGCACTGGGGTGAGAGGGTAAAGATGCCATATTGTTGAGACGTGTGTTAAGGGCCGCAATATCATACTCTCCCTCTCGGTTGGGGACATGATGGATGTGGCCGTCTGTGCCCAGATGGAGCAGGGCAAATCCCATCCATCACACAGAGGGGGCAAGCAAAAATTTCACCCCACTGGCATCCTCACGTAGCACACCCTGTCCTGCTGTACATTAGCCATCACTATGGTGATACCGTTCGCTCGCTGTTCAGCTGTATTACAAATGGGCATGTGGGTCTAATGTGCTTTTTAAAGACCGTCATGGTCTTTGGAGAGTGTTTGCACCATGCAGGCTCCTTAGTTAAAGTCATACATTTAAACTTTATGGTTTACAAGGCAAGAACTTTAGAAACTTCAACTCCACTTGCAAGGCCTAATCCATGAACACATACACAGACGGGGTTTGACTGAATGTTTCTTGATTTATTAGGCTTATACTTAAATGCTTGAAATTAGTGTTGTAAACATGTATTGTTCATTATGTAAAACAAGGTGGCTATTTTTAAGAAGCTGAAATATAAGTTTTGTTTAACATCTCAGACCAAACAAAATAAATGTTAACTGAAATAAATAAATATATTATAATATATATATATATATATATATATATACACACACACACATATATATATATATATATATATATATATATATATATATATATATATATATAAACATTTTAGTTCTGCTAGTCGTTTACTTTGTTTACTTCACGTACTAAAATAACTAAAACTAATAAATAAAATAAAGCCATAAATATACTGTGTATGTTATTCTATATATATATTCTATATTATCAAACCTATTGTATCAGTGATATTAAAAAATCAGTGTCATAGTTCATTGTTCATTTTTTTGTTTTGCATAGTTTTGATGACTTTTATAGTATTCTAAAATGTAGAAAATAGTAACAAACAGGAGTAGATATTATATTAAATTATTATTATTATTATTCCATTTGTTAACATTATGCATTTAATATCATCAACAATTTTTTACAGCATTAATCTAGGGTTTAATCTGGTATATTAATTTATAAATATACTATTGCATAATACTAATTAATTTTAGTTCATAATGAATTAACTAATGCTGTTTATTATATTATATTATTCACATACAAATACACATACACATACACATACACATACACATACACATACACACAATGCTGATGTCAGACTATATACCAGCACAGGAAAGAAGCGCACACTCTCACCTCTCACTGTGCTTGGATTCAAAACAGATCGATAGCAAGTCACAGGAAATCATTTGAAGTCATTCTGGGTCTTCTGAAATTCAATGACTCGATGGAGGGAGAAAGTGAGAGAACTGGAGAGAAGAGCGGAGGTTGGAAGTAGAGGAGAAAGGCGAAGAGGAAAAGAAAGAGCAAGCGTTCCTGAGGAAAAGAAAGAGCAAGCGTTCCTGCTGCCAAGCTCACATCTGCTCATTAGTGAGGAGTTATTTCCATATTCTCAATAACTCTGTCAAATTTGATTGGGTCTCTGCCGTTGTGTTGAGAATGTTTGGGATTGTAATGGAGTAGAATATAACACAATCACCACTCCTGAGATCAACAGAACCGAGTCACAGCGAATTCATATAATCACTAAATCAAAACAAGGGCCCGTTTAGCAGCTATGCTGAAAACTTCAGAGGTAATAATAGTAAGCAAAGCAATGCCATTGCAGGAAGTTGACTAATGAACCATAACATAAATAACTACCCTTCTCATTAATTACACTATAGGTATTTAATCCATGGTCATTAATTATTGAAGTTGAGGTTAGCTCATCTCCTAGGTTAAATCGCAGTGAGAAAATTAATCCGAGGTATCCGAGTTAAATATTAACGCTGCTAAATGATGCCTTGACAGTTCAATGAAAATATATAATTTGGAATAGGAACAAGCATGGCCATAAATAGACATGATTGACACGTAATATCATTTAAATTAGTGGGCCGAGGTCAATGGTATGTGTGTCATGTGGGGTTCTCCTGCTCCGGACCTCCTGCAGGGAAGAAAAAAATGTGTCCAGGCAAATTACCATGTTACTTTGCTAGAATTCAAATTAAACCCTTTCAGAAAGAAAAGAAAAAGGGGATTTCCTTTTCGAAAACTCTTTTATTCGAAACGTATTTACACTCAGCGGGGTTATGGAGGCCATTTTCAATCAGAAGATGCAATTAATAGACTCATTGTTTTATCAGCAGACCCGGAAATAACCTGTTTATGTTATCTCATAACAATGCCAGGTTATTGCTTTTGTCCCCCTCCATGATTAACCACCAACAAACAATAATTAATCCGATATTAAAGCCTGTTACAATGGCGGCAGCGACGAGCTCCCTGCATTTATTTTTAGTTAGAGCCATTAAGCATCATTCATTGTGTTTGGTTTATTTTAATTAGCGAGCAGCAGAACTGCGTAAGGAAGAACAGAACAGAAACCACTGTTGTTATGTGCAGCTGGAGCATCGCCAGGCTTTTGTTTGGCGCGACCATATTGCCTTTACGATTGGCTGATGAAATAACAACTGAAATCTTGCATGTGTTTTTTTTTTTTTGCTCTTTTTATTGCGAGCGAAAGTAGCACATTCATCCATCACTGAAAGGCTTTGTGTTTCTATGGGTGATGACGGCCCTGAAGATAACGTGAGGTGAACAAAGACATTGGCGCTTCCTGATTGGCTCATTTAATCTCTGTCACTGTAATTGTTGCAGGATGACTGTAGACTGATTTATGTGCTAAAATCAATGACCCAAACATGCCTTCAGCAGCTAAAAATCCCTTCAGCCTCCAAATAAGAATTTTCAAAGGTGGGTTAATAAGGCTGGTTTGTAAATAAGAGCTTTTATACTTCATTTTAGCTGATTTACATACTGGACTATTGTATATAAAGTAGCTCATAAAAGCTAGTGACAAAGTGTGTGGCCACACGGATCAGATTTCATTTTACTGAACACTGCGTTTGGGTGAGCCAGACTCTAACACAACACAGAAGCAGTTAGTCTGACTTCCTATCATGTACATGCCAAGTGCAATTAACAGCCTGAAGACAGGCTGCCAACACTGGGATAGGGAGAGGGTCATTTCATATGCATTGTTCCTGCTGGAAAACTACTCGAATCTGTGGACACTCCATGCCAATTGAAAATAGTCAATTGAAATTTGATCCAAAAACACACATATAGGTGATATCAACTTTTTGTTATGTTATGAACGGGTTTGAATGGTGTAAGTGTGATTAGGTGAGAGAGGTGGTTGGGCAATCGAGTTTTGTGTTTGGATCATCAGGAGTGACTGTATATGCTTTCTTAAAGTGATTTTGATAATATACTTCTGAACTTTAGGTTTTTTTAGTCCAGTGTAAATTCATACACTACTGTTCAAGTTTGGGGTATGTAAGATGTTTTTTCAGTCTTTTATGCTCACCAAGGCTGTATGAGTTTCTTTCTTTTGCTGAACACAAAAGAAGATATTTTGAAGAATGTTGGTAACCAAACAGTTGATGGGCTCCACTGATTTCCATAGAATGGAAAAAAGTACTATGGAAGTAAATGGGGTCCCATAAACTGTATCTTCTTTTGTGTTCAGCAGAAGAAAGAAATTTATACAGGTTTGGAACAACTTGAGGGTGAGTATGCAAAACAAGTATGCATGTATGCAAAGTATGCAAAATATGCAATAAAAAAAATCACACATTTCAGTATGAACTCAAAAAGTTCACTGTAAAAACAAAAAATGCTGCCTTAAATTAAGTATGCTCAAGTATGCTTTACTTGAGCATCTCAAGTCATCTCAACTTAAATTACATTAAACTGACTTAAAAAGTAGAAATTGAGTTGAAAATTGCTTATTTTGATAAGTTAAAGCAATTCAAAAACATATGTTGTCATAGCTTATTGATCGTATAATTTCTTTACAGTAACTCATTAATTTTAAGGCAAGACACACCAGGTGAATAGGATAAAAAAACTAAAAAAAAAAAAACTGAATAGATATCCTTCACCAGTTGATTGATTACATTGATAATTGCAAAAAAATATATATATTGTATTACAAGTTTTCTGAAATTTGCATATGATGCAAATGAAATTTCGCATTCAAATTTTAATATGCAAATGAGCACTAATTTGCATACATTTCTAGAACAAAAAATCTGAACATTGAATGAAGTCAGGTTCAAAATTCGTTTCATTTAGTTTTTTATAGAGTCAAATGTTTTTACAGAGGGGGTTTTGGATATCTCTATTTATCACTCCACAAATCAGAAAATACTGTCAACAGCCAAAAATAAATACATTTCCACCAGTTTTTAAGGAATAAAATGTTATATTAACAAACCCCTCAGTAAAAACATTCAGCTTATAGATAAGAATAAAACTGTAAAGTTTGGTGTATGTAAGTGCCACTGAAGTGGAGATTTCTGGCTCAATGTAGGAGGAAAAACACATTTTGAGAAATTGATAGTGATTGAAATCTACAGACGCAAATAGATAAAGTGCTCTAAAAGATGCAGTTAAATGTGTATTTTGGATGTTTTCTTTGCACTAGTCTGAAATAAACATTTTATGAAAAGCCAAAAAGCCCAAAATCTCAAAATTGACGGATGCATGAAAAAACACTGTTTTTGCCTGTATTGTCTCGCCTTAAGAGAAACATTTTAGATACAGTGAATACATAGATGAAACAACTGAGCTATGAAAGAGCAACATCTCTAAAGTTTCCCCAGGGATATGTTACATGTCTGTGACGGATTGTGATTTGTGTCCTACAATTACACCCCCCCATCCCGTCCCCCCCCCCTCTTCTTTTCTCCTAATTCCATCAACACGTCGAAGCTTGCTGAATATTTTTTCTCTGTGTACGTTTTTCTGAACTGTAGTTTGAAAAGTGTCTCTCAGCTCAGTTGTTGACATGCATCTTCAGTCGAGGAGACAGCAGGGAAATTATGCAAGCTCAGCGAGCTCCTGCAACATTCTCACAACTCGCTAAGCAGATTATTCAAATGACCCCACAGGTGCACTATTGATGTTCTGCCGTAAGACACCTGCAATAGTGCCTCCCAACAGGAAGCACAAGGTCAGGGCTTATTCAGAATTAACCTCTAAGATCTTGTTCAATCCTCCGTAATGCCAAAGAAGAACAGTAAATGAGTTGTTTGTCCATTCAGTCGGGGCAGGGCTGTCGGTCGCTCGGCACCATACCAGTGCTGTATTTGTCTATTTTTTTGTCATGCTTCGTTACTTATACATCATATATTTAGTTTGAGATCTGTAAGCTTATTCTTATCAATTTTTAAAACAGGACTGCTTAATATTTTTGTGGAAAGTGATATATATTTGTATGATTCTTTGATGAATATAAAGGTAAAAAGAACAGTATTTATTTGAAATATCAATATTTTGTAACATTATAAATGTCTTTACTGTCACTTTTGATCAATTTAATGCATCCTTGCTGAAAAACAATAAATAAATATATATAAATATATATATAAACATATATGTTTATATATATATATATATATATATATATATATATATATATATACACTTATACACATAGACATGTGTATATGCATATACACACACACATATATGTCACACAGATTATATAAACACAAACTTTTATGTAAGATGTGATTAATCGATTTGACAGCACAAATGTGATAGTATATATATATATGACACATGGTTTGAATTGGTATACTGTATATAGTGGCACAACTTTATTTTAAAAAAAGTAGGTGGGAAAGAGGTGTGTGTGGGGGGTGGAGATATATATATATATATATGAAGAGTTCAGATGCAAAAGCCTCTAAGTGCCATCTGAAATTTTCTTCTAGAATGATAATTTTTATCAAGCTCGTATATTTAGGTTCAGCAATTTCACTTAAATGACAATTAATAGGTCATCTTCATTGTCATTTAAGTGAAATTACTGACCTTAAATATACGAGCCTGATAAAAATTATCATTCTAGAAGAAAATTTCAGATGGCACTTAGAGGCTTTTGCATCTGAACTCTTCATATATATATATACGTAAATGCATAAAAAGGCATAATTTGTGGGTGGGACGTGGACTAACCATATTGTATTCGTAGATGTAAGGATGAAACTATCACATTAAACAAATTCTATGTTGATAAATTAAACTACATTTTTATCTCCACCCCCCCCACACACCTCTTTCCCACCTAGTTTTTTTAAAATAAAGTTGTGCCACTATATACAGTATACAAATTCAAACCGTGTGCCATTGAGTAGGAAAGGCCATGATCATGCTTCTGCTGTCATGTCAAATATGAGCTTCTGACTGTGAATAATTCCGACAATGTTATTTGTGAATAAATCTGTGAAGCATCTACTTTCATTCATCCACTGTCCTCTGTGAACACTAACAAACAAACACACAACCACACACTCAGGAGCACTCAGATACCCCTCCCACAAAAAAACAATTCTGTATGCCAGACAAACAAACACACACACACGCACACACTCTCTCTCTCTCTCTCTCTCTCTCTCTCTCTCATATGCCCCCTCCTAAACAGACTCTAAAGCACTTCACTCAACTGCCGTACTCAGACTCGCACACACACACACACACACACACACACACACACATACACACCTTTCCCACCTTCCCCTGCTGTTAGCGAGGAACATGCCAAAGCAGAGCGGCGGAGTAAGACACACAGCTCAGACTGGAGTGTGACACTCGGAATAAATTAGCACACTGGCTGGTGGAGCGAGAAGGGAAGGTGGGCACGATAAAGGAGCCAATCAGGCGCTGAAGCCCCCCTTTACAGGACATGGGGCGACTGGTGCTCGGCTGTTGCCGGAGTGAGGAGAAATTTTTGGCTAGCAACATTTCAGCCAATCGAATTCTACAAACACCGGCAAAGGGGAAAACAACTTTACGCTGTGTGTGTCAAGAAAATGAAAAATGTGCTCTAAAAAAAGCTTTCTGTTGCCAGGTTTTGGGCTGCTTCTTAGGGCGTGTTTGCGCGCCGCAGACTAGGACGAGACAGACGCTGTCTGAATCTGCTCTTTTGTCTGGTTCTCACTGCAAAATACCTGTAGGATATTTTTAAAAACGTGGATTTAAGCGTGACAGATTATCTATAGGTCGCACCCCTTCTCACTAGCTGCCTTAACTATTCCTCAATGTTTCCAGTTGACATTTGTTGCTGCAAAGGCATGTTTTCTTCTATTGTCCTGTCCTAAGTAAATGTGCATGGCTGCAAGAGAGAGAGAGAGAGTGAGCGGGTGAGAGACACAGAGAAAGAGTTGCGTTTGACTGACAGTCGTAACCTTTTCAGTATGCGGAGTTGAGGTGGGGTGGGGTGGTGGCGCGTTTCAGAGCAGACAGGCTCTTGTCATCTTCCGATAGAAGTGTGGGAGGTCGTCCTGTATCCTGTCCGTGTCGCGGCTAAGCTGTGTGTGTGTTCGCACCCCCCCTCACCCCAATCAAACCTCCATTCTTTTTTTTTCTCGCTTAAGTGATGTTGTATCCCGTTTTTTTTTTTTTTTTTCGTTTTTTTTTCTTACATCTCTGAGCAATTAGCACATTATGCTGAAGGATTGCAACCAGCACTTTAAAAAGGCATAATTATCTTTATTGAGCATGCTCCCTTTTTTTTGGCACTGAGGAGGACAGCTCTTCCCTGTTGTTACCACGGCCACCGTTGCCGCTGTTGCCATGGTGTGGGGTTGCTCTGTTAGGGTGCATTTGATTGGTTGAGAGTGCGGTTCCCATTAGGCAAATGATAGCGTCCTGTCGGCCGGAGTGAGATAGACTTACTGTACACTGAAAACAATGAACTTGGCTTTCATTTTACATCATCATATCTGGCTCATTTGATTTATTTTAACTATGTTTTTCATTTTAAGAATTAAAGTGTTTTTTGAACAAGTTTTTGAACAATATTATGTTAATGAATAAGAACAATTTATTTGTTTCCGCTAAGATCGTGTCTGCATGTTGTGTTTGAAGTGTGATAATATTCACACAAACATATAGGTTACTGTACAAAATAATTATATAATTATTCAGCATTTCTTATATAAGACATTCTGCAAGATATATTCTGCAAGAATGCATTAAATTAATTAAAAGTGACAGTACATACAGTGATAATGTTACAAAAGATTTCTATTTCAAATAGCCTAAAAGCTGTTCTTGTTACTTTCTACTCATCAAAGTATTCTGGACAAAAAAGTGTATCACGGTTTACACACAAATATTAAGCTGCATAACTGTTTCAAACATTGATAGTAATAAGAAATGTTTATTGAGCAGCAAATCAGCATATTAGAATGATTTCTGAAGGATCATGTGACGCCTAAGACTGGAGTAATGATGCTGAAAATTCAGCATTGCCATCACAGGAATAAATTACATTTAAAAATATATTCAAATACAAGTTATTTTAAAATGCAATAATATTTCACAATCTTTACTGAATTTTTGATCAAATAAATGTAGCCATAAGAGCCTTCTTTGAAAAAGGTAAAAAATAAATATTGATATCAATAGTGATGTGCATCTCTGGGGCCTGTGCTTGTTTTAGCTCGCACACTATACTTCTAGAACACTCCATAGTTTCTTTAAAATGGTCCGCAGAAGTACTGGCACACAGCAAATGATTACATGACCCAAAACAAGACTTGATCTGCACATTGCATTTCAATACAGGTGAATCAAAGGGCACATCGTTAAACTTCTTTCTCTTATGGTTTCTCACGGAATTTCTTGGTTTTTTTTGCGGTTTAGTGGTCAAGCCTGATTCTTTGATGCTAACCTTTCCAAATAAAAGTACTTGCAGAATGTTCCCACTTTTGGTGACAGCATGCTTTAAACGCTTGGTGAGCCATTTGTGAAATGAAGCTATTTTACAAGCCTTTCACAGCAATCTTAAAGCACATTTTGAGGAGCTCATAGGCTAACAACAGTCATTTTAGACCAACTAGTGAAACACAGAGAGAATTTCTAATACTGCTTTTTTTTAGCCTCAAATGCCTTGAGAAAAAACGTGTTGTGTGCTTTCAGCATTGACTTAAAGAGTGAGCATTCAAAAGTTATTTTCAAAACTAACTTTTTTCCTTAATAAGGAGCCAGAGATGTAATCTCTGTTTGATTTTCAGCTTTTCAAAGCCTGATTATGTCAAGGTCTAGAGCAGACTATAAAAAAAATCAATTTAGTCTTTATGCTATTAACATTGAGAGATGTAATTTCTCAGGATGTTTTCAGGCATGCTTTTAATAATAAAGGGATGCATTTAATAGTTAGTGACTTTCAGAGTGGATTGGAACGTTATTGTGATTTTAAGAGGCTAAATACATTTTTTGTTTACTAGAACTTGCATATTCCCAGACTAAAATGCAGGTTTGAGCTGTTTTAACTAAAAGCAATGTGCACTGACATATCTTAAAATATGTCACTGCATTGTTTTGTCTCAAGATGCACACCAGTAATGCCTTCTTTTTTTTTTTCTAAGGCAGGTATAAATGTCCTAATTGAACTAAGGCCTAACACTGTAAAAAATAAAATAAAAAATACTACCTTAAATTTTTTAAGTACAATCAGCTTGGATGTTTAAGTCATTTCAACTTAAATTACATTAAACTGACCTTTAAAAAAATATATTATTTAACTAAGCCTGTCTTAGTTCTCATTTGTCTCCTTGGTTACTCATTGATTAGTCATTATGTTCAGCCTGTCATTATTCACTTTGTTTGCATCTTGCATTTGAGTTTCTATCTGTTCCTTTGTCTGTTCTCGTAAATGTTTAGTGGTTGTGTTTGTATTATTCTTGAGCGATCTGTGTTTCTGCAAGAGGATTTTGTGCACTTTATACTTGTTCGCTTTATTCTCGGCAACACAAACAAATATAAGTTATATCTTGAATATAACTATACATAACTATACTTCAGCTCACTCAAACATTTGAAGAACTTATTCAACCCGAACCTCCATCGCAAGGACAACTTGAGCAGGACGCTTCTCAGTGAAACACTTCTCAGTTTGAGGTACAGATGTTAATTCCTCACTATCAGCATTAACAAGATTATGTCCATCAATAAACCCATGTGTGTGTGTATTTCTAATTTATTGCGGTGCACATGCGGGAACTATTAACTGTATCAACTAACGTGAATTACTGATGTAACATTAAAGTTTGCAAAACAAATCTTGTTCCATCCTTTATCATTACACAAAGTAGTAAGATTGACAGACAATATGAATTAATAGACACAGTTTTAGGTAATAGTGGCCCACAACTGATTAGCAGAAGTTTTTCAGTAAGACAGTAATAACGTGAGTTAGCCAGTTACCCAGAGACATACACAATATAAAACACAAAACACATATTTTGAACACCCAATATATACATCAATAATTAATCATACTTACAGGTTGTGATTCTGAGGAGCAAGCTGGTCCAAATAAACTGAGAACTGACCCATCTTTCAAGAGCAAGTGTTTTGCAAATCCATTAAACTCCGAGATTTGAGTGGGCGGGCGGACAACATACAACATAGGCGGCCATTATATGAAAATGTATCTTCTAATGACGTAGAACCGTAAAGCAGTAGGATTCGAAACAAAAACGACTCGTAAATGCAGTTCAGAGTCGATTCTTTCTTTTGGGAGACAATAACTTTATTTATCGTGCACTTTCGACTTTACAAATTTGCAGAACGTTTACATTCACAAACAGCTATATTACAGACTGCATGAAAGGGAATAGGCCTATATTCGAAAAACCATAATAGGGGCAATATTTATTAAGCATTTAGCTGGTAGTTCAAGGACTTAGAAGATCACACATTGTAAACACTTTCTGTAATCATACTGTAATCATAAATAATATGGATATTCATGATATTTTAACATTCACTTTATTGTATGCCCTTTTTAAACATTGGTGTTGTTTTCCACTTGGTGACACAAATTGCGTGGGAGTGTGTCAGTGTATTACGTTGTTAATCAGGCCAGTCTCTATTGTCTTCATTTGGCTTTTAATTAGCAGCGCTCCCTGATATAAACAAATAGTTTTCAGTCAGCTAACCAGTGTGCATCTTTATTTTTGCATGGCCTCTACTTGTCAGAGGAAATCAGCTCAGTGTTACATCTCTTTCTAAGTAATCTTTTAGCTGCTTCTCCCACATCTGACAGCCAATTATCCACAATTATACAACAGTATTTAGCAAACCTATTATTTAGAGGCAGATACCTCCTCCTCAAAGCCAACGCATTAAGATTTGACCGGACTATGAGTCTCTCTGCAGTAGTCAATATCATGTTAAACAAAGATAAGGGCATCTATCCGCAGGAGTCCATTGAGGATGGACAGTATCTCATGCTATCACAACCTCCAGAGATTCAGGTCAAAGTGTTTATTTCATGGTCAGATTTGTGATCATGGAAATTTCAAATCTCACCCAGTGGTGATTTTCAGAAGAACATTCCCTCATGTAGCTCATCTCCAACTTTCAGTTCTCACCTCACTGATCTCACTCTCACCCTCTGATATCATCACACTCAACTGAGGAGTTCATCATTTCAAGAACAAAATATTCAGCATTGGTCACTCAGAACCTTGACACAATCTACTCGCTGACCTATTCCACTCCAATCCACATCTGACCTCACTTGAGGCATACCAGATGAAGACTGCTGGCTGCTCTCCATCTTCGCTTTCATGTCAAAAGCTTTTGAGTTTGGTATGTGTAACTTTCTTACCGAGAACAATCTGCTTGACCTTTATTAATCAGGCTGGAACAAGGCCACTCCAACTGAAGTGCTTACTTTAGCCAGAATGCCGTAACTTAACTCCACATTGATTCATATGAGTACATATGGATTTGTGTTATTTTTCTGGTAAAACGTTTTTAACACATAAATCTCAAATAAAACTTCTTTACATCCTGAATAAGATATGTGTGACACACACTCTCTAGAACTACAATACCCATCATGCTCACATACACTATAACAAATTACAGTATATGATGCTTGTGCACCCTATATAATCCAGTTAATCCCCTAAAATGAGGAAGTGAGATGTTTTTATTGCATTTGTAAGACAATAAATTAATTAATGAATTCTTAAATGTATACATGTTTAGACAATCATTGTTACATATCCAGGTCTTTAGCGACACATATCTATATCTAACACCCATGGAGCTCTGCCTGTCACAATAATATAAAACTCTTCTGATATTAGAGTAACATTTACAGAAGAATAAAATAAAGGATGTTTTGTTACCTTTTGGAGTTTGTTAGGGTTCAGTTTTAGCAGATGTTTTATATCATCATCACTGTCCTCATCAGAGCCCATTCCCAGTACATTCAACATCTGGCTCATATTCACCATCTCAAACATATTGTCAAAACTATTTTGATCGCTGACAGCTTCTTCACCAGATCCACCATCAAGTGACAGTGACACTAATATTTTATTGCGTTCAGCACTTGCTCTGCAGTAAATCACTGAGCCATTTTAAGTTTTGCTGATGATACTTCCTATTCTTTTGTTTTCTGCCTGCAGTAACTATGAGTGAAACAACATTTCATCATTGTTTATAAGACATTGCCACCTTTTTAAATAAAGGTGAAAGGCACTTATACAGTCATCAAAGATTCAACTATTGTGCAGAAAAAGTATACTTTTATACACCTTGGGATAAAAAGGTAACATTATTTTATTGAATTAAATGTTCATTGTTATTAAATGAACGTTCTCATGATGTGGGGAAAAAAGGTTAGAGCAGCATTCTCGCAACGTCTTTATGATGTTAGTAATATTTTCTGAATGTTTTTAGAATGTTAGCATAAAATGTTGTGAGAACAACGTTTATGTATACGTCCTTTCAATTTCATTTGTAATTGATGAACGTTCTAAAAATGTTAAATGAAAACATTCTTAGAACAACATTCTCAATGTTTTCAGAATGTTGGCTTAAAACATTATTTGAACAAAGTTCATGGAACTTCCTTATGATGTTATTTGAACTTGAGTAATGTTCTCATATTGTTAAGAACATTTTTTCTCAGAACAACAAACATTCTTGGAAACTTCTTTACCCATTAGAATGATGATTAAATCACTTTTAGGAAGGTTCTGTGCGCTATATTAAAAGAACATCCTTAAAAATAATTTTTGTAGTGAAAATCCTACATCTTAATCTTTTACATAATGTAATTTGTATTCATGTTCTGTAAATGTTAAAATAATTCTCAAAACACATCAGAAAGAAAACTGATATATTAAACGGCTTAGGCACTGACAATGCGGTGACAGACAAAACAGAGTAGGTTCCCAGCAAGCAATTTTGCGTTTAAAAGACGTCTAATAGCCGTCCAAACAGACCTGACGTCTAGGCTAAAACAAGGCAAAATTTGGGTTGTCAGTGAAAATTGTATACGTCTAAACCATAGCCCAAGAATAGACCATTCATCAATTAGAGAACATGTCAACGAAATTAAATCAAACACCTTGTAATCACAGTTGACTTTGCTTACATGATGGAATATCATACATCTTGCAAGTTATTTTGGCAAAAACGACATATAACCAAATTCAAGGTTATTTTGGCTAGAAGGGGGTTACTCATAGCCAGATTATATCTGGTCTATAGTTAACCTAGACGGTGAAATGACGGCTTTTGCTTGCTGGGTTACTTTTGATGTGAAAAAAAGTCTCAGCTTTCAAATTCTGTTAATTTTATTACGAAATTCAAAAAATAAATGTGCTTTTAGTGCTCTTTAATGTGTCGTGAAAGATCGCTGTAGCACTTCAGTTCAAGCGACAGTTCTTTCTCTTTAATACTAGTTATAGCACAAAATAAACATGAATTTACATCAGAAGGAATGTTGAAAGATACAGTATACGACTTACCGAAATGTTTCATGTCTCATATAATAACTCAATCAGTGTTTCAACCGCAGAAAGATGTAAACAATAAATCTTATAAACAACATGTCACATTACATTTACCTCAGGAAACTGGTCAACTAGTCAGCAAGAAAAATAAACAAGAGAAACCACCACATTACCAATTAATTATATCTGTGCTCTTATTAAAGTTATTATTATTATATTATTATTTTAAAAAACTGCATTATCTGCAATTGTATAAATATCAGAGGTTAATTAACATTTAATATTATAGTAATGTGCCAGCTTACAGGGTTTCCTGTATAGTTTACAGCATTTATTGAGAAAGATTTTTCCTTGATTACTTATTCAAAACAGAAGGCTCCCTTTATGATTCACACATACGAACTCCCATGAGTTCATTAACCTTACCTGAAAGATGTTTTTACAACACAGTCTGTTGTATAACACATTTTCATGCATCACCATCACCAGTTAAGGTAAATATTCCAAAACGAAATTTGAATACTCCATTGAGCCTTGGTTTATTCAAAACAATTTAGATATTTCCTTGTTTTCTTGTGGCTTATATGACTCAAGTTCGTTTGTCTGAAGTAGCCAAACAAAAATATATCATGCTCATCTTATACTACATGCTTTACTGTATAATAACTGTCAACGTAATGCTACTGACCCACAAGGCCCTAAATGGCTTAGCTCCTGTGCATTTAACTGATCTTCTATCACCCTACACTTTCAGAAAAAAAGGTATAAAAGCTGTCACTGGGGCGGTATATTTTCAAAAGGTACACTTTTGTTCCTTTTAGATACTAATGTGTACCATTAAGGTACCAATATGCACCCTTAAGGTACAAAGTGCACCTTTTGAAAAGGTACCAATTCAGTGACAGCTTTTGTGATTTTTTTTTTCTTTTTCTTCTGAGAGTGTACTATCCATCATGCTCTTTAAGGTCATGAAACTCTGGACTTTAAGTAATACCTAGGATATCTCTACGTAAAGGAGGTAGAGCGTTTTTGCATTTGGCTCCAAAACTCTGGAATATGTATCTGATAATGTTTGAGGCTCAGACACACTCTCCGAGTTTAAATCTAAATTAAAGACACATGCTTTAGCCAAGCATTCACATAATGCACCTCATAACTTGTACTCCAGTTATATCAGATAAAAATGCACATGATTATCTTTTGCTTGAAATGTTATGAACAGCAGCTACGCTAATCATTTTTCCATTTGCTTTTCTGTCTCTGCCTCGGGATGCCCCGAGGTAACTAGTGAGTACGCCAGCCCAAGTTCGGATCCAGATTCTTACGAAGATTTCAGATGCCCCAATACCTGTGAAGAGATGGCGCCAACTCTGAAACAACGCCAATGCTAAATTTCCTATCTCTGACCTGCACAACAGTCACATTTCTAGATTTTCTGGTGTCAATTTCAGCAGAAACAATAGACTCAACTAATTTCTTATTTCCATCTTTAGATCTTGAAACCTGTGTTAGGTTTCAAGGCATTTGACTTTTTAGCTGCTCGGTTTGGTGATGACCATTTTACATAAACCTTTTTGTCACACCAGTCATTATGGCAAGAAAGAATCAACCAAGGACATCATTATAAATGTAAAAGCTCTGTAAAAGAGATGAAAAGCAGCATGACCACAATGTCATTTTGTGTAGCTCTTGCTACATTTGCTTTTTTTTTGTACATTAAATTATTATTTTTTTTACACACATTCCAGGTGAGCAATTTATCAGTGCACATTATTCCAAAGAAACTGCATGTCTGCACAGTCTTTAATCAAAATGTTTCTCTGAAACAACTGTCCTTTTCTGTTGATGTCATTAAGGCCACGCAGGCCATGTTAGCCAACAGTCAAATTGCTATGAATTCTGGTGTGTAACACACTTTTCAACATCCAGTCAATTCCAAATGGATAAAATCAAGCCCCGCCTTATGATTTTGTGAGTAAATATCCTATTTCCCTCACGAAAACAAGTAAGTTAGGTGGCAAACGACATTTCACTTTGACTTTAAAGTCTCTGTTGTTTATTTAGATGTTGTAAGTGTGGCATCCTGCCCTTGGTCACTAATACCTGAACAACTCTGATGACTGAACTTCTCTCATGTGCCTTTATTTATTCATTTGCTGCAGGGAGACCCCGCTGTGCTGTTTTCTGGTGCTTTGTGTTTCTGAGGCGCTGAGCTCTTCTATGACAGAAATGAGGAAAATCATACCACACCCCTTCCCTGTAGCCTCCAGGTCTAATAAAAGGCCTCTGATTGCTTCCTCTTTCCTCAGGAGAGACAAAGAGCGAGATAGACTGTAAAAACAGCGTAGACATAAAAGCAGGTTTAAAAGAGACAGAGAGAGAAAAGGAAATGGAGAGAAACAGCAGTGCGTGAGTGGCCGCGGCGCTCCATGTAGGGCTAGGCGCTAACAATGAGCCATCTCCTGTGAGTTTTATTAAATCAGCATGAGATTGACACCTGAATATGTTTTCATCCTCTAGATCTGCACAAAGCGTGTGGTGCTTCAGGCGCCGGTCCCCTCATTAGTACCCTGTTTGGCAATGAACTTCTAAAGGCAGCCCTCCAATATATCAATGTCTACATTTCAATAGAAGGAGAGGCGCTAGCGCTACTACAGAAGAATTCTGAAAGCTCAGAGAAAGTGAACCCAGTAGCCTGCAAATTTCCTCGCCTCTTCATTGTGCACCTTGTGTTTCCATTGTGGACTTCTTCCCATTTCTGTGTATGCCGTTATAGAATAAAAAAAACAGCCTTTATATACAAACAAAAACTATGGCTATATAACTGCCAGATATTAATAATGCACTTAAATATTAAAAACTAATTCACTAATTAATTATGATTTGTACACCTGGAAATATTATTTGTATTCCTTTTAAGACATCCTGAGGCCCCCTTACAAATGTGTTGATGTTGAAAACCAGTGCTGTAGGCTATATTAAAAATGAAAATTCTGTTTTTTTTACTCTGTTTTAAATTTACTCACACTCATGTCCTTCCCAACCTGTAAGATTTTCGTTAATCTTCAGAACACAAATGAAGATATTTTTAATAAAATCTGAGAGCTTTCTGGACTCTCCATTGACAGCTACGCAACTACCACTTTGACGCTTCAAAAAAGTTCATAAAGAGATTGTCAAATGAATCCATATGAATTGAGCGGTTTAGTTACAATTTTCTGAAGAGTCTCGATCGCTTTATAATGATGAACAGATTGAATTTATGCTTTTATTTACATATAAACATTGGGCAACGAACATAAACAGAAGCTCAACCGAACTTGCTTGATGCACAAGAACAAACCTCAGGTTCTTGCAGAAGCTCAAATGTGCTGTTAAACACGAGATTGAACCCCATTGGTTCTTGCGCGTCAAGCCAACATTTGAGCTTCCATTTACCATAACTGGTGTGTGCGTTGATGAATGTTTAGATGTGAATAATCTTAAATGAAATCTGTTCATCATATAAAGCAATTGTGACTCATCAGAAAATTTGGACTAAACCGCTCAATACATATGGATAAGTTTTACGATCCATTTATACACTTTTTGAAGCATCAAAGCGGTAGTTGCGTAGACTGTCAATGGAGAGACAGAAATCTCTCAGATTTCATAAAAAATATATTGATTTGTGTTCCTAAAGATGAACCAAAGTCTTACGGATTTGGAACGACACCGAGGGAGAGTAAAGGATGGGTGTGAATTTTTGGGTGAACTAACCCTTTAATATGGTATAATCAGTTATTGAGTTCATGTAACTTATGTATATTAAGTTCAATTAACTTTCAGTAATATTTGAGTAAAATTATCTAACTTAATTTAGTTAATTACAGTGTGACCAATAATCAATAAGATACCACTAAATCATGAATCCCTAAAATTGGTGCATATGAATACGAAGTGAAAAAGTATTGACTTAATTTAAAGGTCGTTTTCATCCAAACACAAAAACGATGATGACTAAAACAATTAACTGTGTGAAAATCAACAATGCTACCAATGTCTCCTTCCCTTCACAACATCAGGCATCTAACCATATGGTGACATATGTCAATGCCGTTGTGGCCTCTGCATTACAGATTGAGCAAAGCGGTCAAATTTACATGATGTCACCCCAGATGTCGGTCACATGTAGCTTATGTGCCCTCAGTATCAGGGGAAGCATCTGGAGGGGGTCTTCGAGAGCACATTTGTTTTTCGTGCTCCATAAAGCCCCCTTAGCTCTGAGGGAGAGGAGTTTGAATCAGGCCAGAGGAGAAACGGGTCTGGCAGTCCCAGCCTCCCTGCGCATCTGGCACGGGCGAACGGTGCGTGAAGGAAGGGGTCTGACTCCTTGGAGGCAAATGTCAATGGCTTTAATGCAGAACGTATTACAGATTACAGATTTAGCAGGGTGGGATTCTGCTGTCGAGTTTGTAAGACAAGAACCACACACAGCTCGTCCTCACAGCTGTGGATAAAAGCAAATGACTGTGATTTGTGTTTTTCATAGAGGCTGGCTTGATTCGCTGAAAGGCAAGAAATGCATGAAGAGACGTTGACCTTCACTTAGACAAAATAGATGAAAGTGGCCAAGTATGTCATCGTATTAAACCGAGCCACAGGCAAGCATATCTCCTATTTATCGCCTCTTTCCTCTTTCAGTCCTCCATGTGTTTGACTTAGTTTCTTTCATTACTTCAGAGCAGTCTTGATATGTGGCTCGATCCATGTGTGTCGTCAGATGAGATATGGCTCTAATTTGATTTGAACAGATTTGAAAATCCTTCCTCCATTTAAGGCACCAAAAGTATCATGCTAAGTAGCAAATGCAAGGTCATCTGAAAAGGCCCACCCATGAAGACTGACTAGCTGTGGTCTGACTAAATATAAAAGCAATTTTGCTTTGCTAATTCAAGACACTACTTATTACACTGTTTATATTGCATGTCAATCATGCCAGCAAATTTCAGATAATTGCAGAAGGCACTCCGCACAAATATATTGTGCTAAACAGAACAGGATCTGTTCGTTATTCATTGAAATTTTGACACTTACCACCTTCCGTTTTCCTTGAACCGCGATGATGTTTTGTACTCCATAGTCTGTTCACACCAACACGAATATTTGACAAGAAAATTTTGTTAAATTTTCACGTGTGATTAGTCTGTTCAGACCAATGTGTAAAAAAATGAAAGACGGGCTGAATGAAAATGCAAAGTCACTCGCAGTGATATGTGGTGCTTATAGAAAAGCAGAAATACAGTGATACCCCGGTAAACAAAGCAGAGCTGCAAAACTTGACGGCCTGAGAATGCCCACATTGGTCTAAACCCGTTCATTCAAATTGAAATGAATACCGCACAATTTGGGTATTCATCTGAGTTTGTTCAGTTTGTTTGGGCCTCCGACCAGCCTGACACAGTAACGTTACTGCACAACATGAGTTTGGGGGCGGGGCCATCTGTTTGACCAACCAATGGAAGATAGGGGAAGTGTTCAAAAACCTGTTTAAAAACTTTTTTTTTTGCATATTCTGATGATTTTGACACAATTAATTACAGACTCCACCTTTAAATGGATTTTTTTATGTACTGTAGACACACAAAGTGTAATGTATACACCGAATCAAAATCTATACACACACACAGTGCACATTTGTGTCAGCTGCGAGATCAATAGCTGATTTCTTTTGAAGCCCCCGGTTTCCTTTCCTCCTTCTCGTCTCTTTATCTACAACACCTCCTCTGTCTCTCTCTCTTTCCTCTCCCCAAGAATTGTTGATGGATTAGCAGCACACTCCGTCCTCTTAACGCCACATGGGAAGAGATAGGGTGGCACACGGCCAAACGTCCTCCACCCCACACCAGTTTTAACCTTTACTCTGACCCCTCCCTCTTGCTATATCTCATTACTCCCTCACAGATTAGAGTGCATATATCTGTCTAATCCTTGTATACATTGTCCTCTTTAGTGCATACATCCTCAGCTGACCTCTCTTTATGGTTTATATAACTAGGAGTAGATAAGTGCTTCTGCCTCAGAGACGCTGAGACAGCCTCTTACTAACAGTCATTTGACCTGAGGAGGAGCAGCCGTGTTGTCTGACTGTGACTAAGTACACGAGTGATCTTGTTTTGCTCATTTATGACATTAAAGGCAATGTTCTAGCACACAAAACAAGACGAAGTGTCTCGGCCTTTTATGTTTTTAAGTCTGTGACTAGATCAGTTAACTAGAAATGTGTAAACATTAGTCTGTCTGAGTCAGAATAGCCAGCTAACAAAACTATGTTCTAAGAACATTTTGATAATATTCATATTAAGTATGTTCCCTGAACATTCAAAACGTTCAGTTTTTAAAAAAGAATTTAACTTTTTTTTTTTTTTTTTTTTTTTTTTTGGTGAAGTGAATGATGCTGAAACATTCCATTTAATCTTTTTGTAAACATTATGGGAACACTACTTTTGAATATTTTCTAAACATTCTGAAACTAGTATCCAAAAGCTCTTTCAAATTCGGCCTCCAAATGCAGCCTTCGTTTCCTGTGAAATGAAAGATACAATAAGATGGATCCTTTGTAGCCTTGCCTACCCCATAATTCATTGCGCACCAGTGAAGACAGGATTTTTTGAGAAAAAATACTGAATTACACTTTTTAACGTATTGGGTTTCAATTTGCTCAAATTTCTCAAATATCTTACTCAAATACAAATTTAAAAATAAAAAAAGCTGTTTAAATGTTGACATATCTTACTAAGATGTGATTATGAATAGTTTATACTCTTTATTATATCCATAAATGGACCATGGTGAACATATATAAATATGGTTTTAAATCTTTTCTATGTAAAGTAATGTAAAGTTATATCCAATTCTTCAATTTTTTTGCCATGACAACCCAATTCCATAAACCCTAAAGCAACAATAATAAAAAAAGCTTAAACATCTCAAATAATACAACAGAAAAATTGATGTAATTATTTTTATGAAATTGTAACCGTTACATTCCTGGTTTTAAATCCACCCCAAATGATTCCAATTCACTTCCATTGCACAGGTGTCTCACCGTAACCTTGACCTTTTTTTTAAGACAAATGACAAACAAGTTGAAATTATTTTTGTAGTAATCGGTATGCTACAAATGCTGTTGTTTGAGCTGAACTTGTACTGAACCCGGAATATTCACAGAGTTTTCTGTGTGAACAGTATTGAGGATTCGTTGCTGTGATCTTGTCAATGATCCTGTAATTGACACACCTAGTCTGTAATAAGTTGTGTAAAGCTTCACAATAAACATTGACAATGTGACAGAAAACAAGAAGCTGAATCTTTAAACGACAAATTTGTATTCGAGAGTACAAGAGGTCTGACTTTGATCAGTTCCAAGTTAGTTCCCAGTGAGAGAAAATATGTTGTGATGTTTGTCACTAAAACTTCCCTCAAAACTGGTACATTTAGAGCATAGAATATTATATGTATACACCATCTGAGTTCTTATTCACACTGCTGGCAGTTAACACAGAACAGTCCATTTTAAAAGACTACATATGCTTGACAGCTGGGGTACAGACCTCGGCCATTCTGGGAATAATGTACTGAACTCCACTAGGGATTTTATTTTCACCAGTGTAGATAAGATTGCACCACATTAGTTGGTTGAGTTCAGGTTTGCTCTGAGAGTAAGCACTTTGTCATTCCCACTGGGCCCAATATGACCTGGCTGTACCCTCGTCTTTCTTTACTTTTGAAAATATCATTTTCTGGCTGTAGAGGTGCCCTCTGCATCCTCATTGAATCACACAGGCCTAGAGCTTCTGCTCTCTCCACTAGCATCTTTACCTATGGGAAATCCCTATGTCCCCAAATTGTACCAAAAAAGTATCCTTGCCCTCTGCAGAGGTTGTTTTGCCAGAAAAAAAAAAAAAAGTCTTGTTTAGCAAAGGGAAAGAGCCAACCCCCTCTTTCCCTGTTTCGTGGGGAGCAGGGGTGGCCTCATTCAGCAGAGCTAATCCCTGCCTGGTGATGTGGAAGAGAGGGCCAGACGAAGTGGCACATGTCTGGGGCACAGACAGCCTCTACCCAGCCAGTCCTGTCTGATGGTCGGAGCCAAAAGATGAGTCATCCTCAGGGAGTGTGAGGACACAAGGTCTGGAGGCAACGAAGACCTGACAGACATACTGAGTCTCCACTGGCAATCTGCTCGCTATAGACATTACTGACATACAGAATTCTTTGATGTTCTTTAAATTCTTGTTGAAAACCTTTGCATAACACATAAGGAGCTCTTCACTTAGTGGACCCAAGCCTTTGTGCAGTGGGCCTTTATTATTAAAAAGATATTTGCATGTACACAATATGTAGGTAAATGACATATAAGAGGGTCAGTGATAAGGAAAAATAAAAATCTTTTACAAATTTACACTGTTTAAAATAAATAAACGTTTGAGCAAAAATGATGCAAATTAGTACACTGTAAAACCCAACAAGTTAACTCAACTCAAACCGATTGAGGAAACTGATTGCGGCAAACCATTTAAGTTTAAAAAAAAAAATTAATTTAATTTTAAAAATAAATACATATGAGTATTGTGAACTTATATATATTGAGTCATCAATATATAACTTATATATATATAAGTTCACAATACTCAAAATAAATACATATGAGTATTGTGAACTTATATATATTGAGTCATCAATATATAACTTATATATATATAAGTTCACAATACTCATATGTATTTATTTTTAAACTTAAATGGTTTGCCGCAATCAGTTTCCTCAATCGGTTTGAGTTGAGTTAACTTGTTGGGTTTTACAGTGTTAGAGTAGTATACACTTAGGTACGACTATCAACCTCTATATACCCATACAGCCGAAATGCGTTATTTTCCTGTTATCACTGTAAAGCTGCTTTGAAACAATCTGTATTGTGTAAAGCGCTATATAAATTAAGGTGACTTGACTTGACATACATAATGTATGACTTGTATAATTTAAAGAATATTTTCACAAAATATCATGAATTATTAATTAAAGAATTTCACACCACTTGACATGACATTTACAACCTTGCCTTGTCAATAAGACACATAGTGACCTTGACACAAAGGTCTGCAGGGGTCCCCTTTATGATAACATTTCTTGCATGTTCGTTGAACCATTATTTTGATTCACTGGACAAACGTTTTAAAAGTAGTGACGTCTTTTTTGTCGAAATATTGTATTTTTTCAAGTATTTTGAATAAATTAATAGAATGAGCTTAAGTTGATTAATGAGACCATGTGTTTTTGACATAAGCGTGCCAGATGTTTAAATGTCACTGCGAGTGCAGCTGAACAATAATATCAGTGCCTGATCAGTTTTGGACAACTGAGCAATAATCATTTGGAACTTGTACAACCAACCTGGAGCCCAGTTCACCACTAGAGCATCCAGCCAAGTCGAACACTGTCCGATCTGGACTCTTGGTGCAATTAAACCCGCAGTTGAGCCCATCTGTTTGTGGTGACTAACACTGAGATTTGTTTTAGCACAAAAACTTGGCCTACGGAGTGTCACAATGGGTCCTTGTGTTATGTCTCACATCACTTGCTGCAGCCATCCACCTATTGTAGACAGATAAAGGGATTAGATTAACAAGTCTGGTTTTAAGGGTGTGAGCGTAATCTCCTTATTCCTGATGTTTAAAATGGCCTTGGTGAAGAGACGAAGAGTAAAAGAGAGAATTCACTCTTTAAGGGACCTTGATAGGGCAGCATATAGATTAGAGAGCATACAAAGGTGGTATATAAAAAGGTAATCTGTCAGATTAGTCATCTCCCTACGGTAAACAACAGGGCTATGCCTAAGGACTTTCTTTTTGCTTTGTGTTGCAGTGAAAAGAGAACAATAGGGGCAAACAGTGAATGACAAACAAGATGGACATCAGTCTTGTTGTCTGAACCCTAGAGAATGCTGTGATTTTCTTCTCTATCTCATGGGGGTTGTATGGCAGTTAATTCTTCTATCAATATTTTCCTCCATTCTCTCAATTGTCCCAACTGCATCTTCACCAGTGGTGTCCAGTTCTACTCCAAGAGGGCAACTTTACTGCAGAGTTTAGGTCCAACCCTAATTAAAATCACCTGAACCAGTTGTCTTTTACATTGCTCGAAACTTCCAAGCAGGTGTGTGGAAGCAGTTTGGAGCTAAAATCTGAATGAAGGTGACTCATCTTCTTTCTTTCTTCACACTTCATGCTCCTCTTCCTCACCTAGTCCGAAAGAACCAAGCAAAACATATTGATGTGAAAGCGCTGGGTGTATGTTATCCCATCCGTCTTCCTTCCACTAATGTCCATTTTAAGATGGAGACCTCCTACCATCCACCCCATCTCAACAGCCTCTGTTTGTTATTCTCCAGTTTTAATGCCATGCGGAACATTAAGGCTCTGAGATTTTAGGACACACCCCATGGCCTCATGTACCGGCTGGAAGGGTGTCTGAGACCTTGTATCTGTTGTTGGATTAGAGAGAAGGTGTCTGCCTCTCAAAGCATGTTACCATAATCAACATGTCCTTTCAGAATTCATCTTTAGCTGGGTGCACACGTACACAGTGACTCCTGCCACTGTTATTACCCAGCTATCCTCTGTTATTTGAAATGTATCAAGATGAAGTTTATATAAACCTGAAGTCCCCTGCTGTGGGGTGCAGGATGAACCCCCCTCCTCACTCCGAAGAGGCCCCGTGGATTATTATTCAGACTGATGGGCTTGGAGCTGATATGTGGGCCAGTGCTGTCACAAGCTCTCAGAGCAGAACCTCAGATTTATGCCCTGGGCATAGCGTTCTGCCAATGTTCCCCAACGCTCCCCCAACGCTCCTGCCTGTCCAATCACACAATTAGTCTGTGACTACGGTGGACACGGTCCCTGCTGTGTATCTGCCTGGAGGGCTTCCACAGTTTACATATATACACAATACTGTGAGACTGTTTTTCTGCTCCTTAACTTGGTGCTGCTATTGTAATCTACATGTAAAAACACAAGTTGTTTTCACTACTTAAAGCTTTGAATTAATTGTGGACATTTATTGTTATCAACCCCTCAGCATATACCCAAAAGGTATTTCACACCATGAAACTTCTCGTTAATGCCTCGCTGGGAGAAAACACAGGCCTTACGATTTTTGTTCTTAATACCTGTGGCTCTTAAGGGATAGCTAATCTAGATTACATTGTTAAGAAAGGCATTGAAGTAGATGGGACCTATAGCCATCATAATTCACCTCAGTACATACTCAAGCATGTATAATAGAAGCACTTGACATGGCCTAATAACACTACACTATAGCCTTGACAAGAGAGGGTAATTTGGTAATCATGGGGTAATTAATAATCATATATGCTGCTTAAAATGTTATTATTTTTTCAATGGTCAATAACCTTGGTTTGAAAGTGGTTTATGGATGTTTTATTGTTTTGGTGATGTCATATCTCATGTGCACGGCTGGGAATTGGTGAATAATGGCCTGAAGATGATTTCTCTGCTGACATAACATCATTTTAATAGTACTGATATAAGATTTACCATTGGACTGGTAGATGACCTTTGCTTTACCTTTCCAATTCATCATTTCAGTTGCACATATGATTTTGTGTGGTTTTTGACATTAAAGCAATATTATTTGAGATAAGCTCAAGGATAATCTTCACAGATCTCACCTTACCTCACGTGATCTCACGGGGAAGCGGATGCAAAGAAAATGGACCAGCATTTCGACCAGCCTTTCCTCCAACTCCGTTGTCCATTGGACCCGTACAGCTGCTTGTTGTTTCGCGGTCACCATTTCAAAACGTTCTGTCACTTCTGTCTCCTTCTAGACTTGTCTCTCATTGGCTATTATAAAAGTACTGATGTAATCATAGTCCTAATCATCCTGATTTAAAATCCTAAATATCAAACATGTTCAATATTGTCGGGGCAGCCCCGATGTGTCCGCGAGCAGATTGGGAGGTTTAAGATTTGATCTGTAAACGCCTCACATATCCAGATAATCTGGGCCGAACATCGGAACCGACTGATGCCCTGGACGCAATTTTTTTTCTCAGAATGTCGGGAGAGGTAAATCTGGAATAAATCTGCCTGAAAGTCTGATTATATTTATTTGATTATATTTCATTTTTTGCCGAACAATCATCTTTATGAAAATATCTTCTCTACATATTTTGAACGTAGAACTGATTAATTGTGAGTGCACTGTCCTGTCAACAGTTCGTCTGAAGGCCGAGAACATTTAGGTTCTAGTTATGCATAGGACAGTTGTTTGGTCTCTGTTCTGTTCTTTCCACCTGTTATAGTGATGACACTAGTGTTGCCTTTTACCATGGCTATACTTGGCTGTTTTTCATGGTTGTTTTCTTTGGTTTGGGGAACACGCAGTACTTGTGCGAGGGCTGCTCTGTCCATGTGCTGTGCTTTTGTTGAGTGTGTAAACGCACATCACTCCTGAGCTTCTGAAATCACATGCTATGGTTTTGTTGATAGAGAGGGGATGGGATGCTCAGAGACAAGACCTTTTATGCAGTAAACTAGTTCCGTCTTCACCACCAAGTGCCATAATACAGAGATGTTGGCCGGCATCCGAATCAATGTTCCTTGAATGGTTGATTGCGGTTGATAAATGTGTGCCCTCATTCTACATGTTTATTTGCTTCCATCTTAGACTGCAAAAAAAATTAAATGTTTTTTCCAAGTAGGAAACATTTAGACTTGTTGGTCTTGAAACAACAAATGTTAGGTTCAGAGTTACAGTGATGGATTAAAGAACATGCTTATCAAACTGTATACAATGTCCTTCTTATTTTTTGGTTATTTATTTATTGGTTCGAATTGAGGTTGAGGGACTATTTTAGCTTAACATGAATGTTATTCCAGGACCAACAAAATATTTGTCTTGGATAAATCACTATCACCCTGAATAAGTTATGTTTTGGGTCTGGTTCCCATGCTATATATCTTCAAGACTTGTACCATCCTGGTCAAGCATTTTAATCAGCTTTTATTGGTGAACATCCCGGCAATTCTAGTCCATAAATACGTACTAATTATCATAAACAAGTCTAGACTAATGCCTTCATGCTAGAAGAAACTAGGCTTTTCTTTTAGCAAGCCTTAGGTAATTTAAGATCCGTTTCCTCGCTAGAGAAGCATTTCGTTTTTCCGCTTGCTAATTCCTCCATGTAAATAGCGAAGGGAAGATATTTCCCAGCTAACAGGGAATGTTCTCAGAACTATGGCTAACGTTCTAGCAAGGTTCTCTCAAAGTTATGAACAAACATTCTTCCAGTAACGGTAACAAAATGTTCATTCAAAGTTATCTGGTCTTTAATAATGTTCTCAGTAATGTTAATGCTATTTATTTATTCTTTGTTCATAACATACTTAGTCCCCGAAACTTTTTGGTTGTATGTTCGTCTAACACAATTTTAAATGTTACTACTTGTTTTAGAGAACATTACTAAAGAGAACATTACCTAATCAAATGTGATGCTATATGTGTGATCCTGATTGCATCACTGCAGGGTAACATTTGTAAATGGACATTTTTGTCTAATAAACAAACATAACATTTGGTGACCTTTACAGCAGAATACTGACGATGCATATACAGCAGTTTGATCTCAACAGGCTGTCCAGCTTAAATAAAAATAATTTTCAGCTGATAATTTAACAAATAATGATTTTAGGCACAGCTCTCACTACATACATAAAGGGCCAGTTTGCCCTAAAATGAAAAGGTGCTGTGTTAAAGTGTGTGTGGTGTGAATGTAGGATATGTGTAATTAGTGCTGTAAAAAAATCTATTAATCGCAATTAATCGCATCTAACATAAAAAAAAAATATACACACACGATTTGACAGAAATCAACGATTTGACAGAACTCGTGTTAAATGTGTTATTTTCATTTTTTCTGCTAGATCTTTTCTGCTTGTTGCGTGGTTTAATCTGGAGCCAATACTCCTTTCTACTATGAAGGTCTTTGAGTTCCTGCATGCGTATTACATTTTGAAGTGTGATTGTTATTCTGAAAAGTAACCTTGGTTACCAGCATTCCCCATCATTGTTTAATAGCTCTGGCAGCTAACATGTGATTATGTTGAGTTCTCATGTGTTCGTATGACTTTGTGCCGGCTGACATGTGATTATGTTGAGTTTGCGCAAGTGTTTCACTTTTTTGCCTTTTGCATCGAGAACGGGAACCGGCAGCAATCAGGGCTGTGTATTTTTGATTGATGTTGCAATCACATGGCACAAAAGGCTTCATTACCATTGGACACACAATTGCTAACAAGCAATCATGAATACACACAGGTTAGTGACTTGGGCTTGAGTCTCAGAGGCGGTTTCACACGGGGTGGCAGTTATCACAAAGTCACCAGAAATTAGGGAGGTGCTTTATCACAGAGTCATGGCTATATGAAGGTTATGTGGGTCAGCTTTAGTTTATCCGGTTCGCTTCAAAGCAGCCATACAAACTGTGAACCAAACATGTAGTTTTTTTTTCTATTTCTGGCTTTAGTTTTTTTCCCCATACGGGAGGGGGGAAAATACATCGAAATTCATAATTAGATGTTCAAAGTTTTCATTTTTGCTCTGTAACAGCAGTATATGGGTCAACTGCTGCCAATTGCATGAACTTCAAATGAAATATCAGTGTGTCCCAAGACTATTGCTTTTGATTGTTATTTTCCCTGCTGATTTTCCTCCAGTGCAGATTGAAAATAATAAATATATAAATAAACATCCATTTGAATTTTCCCTTCTGTTCTCTTTTTGTTGACGCATTAGGTAACCTCTAAAAATATGCCTGGAGAGGCAGCAGTGATCGGTTAGAAAAGTCGATGCAGATATAGGTTGATGCATGTTCTCATTAGGTTGATGGCTGCATGTTATTTGGAGTGTCACTATAATCATTATTAATTATAATAATCTGACTTATGAGTCATCATATTATTAGCATCCCAGAGCAGCGCTTATTGTTATCGCAACCCTGAAAAATAATTAATGTGTTCCTATTTCTATAGCCTAGGGCTCAGAGCTTTGGGGGAGCGGGAATTTTGTGTGTGCGTGTGTGTGTGCGTATGTGTGTGTGTGTTTGAGGGGGCTCAGACGGGAATCTAGACGGCAAGGGGTGGGAGAGGCAGTGCGGATGGCACAAAATCAGGTGCACGCAACCTTCCCTTTCATGCGTTCCAGCCAAGCCAACAAAGAGAGAATGAGACTACGTGATGAGAATTACACAGAGCCGGCGTTGAGAACTCATGGAATATACATACACACACACTCGCGCTCAAACTACACACTACACACACAGCTGCACACACTCCCACTCACACCCAGCCACTTGTATATGCACACACACTCTTTACACAGCCCCTCTAAAACCCCTCACACACACTCTCTGCCCGTCAGCGGTAGTGCAGGCACTATGGACGTGATAATTGTAATAAAGGCTGCCAGTAATGGGTTGTGTGGCGCGCGGCTGCACTGGCCAGCCGCTCTCCCTCTTTTGTTATGCTAATGTAGAGTGATTAGAGGCCTTCTGCAGAGCTGCACTGCCTAATCTGACTGCTCCCTCGAGGAGGAGGGGGGTTCGACACACACTGGGGATATTACACACAGGCCACGGGGTCAGCAGCCTCCAACATCATCTTACCTTCCATTTATATTCCTTTTTAATGAACACTGCACAGCAATACATGTGAAAACAGGCAGGTTTTGTAATCATTTGTTGTGAAGATGAGCGATATTTTATGCACATGTGAACTGTGTTTAGTGTTGGTATGTACGGGAGAAAAAAGATTGTTTACTCTCATTTAGACAGTTTTACATTTTTAGTTTTGAGTTGAAGATGTAGCCTATGTGCATACACTGGTTTCAAACTCAAGATTTTGGGGGGCAACATGTATTATTTAAGCCTGGTACAATTAAGTTCTTTATAGTTAATTTTACCTCTGAATATATTTTGCTTTCAAGCTGTAGTGTATTCAGTTGTAATGCATTCAGTTCCTATTTTTAAAGATGGTGTAAGTGATTTTTTCTTTTCTTTTTTCATACCGGCAAACCCCCAAGTTTTTGTTGTTGTTGTTGTTGTTGTTGTTGCTATTTTTGGTTTTAATATATTATAGTATGTGATACATTTAATTATTAATACAAATATGAAAATAATATAGATTGCTGCACAACATTTTGGGATCAGTATTGTATTTTTATTTGTCTTTATCTTTATTTCTTTATTTTATAAGTCTGCATATATTTGATTAAAACAAAAATAGTAAAAACAGATATGCCTATATATTGTGAAATATTATTACAATTTAAAATAACTGTTTTCTATTTGAACATATTTTAAAATGTAATTTTTTCCTGTAATGGCAAAGCTGAATTTTCCCATCATTACTCCAAGTCTTCAGTGTCACATGATCCTTCAGAAATAAATCTAAACATTCTTCATATTTTGTGGAAAGTTTGATACTTTTTTCAGGATTCTTTGGTGAACATAAAGTCTAAAGAATTTTTTGGGATAAAACTTTATTTTACAGTGTCATTGTTACACATGTTACATGTAGTTACTATAGAAATAACTATAAATTATGCCTAATTGCATGCAATTAACCCTGAACCCCTCATCCTAATCATAACCCTATAGTAAGCGCATGTTAATTACTACTACTCAGTACTTAAATGTATAATATCACTGTAATACTGACACCTTTAAATTCAGGGCATGTTTACATGACAACAATATGCTTAAAATGGAACAGTTTTCCACGTACTGACTACACCATTGTCGAACGGATCAGCGTTTGAGTTTTCAGGCACCCAAAACACTGTTGTCGTGAAAACGGTGAAAACGGTGTCGTGTAAACGATCACAAAGTGTGTAACCATTTTTTGTTATAATAAGTATTTACATATACCTTACAGTTTTGATCAACGTAATGCATCCTTGCTAAATACAAGTAATTTCTTCCTTTCAAATTTGTTTTACTAAACCCAAACTTTCATGTAGTTGCATAATTTAACTTTCTGACACTAACCAAATGTTTACTTAGTTTTAGACAAACACTTTTTCTCACTTACAATAACTGTATTAATTAAGAAACAGGTGTTATTTTTTTATGTTTCATTCAAATTCCACTTGACTCTTGACACTTATCATCTTTGCTGCTGCTGCTCTTGACTATTCTTGGAAATAGGACAGAAAAGAATGAAACGGTTATAAAATCAAATTTGTTACATGCATTACTGATTTAAATGAATATAATTATATTACACACATTTAAATCATTTCACAAGTAACACAGCAGCACAGCCCTAGTTTATTAGCTTCATGGCCTCAGCATAACTCACAAGTTTGTGTCCTGACAGTCCGAATGACTACATTTTCCATCAGCCCTTGTGGTATGGAGTCCCTTCTTAGCGGCACTATCAGAACTCTCCCCGCCACATGCTGGACGGCTGTGGGGATTTAAGTCTTATGGCTTGGCGGGGGGGGGACTGTAGACCAAGGCCAAACCAAACACACAGCGTTATTGTTGGAGCAGCAGGCTCAGGGAGGCTGGCTCACCCTGCCTGGACTCCCTGTGTCCTGCCAAGAGCAACCAGTTTCAAGCTGCGCTCTGCCCTGCCTTTGAGGTCAGCACAGGAAGAACGTACGAGTGGGTGTGGGTGCACACTGGACGTACACTTTTGGAAATTGATGTTCTGTTGTGTTTCTGCTGGCTGTTGTAGACTGGTGTTGGATGTGATCGATATTAGGTTGAAACATGTACTCATTCTCAACAGAGCGGCGAAGATTAACTTCAACAGCAGGGCAAGAAAGTCATTCAGACGGATCAGAGTAACACCTAGTACCTTCAGGGAATGATTTTGATTCAGCATTGACCATTGTCCTGAAATCTGACCCCAACCTTGGACAGCTGTCAGGATCACACAGGTTTTTCAGTACAGTCCCTGAAATGCAAGGTTGCACTTTGTCCCTCTGCGAGGCCTGCAGATCCAAATCCTTTGATAGATCGTGACCATTCGATTTTTGTTCGCTCCATCTTCATCTCTCAATATAAAAGCTTAATTTTCATCAGCCTACATGCCTTTTCATATAACCCTTGCAGAGGTGCAAATGGAGGGGAGAGAAGGGGACTCTACCAAAAAAAAAAAAAAAGCACTATTTTGCCAGACGGTCCCTTTGGCAAACATGCATTAAGTTGATTTCAATGGACCAGATGCTCCCTTCCTCTCAAAGCAATTTGGATGCATAGAGCTTTCCTGGCCTTGCTGGAGACTAGACTCTTTGCTTTTGATTCGTAAGTGGCTCAAATTGAGGCTCGCATTCAAATGTGTGCACATGGAGTGGCCTTGTATTGCAGCCTGTGAGTTTTGTACTGCAGGCTCCTTATGTTTCCCCAGACAAAACCCCATGGAGCTTTTTCACAGAGCCAAATGCAATAAAGTGGAGTGGCATTGGATTTGATTTTATGCTTATCAGGTTTTTTTTTTTTTTTTTTTTTTTTTTTAGGAATATTATTGTAAAATACATTTTTTTTTGGACATGTTTCCTTGCTTTTGTATTTGAACCAAATACCATCAGTAATTCTCTCTTAATTGATCAAAGTCAATTGAAATATGACTTGATGGCTTAGTTGCGAAGCTAAATGTATATCGAGAATTGGCTAGTGTCTCATAGTGTTGGCATTAGGTCATATAAATCAATGAATACATAGATTTCATATATCTAGCTTTCAAAACATGCACAATACCTCAGGCATCAGGCATAAATGGACTGTTTGGGTGTAAACACTGAAGCATAAAGCCATCCATGTGCCCACTGATGGTGAACATTATTGAGCTTTCACTACAACAAACACACTTACACAGCGTGTCATTTCTGCAACACAACTGCAAAAATAATGACTTTTCAAAGGTTTTCAAAACCCTTCTCTGCTATTGGACAGACGATAAGTTAGTCTCCCCCTAACCTCACATCATTGGTTGAAGTTGAGCTAATGTTATAATGATTTTCAGGGAAATAGCTTCCCTGTAATTGTGATACAATACCTTGAATAATGTTGATGTTTAATACCATTTTCGATACCACAGGAAAAAAATGCCACAACATTGTGCTTTTGACCATAAAGTATTTTCCCTGAGATTCCTCGGGCCCTATAGCTCTGAGGGAGATAATAATAATAATAATAATAATAATTTAACTGCACTATAAAATAAAATATATATTAATGAATAAATATATTAAATATCTTACACTGCAGTAGTAAAATTACAATAAAATGTATATGTTTGACAACACTAGTTATACATTATACTGGAATGTGGCATTTTAACATTTAAAAAAATATATACCCTTTACTTTTAAAGTGTATGTTTATAACTGACGTTCTTCACAGCTATATTAGCATCTAAGTGTGTTGTAATCAGGGTTGAGGAAGTCATTGATAAGCTTAAAAATTACCATCTAAACTTAATCATAACTGTGATATTTATGTATGCTTTTTCTTGTCTCTGCTGTCGATGTGCCATGCTTATGTAAAGGGCTGCAAACCAGCGTCCAGACATGGTGCCTGATGGGAATTTAGTGCGGTGAGAAATGCAGAATCACAGAGATCACATCCAAATGGAAAACCCATTCATTCCTTCGGGACAGGGATTGCTACTGATCGGCTGGAGATTTCCCACAGGAATATGGCATTTCCTGTCTGTATGTATTTAAGCCAAGTCACGGTACTAATATACTTTATATCCCCATATCTAATTCTGTTTATCTTCATTGATTTGACTGTGCTTTCAACCGATGTGAGGCAGAACAGGTCTGAATATTGAATTATTAATAAATCCGGCTCTTTAGCAGCCAAATGTTGTGTTTATGTCCTCATGGATTGATTTTTATGCGCATAATTATTATATTTTCCGTGATTATATAAGCTTTGGTTTTCTGGTTCACTAGAGCCTCAACTCATTTGAAAAATGTGAAGTGATATATATATATATATATATATATATATATATATATATATATATATATATATATATATATATATATATATATATATATATATCAAACCAAATGTTATTTATTTAAAAGAAATAGCACTTTTTTCAAATAATACAACAACGGTTGTATTATAGTTTGCAGATGCCACTTGTTTTGATGTTTATAGCTGTGCATTCAGATTCACTTTTTTTTTGTTTCTTTGTTTGTTTTATATCTTAAGTGTCCAAAAGTGTCCAAAAACGTTTTGAATTCACTGTAGTTCATGCATTTTTTTCAGGTACAGGTATACAGAAATGCCACTGAAACCATGGTCAAAATAAAGCCTGAGGTAAACGTGTGCACTTAAATAGCACGCATTTAAAGACTCATTCACGCTCTGTTAAACACTGAGAGGCAGGTGTGTGAAATGCTGGCTATGCCCCCCTGCTTGGATAATTATGAAGGGGTAGAAGACAACAGGTTGAGAGATGAGGTCAGGCTCATGCGAGAAGATAAATTCAAGGCACTCACTCTGAGAGACAGAAGAAAACATCATCTGACAGCGGCATATGTCAAATGATCAAATTACCGCCTTTCACACAGAGCGGTCGCACACGGCGAGGACAGGAAAAAGCAACGCTAGAGAGGTCAGTGAAGATGATGGCATGACATGTTTTTTACTTTGCATATGTGCAGCATGTGTTTATGGCTTTTGTAGTCCTGACATTCACAATTAGAGTCCTGTGGAATCAAAGATAATATCCCACTTTAGTACTCACTAATGTCCTTTGATAATAGTGCTAATAGTTTAGCGCATTTCAGGCTACACCTTATAACTCTACAAGCTCTCCCTCTTGTCTTTTGAGTCAGGCCTACATGGAATAGAGGGATAGTTCACCCAAAAATGAAAATTCTGTCATCATTTACATTTCCATTCAAGTCACTTCAAACCTGTATGACTTTATTTCTCACTTACACTCTTTTCCATGCAATTACGTTGAATGTATTCTGGAGCTTTCAAGCGTCAAAAAGCAACAAAAATGAAATTGGTCTATATGACTGTTCCGAGTCTTCTGAAGTCATACGATAGATTAGGTTGAGAAACAGATGGGTATTTACCTAATTATTTAATGCTAATCTTCTTCTCCAGTGAACTATTAACCTCTGTGACTGGATCCTTGAGTCAGTGATTCATGAACACATCATTGGATTAAACAATTCATTTTCTCACAAAGAACTATTTATTTATTTATTTTGTGAATAATGACTTACCTTTGTGTCACCCTTGACTTGTCACCCTTGTCACCCTATGACTTCAGAGAAGTGTTATTTTACATACACTATGTAACTTTTGGCCCTCTAGCGGTTAGAACACAAAAATCCATGCATTTTACAGAAGAACATTGTTTTGGTTGTGCTTCGGCTCTGCGTGACTGTGCGGATGAATATGGTTATCCGACTGCTCATAAAACATTAACTACTAGGCTTAAGAGATATAACCAGTTTAGCTGGAAAGGATCTTAAGCTGACTAGCTTTAGCTGACATTACTGTAGCTATACCCATTACAGTTTTTCTCGATTGCTTAAACACTATAACCAGGCTTTTGAACTAACATTTCAAAACCATAACAACCATTTATCAAAAAACACATCCATTTCTCTAAACTTTAAACACCATTCCCCTGTTTTGACACATGAGTCATATTCGTTGAACTGTCACTGCAAAACTCTACACACAAATCCCTTTTTTTCTCATTGCCTACACCATGTTGTCATTTAGAAAGCACGAGCATTCAATATTGTTCACTCAAGTCAGCACAGATTCAGCTCAGTAAGCCCACAATTATCCAAGTGGAAACACTAAGAGTCAAAATTGATCACACACCAATCAGAAACTTCAATAGATAGTTTTGGAACAATGGATCCAGAGAGACATGGTAGAAGAGGTCGAGGACACCAGCGAGGAAGAGGAGGAGGAAGAGGTGAAGGAAGAGGTGGAGGAGGAGGAAGACCAGTAGGGAGTGGAGGAAGAGGACGAGGAAGGGCAAGGGCAAGGAGACAAGCAGTCTCGAATGAAATTCGTGCCACTCTAGTTGACCATGTCCTTGTCCATGGTATGACTATGAGGGAGGCTGGGCAACGAGTACAGCCAAACTTGAGTCGCATAAGAACCTTCAGGGAGGAAATGGGTAGGTGTACCTCAGACTGCTCTCTACCGTAATTCTTGAGTGCTGCACTCTGTGCTGTTACAACACATACATGTACTGTACCTGTTGCACTATACTACTGTAATAAAAAGAAATGCATCAAATTGCCTCACATACAGAGTTACTGAATGCTTCCATTTTGTAAAAAAGATGTTACAGTAATCAGTACTTCAATTTTTGTAGGACACAGAGACGATGAAATGGAAGAAGCCTGCCTAGATATTTCAGTTGATGCATGCCAGGGGTGGATCAGGCATGCAAGAGGATTTTACCCCCGCTGCTGACAAGATTCTCTGGCCTGTGCAGACCAAAGACGGGATGCTGGGGCAGAGTATTTTTTTTGTTGTTGTTTTGGTGTATTGTACTGTATAGTACATTAAGGAATAAAACATTTGTAAATATATACATTTGTTGTATCTTTTGTTGTGTTCATCATGTGAAAAGGTTTTTGAGGTGGAGAACCACAAGCAACATAACTAACATATTACCATTTTTTGCAGTATTGTTTTGAATTTATCTTACAAGTGTGTAAGACTATGTAGTGTGTGTGTTTTTGAGGGCTTATGTGTCCTGTCTGAGGGCAAAGTTTGCGTGGAGAGCTTTATTTTGACCTGAAAATAGGAAGTTTGGGGAAATGGGTGAGACGTTATGGATTTGTGTTTAGAGTTTCAAGAAAAGGAGGCATAATTTCAAGAAATGTGTATAAGCAATTGAGAAAAACTGTAATAGACACGGTACTTCCTTGAAAATAAACTCCAGCACAGCTACAACAACACATGATAAAATGACCCTTCACAATAGATAATGCTTTACAATGAACCATGTAAGAGAGCTACGTGTCAATTTATCTGTTCAATATAATACCTTACTCATTTTTTTAGTAATAAAAACACCATGTCCGCGTCAAACCCTGCAGTTCTCCGAAAAGCCAAGCCAATGTTGATTCTTGTTTTATTACATGATCTGTCGCATTCTCTTTTTGCATGGAGAAGCTCCAATGTTCTCTCTTTTTTTTAAACAGGTGATTCCCTGGAGGTTCGAGATTTAGCGTGCTCCATGTCAACCTTTCTAGCTCGCTGTGACAACTAACCTATGCCACTCGCATATACATCAAAGTAGCAGGAGCAGCTTTTCTCTATTTAACGAATATGATGAGACATGCACAGACGAGTTAGCCTGGCTCCGCCCTCCTACGCACTTCTGCTCAGTTTTCATTTTCCTTCAGTACTCCGTCTGGGTTTGCGGTATATTCTTGGGGTTTCTCCGGTCAATTTTTTAGCGGTCCAATCAGCGAACAGAGGGAGTGGCTGAGAATGAAGACGTTGATGTCGTGCGCTAGTTTGAGTTGTAGGGTTGCGTCACGACCAAACGTTAGCGATTGGTTATGGCAGATCCAGAGTGGCTCTGGCCAGATCCAATAGTTTTAAACTTCAACAGAGTACCCGCCTTCAAGGAAGTTAACGCTTGTCAATGGAGAGTGGCCAGACTCTCTGTACAAATTAAATGTATGAGAGTCTGGTAGGACGAGGCTACAGACGAGTGACATAAAAACACAATTCCCCCATGAAAAGCATCCTGCTCTGTCTAAAATATAAACTTTCAAGCCGCCTTTCCACTGCACATGACATTCGCATATGATTGTCGCATTTCGCCCCCTAGCGGCAGTCTCACGGAACTTTGAAATTGGCCGTGAAGCAACCATTACCTCGGCTTATTCACCTTGGTAAAATTAATAATTTTAATGAATGTAATGCATGTATGAATATATCCAACACTATCTCACGACCAATTCGTACGAATTCGTACGAATGATAAAAAGTTGGCTAATTCGTACGAATTTGTACGACCTCACTCGTACGAATTTGTACGATTTGTCTAAACCCACGTGATGGGTAGGTTTAGGGGCGGGGTCAGGGGTAGGTCATTCGTATGAATTCATACGAATTGGGCAATTCGTAAAATATGTACTATTTTGCAAAAATCTTACTAATTCGTACGAGTGAGGTTGTATGAATTCGTACGAATTAGCCACCTAGTAGAATTTGTACGTTTTCCCGTGAGATCAGGTTGATATATCCACACAAAACAAATTAACCTCAATACATCTAAAATAAAAACATTGTGGATTTTATAGAGCTAATCAACATAAATATTGATTTAATAAGTATAAAATAATTATTTCTGCTTTAATTATTAATAACTGCCATTTTACAGAAATAGTGTTTACAGAATAATGTTAAAGTGTTAAATATTGTTAATTCCAACTTGGCGCTCATAGTTTTGATTAGAATACATCACATCTGGTCAGCCGGTCGCATAGGCCTACGGTCTAGCCGCAGAAGGTAAAATATTTGAACGCATTCGAAGCTCAAATCGGATTCGAAATTTCCACATAGGCATGAACGGAAATCCACGCAGCTCCCATACTAATTTCCACTGGAAATGAATGACTTCTGGTTCAACGGCTGTCGTTTGTCGTGTGCAGTGGAAAGGCGGCTTTACAGTGTAACGGGCTTACCATAGTGAATCATGGTAAGACAAAAACACTTTTTGGATTGGTGGTGTATTGACTCGTTATTTCAATTTGGTATTTGGTTAATTTTGAATTAAAAAAAGTTACATAGTGCACCTTTAATATTATCGATATACTATATTTTATATAATATCATTTTATATAATATTATTTGTGTAATATTTTATATTACTTTAGTAATATATTCAATTAGCTTTAGTTTTTATATTTTTAGTTTAACATAAAGTATATAAACTATTTAGAGTATTTACCGCTTTAATTATTTATTTATTTATTTATTTATTTCAGTTCAGTTTTGGTCATTTTAGTACTGCAACTGTTCAAGTGCAACATTTCTAATTTTCTAATTTTAATTTCAGCTTTATTTCAATTACTGAAAATGATTTGTACTCATTTTAGCTTTAGTTAACAATAGCAATAACACTGCTTCAGAGGACTTGGAATATAGCACACAAGTTACCATATTTATGATACTTTTATGGTGCTTTATGTCCTTTTAGAAGCTTTAAAGCTCCAGTACCCATTCATAGTAATTGCACTGAAAAGATTGGCCAGGACATTCTTCCAAATGAAGGTGAGTGTAGTAAATGATGACAAAATTTTAATTTTGCTGTGAACTATGCTTTTATATATTTTGGCTTATTTGATGTGTAATAGTGTAGCTGAACCCATCCTGCAGATTCAGCACAGAAAATGCTAAATGTGCAAATGGAAATATCCAGAAATCGTCCTTAAACCAGGACTAACTATCTTTTGAACCACAGTGTGACATAATGTCCCGTATATGCTCTCGCAATGGGATTATGACTGTAGTAAGTCAATGTCTGGCAATTTGCACCAAAGCCTCTTATTTTAGGAGTCCAGTGAGGCAGAGGTGTAACTATGGCTTTCTGAGTGTTTTATACATAGCCTTTTAAAAGTGCCTCTGGGTGCAGTCAACAACAGGGAGTAATGAACTTTCTGACAGCATCTGAAAATGTGTTTTCCTGAACACAGTTGTTTAGTAACTAATCCTGAAGCCAATGTAGTGTAATATGGCATGTGTATTGGTTGTTTTCAGATGATGCCTGACTACTAGCTGTCACTGGCTTTTTGATTTACTCATGTAATATGCCTCAGAGACAAGCAGATTTCTTGTGCACATAGCTGAGATGACATTAATGACGAAGGGGATGATGTTGATAACAGTATACTTTAGCTTGGCGCAAACATGCGATTAAAGAGAAAAAGGGTTGCTGGAAATTGCCAATACTGCCAAGTAAATCTCACAAATTCTGTATATATATTAAGAGCAGCTCACATAAGGAGACATAATTTTCTTTTCTGTGCATGCACGGCTTAGATATTCCACCCTCATGGACATCAATTTGCAAAATGCAGAGCAAACTGAAGTGAGCAGATGAAATTGTTTGAGATGTAGAAGACTCACTTATATGTAGACATCAATCATAGTTTTCTCAAACCCTTCTGCTCTGACATCTTAATTACAGAGTACTAATCAAAGCAAGATTGCACTAAGAGGTGATTAATTTGGTCTTGTGTTTGTGTATTGAGAATTGTATGTTCTCTCTCTCTCTCTCTCTCTCTCTCTCTCTGAATATGCACTGAATTAAAATTAGTGTGTTACTTTGACAACCCTTCCTGTACTTGAACATAGTGTGCTGAAGACATTCTTCTTACTTCTGGCATATCCACATTTCTACAGTATATCCAGCAGCTGATGTTGAGGTCCAAAAAACTGCAATTTAAAGTTTTAGTCCAGTGGGTCATCCAAAGTCGAACTGTTTTACTGCTGTTTTACTTTTAGTCATAAATTCCTCACCTTGTCAACTTTGGTGCTGTTAATATTGAGGCTTTGGCATGACTGCCTATGGATACATTGTATATCATGTAGTAATAATCTTAAGTCTTAAATCTAATGTAAAAAAAAAAAAAACATATAAAAAAATATATTTGACCTTGTATTCAAGGTTGTTAGGATGTTATTACTTCAAGGTTACACCAAATGACATTTTTACAGGTATTAAAATTAAAGTTTCAAAACCATATGGGGCCAGTTGCATAAACAGCCGCTAAGTTAAGACTGTGCCTTAAGAACTAGTCTGACCAACTAGCAATTAGTTAATAATAAGCCTTACTTTTTGGATTCAAATTATACCTTTTTATGTAACCAATTTTAAAAAAGTTATGATCAGCCGCATCAGCCCCATCAGGCCCATACGAAACAACATGATGGCAAAGAGTACATTTCCAAGGACTTGGAACAACTAAATTATCTTAAAAAGAAAATGACATTTTCTTTATCCTTGACCCTTTTATGTATGCATTGACTCTATACCAGTTTACAGTTTTTCTCGATTGCTTAAATGCATTTCTTGAAACTATACCTCGTATTCTCAAAACAGTAAACACAAATCCATAACGTCTCACCCAATTCCCTAAACATCCTATTTTCTGGTCAAAATGAAGCTCTACACTTAAAACCATTCACTCTTGCTGAAAAACCAAACTTTGCCCTCAGACATCACACACAAGCCCTCACAAACACACACACTATAACATAGTCTTACACACTGGTGCAATAAATTCAAAACAACATTTCCAAAACTGGTAAGTTATGTTGCTTGTGGTTCCCCCCCTCACAAACCTTTCACATGATGAACACAAAAGACACAACCAGTGGATACATTGGCACAGTTTTATTCATTCATGTTCTACACAACACACACAAAACCCCCCAAAGATTATTCTGCCTCAGCATCCCGTCTTTGGTCTGGGTCAGGCCAGAGAATCTCATCCACATCATAGGCTATATTGGCCCTAGCCAGGCAGCGGGGGTAAAATCCACTTGCATGCCTGTTCCCCGCTGGCATGCATCAACTGAAATATTTGGTAGGCTTCTTCCATTTCATCGTCTCTGTGTAGAAAAATAGAAGTACTGATTACTGTAACTGTATCACATCCTTTTTACAAAATGGAAGCATTCAGAAAACTCTGTATGTGAGGCAATTTGATGCATTTCTTTTTATTACAGTAGTATAATGCAACAGCTACAGTACATGTATGTGTTAACAGCACAGTGTACTGCAGTAGAAAGCAGTCTGAAGTACATCTACTGTACCTGTTTTCCTCCCTGAAGGTTCTTATGATCGAGGCAACAGTGAAGCGACTCAAGTTTGGCTACTCGTTGCCCAGCCTTCATCATAGTCATACCATGGACAAAGACATGGGCAACTAGAGTGGCACTGCTTGTCTCTTTGGCCTTGCCCTTCACCTCCTCCTCCACTCCCATCTAGAGAAATGGGTGTGCTTTTTGATAAATGGTGTTATGGTTTTGAAATTTTATAGTTATAGTGTTTAAGAAATCAAGAAAAAAAGTAATAGAGTCAAATTTGTCAGTCAATTGTAAGCTGATTTCCCAAAGTGTCTGTTTTGAATTTGCCACATTTGTGTTTGCCAGAATTGGAAGATGTTTGTAGCCATTACAGTTTTTCTTGATTGTTTACACACATTTTCTGGTACTTGAGACACAATGACCACAACATGTAACTCATTCACCAACCCCCTGAACCAATTCTGCTGAACTACAAGCACAATTCCTGCTTTACACTCAAATTGTACTTCTAAAACACACTTTTTTCAAAACACTACACACAATTCTCTGCTTTTGGCACAATTTTCATGCAGAAAATCTCTTGTTTTCACAAGGAACACACTGCCATTCAAATATGCACACTGACTCATCACATGGGCAAACACCCGTCACACAGTTTTACAATTAGCAATCAGAGCTTTAGCATAAAAGGGTAACAGATGAGCTCTTCAATGGAGCAATGGATGCCAACATTGGATTTTTTTTTTTTTTTTTTTACTGTAACTGTATACAGTAAATTATTCTGTTGGTTTGTATGTAGACCACTGTATACGTACAACTTTGTGTTGGTTGGGATGTACACTGCGTACATTGTTTTTGTGGGAAAAATAAAATATTTGTTACCGTGTATTTGTGTGTTCTGAGTACAAAACCAATATTCTCAAATATTTTACAACACACTTATGTATGTACTGTCTGTAGTAAGTGTAACACTGAACAAAAAAAGGCCTAAGTCATTATGATGAATGGAGAAGAAGTGTTTTCCAATCATCTTAGTGTTTTACACTGAGCACAGTGTTCAACTGGTTCTTATAAATGTCTATTCATATGATGGTTTGTGTGTGTCATTTGAAAACAAAATACCATTTTGAGAAGAAATAACATTGTTTTGAATGTAAAGTTTCATTTTGCAGGAGAATTGAGGGGTTTTGCCCATTGTGTGTGTGTTTTTGGATTTGTGTGCAGAGTTCTGAGAATATGAGGCATGCTTTCAGAAAATGTGTGTAAACAATCAAGAAAAACTGTAATGAGGCAGAAATTAGTTTTAAATGCCAGTTTGGTGAAGTTTGACAGACACTCCTGGAAAACAATGAGATTTCCAACTTTTTGCCATATACTGTTTTCATGGCAGCCCATTTCATGGTTATGATTGGCCCGTGTATGTAGCCCAGGGGTAAAAAGCATACCTTCTCTGTTCCTGTCTATCTCGAGCTCATCCAAGCCATTTGACAGATCTTCTCTTTCCTCTCTAAAGCACCTCCAGGCATTGCAAGTGGAACGAGGCTTCCTTTGATAAGGGTGATCAAGACTGGCGTTCCCATGCCGACAGGTTTCACCAACATGAGAGATGCGGTGAGTGGTGGGGGATTTGCGCACCCATTACCCACAAGCCCACTCGTCTGATGGGACACAATCTGAGGAGATAGAGGGCTCGGTCGGGCCGGCAAGAGGTAGGGGGTGGGGAGCCGAACGATGCAAGAGCCGAGGGGGAACCGTGAGGATGAAAGGTATCAGGCATAAAAGAGGGGAGAGAGGGGAAGATGAGTAAAAAGCAGCATAAAAAAAGAACAAAAGTAAAGAGTGATGTAGAGGAGATGGGGAGCACCCAACCTGAAAAGCTGTCATGAGTGCAGATGAACGGGAGAGACAGCTCTCACACACCCCCATTATGTGCTGTACAGTACAGAAAAACAAATTAGAATGGCATCTTGGGAAACATCACAAAGCATAAGCACTGTAGTCGGCAGCCCATACGACGTATAGACATTGATTTACGCTGCAAGGAAAGAAAGAAAGAAAGGATGGAGAATGGAGAAAAATCAGGCCTTGCTGCCTGTAATTGCAGCCTTGAAATATCAGCCTCATAAAACGGCCAGTCAGACAATTCTTTCATTGACCGCTCTGAGAAATTGTTTCTCTGAAAGCGCAAACCTTAGAAATGCAATATAACAGCACTTTGCTTTTCTGTCTCTTTGTACTGATGGAAGCCAAATAGTTAAGGATTAAGGTTGGTAACACAAAGGTTATAGGCTTGATATATAGACCTATAAACTAGATCAGGTTCTCAACTGGTTTTGATTCAAGAATCAGATTTTTCATTGTGCATCAAGTGGTGACCCAACACAGTATCAAAATTGTAAAAGTAATACAAATGTCCTTAAAATCAAACATCATTATATGATATGATATGATGTGATGTTGCGTTATTATATTATATTAAATTACATTACATTACATTATGGAAAGTATTAATATTTTTTTCTGTCTTGTTTTTATGTGACATTTGTCATGACTTTTCTTCTTGTGATTTGAATATCGCAAAAGTCGTTTTGGTAACACTTTATAATAATGTTCAGTTGTAAGGCATTTATAAGTGGTTAGTTAATGATGAACTAATCATTTACAGAACATTCATAAATGATTAGCAAGTGATATACTAACATTTTATGTATGTTTTGTAAATTCCGTTACAAGTCATTTACAAGTGATTAGTTAATGATTAACTAATCATTTACAAAACATGACTATGCGTTCATAAATGATTAATTAGTGATATGTTCATTATTTTATGTATGTTTTGTAGATTCAGTTAGAAGTCATTTACAATTGATTAGTTAATAATTAACTGATCATTTACAAAACATTACTATGCGTTTCATAAATGTTTAATAAATTATGTTACATTTTTTTTAATGTTTTGCTCACATCAGGTGCACAGTGGTTAAAGACTCCATGTGTTTCAGAGAAGACAGCTGTCTATACCCTAACCAGTCAGCACTTACACTGCAGTGCACACTACACTACACACTACAGAAGACAGCTGTCTATACCCTCACCAGTCAGCACTTACACTGCAGTGCACACTACACACTACACTACACTACACACTACAGAAGACAGCTGTTTATACCCTCACCAGTCAGCACTTACACTGCAGTGCACACTACACACTACACTACAGAAGACAGCTGTCTATACTCTCACCAGTCAGCACTTACACTGCAGTACACACTACAGTGTTCAACACCTGTTATAGATGTGTAAACGCATGAATAAATCATTTACAACCCTTTCTGCATCCCCTAATCTAAAGTGTAAACTATTCATCACTTGTAAATGTGTTACACATCATTCGTAGATTGCCACTTCAAGAACCAAAAAGGCATAAGATCAACGAATTGAATCTACGAATGTATATGTAACACATTTACAAGTGATGAATAGTTTACACTTTAGATTAGGGGATGCAGAATGTGTTATAAATGATTTACAACACTTTCTGCATCCCCTAATCTAAAGTGTAAACTATTCATCACTCGTAAATATGTTACTAATGATCTGTACATGTATTCAAGGCATTTACAGCACTTTCTGCACCATCTAATTGCTACATACATACAAAAAATACATTATTTATTAAACATTTGTATATGATTAGTTAATCATTTACTAATCAATTGTAAATGACTTCTAACTGAATCTACAAAATATACATACAATAATTAATATATCACTTATTAATCATTTATGAACGCATAGTCATGTTTCGTAAATAATTAATTAATCATTTACTAATCACTAGTAAATGACTTGTAACGGAATTTACAAAACATACATAAAATGTTAGTATATCACTTGCTAATCATTTATGAATGTTCTGTAAATGATTAGTTCATCATTAACTAACCACTTATAAATGCCTTACAACTGAACGTTATTATAAAGTGTTACCGTTGTTTTCTCGACTTTTGCATGATCTCAACTTTTTCTCACATGGGAAAAAAAAAAATACATTGCTTACCATATTTCTAGCCAGCCTAAAATCAATCAATATCTCTCAAATATCTTTCTGTAGACACAAGCTGGCAGGCCATGACATGTTCAGCATCACTGTAGCAATTATGACAATTAACTTAGTGTTAGACATTGATTTGGAAGTGGTGGCACTGGTGTCAATGACAGATATTGAGTTATTGATTAAGTGCCTGATTAAAGTATAAACCATTATGCAGCAGTATACATATTGCACTTTTAAATCATCTTTGTTTCGACCACAACAAGGAAAATCAAGTTTGTTATGTTGAAACCACACTGCAAGTAAAATGTCAACATTATACATTGTTGTAATTTGTATTTTTGACTTAAAATCCTTTATCAAGATAAAAAAAAATTGAGCAGCAAGAGATATTAGGACTTTCATAGATTATATCTTCAATATACACTGAAGAAAGATTGCAAGTAAATTGTACAATAATTACAAAGAAATGGCAAGTAACACACTGAATACAATTTTTTGAAGTATAAGACTGAAATAGTATTTTCTTGTCAAACGTACTCCAAGCATTTGTGATTTATTTACAACTTTTGAATTTTGCACTTTGTCTTATTGCACATTTTACTGGAAAAGAAGTCAAAAAAGACTAATTAAAATTGTATATATAGTCATTTCTTCTACTGTGTTGTGTTTTGATCTACAGCAAATTCAGTCAAGAGCTCGAGAAAAGCTCGAGGCATGAGAAAAGTGATCATAACAAAAAATGAGAAGTCTTATGTACAAGAAAAGTATGCAAGTGTCTGGCATCTAAATGTTACATGCCATTCATATATCTATTTATTTTCCTGATTATATGGTTTGATTATTAGTTGCATTTTATTCCTCGCACTTATCATTATTTTTTACCCTGCTGTCCAGGACCCCACTAGTTGAGAGAATTAAGGCGTTGCCCTGTCACCACTGTGCCCTTGAGCGTGGCACTTAACCCCAGGTTGATCCATAGGGACTGACCTTGCAATTAGTCTATCTCAACTTACTGTGGACAAAACGCATATGCTTAGTAACCAAGGCAACTTCCCTCTCTTAACTGCATATTGTGCTCTGTACAAAGAATGTTTGTGTGCATACATTACATTCTCATTGGGGGCATTCAGAGGTCCATAATGTAATGACCAGAAAAAGCCTGAAATAGAAAAGTGAGCAGAAAAGCAACGCTTTACGCAACTCGTTAAACTCGTTTCGCAGTGCTGTCTTGTTTTTCTATTATTCCCTGATTTACAATTTACCCTTATGCCTCTTGACTATAAAACGATATTTCAGCTCAAATGATTTTCACACAGAGGCACATCAAGCAAGTTATTCCTGGCGATTCTGAAGCAATCTGTCTTCCTTGATTGTACCATCATTCCAATGTGAGTTCATGTCTTCCTCTTTGACATGTTTGTCTGTCCTCGGGCTGAAAAGCCAGTGATAAGCCTGTGTTTCGGTGCTCTATGTGATCCCAGGGGTAATGTTTGGCCAATGTTCTGTCACTGTTTTCTGCAATTTTATCTGATACACCATGAACACTGTCCAATTTCCACTCTCTCTGAGATTTGTGTGCCATTTAGTGACACGTTCACGAAGGTAAGATATGTCCCAATTTGCTGCTAATGTGCCACACGTATAGGGCATCTTGGCATGTGCAATGTAAAGTTATATATTATCCTCTAGGTCTAAGAATGGGATATTTGGAAGAAATAGTCGGTATGTTATGGTTGAATTTATAATACAAATGGACAGGCTATTTTTTTGTACCTCGCCAAAGCCAAATGTTTTTATCCAAAATACAGTAAAAGCAGTGCTTTTATGAAATATTATTACTATATAAAATAACACTGCTTAATATATATATATATATTTGTGAACTGGTTTGTTGAATAGAAATAAGAACAGCATTTATTTCAAGTAGAAATATATATTTTTTTTTATATTTTTTAAATATGTGCTGAATAAACATGAATTAATTGTTTTTTTAAAAGAAGGACAATTTTATTGAACACAAGCTTTTGAAAGGTAGTTTACAGTATGGTGTAGTTACTATGGTAATATCTATAAAGTATGCATCCTAACCTAGTAAGTACTTGTAGTTACTTAATATTACTCGGAACTTAAATGTATAGTTACTGTGTAACAAAGAAACCTTAAAATAAAGTGTAACTGTAATTTCCTTTTTTAACTTCCAAAAGTAATCAAAAACTTTGTTTTTGTCTTTTTGTTGAACTTTCTTTTTCTTTTTTTTTAAGGAACATACGAAAACCTTCCCATATAATTATGTAAAGAATTTCTCATTATTAATGTTAAAAAACAGTTGTTAAAACAAGTGTATTTGCAAATGTAGCACTTTATAGCCACAGTTGTGCTAATTAAGGAGATGTAGTTTATAAAGTTCCAACAACTTCAAGGTCTCAGGTTCTCCATCCATATGATATCATCATTCTGTGCTGTTTGACCTTGTCTGAGGTGGGGCGGGATGGAGAGGCCAGTGGTGCTCCCTGGTGTGCTGTTTAATTAAAGGCCACCATTAACAGGATTGCTCACTGTAGGTACCCAGCATCCCTCTCTAACACCGTATGGGCCTTATCTGGTTCAGCTGCAAAGGTCCACCTGAACACAGCATCCTCAGCCATGCGTGGACAGAGTATGAGATCTGCTGAGAGAGCGAGAGAGAGAGAGAGGGTGAACTTTGGACAATCAAGCAGATGGAGAGATACAAAGAGAAGGGAGAAAAAAAAAAGCTGGAGTGATGGTCTGCGACAGAAAAAGCCAGAGATGAGTGAGCCGAGAGGAGAAAGAGAAGGTCGGTGGAGGGAGGGAGGGAGGAAGGGAGGGAGTGATGGAGCGAGCTAGCCGGATTGCATCCTATTGCATCAGTCCTGAGTAACGAGATAGGAAGATGCCGGGCTGAGCTGAACAAATAGGTTTTTGAACCGGCTGTGTGCTGAGGAACAGAAAGGGGAGGAGGAAGATGTATCTAACCCTATGACGTTAAAGGATCTCCACCCCGTAGCACCGTCCGGCTGTTTCTGCCCCCCAACAGTCCCTGGACTTCACTCATTAGATTTTACCCATCAGCAGCTCTTAGACGTTAGACCAATTAATTGATAAATAGAGAGAGGAGAGAGGCACTCAAAGAAAAGCCAATCATTTCAGCCTCCCCGCACTGCGTAAATATGGCCATCAGGAATGTCAAAGACGTGTTGTCGGACAAAAGAGACCGAGCAGTCAAGGTTTAAAGAGTCGGACAGGTGTATTTAAACGCACCGCTGCGAGGTCAGGTTTAATGCTTGTTTATTTATGCTTTATGTTGCGTTCTAAAGGTAAAGGCCATCATTTGTTCATTTAAAGCTGCGGTTTTCTAAACTGGCTCCAAGGACCTTTGGTGGCAGCAAAGGGAATTTGAAAGATAAAAAGATTTTATACCAAAGGTATTTGTAGGGATGTCATTTTAAGACATTTGCATATTTTTTTTTTTTTTAAGTCTGTTCAAAAATCATAGGATGAATCGAAATTAATTAATTCATTTTAGAGCCATTGTTTTTTACAATAAGTAATAAAAATTAAAAAAAATTTTTTTTTTTTTTTTGTGGCAATGTGGTCTTTAAAGCTGCTTTGAAGCAGTAATTATGCTAATTATTTAAGCATTATCTATTTAATATTGGGTAAAAAGATACTCTGTCAGCTTAATGCAAAAGTAAATATTTTAATAATCCTGATAATATTGTTAAAATTGACTTTGCTTTAGTGACAATATAAAAGCTAATTATCTAACTTTGGACATTGTCCTTATAATGATTTTTTTTTCTTTTTTTTTCTTTTTTTGTGGGTTTTTATACATGACAATATATAGCTGTTTTATAATTTAGGAATGGATCTCTTGCATATAGGGAATATTGTATCTGTGGATCCTTGACATTCCACTAAAATGTTTTTATATATATATAAGTAACACATATGGTATAAAAATAATGCAGTACACTTTAATTACATAAGTTCCCATTCAGTCAGTCGCTACCGGTGATGTCAGTGACTAATGAATTGAGATTGCACCTGAGGGCCATATCACCTTCGGGTGTTAACAAAAGCAGCCAATGGACATTGGCGAGTGAGATTTGCATATGAACCACGCCACGTGCTGCGGGTATATAGGAATCATGCAGAGAGGCACTCACTAGCTTTCGCTTCAGAGCTGAGCGTTTATTTCACTGATTCAACTCTCACTACTTTTATCTCGAGTGTGGTCTTCAGAAACCGGAAGAGTTTCCTGTGTTGGTGGTCTGACGAATTGGCCCTTTTAACTTTTTCTTATTTTTTTTACTTGACAGACATGGTATGAAAGAGTCCTTAAAAATTCTTAATTTGTATTCCACGAAGAAACATCAGAACACTCTAAAATAAAAAATCAGTTAAATTTATGGTTTAAAATAATGGCAGCTGTGGTTGCCAAATATTTACCGTAAAAAATACGGTAGCAACATACTAGGTTTTACATATTTTTACTTACAGTAAAAAAAATTATTTACCAAGCTATTGAAGTACTAATATCTGTTTTGTACCTTTGTAATACACTGACAACCACCAAACACAGTGCTGATGAGAGTCACATGATGATTCCAAACAGCTTTTCCATAAGCTGAGAAGGTTAATATTAATATATAAAAGGTGCACAGTGTCATTCACACAAACACTAAACACCATCATGGTAACACACATGACATAAAAAAAAAAAAAATTAAGAAACATTAATTTAACAACAATAGCGACATAAAAAACCCTTATGTACATAACTGTTTAGAAACTAATTGATTAGAACTAAGACAAACTAAGAAGAAACTGTTATTTCAACGAAAATACATAAAATGTGAAGTGTCACGCAGGGAATTCTAGGAATGTCAATTTCAGTGTGAATTATACAATGACTCGTTCTTTTTCACTTCCAAACAATGCAAATTTAATGGTATTTTACTGTACAATTACAATGTAAGGTTAGATCTATTACAGTCATTCACAATATATATACGTAAACTTTCTTTTAATCATTTTTAACAGTTACATTTTAAAATTTCAATGTATTTTAAATCATGCTATTTTTTTTTTTTACAGTGTAGTTGGGGACCAGCATGAGGGTGAGTAAATGGTGCCAGAATTCATATTTTTGTGTGAACTACCTCTTTAAGAGGGTTGGTATTATAGATTTGCTTTTGTTAAAGAGAATTTCATCTCCTCTAACTTGACTTGGATAGCAGCCATGTTTGGTTGTATAAAGCCAGAGGGAAACTAAATCTGTTTTTCAGTATGTGATGTATTATTTTTCTGTCATAACAGGGCACCCTCTTTCAGATCATATCTGCCTAATCCCTAGCAACAGCAGGGGTTGCTGAAGTGTTGCAACATCCTTCATCAATTAAAAAAGCACTCGCTGCCATTTTCCATAAACTGGCAGAAATTACGTAAACATGCATCATTAAAGTGAAAGCTGCCAAAGACCCTATTACACTACAGAAGCCCATCCCAGCCCCACCTCCTCTCCCTCATATTGATCCATTATAAATAGACCACAGCGCATTGGGGACACAGAACCATTTGGTGTCTCTTGTCTTTCAACCTCTCCAATCATTTCCTCATGTTTGTCTTTACCATCTCCATCTCCCATCCCACAGATGAGGCTATTGATATTAATGAGATGCAAACTGAAAGTATTACCATTAAATTACAATTTTACTTTCTTGAAATTGACTCTAAAATGTTAGATGTCAGCCCAGTGCTGCTGCATCCTCATTGTAATACACGCTTTGTCAGCAGCAATCAGAAGTTCACCCTTCTTGTGAGCTTTTCCATCAAAAGTTCTCCATCTCACTTTCAAATGCATAAGAACATCTATGGCATCTCCCAATATCTATCTCTTTCCTCCCTAAAAGAAGTGTGAATCAATAATCAAAGCCTTTTCGAGATCGAGCCCGAAGGCTGTACGTTATTCATGCTCTCTGAACTGTTTGGATCGCTCAGTCTACAAAAAAAAAAAAAAAAAAAGGAAGAAGAAGAAGAAAAAAAGTCTTTTGCATGCCTTTCATACTACTTGACAGAAGGCAACCTATATGATTTCCTTGAAAAGCTTCAATGAAGAACATATAAAGGTTTCACACACATCATGCTTTTGTAAGGTTAACACAACATCCTGTAGTGGCAAATCATTAACACTATACTGTAATTGCTGATGAAAGGCTGTTTTCCCACAGTGTTTATGAGAGAACTCTTTCATACAGAACACCATTACAAAAGAAAAAAATGCAAATGAGATAACCTTAATTTCTCATTCTAAACAGCAATGATGTACAGTATAATAAAGGAATACTGGCTGGTGAGTGTATTGATATACATACACTCACCAGCCACTTTATTAGGTACACCTTGCTAGTATCGGGTTGGATCCCATTTTGCCTTCAGAAGTGCCTTAATTTTTCGTGGCATAGATTCAATAAGGTACTCTAAACATTCATCAGAGATGTTAGTCCACGTTGACATGATAGCATCACACAGTTTCTGCAGATTTGTCGGCTGCACATCCATGATGCGAATCCCCCTTTCCATTACATCCCAAAGGTGCCTCTGTTGGACTGAGATCTGGTGACTGGCCATTTGAGTATAGTGAACTCATTGTCATGTTCAAGAAACCAGTTTGAGATTATTTGAGCTTCGTGACATGGCATGTTATCCAGCTGGAAGTAGCCATCAGAAGATGATGCCAAGACTGTTGCCATTCTATCAGTTTGAACCAGTCTGGCCATTTTCCTCTGACCTCTGGCATCAACAAGGCATTTTCACCCACAGAACTGCCACTCACTGGACCATTCTCTGTAAGCCCTAGAGATGGTTATGTGTGAAAATCCCAGTAGATCATCAGTTTCAGATCAGCCTATCTGGCACCAACAACCATACCACACTTAAGGGCCCGATCTTACACCCGGCGCAATGCAGCGCCAAGCGCGACGCGAGTGTTTTTTGCTAGTTTCAGTCCGACGCTGTTATTTTCACGTCCTGCGCCACGTTGTTTAAATAGCAAATGCATTTGTGCCCATGGGCGCTGGTCTGAAAACGAGGTGTGTTCAGGCGCATTGTTGGCGTGTTGCTATTTTGAGGGAACAGACATAGACTGTGCCATTGACCAACTGAAACCTGGTCTAAAGTCAATGGCGCAATCTTTTTTTTGTTATTTAATGAGCGCGTTAGTAATGTGCGCCTATAGGCGGGTCCACAACACGCGTACACTCTGCTTATTAAACACACAGGGATGCACAGCAGCACACAAACATGCCATATATTTAAAATAAAAGGATTACAATGTAAAAGATTATTATTGTGTAGGCTACATAAAGATATGGTGGAATCCGGCTTGTCCCGTAGATGGTCTGCTTGCGCATTTTTACCTCGCGCACGAGCAGTTCAGTTTGCGCTCTGGAGATGCGTTCGGTCTTTCCCACTATCAAATTCCGTCATGTAAATAGCGAATCTGCCATGGCGCAAGCGCAACTGGCATTTAAAGGGAATGGGAGATGAGACTCTGATTGGTTTAACGCACGTAAATCCCAAAACACACCCATTACTCATTATGAGAATAGGGACAACCCTTTTAGACCATGTGCCTGGCGCACCGACCATTTTTCCCGTTGTTAAACTAGCAAAAGGGGATTCAGACACGCCCTAAGTGAACTTGTGCTTGTTGAGGGTAAATGTGGCTGAGTCGTCGTGAGCAGATGTAAACACTCAGGAGAAGTTGGATGAGTTTGAACAGATGGGATATTTTTATTTACCCCAATTAAGGCCAAAGAAAGGCATTACAAATTTACAAGAAAAAGAAAAAAAAAAGAAAAAAAAACTGTTTAGTAAAGAAAATAAATTGACATAAGAGTCAAAAAAAAAAAAGGAAAAAAAAAAAAAAAAACAATCACAATTTTGCAGCCTTTGCACAAGCCACTATACATAGAGCATCACACAGACTTAAGTCTTCTCATCTCATGCCCCCCCAAGAGAATAAAGCTACTCATCTTTATAGGACTAAAGGTACCCCTGAAATTGGCACATACCAACACAATATTACAATGCAGGGGTGGCTCAGGTGAATAGTCCATAAATGCTTAAAAACAGCCGAAATGCTACATCTATAACACTAGAAAATTACAAAATATAATTTCTATGATTCCCGCTAACATTTGGCAAAGCCACAAGTCATACTAACAGTCAAACAATTAATAACTCAAACTCCGGTTCACTTGCAATTGACCCGGAAGTCATAGCGTTATTTAAACCCCCCCCAATTGCGGCAAAATTTCCTTTACACAAACAAACCGGAGACGCCAGTAAGACACAAAGATGGTATGTCAAAGCTATGTTCCTTTTAAACTAAATAAACAGATACATAATTAATGAAAACATATGTTACGTGGTTATTGAAACTGATCATGATTGTGAAATAAATAACAAGGTTTTAAACAGCAAGATATGTATTGATGATAGTAGCTATAGCATATAAATCACCGTAGTAATAGATATTATAAGTGTGCACACGAAACTACGGGATTACTGTGGGAGTTTTGATAAAAGGCTAGGTTACCGCTGATTTGAAACAATATAAGGATTAACAAAACACATTAACACGCTTGACAAACAAATACAAGCAACATATGCACTCAGTCTTTGTGAACTGTAATAGGTAGCGCATCGCTGCCGTGACGGTAGCTAAGCGCCCCGTCACACACCCCCCCCCTTAAGAGAGAACGTCCAGGTCCAGCTCATGACGTGAAAGAAAGTCCGCAATGACATTGTCCTTTCCCGCCCTATACCTCACAGTAAACCTGTATGGCTGCAAGGATAGGTGCCATCGGGTGATTCTGGAATTAAAGTCACGCATGCGATGTAGCCATTGCAAGGGCCTGTGGTCTGTCTCCAAGACAAACTCTTTGCCAACAAGGTAATATTTTAAAGTGTCCAGAGCCCACTTGATGGCAAGACACTCCTTTTCGATGGTGGAATACCGAGTCTCGCGAGGGAACAGTTTGCGGCTCACAAACTGTATAGGTCTTTTGTCCTCCCCCTCACCCTGCAACAACACTGCTCCCAGGCCGATGCCCGAAGCGTCGGTTTGCACCGTGAAAGGTAAGGAAAAGTCAGGACTCTGCAACACCGGTTCGTGGCACATGCTCTCCTTGAGGTCGTGGAAAGCTGCCTCACACTCACAAGTCCAGACGACCTTATTGGGGCTGGTCTTGCGAGTGAGGTCTGACAGGGGAGCTGCTCGGCTTGAAAAGTTGGGGATGAACCTCCGGTACCATCCGACCAACCCCAGAAAAGATCTCACCCCCTTCTTGGTTGAAGGCGGCTGGGAGCTGCGGATGGCGTCCACCTTGCTGACCTGAGGACGTATGGTGCCGCACCCCAGGACATATCCCAGGTAACACACTTCAGACCGGGCAAGCTGGCATTTGCTGGCATTCACTACCAGCCCGGCCTGCCGAATCCTACGGAAGACATCACTGAGGTGTTGAAGATGTTCTTCCCATGACGAACTGTGAATGATGACATCATCGATATAAGCCGCGGCGTGGTCCTCAGCGCCCCTCAGCACCTCATCCATGAGGCGCTGGAATGTTGCTGCTGCTCCATGAAGGCCAAAGGGCATAACCCTAAACTGGAACAAGCCAGATGGAGCTTTGAAGGCAGTCAGTTCCTGTGCTTGTGGGGTGAGTGGCACTTGCCAGTACCCCTTACACAAGTCTAAGGTGCTGAGGAACTCAGCCTTTCCCAGGCGCTCCACCAGCTCGTCCACACGGGGCATGGGATATGGGTCAAAAGCTGAGATGGTATTCAGCTTCGAGAAATCGACACAGAAGCGGAGCCCCCCATCCTTTTTTGGCACCAGCACCACGGGACTACACCACTCGCTGTGTGATGTCTCGATCACCCCCATTTCCAGCATCGCCAACACCTCCTGCTTCAGTGCGGGGATCAGTCGCGCTGGAACCCTGGTGGTGGTCTGCCGGATGGGACCTGGAGAAGTTAGCCGGATGTCGTGGGTGATGACGTCAGTTCGCCCCGGCTGGTCTCGGAACAGGCCTCTTGGGATGATTTTCAGCAGGTCCTCCTGCTGTTCAGTTGTCAAATGGGTAACGGAGGGGTAGGTTGACTCACCACCCGCAGTAGGAAAGTATTGTTCCAACGGCTCTTCTTCCTCTTCCACGGTCCGCGCCCACAGCTGGTCTTGGATAGAAGATGGTCGGTCAATCCATTGTTTTAGGAGGTTCACGTGGAAGATCTGTTTGGAGCGACGTCTGTCTGGCATTGAGACTTCATAGTTAACCTCACCGACCTTGCGAAGTACCTTGAACGGGCCTTGCCACTTTGCCAGCAAACTGCTTTCTGATGATGGCAACAGCAGCAGCACTTTCTGTCCGGACATAAAGGTGCGACTGCGTGCTGTCCGGTCATACCATGTTTTCTGCCTCGTTTGAGCCTGGGCCAGATGTTGGTGGGCCTTGGAGCTCAGCTGGTCCAGCTTCTCCCGCATCTTCAGGACATAACTCACAATGTTGGTTGGCTGGTGAGGAGCGTCCCCCTCCCAACTCTCTCGGAGGATGTCAAGCGGGCCTCTCACTTCCCGTCCGAACAAGAGTTCGAAGGGAGAGAACCCGGTGGATGCCTGCGGTACTTCTCTGTAGGCAAACAATAGGTAAGGCAGCCACTGGTCCCAGTCAGCTCCTGACTCGGACACGAACTTCCGCAGCATCGACTTCAAGGTCTGATTGAATCTCTCAACCATGCCGTCGGTCTGCGGGTGATAGGGTGTGGTTTTAATACCCCGAATCCCTAACAGGGAGTACACCTGCCTCAATACCTTGCTGGTGAAATTACTTCCCTGATCGGTTAAGACTTCTTTAGGGACACCCACACGGGAGAAAAGCTGAATTAAACTATTGGCCACTTGCCTTGCCTTGGTATTTCTGAGGGGGAATGCCTCTGGGTAACGTGTTGCGTAATCACAAATTACTAAGATATAGCGGTGCCCTGCCCTACTCCTCTCTAAGGGACCAACTACATCCATAGCAATGCGACTAAAAGGTGTGTCAATAATTGGGAGACTGATGAGGGGAGCTTTTAAACCCCTTTTGGAGCGAGCAGACAACTGGCACTCTGGACATGACCTAGTGTACTCTGCTATGTCCTTGTTGAAACCTGGCCAATAAAATCTTTGCAGGATTCTCTTCTCAGTCTTCTCCCTGCCTAGATGTCCTGACCACGGAATGCTGTGACCTAGGTGTAACACCTTGGCTCTAAGAGCCTCAGGAACCACTAACTGCTCTGTGTCTGCACTCACTCGATACAGTTTCTCATTCTTGACAACAAAACACATGTCACCCTCCCTCATGGCTTCTCTAGCCTCATCATCGGTCTTAACAGAAGAAAAGCAAGAGCTAAGTGTGGGGTCTTCCTGTTGAAGTTTCTTGAAGTCTTCATCACAGACTTCAGTGTCCTCTAGTTGTGGAAAGGATAGACTTTCCTGCACAGCTGTACCTGCCACCTTTGCTCTACGCCTCTCTGCCTTGGACTTTTTAGGTTTGTCACCCGGACAACCCTCAAATGGTAACTCTGACCAAACATTGGAGTCTAGTTTATCCTTGGCCTGTGCTCTAGTTGTAACATAAGCACTGACTGTGTTAACACTTTGCAATAGTTCTGTCAGAACTGGCACATCCTGGCCTAAAATCACTGGGTAAGGGCATTTATCCAAAATCCCTACGGTTAACAAGTATTTTTGGCCATTAATTTCTATGAGGACCTCGCTGGTCTGGTGCTCGGACTCATCCCCATGTATGCAGCGGACCCTCACTTTGCCCACTGGCTGGAAATCAGACCTCAAACAAGATTCAAGAACGAAAGACTGACTACTTCCTGAGTCAACTAAAGCCTGGACTATCTTTCCACTTATCTTCACCGGGACAGTAACATCAGAAGACACACAAGATAAGTGCTTGCTAGGGCCAGGTAGGTAACATAGTCTGGAATCAGACACTTTCTTCAGTGTGCAATTGGGCCTAATGTGACCTTGCTGACCACAACCGTGACATATAACTACTCTAGGTGTTCCAGCTGGAGTGGGGCTATTAGGGCTGTTAGAGGGCCTAAACACCCGACTGTTACCACCCGCAGACCTACCAGAGGCTGTCTTCTCTGGCTCTTTCTGAGCTACTTGGTAGAGTCTTCTCCAGTCCTGCTGTTGTGGACCCAGGTGATAGCCTCTTCTGGATTGTCTGGCAGCCATGAAAGTCTCCACCAGATCTGCTGCTTGCGCCGATGAATCTGGGGTGCGCTCTCTCACCCACACCTGAAGCTCAGGATACAGCATGCCCAGGAACTGCTCCAGCACGATTTGGTCGCACACCTGGTCCCTGGTCCGTGTCTCTGGAACTAGCCACTTCTCCATCAGGTCCTTTAGCCGGGCTTGAAGTTCCTTCGCCGTCTCACCCTCCTTGAAAGACTTGGAGCGGAAACGCTGGCGGTAAGTCTCGGCGCTGATGTTGAACTTGTTGAGAATGGCTTGCTTCACTTTCATGTAATCCTGGCTGTCTTCAACACACATGGCCACATAGGCAGATCTGGCCTTACCATTTAACAAGGGCACAAGATACAATGCCCAAGTGTCATGGGGCCACTGACTTGCTGCTGCAAGCCTTTCGAAAGTGGTTAAATAATGTTCAATATCTTCGTCCTCTTCATACGAGGACATCCTAGGGGGTTTCCACCCCCGCTGGAGGTTTAGAGGTGCGGCAAGGCCAAGGGTGGTGGAGTTAAGAGAGCTCTGCATCCCTGGTGCTGGGTGCTGATCTGGATGTGGCTGAGGAGTTGGTAAATCCAGAAAAGGCATGTTGAGCGGATCAAAGGCTGTCGAAGGGCGGGAGCTGGGCAGATCCATCTGCTGCATTCCGGCGAGTGGCTGCCTCGTCGCCTGCGTTGATGCTGGATCGCCTCTCACCAGTTGCTGTAATTGCTTGAATTGGTGCTCCATACCTTTCCATCTCCGCTCTTGCCGGAGCGCCTCTGCCTCTATCTGGTCCTGCTGATGCCGCTGAGACTCCACCATCGTTCTCACAATCCTCTCCAAGCGATCTGTCCTGTCTTCGACCACAGGAGTAGGATGCTTGGACGACTCTGTGGATTTGGGCCTGGTACCCATAGCTGAACCATCTCTAGGGGGTGCCGTACCTCTGCCCTGATTGTCCATCTTGACTCACTGAGTGCTGCTCGGACACTGTTTACCCGGAAACCGCTGCCACCAAATGTTGAGGGTAAATGTGGCTGAGTCGTCGTGAGCAGATGTAAACACTCAGGAGAAGTTGGATGAGTTTGAACAGATGGGATATTTTTATTTACCCCAATTAAGGCCAAAGAAAGGCATTACAAATTTACAAGAAAAAGAAAAAAAAAAGAAAAAAAAACTGTTTAGTAAAGAAAATAAATTGACATAAGAGTCAAAAAAAAAAAAGGAAAAAAAAAAAAAAAAACAATCACAATTTTGCAGCCTTTGCACAAGCCACTATACATAGAGCATCACACAGACTTAAGTCTTCTCATCTCATGCCCCCCCAAGAGAATAAAGCTACTCATCTTTATAGGACTAAAGGTACCCCTGAAATTGGCACATACCAACACAATATTACAATGCAGGGGTGGCTCAGGTGAATAGTCCATAAATGCTTAAAAACAGCCGAAATGCTACATCTATAACACTAGAAAATTACAAAATATAATTTCTATGATTCCCGCTAACATTTGGCAAAGCCACAAGTCATACTAACAGTCAAACAATTAATAACTCAAACTCCGGTTCACTTGCAATTGACCCGGAAGTCATAGCGTTATTTAAACCCCCCCCAATTGCGGCAAAATTTCCTTTACACAAACAAACCGGAGACGCCAGTAAGACACAAAGATGGTATGTCAAAGCTATGTTCCTTTTAAACTAAATAAACAGATACATAATTAATGAAAACATATGTTACGTGGTTATTGAAACTGATCATGATTGTGAAATAAATAACAAGGTTTTAAACAGCAAGATATGTATTGATGATAGTAGCTATAGCATATAAATCACCGTAGTAATAGATATTATAAGTGTGCACACGAAACTACGGGATTACTGTGGGAGTTTTGATAAAAGGCTAGGTTACCGCTGATTTGAAACAATATAAGGATTAACAAAACACATTAACACGCTTGACAAACAAATACAAGCAACATATGCACTCAGTCTTTGTGAACTGTAATAGGTAGCGCATCGCTGCCGTGACGGTAGCTAAGCGCCCCGTCACAGTGCTGTGCGCTTTAGACCATGCGCTTAGATCATTCAAATAGGGCCCAAAGTCACTTAAATCACTTTTCCTCCCCATTCTGATGCTCAGATTGAACTTGACAGTCGCTGAGTCTGAAAATCGCATACTGTATGAGTAGGTACTGCAATTGAATTTGAATTAACTTCACGACCATTAAAAAAGTATGTTCTCTATAGTATGAATATGTGTAGTACAAATTAAATCCGTACATACTACATCTGCCATGTTGTCATTATCATGTGACCTACCAGCGTCAGTTGCGTCGCCTCACTACCATTCATAAATCCTCTCCCATGGCCTTATGGGATAGTAAAGTGTTCATTGAATGCGCACTTCAGAATCTCGGTGGCAGTAGTAGGTCTTCCTGGTACTTTTCGACTACTGTTTTTTTTTAACACTGTTTGAACATACTGCTCTTTTCGTCTACTGTTTTTGAATACTACGTTTTTGAACATACTACTCTTTTGGCATACAGTTTTTCACCTACGGTAGGGAAGTAATTGATTTAGGAAGCAGCGCATGTCTACATGCCTAAATGCACTGAGTTTCTGCCATATGATTTGCTGATTAGATATTTGCATTAACGAGCATTTGAACAGGTTTACCTAATAAAGCGCCTGGTAAATATGTATTCTTCCAAAACCAATTTAATTTTTATAGCTCTCAAATCTTACTATTTGCCAATAATTTTCTCATTTGCTTCTATTTTTATTCCTGGCTGCGTGTTTAGGAGAAACATTTGAAACCAAATTGATACATAACCGAGAACTTCATGGAATATTCAAAGCTTTGAATGAGCAACCTTTGAGCAATAAAACATTCCTCTGGGCAATTGTGTGTAAGCTTTAGCCATTCTGAAAAAATAAAAAATAAAAAATATATTAAAGATCTGCTGCAGCTATTAGGTGGCCTTTGGGGAGCTTAGCATAATGAGGCCAGATAATTTGGTTAGAGTTTTGATACATGGAAATACATTTGCACAGTAAGTCAACCTCTGTTGAGGTGTGTAGTTGTAAAATGCTATCATGGTTTCTCTAAGCATAAATCCCATCTGATGCTATGCTGTTTAATGCTCTCTTTATTGCTGCAGGGGTTAAACAACAGAGGCTGCCCATGCTAGCAGGAGAAAGCCTCCATAATAGGCAAACCACTGAACTGCTAGTTGTCCCAGACCCATCTTTAAGAAATTTTTGTCTGCATGCTGTTATCCTGATACCATACAAACATTTACTGGTAAAGAGTTTCAGCTAAGACACCATTACCACAGTGATTATTATTACAATAAAGCTATGCTAACTTGATATTACCCACGCTTTGTGAAAAAGAAGTACTTGATTTGACCCTATCTGTCTGTCTGTCTGTCTGTCTGTCTGTCTGTCTGTCTGTCTGTCTGTCTGTCTGTCTGTCTGTCTGTCTGTCTGTTAGTCTGTTAGTTACAATTCATGAGCACATTTCTTTTAATTCGGCACATTTCTTTTCATCGTGGGCCTGTAGTGAACATAATGTCGGACCTGCAGATGCTTCTTCCGTGTGTATAAGTACTGAATGTTTATGTATTTGAAAATCAGTGACTGACTTGCACCCAAATGCACCACCGTCTCTGACCTTTATCGGTGCTCAGGGCAAAGGCGAAGTCTAATCGGTGCATTACTATTCCAGGCATCTCCTTCCTGGCATTTGATCAAATGGATGTCCATTTAGACAAGCAGCCCTGGGACCTTGTGTCAAAATGTCAGCTTATTATCTGTTTGGAGACCACCAAGCTCCAATACAGGCTATATTCATCCTCCACCTTGAAAAGGACATCACATTTTTTCATGCCTCTTTGTATTTGTTGCAGCGGTTCTCTCGTTACGAGACCACTTGAACTTAAATAACTGAACCTGCTACGAACCACTGAGTCCAAAGTTTACTGTTGTCGCTTTCCTTCTCATGAAGCATTTTAAACTGTTATCAGTTCTCTTTTTGTGAAAGTGTTTGACTTTGTCAAACGTCTTTCATGTGGTGGTTTGGGAGTCCATTTCGGTCCGTTTGATTTCTCTACACCGGCATAAACAAGCTCTCAAAGGAGAACACAAGATAGCATCTTCCAGCGCACATTTTCCCAGCTGATTTAGTTTGGACACAAAGTGTAGAAGCACTGACACTGCAAACCAGTGTCTCTCTCCATTAAGAGGATAAATGAATCTATCTCTTCATGTCTATATTCATTCTCTGTTGTGTAGGAGAAAGGAAATGCTCATTTCTGTTTACCCAACCAAGCTAAATGAAAGTGGATGGGACTGAATTGGCTCCCCTGAACAGGCCGTCGTGTCCAAGTCTGAGGGGAAATGCCACGCATGATGTGTGTGTGTGTATGGACCAGGGTCAGAAAGGCCCGATGGCTTCAGCATTGCATTAGTATAAGGGAAGCTAGATGAAATCTGACTGCGATGTCTTCATCTTTCTCATGTATATTAACCAGGTCCGTCCTCAGAGAGGCAGAGTTGATAAAGCTGTCCAATATAGTAGAATCTCCACCCGTGCTGTGAGATAAAGGATCTTTTGCAAATCCTGCACTTGCTTGTCTTTATGCTTGTATGTTAAATGCCTTTTTGAGTGACATTATCAACTCTATATATCATGGATAGTTATTAGAAGAGACTGCATGGGCGGCTTGAGAGTCTTTTCAAGCAAAGGGTGTCCAACAAGTGATTGTTGTTAATAAACTCGCAACATCTCTCTTAAACAAAGTGACACCAATGTGTCCTTGTGAAGTGTGTTTTAAAGAAGTGTTTGGGCTGCTGCTGTTAGTTGTTACTGCTGCAGAGCAAATACGGGACTTGCTACTGCCAATACATACACAACACACAGCTGTGAGCAAGTTAGACATGCTGCTGCTGTACAATATAGCATACATGAATTATGCATGGCAGAGCTATACAGGTGGAGCTGGGGAGGGTGGAGGGTTTCCGTAAGCAAGCTGCAACTGCTACACAAAATGCTGACCAAGTATTTGAAGGTTGAACAGCGAGCCCATTGGCTACTGATACAGCAGGAACCAGTCAGCTGTGCCCTATAGAGAATTATGTGATTGCAAGCAGATTGAGGTAATTAAGTAATAGTGAAATTAAATAAAGACATATGTCCTACGTAAGTGGGTCAAAAAAAAAAAAAAAAACTCTTAAGTTGAACTAACTGCATTTAATAAAAATTGTACCTGTAATACATTTTCTTTTTTTGTGTGTATGAAAATAACATGCAATTAAGTGTCTGAAAACAAGACACTTAAGTATATTCTTTTAAATTAGGCCTGTATTATTTCTGTAATAAGTACTCTTTTTAAGAATTATGCTATAGAGTACTTGTTTTTCACAAGTTATTTTGTATTGTCATAGATGGCATTTTGTGCATTTAAAAAAATTGGGTTTAATTTCTTCTTATTGACGTTGGACTGGGGAGTGCAGGTTGTTCTGATCTCATGCCACGTTCATGGCGCATGTTTCTTTCTTTCATGCTTTTTTGTGCATTAAACCTGTCTTTTTTGTGTGTTTCCACCTTTATCATTCCATTATTTTCACCCATCTGTATTATATCTCGCTCGACCATGATTCAAAACAATGTGTCCATGGCCAAGGGGCAATTTTTCCACCATTACGGTGCCCTGTTGTCCCCGTGGTGCTGTGCCGTCTCGCAATGTGACAGGAATACAGTTAATTTACCTCTATATACGGTGACTACCTATATACTTCAGACCCCCCTTCGTCTTTCTTTACCGTAGTTCATCGTGTGTGTGTTTCCTGGAGACGCAGCCTCTCATTGAGTTGACATATATGGGCTCACGGGTGGTGTAATAAATTGTAGAAAATTGTTACTTGTGTCTGTCAGAGTGACAGTCTCAGATTAATATCAGTCCGGCTCTATCATTGAATGCTGAACACTATTTATTCATTCCTCATTTATTTGAATTTCAGGAAAGATAAATGGGTTTTAGACACAATTTCATTGGTTTCTCGACAAGACACACACACAAACACCCAGCAGGAGACACAAATGTATGTATGAGGTGTTTGTTTAGGTTATTTACATGGATTGCAGCCTATAACAGGATATGAAATGATTCAGTGTTTTCATTAGTGCTGTTGATAATTGCGTCATGTGTACCACAGAAGCGTTATCCCCTGTAGCAGCTTGAGTTTGGCAGGCAGACGGTGAGAGAAGAGGAGCTGTTTTTGTTTAAATTTGTGTTGAAGCTTCTCCCATTTTGCTCTCCATATGCTGACCCAGGAGATAATAAACCATATGGTTGTAAATTATGTTAATTGTTTGGGAGTATGTTGTTAGTGTAACTGCAAAAGGAGTATTATTTCCAATAAAGTGTTAAAGCTGGCTGGTTTATTGTAGCTTATTTGGTGTTTTGTTCCATGATATTGCATTTGAATGATTATTTCTTTGTGAAATATTGAGCTAGTTTTGGCGATCTAATGGCAGTTTTTATAAATGTAAAAAAAATAAACACTATGTATTTGAATTTCAGGCAAAGATTTTGTCAAAAGTTCAGATCTGTTTATGTACAGTGTACTCGTGTTTTTAATTTCTTTTTTTTTTTATCTTTGTACTTGAATTTGTATTTCTGTGTTTCACTGTACACTGTATATTTTATTTCATTACTTTATTATTTTATTTTATTTTATTTTATTTTATTTTATTTTATTTTATTTTATTTTATTTTATTTTATTTTATTTTATTTTATTTTATTTTATTATTTATTTTTAGTATAGTGTTATTCCCTTGGTTTATTATGTGTAATTTTTAAGACACTTTGGATAACAATTTCTTTTTTTTTTTTCTTCTTTAGCAGTTTAGCTGTGTACAGAACCATACTTCTTTAACAGGATAAAATTGTGGAGTCCATATGCCATACTCACAAACTAAGTGTACTACAAAAAGTTAATGCAATGCCAGTCACTTCCGGCACCTGTTACCTTCACTTGCTGTATGTGCTATTGTGTCACTGATTACTAATATTATTTCCGAAAGAACTAATAGCACTAATCAGCCTTGCATAATACATTAACATTAACATTGTTGTTGGACCTCCCCCACAAGTTGTCAACAGCAACTTTCCTTCAAATTATGCGTGATGCACAGGCTGGCAGAAAGAAAGGCAGCGACGGCCGTCCCTGGTGTCTCTGATGCTGGATGTATGGGATGGGCGTAGTGCCAGCAGGTGTGATTGGCTTGTCCCCTCACATCAGTGTGAACAGGCGTCCTCATCATGCGTGTGTGTGCCAGGGGAGCTGTACGCCATCTGCCGCCCTCTCCTCCTGCAGTGATAAACCCAGCCTTCATGCCTTCAGCTATATGTGTTTGACTAGTTTCAAGAAGCCCACTGCAGGGCACTTGCACTGGTGTCCCATGACTTTTACAAAAGCATTTCATGCACAAATGTTTTTGTTGTTGTTGTGAGATCGATTATATGTTTGATAAACTATTATCTAACATAAAAATTATCTAGCACGAAAAGTAATTATTAATATATTGTTTTGGAAGATCGTAATACTTATATTCTGCAAGGATGCATTAAATTGATCAAAAGCGACAAAGGGACATTTCAAATTTTACAAAAGATTTCTATTGAAAAAAAAAAAAACGTTTAAACTTCATATTCATCAAATAATCCTGATTTATCCCAGTTCCACAAAAATATTAAGCAGCACTAATGTTTTCAACATTGATAATAACAAGAAATGTTTCTTGAGCAGCAAATCACTATATTAGAATGATTACTGAAGGATCATGTGACACTGAAGAGTGGAGTAATGATGCTGAAAATTCAGCTTTGCCATCACAGGAATAAAATACGTCTTAAAATGTACTAAAATAAAAATGTAATAATATTTCACAATATTGCAGCCTTGGTGGCCATAAGAGACTTCTTTCAAAAACAAAAACAAAATCTTACCAACCCTAAACATTGGATTATTTTGTTTTGTGTATGTGTGTGTGTGTGTATTGAGAATTGAGAATTGAGAATAACATAACATTTTTATCACTAATTTTATATTATTTACATTTTTTTATATTATTTTTTAGATTTATGTAATGTAATAAATATTGCATTAATGTAAAAAAAAACAACAATAAAAAGTCACACAAATCAAATAATTAAACTATTTTTAATAAGCATTGTTGGTATTAGGGTTAACATAATAAAACAGGGTTAACATAATCAAATGAATGGTAAACAAAACATGAGGGTAATGATCAACATTTTCTAAAGATCAAGCACCTCCTTTTACTGATTTTTTTTTTTTCAATAGGTTCAATAGGTTCATAGGAACCATCTTTAATGTTTACTGTGGTTTCTGTAAAAGCTGAGTTTGATATGTATGAATGACCTTGGCTGTTTTCTTTGCTCTGGGTTTGTTTGGATGGCTCTGCGTGAGGCCTGCACATGTGTCTGTATTTGTGCTTGTCTGCTTGAGTCAGGTAGCAAATGTGTCTGGGGGCATTATGCTAAAGCTGGTCATGGCAAAGGGCAAGGCAGAATTAGGTTGCTGGACTATACAGCAGCTTTGACCTTTTCAAGTGCTATTACACAGAAAGCAGGATCCCACTCAAGTCTGTGAGAGTCTTACATGTGGGAGAGCAATTCAGCCGAAAGGGTGTCCTTATATTTTATTGCAAACTGGTGCGTAATGTATGTGAGTGTGCGTGTGCAAATTGAAGTCTTCTTTTAGGTGGCTCGACCAATATTTGGTCTGGTATCGATTCCCGGTGTGTTTGAGCAAGCGAGTCTTGTGTGTTCAAGTCTCCATGCTTATGCATTCAACGTCTGGTTTCCTTGCGCATGTGTGCGCTTGCGTCTGCATTCTTCCATGCTGTGGATGAAGCTTGTATCCAGCTAGGTGGTATGATTAGACTAAGGGCTGATAATGAACATCAAAGGGGGTGTGATGGAGCTGGTTTGATCTGTGTCTGTGTTTAGGAAATAGAGATGAGTTTGTGTCCTCCGTGCGTGTCTGTGCGGTTCGCTCGCTTATTCCAGACACACACTTGCACCCTTTAATCTCAGACTGCACAGGAGATCTTCACTGTCTTTAACAAGCTCGTCCCTGCTGATGAACAGAAATTAATCAAAGATAATGTTGTCTATGGGAGGGCCTTTGAAAGAAACCTGGCAGTGGCAAGAGGTGAGCTGTAATGACTCAGTGGTGAATTAGTAATTACTGTACTGATTGGACTTACTTTTCAAACATACTCTAATATGTGCTCAAACGCTCAAATGGTATTATAAAATGTATAGATGCCATCCTGGATTTTCTGTTCTGTTTTGTTTTGTTTTGTTTTGTTTTGTTTTGTTTTGTTTTGTTTTGTTTTGTTTTGTTTTGTTTTGTTTATTTGTTTGTTTGTTTGTTTGTATTTATTTGTTTATTTGTTTATTTTTTACTTTTATGTGTTTGATATTGTGTTTACTGTACTTCTTTTTTATTTTATTTCATTTATTTTTAATATTATGGTATATTTGGTATTGTTTATTTATTTATTTGTTTATTTATTTGCAGTGACACTTTTCTTTTATATGGTATTTTGTTTACTATACTTGTTATTCTATTTAAATTTTTAATGTTTTGGTATATTTGTTATTGTTTTAACTATACCTTTTATTTTATTTATTTATTTATTTATTTATTTATTTATTTATTTATTTATTTATTTATTTTTTAAGAAATTGTCATGACTGAGCAAATGAGAGAACATTAGTTGACCTTTTTGAAATAAAGTCTATAAAATGAAATGGGGAATGATACAATTTACAAATAATTACAAAGAATCAGCAAGCAACACGTTGAATTAAACGTGAAAATCTGAATTAGACAGACTGATGTTTTGTAATAGTGTTACAACCTATCCCGAATAGACTTACCAAACAACTAGATTTCAAACAACTTTAATTTGTAGCAGATGAACCTGCCAATATTATATCAAATTTTAACATAAATAGTGCTAAAATACAAATGTTAAAGCAATACAAAGTACACCCATCCTTCTCCAATCTCCCTTACTGCTTAAATAACCCACAAATTATCTTACACCCTATTTATCCCATAATTCATCACTTCTACTGCCCACGTTCAAATCGCTTGTTCTCCCCATATAGCACATTATCACCCACATTGTATTAATGAGGCATTGCTGGCAGGTGTTTGAGGGGATAAAGGTAGCATGTAGGAAAGAAGGGGCATGTTTTAGGGTGAGTAAAGCCCAGGCTTTCACATACAGCCAGAAACAAACAGTGCCAATTAGTGCCAACTGCCTCACACACCACAGAGGGAGGCGACGTGTCCCAGGAGGTGCAAGACTCTCTGTCTGTGATTCCCCATGATGCCTGTCCCAAACACTCTGGACGACTGCGGGATGGAGAGTCCACCTGATACCTGTTGCCGTGGTAATGGCCCTGTGAGGAGGTGTAATTAAGTAATAAAGCTGGCTGGACACTATGCCATGTATTGGCTGCAGTGCTTTACCTTCTTGTTAGCTAAACTTCTCTTTTTTTTTCCCAGTTATTATTATAATGATATGAATCATGAGAGTCTACCAAGAATAACACCATGGTTTGCTACCTAATTACTTGGTGAGCCAATCATGGCCTCCGTGTTCAATTGTGTTACAAATTGTGTAGGGTTATGTGAAGGGCCTATGCACTCCCATCAGGAACTTATGGAAGCTTGTTTCCGCCACTGAATAAAACATTTTAAAAGATAATTGCGACTTTTTATCTCACAATTGCGAGTTTACATCTCGCAATTCTGACTTTATTTCTCAGAATTGCGAGATATAAAGTCAGAATTGCGTGAAATAAAGTCAGAATTCTGAGATATAAAGTCAGAATTGCGAGATATAAAGTCGCAATTGCGTCTTATAAAGTCAGAATTCTGACTTTTTTTCTCGCAATTGCGACTTTATATCACGCAATTCTGACTTTATATCTCAGAATTTTGACTTTATATCACGCAATTCTGACTTTATAACACATAATTGCGAGTTTATATCTCGCAATTCTGACATCTTTTCTCGGAATTGTGAGATATAAAGTCCAATTCTAAGGAAAAAAATGACTTTTTTTTTTTTTTTTTTACAGAATAGTTTATATCTCACAATTCTGACTTTATAACACGCAATTGCGACTTTATATCATGCAATTCTGACTTTATATCTCCCAATTGCGTGATATAAAGTCAGAATTCTGAGAAATAAAGTCAGAATTCTGAGATATAAAGTCAGAATTCTGAGATATAAAGTCAGAATTGTGTGATATAAAGTCGCAATTGCGAGAAAAAAAGTCAGAATTCTGACTTTATAAGACGCAATTGCGACTTTATATCTCGCAATTCTGACTTTATATCTCAGAATTCTGACTTTATGACACGCAATTGTGACTTTATATCACGCAATTCTGAGAAATAAAGTCAGAATTGCGAGATGTAAACTCGCAATTGTGAGATAAAAAGTCGCAATTATCTTTTTTTTTTATTATTTTGTGGCGGAAACAAGCTTCCATAGAAACTTAAACACACCTTAATGTTAAACTTTTATTATTATTTTTCCATATACGCACTGCTCAAGAAAGAGATTTCTGGTAACACTTTACAATAAGGTCTCATTTGTTAACGTTAGTCAATGCCTTAACCTAAACTATCAAATAAGCTAATGTTTTTACAGCATTTATTAATCTTAGGTAATGTTAGTTATTAAAATGGTCATATTCATGTAAGTCCACAGTGCATTAACTAATGTTATTACACAGCTCTGTGGAATACTTGATTCTGATTGGTCAATCGTGCCATCCAGCGGTGTGTTATTCCCAGATAACAACCGCAGAAAACAGATAACACAGGCATTTGGTGAGCTAATAAAATATTAAAACTCAATCAATATTTCAAATCAATATTTTGTGTACAGTTATTTAATTATGCCATCCAGTATCGTGGACTCGTTCTCTCTTTCATACAAACGCAGCTGTTGTCATTTAGTGATTATTGTTTTGTACACTGATACAAACAAAAATACAAACAGGTACAATTTTAAAACAGTATAATCTGATATCAATATCTCTTATCTCCATAATTATTTATGTGGCGAAATGCTGTGTAATAAGTGGTATGACTGTACCGTATCTCTTAAATGTCCGTCTAGTTTGAACTGCTCTCTCCGCGGAAGCTTTGCGTTTAAAGACCTAATAAAATATTTCAACTAAGATCAATATTTCATGTCTAATTATTTACTGTACTTATGTGGCAAGTAGCCGGATAATGTACAGTCCATCCAGGCAGTTGTTATCCGCTTCGCGTCGGGGTCTTCATCACCCTGTCGGGGGTTTATTCTGAGATAACAGCTGGTGGTATGTACATTATCCCTTACTTAACAAATACAACTTGTTGGGATTAACATTTACTTAGATTAATAAATGCTGTATTTGTTCCTTGTTAGTTCATGTTAACTAATGTAGTTAAATAATGTTAACAAAATGTTGAAAACAATGTTTCAAACAATGTTACTGTTTCATGTTTAAGATGACTAAATTGTTTTTAGATCATATTTGGCTCTTCATTGGCTGGTCTGAGAGAGATAAACGGCATTACTGTTGATCAGCCCATCATGAAATGCTAAGATTGTTGGTGGTTTTAACGCTAGTTTGTTGTTGTCGCTAGATAAGCGCATTAACTCTGTCCATCCCGAGAGTCGTTGCTATTTCGTAAATCTCTAATCTGTTTATTTTTATATTAGCAAACATTAGCAATACTTCCTCTCCCACCACCAATGAGCCTATGGTCAGTAATAATATCGCCTGGAATGTGAAAGGAAACTGGTCAATGCTAATATTATCTGCTGAAAGCAGGTTAGCATGGAAGATTGCAGATTATGTATATTACAGCTCATATTAAATTACACTGGAGTGGTCTTGCTGCTCTCAATGACACTCTGTTTGAACCCAGTATTATTTGAGATGCACACTGAAAAGAAGTGTTGCTTTTAATCTTTAAGTCAAAGATGCATTGAATATCCTCAGGCAAGCTGTAAAATAAATAAAAATGTGATCTACACAGCAGATATTTCATATTGTGCATTTCTCAAATGTCAAAGCATGCCTCATGTATGACGTCTATGTCTTTTCGATGATATAAACATCCAAGCTAAATATATTACCCAATGCACATGTGGGATTTTCAAATGTCAGTATATTCATGGGTAAACTCCCGAGACGAGGGTATTTAAACATGTTAGTTGTGCTGTTAAATGCGAGAGAGAGATCACTTCTGATTGTTTAGCTGTGGTTGCTGGTTATTTATTTGGCTTTGTCGTTATCACTCTTAGTAGAAAAGGTCTTCATAGAATCTTTTAGAGGTTCTCATCATGGATTTAGCTTTAATAATTTAATTTAGTTTAATTTGAATTAATTAAACAGCTCATAAACATATTTATCGCTATTAAAAAAATGAAATAACCTGTTAAACATGAAATTATCATGCAATCATTTAAGACATTTCTTCTTATATAGAACCTTTTTGGCTTAAAGGATTCTTTCAAACTTAATCAAAAACCATAGGGTTTATATAGAAGCCCACTGAACCTTTGTGCATTCATATTTTCAAAGTTAACATTTATAATGGTGAAGCAAACATGTTTCATTGAATTATTTCTAGTGCAGCCCTTCAGTAGGGATCTGTTAATGAAATCATATTTCCACTATTCAAAGTAATATATTCAAGACACTTTGGTCAGATTAACCATAAATCTGAAGGATAATAGAATGTGTAATTCATAATTACAGCGACAAAGATTCTGATTAGAGTGCTTTCAAAGTCCCTTTCAAGGAAAGTCTGTTCAATCGGTGGCCATATTTGCAACGTCTCAGGGCAGCTATTTCGGGGATCCAAGGCCAAGTCCTATTGAAATGGAGGAATCCTGAAATCTCAAAATCTGCTTGCCGAACTCACAATTAACCTTTAAATGCATGAATGTTTCGGCAAACATTATTACATATTCGGGTCTTTAGCGACCCGTATCTATATCTAACACGGATGGATCTCTGTCTGACGCGACCATATAAAACTATCCTGATATTAGAGTTAAGATTACAGAAGAATAAAATAAAGCATATTTTGTTAGCTTTTGGAGCTTGAAAGGGGTTAGTTTGAGCAGATGTTTTATACCATTATCACTGTCCTCATCAGAGCTCATTTTCCAGAACATTCAGTATCTGGCTCATATTTGCAATTTCAAACATATTCTTAAAACTATCATTTTCAACATCTTCAAAATCAACATTTTGATCGCTGACAGCTTCTTCACCAGATCCACCATAGGAGTGAATCGTCTTTCTATATCTATTGTCTTTTGTGCTTTTTCATTAGATGTGAGGGTTTTTATTTTAGTCTTCCATATTTAAAGCTGATTTGTGTGACTTTTTCACTTGTAAATGGGATTTTCCAAAAACCAATTTTTTATTCTATTTGACTGGTCCAAAATGGCGGCATTAGTTTCAGTGGTCTGAGACAGAGACAGAACAATGGAAGACATACGTAAATGTTTGGAAACAGTCATTGGGACAAACATTCATAAAACAAGTGCAGAAAGAATTTATGTGTGGTTCGTAAAACCAGTCTTATGTTTAATGTTTTTTGCAATTCTGCATTTTTAATTATTGTTGCTATTATTTTTGGTACAGATAGTGGCACAGAAATCGTATACAGCAGCTTAAACAGTGAAAATAAATTCTGCAAACAATATCTTGAGTTTAGTGATATTTATACCACACAGTGGAGACTTTTTACCCCTGTGAATTTTTCTCAGAGTAGGTTTATATTTGAAAATCCATATCTGGCACTTACAAGTATTGGCTACAAAAAGAGTATATTGAACATTTCCAACCGTTACTGCCCAGAACAGAGTCACAGTTCATTTAACACACACTGACCTTCTGTGATAACATCTCAGTCAGTAGCACGTCAGAGTGGGAAAATCCCACTAAAGAGCACACTAAGATTTTCAGCAAGTAAACATAAAATAATTCATGAAACATTTGATTAAACAGCCATTCAAAAGTTTGGGGTCAGTATTACTTTTATTCAGCAAGGACACGTTCAATTAATATAATCAGCATATTCAAATGATTTCTTAAGTATCACGTGACACTGAATGGCTGCTGAAAATTCAGCATTGCCATCACAGGAACAAATTGCATTTTAATTATATCTTAAATTAAAAAAAAAATGTAAAAACATTTTTTTTTTATTGTAATAACATTAAACAATATTACTGTTTTACTGTATCAAATAAATTCAGCCTTGGTGAGCATAAGAGACTTCTTTCAAAAACTTAAAAAAAAACTTACCAAACTTTTAAGCACTATTGTGTGTATGCTATATATTGTATAACAAACAAATCATTAATATTTTATATTAAAATTTTCACAACCTGGCATTTATAGAAAAATACACTTCGCATAAGAACAGTTAAAAAAAAAAAGGACTTCCTATCATTATCTATCCTATACAACATAATGATATACAATATAATAATGTTACTTTAAATATAACTGTTTCCATTTTTTATTATATATATATAAAAAAATATGCCGTTAGTTGCCATCATTGCTATACATTGCTTTTGTTTGTTGAGTTAACTACAGTGTGAGCACATCTTTTGTTTCTAAAAGCAATTCCATTAGTAATCTCTATATTCAAAAACAACAGGGATTCACTTGTACTCTCCCTTATAGTAATTGCTTACATTTACAATAAACATCCAAGGCTTTTTCAAAATGCCCTATGTACGGATACTGTATGAGGCCACACTGCTGTAATCTATTGAAAGTGTAGAGTGCAACACTCTTATAGCTGAATTCCATCCAGCTTTTAAAATCAATATTCCTTTGAAAATGTTTCTTGAGCTGCTTAAGGATTTCTGGCACATACATAATGATTTTTCTCTGCTGGACATAAGTGATTTTTATTGATCTCCTAATGAATTTCCAGCAGAAGGTGAATACTACTGCATAATTGATAATAATGCTGACCAAAAGTTCACTTTTGAGAAAGGAATATGGGTCCTGGCTAAATATTGTTATGGAAAACTGCTAACACACAGGGAATGCAGACTTTGTTCGTTCTGTAGGCATTCATAAATGTTTTAACACTGTTATTTCCATCATATTATAGATGGTGCTTCCTGAAAATCTGCACGTCTGCTCATCAGAGCGATGTCGGAATAGCTATATGAGGTTCTGGATATGAAGAGGGATTTATGCAGATTTTCCTGTCACCATGGGATCAAAGCATAGATTTGGGTCAAGAGGGTTGATTTATTAGTTTGTGCACACCTCTGCTTCTTATCAATCTGTTTCAGATTACATATGCAAACACGGCACCAAATATCTTGCTACAACTGTAATGCAATTGCGGCTATGATTGAGAACAAATATATCTTCTTTCAGCTGCCATTTTAATATCATGAAATATCTTCACTTGGTTAATACCTGTGGCTTTACAGAAGAAAAGACATGGGCAAAATGAAAGTAGAGATGATTTCTTTATTTGATTCCACTTTGATACACACACACCAGCGGTTATTCGGTTAGCTGTGGCGATGCTGGAAGGAAAGCAAAAAAGAGGATTTCTCCATGGGAATGGAACTGAAAAGACACCTCGACAACTTTTGGATTCAAAGGCACGCTTTTCATTATTTAATGCCATAAAAAAAAACCACATAAAACACATATACATGAGGAAATCTAGTTGTTCAGCATCAATATTTTACTCTAATCCGATTTCATCAGATAGTCACCCTGTGCCTGTTTTATTGTGGTTCTGGGTGAAGTATATGAGTGTTAAAGTTGATGAAAAGCTGTATGTGTGTGTTTGAGGCATTTTGAACATTCAGCTATTCTCAGTAGTCCATAATCGCAAGGCCAAAAGCAGATTTGCTACAGTGGCTTATGAGTGCAGCGATAACGCTGAAGAGTGACGGTAACCTTGAGGAGTCCATTGAGACTTTAGAGAAAGTCACTGCAACACAAGGCATAGTGGGAACGCAGAGTGAAGGCATTCGGCCAATTAGAGCCGAGTATCTCCTCAGGCAGCCCGGACCCAATCCCCCTCCCTTAGGGATCTCTCTCTCTCTCTCTCTCGTCCCTTTGCTCAATCTCACTCGGCCTCAGTTTCTCTCCCTCCCTTGACTCTTTCCATCTCCTTCCTATTCCAATGCGGTTTGGCTCTTAGTCTTAAACTCTATTAACTCTGCCTTATTTTATGCCTGTTCTTTACAACAGAGAGGCACAGATTGAGAGAGGTCAATCAGAGTTGAGCCCATATGGCTGGGAAGGAGAAACTTTTCTATTTCAATTCAAAGGTCTTTGTGGAAGGGAGTTTCACTTTGAAATGCTGATTTAGTGGCCTCTGTAGGCCTGGAGTAATTGAGCTCCTTTAGGACCTGCGGAACATTATTGAAAATTGTACGCCGTCTTTAAAATCATCTGGTATGAAGTGACAGGTAGGGTTAAATGTGCAAGAGAGGGAAAAATACACCAGCATAGGGAATGTTCAAGAGGAATGTTCAGGCACATATCTATTTATTTATTCCACAGTGACAATAAGTTATTTCACTCAGATGTTGTTGTAAATGCATTTTATCCAGTTCAGAGATCTTGTGTGAGCAGGAACTGAATTCGAAGTGGCTTTATACCTCACCAGCCATGCTGTTCAACAGTTTATTCTGTTTATTCAACCTGTGTTGGGGAGTGAATAAAATAATAATAATAATAATAATAATAATAATAATTCAGTGATTTGTAAATGCTGCTGTTTCTGTATTGTAGTTTTTAGTTATATTTATTAAAATGTACACTATTTTTCAAAGGTTTGGGGTCTGTATGCATTAAATTGATCTAATTTCTAGTCATCAAAGCATATATACACATTGATAATAATAAGAAATGCTTCTTGAGCACTAAATCAGTAATTTATAATTATTTCTACAGGATCATGTGACTTAAGTAATGGCAGCTGGAAATTCAGCTTTGCCATTACAGGAATAAATGACAGGATTAAATTATTTTGTTGCATTTAAATTATTAAAACAACTGTTTTAAACTGTAGTAATATTTCACAATATAACTGTTTTTACTGGATTACTGAATAAATGTAGCCTGGCTAACGTCAGACCTCGTCTCATTGAACCACATGTTCATTTTCTCGTATTTGAGGTGTGGTTTACGAATGCCCAGAGCCGTTTATTGGGCGCTACGAATGTCTATCAAATGCGCCTGTACGTAGCTCATAGCCAATCGTTTCAATTATACCGGATGACGTATGTAGGGCGACAGAAATTCGACGAGGAAGAAGACGATGGGTCAGAGATTTATGTGTACACGATGGCGTTCAGCGACTAAACTACTTAGAACACTATCTAAGGCTGCATCGAAAGGTAACTTCGCGTCTGCTGCCATGTTGGATCCATAGATATAAACAAACTGCTTCGGTGTGTCGCATAGACGTCGTCATCGTCTTGCTGCTCCCTCCCCGTTCTGTGATTGGTTCCCTTTTTGAGGGGAAAATCTGGTCCATGGTGTCCAGGCTGCCTAGCAGCGTGAATAAAATAAAAAGGCAGCATGGGGAAACCCAGGCTAGAATAAATGCAGATTTTGAGCAAAAAAGACTTTAAAAACCCCAAACATTTGAATGGTATATGTTGGATGTTGCCATGCATTCAAAAACCCTAATTGGTTTTGTGCCAAAAATATGACAATAATAATAATGATCAAAAAACGCTTAAATGATAAATTAATTACCTGTATGACTTTCTTCTGTTTATATTTAGAGATATGTCTTGTTGTTGTTGTTGTTTTTTTGGTCAATACATTGGAAGTCAGTGGTCACCATAACTGTTTGATTACAACTGATCTTCAAAATCTTCTTTTGCCCCACAGAAGAAAGTCAGGTTTGAAATGACATGAGGTGTACACCTGGATTGCACATCATCAGAAGTAGATGAGGGAGACACATTCCTGTTTACACCTGGTGTTTTAATCTGTCTCTTTATACAGTGATTTATACAGTGATTTCTTCAAGGGGAGGGTCTATGGGCGGATAAATAGATGGGCTTTTTCAGATCTTTCAATCTAATGGATGAAATAAGCTCACAAAATTTACATATGAAAACGAAAGAAGACGACGGAAAAACATACGGAACACTGTAAAAACGACAACTCAAAATTGTTCACCTTACTAAGATTTGGGGGAACCCCAGGCTAAGTTATTTCATGGATCCAGAATACTATGCATCCTGATAAAGTTCCCTTGGCCTTTGGAATTAAAATAGCCCCACATCATCACATAGCCTTCACCATACCTAGAGATTGGCATGGGGTACTTTCCATAAGATCATCTCTCAATGCAAATCAAACCAGCTATTAGGCTAACTGAAATAAAACCATGCCAATCTCTAGGTATGGTGAAGGCTATGTGATGATGTGGGGCTATTTTAATTCCAAAGGCCAAGGGGACTTTATCAGGATGCATAGTATCCTGGATCCATGAAGTAACTGGCCTTTAAAAATAAAAATCTGCCTGCCTCTATGGGAATTTAACATAGGGGTGTCCAGACTTATGCACCCTGTATTTTAAGGAAGAACATTTATTTATTTACGATACATTATTCATTCACAAAGAAAATTGGTGTCCTTAAAGGTTGGATTTTTCCTAATTTTTTAAATTAAGGCATTAAGTTCAATTTCCAAAAGATGATTTTTTATTCCTCTTTTTAGTCAACTTTAGCATGGGTGTCTAAACTTATGCATAGCACTGTATGTGTAGCTGTCATATTACTGTCAAGAGACTACGGTATTGATTGTTCAGTAGAAGCAAGCTGTGTTTCACCATTACTGTTATAGCCTGCATGTTTGCATTTTTGGCTAATTTCAAAGTTCAGATAATTTGGCTTTTTCAGATGGGTATTTACACATTTCTGAATTAATACTTAGGCAGGCACTATACAACTGTTGATCGGTCATCTTTGGCAATATTGCATTATTTGTAAGGTCTCAACAAGAGTCGGAAAGTAAAAAAAAAAAAAAACTGCTCATATTACGGTTCTGAAACCTGATGTATTTGCTTTGTGCATAAGATTACTTGTTTACATTGTGGAATTGTAAAGCTGTTTGTGCCAAAGTCGTTCAAATAAACATGCATAAATGAACTGGTTTACTGTCAGTGGATGATTTAAAGTTGTTGGGGGGGGGGGGGGGGGGGGATGGGTAATTTAAACTTAAAATAGTAAGTTATTACAGGGGATGGTAATCTGAACTCAAAATAGTAAGCTTTTACAGACTTGAAAGTTCCAGTAACTTGAATTAAAAAAACTTAGTTGTCAGAACTTGAAAAACTTAGCTGACGCAACTTAATAATTGTAGTTCTTCAAAACGTAAAAAATTAAGTTGATATCTTCAACTCAAAAATTCTGTGCAGTTGGTTGCCTTGAAAATTTGAGTTGAACTAACTTTTTCTTTTTTACAGTGAAAGCAGCACCTTTCGTTTCTGCTCTGATAGCCACAAAACGACGCCGAACGCTGTGAGTGTGTGTTAGAAATCAGGAATTGTGAGAGAATATTGTGCTTGGTATGTTTTTCAAACCAAATTTGGGTCTTCAGCCGACAAAGTTTAAATCCCATCTGGCTAGTGCGCTTCCCATAATGTGTACGCATCAGGTCAGTAGGCGGAGATAAGGCGGTCTTTTGTGGCTGTTCAAACACATTCGACCACATGAGCATCTACACTACGCTTCCAGACTACCTCTGGAAGGGGCCGAAAGTGGACAAGCTCAATACGTTTCAGACCCTGTTGTCATCACCCACTTGTGATCCGATCGACCAAAACGCATCTTAATACCAGGTGTACTAAATGTAAACTAAACAGGGCCTAAATTATGATAGCAGACATCCCAACCTGCACAAAGTCATTTCCGGGAGTCAAGAAACTTGACTTGCTCTTGCTCGCTCGCTCTAGATTCCGGGAGATTTAACTAATTCGCGGGCATCAGGGAGTCGCGATCAACATGCGGGAGACTCCCGGAACTTCCGGGAGACTTGGGATGTCTGTGATAGAATAGTTGGGTGAACTATCTCCAATTTAGCTACTTTTTCTCAGTAGCTTGCTTCTTGACAGTATTGAAAACACATTACATTGAAAGTTTAATTACTTTATATAATGTGTCTTACCTTGGCAAGCTACAGTTTCTAAAAAGCTTCCCCAACAACGTAAATGTTTCTTGGAGAAACGTAATGAATTTATGCATTCACATACTTCTCCGTGGACAGAAAAAATAACCCATGGGTTTCTTTCTCCTTCCAAAGCCTTGTCTTCTCCCATGACTTGTGGTATGCTGGAGCAGGATTTTCTTGCTGAAATAAAGAAGAAAAATGTTTGAATATGAAAAAGAACAGTCTGTCATCCCATGTGCCTTAGCCTCTATAATTTTTAAAAAACAATAATAAACAAATGTCTTGTATATGTTATGTTGTAGTACATCACTCAGACAGTAATTGGACCCACTATGTATCACTTACATGCCTTTACATAAGTTAACAACATTTCTGTATTTCTGTGGGTGTCAGAATGTGTTTATATGCAGAGTCATTACGGGTGACTTATGCGTTGCTTGTGCAAGCAGAACTCATGTTGCAGAAAACATTTTGTCCTTCTCTTCGTTGATGAAGAGCAGGGAGGAAGTTTGGCCCTGCAGCTCCATTCATTCTGCTTCAGTAGTGCTGGGCTTCATGTACTGCATGGTCAGATCAAGCAGAAGGGATTGCTTTTGAGTTCGGTTTGATCGCGGACCACCTCCAGGCAGATCAACACATAAACAATAACCAGTGAGATAGACTCTCATAGGCCCCACTGGCCGGACAGCACTTCCATTACAGCATCACTGTTTCTCTTTCATGCTGTTTAGGTAACTATCCTAGTCTCATGTACTGCAAGGTCTATATAAATACTTGAAGTGTGAAAGAAAGAAAAGTGAGGTTTTTCAAATTGAACAGGTGCCATATGTGGCCTTATTTTGCTCATCTTTCCTGAAAAAGCTCTGAAGCCTCTCAGATTTATTGACTTAGCTCTCTGTCCCTGTTTGTACATGTTGTTCTTATGGAGTTGGAGTCTCTCCATCAGTCTGGTGTAGTGTTTATTCGTGCGCTGCAGGCCACTGGTGGAACACAATAACACAACACACATCCTAGCGTGGGAGCAGCCAGTATCTGTTCAGCTAGACAAATGACTAATACCTTTAAGTCTCATTATGTGCTTGTTGTGTAAGCCAAAGGACGTGGTGCGAGCTCGTCTGAGTGCTTGGTCACGCGCTTCCATCCGCAAACCCGGACATTCAACTGACCCGACAGTGAATATCAACATTCATAAGAATAGTAGTGCGCTGATATTGATAAATATAAGGCAGTGTGGTTGTTTCCTATAGGGTAAGGAATGATTTGACTGTCCTTTTCAAACAAAGGGCATGTTGGTACATGTACAGCCTTGTGAAAAAGAACTACACAGTGGTATACTTTTTTAAAAAGAGTTCTTATTACAGAAATAATATACTTTAAAAGAATATACTTAAGTGTGAAATGTTTTTGGACACTTAAAGGTTAGTTGTTCCTAACCTATATGAGTTTCTTTCTTCTGCTGAACACAAAGAAGATATTTTGAAGAATGCTGGCAACCAGCCAATGACTTCCATAGTAGAAAAAACAATTTCTAAATGAAATGACATAATTTAAATTTTTGGGTGAACTATCCCTTTAATTGCATGTTAATTGCAATTAAATGAAAATGTATTATGTTTAAATTTATATTAAATTTAATTAGCTGGACTTTAAGTAGGACTTATAGTAAGTAAATTTTTACATGTCATTTCATGATTACTTCAATTGCCTATTCTATTGGGAAAATGTAACTTTTTTACATTTGGTGGAGGTGGTGATTTTTTATGAATTTGTACGCTGTAAATTGTGCTGAAACATATTTTTAAGCATAATAAGCATGAAGGTCAAGCTTAAAGCATGACAAAAGTGTAATTTAAAGTGTAATTTAAAGTAAACCTTTTAATTTGTATGGTAGTATAATTCTTAAGTATGTTAAGAAACAGTCAGGAAAGTGTACTCTCTATATAAGTACACTTGAGTGACCTTTTATTTTATCTTTATTTCAATATTACATTATCTGCAAGTATGTTTTTTTTAAAAGACACTTTTTCAATTTGAAGTACACTACACATTCAATGTAATTAAGCATACTTCTTTTTCACAAGGGCATCCACACTTCTGTTGAACTGCTTTTGGCATAGCAAGCAGGGACAGATGCCTCATGGCCTGACAAACTGACATTGTGCTAAAGGAACAGCTGCATCGTGGCGCCCTTGGGATTTGACACTAACCTTGAAAGATATCCCTTACTTTACCAGAGTCTCCTCATGTACGGTAGCTTGTTGGTGATCTCCCAAAAACTGCATCTGCACAGTAGAGCACATCAAAACACCACAGCGGTAGCAAAGCAGCAGAACAGCCTGTGGGTTTGGCAAGACCTGTCTGACCAACTCACTTCAGCACGCCTTTTATCCCGCCGTTTACTGTAAACACACAAACACAAACAGAGCGGAGCTCGGCTTCAGTGGGAATGGGTAATGATGCTGGTGTGTGTGTGTGTGTGGACTGCTGTCAGAGGTGAGCAGCAGATTGCACAGCCAAAGGATCCTCACAGGAAACACTGCTCACATCTCAGGCCCAAATGCCTCGTACTGGATCATAAAGTGTGCGAAGGAACGCCAAGCATCCTCTGCAGAGAGCTATTCTGGAGAAAACGGAATCGTGTTTATGCAGGCATGCTGTGTTGAGCTGTATCAACTTATCTATTTATATAAACAACATTTCTGGGAGTCAACTGTGAAGGAGTTTATAGTCAGCTGTAACAAAACTAGTTTTTTTTATGCTGCATCTGCTCTTGATATGTCAGGGAAAACTTGCAGTCAGCAGGTCATTATAAACCAAAATAAACCCCTAAATGGCAATTCGGGTTCAGATATGAAGCTGAGGTTATCATTTGTTATCAATTGTAATTGCTGTCAAATGTAGCTTGGTTTAGAACAATCAATAGTAGACTCAAAAAGGCACAATGAGTAATGCAAGCATGGCTGGGAGCATCAGACCAACTACGACAATGAGAAATTAAGGATATTATTGAATTATTTTAGGCAAAATCCTGGAAAATCATAAATACAATCACTATTAATTAGATTTAATTGCTTATCACTTTTGACCAATAGGTGGCGCTGTTACCAAATTGATGTGGTGTGGTCAGTGTGAGGTGACAATGACACATCCCAAGTTTGGAGTCAATATACCAAAGCATGCAAAGTCACAGTCTCAAAATCAGCTTGGCACCATGCCATCAATTTCGTTGATGTGTTATTCGAAAATGGTTTGGTCAAAAAAATAAAAGTTTAATAATTGTGTGCTGCCATGGTCTGAAGATGATCTGAGCTGATTTTGGTTGAATTCGAACCAACGTTTTAGGAGGAGGTAAAAAAAGTAGGCTTTCGAAGAAATTCAATATGGCAGACAGCAAGCTCAACCGAATATGGCATAATTGGTATCATTGTTCTCATATGATTCAAGGAATCTATCAAGACCAGTTTCATTAAAATAGGCACATTTAATTAAAATCTATTAGCATTTTTTGAAATTTCATTATAATTTTTGACTGGAAACTTTATGAGTACCAGGCCATGGTGCCAAAAACACATACCAAGTTTTGTAACGATGCACTAATAGGTTCGTAAAATACAGCATTTTATGTCAAAATTTTGAAATGGAAGATTCTCAAAATGGCTAACATGGGATAATTTGGTTTCATTCGACTCGGTATGCTGCACTGAATCAAAAGAGTTTTAAGATTTTTGGGCAAACCATTCAGAAGTTATAAGCAACAATAGCTTAGAAATTGTTCATATCCCCTGACCAGTAGGTGGTTCTGTGCCAAAACGTTGCAAGTAGCCTCAGTTCATGCTTGTGATTAAATGCACCAGGACTCTTCTCAATACACTAAAGCATTGCAGAGATAAAGCCTCGGTTTTTGTTTCTTGCCCTTATGGTTCATATGGTTATGGAGACTCCAAATTTGCTGTGGTTAATGATGAGAATGTCATCTGTGTGCCAAATTTTATAATTTTCCCACAAGCGGTTCTATGGGCTGCCATAGATTCAAGAGCGGAAGAAGAAGAAGAAGAAGAAGACGATTAATAAGAACACTAACATATACAGGACAATAGGTGCCTACACATCTTCTGTGCTTGGCCCCTAATAAAAACTACAATAGTACATAAATAATACTAAAACAACACAGGTAAAGGATGTACATTTAGTGGATCACTTTAAAAATAAACCCTTAAAGGGATAGTTCACTTTGAAATTAATTTTTGATATGTTTTAGCTTACCTCAAGGGCATCCAAGATGTAGGTGTCTTTGTTTCCGCAGTAGTTTCAATTTTGATATTTTTAGGTCAAACCATTCTTGTCTGTCAGTCATATAATGCAGGTCTATGGTCACTGTCTCAAAACACAAGCACAGAGTCCAAATTAAAACAATTCCCCATCGTCCAAATGAAACAATTCCACATCATAAGTACACATTGACGGCCTAAGACACGAAACGAGCGGTTTGTGTGAGAAAACGAACAGTATTTATATCGTTGTTATCTCTTGAAAACAGCACATGTCCAAATGATCTGACGGCGCGGGCGGGTATAGATATATACATAGATGTCGCCTTGGCTACGGTTTCGTTCCAATGAACTGCAGTAGCGAAGGCGACATCTAGTGTATACATCTATACCCGCCAGCGGGCGGGTATAGATATATACACTAGATGTCGCTTGGCTACGGTTTCGTTCCAATGAACTGCAGTAGCCAAGGCGGCCAAGGCCATCTATGTATATATCTATACCCGCCCGCGCCGTCAGATCATTTGGACGTGCTGTTTTCAAGAGATAACAACGATATAAATACTGTTCGTTTTCTCACACAAACCGCTCGTTTCGTGTCTTAGGCCATCAATGTGTACTTATGATGGGGAATTGTTTCATTTGGACGATGGGGAATTGTTTTAATTTGGACTCTGTGCTTGTGTTTTGAGACAGTGACCATAGACCTGCATTATATGACTGACAGACAAGAACGGTTTGACCTAAAAATATCAAAATTGAAACTACTGCGGAAACAAAGACACCTACATCTTGGATGCCCTTGAGGTAAGCTAAAACATATCAAAAATTAATTTCAAAGTGAACTATCCCTTTAAAGGGGTCCTAATGCCCTTTTCACAAGAGGCAAAAGTTTGGCTTCACGTATGTGAAGTTTTAGCTAAAACATGTTTATAGCTTGTTAAAATTGTCACTTTTTGAGGGTGAGCAAAAACGTGCCATTTTTGTGTGTCCCTTTAAATGCAAATGAGCTGCTGCTCCCGGCACAGAGGGCGGAGCTTCAAGAGCTCATGTGTTACCAGCTCCTATTACCTCATGCACTGACAATTTCAAAAACTTTTAGCCTTTTATGTTCAAACCAGAGTCGGACAAAGATGGAGAGAGTCAAAAAGAAGTGATATGTAGAATGCAACAGGACATTTCTGAATGGTTAGTTGATGAATTTATGTAGGTGATGTGGAGTTAACTATCTTCTAGTCATTGATTAGCATATTCTGTCATGATAATCTATAAATTGTGTTCCCAGGGGTGGGGTTTATGTAAATTGAAGGGTTAGTGATGTCACTAACCTGTGAAGAAGCTCATTGTAGTCCCTACAGCCGTTTGTTGTAGTACAAAGCGATTTCTGTAACAGAAAATATCTCCCTTTGCTTTGAATTTTCGTAACTTTGCAGATGTTGTTTATGCTCAAACAGCAACATTACACACTAACTAAAATTAAAAAATTAAAAAAGTGAAATCACAATCAACCACCCCTTTAATGCGAAAAAGAGGGCTTATTACATGGCTACTTAAAGTAAATTATTTTAATATATGAGAAAAAAAGAGACCACAAAATGCTACAATAGCCATGAAACTAGCACAGCTTTGTAGTTTAGGGGTCATAATGCAAATATATTTTACCAATCAGAATCAAGTATTCAAGAGAACCGTGTAATTAGCATGCTTAATGACTACAGTAAACATCTGAACTAGATTTCCAACAGTGTTACAAGCCATGGTTTTTAATAAAAACAGTCTGTGTACATGCGTAATTCAATTTTGATTCAGATATTGTGGCGAGTTAGCTTCAGGTGGTTATAAAAGGGAAAGCTCAGGGGAAATAACAAGCCCAGTGACCGCAGCAAAACACTGAGGCACAATACACCCCATGCCAGCTTTAAAAATGGACATGAGCTCGGCTGAATATTACACGGCCATAATGAAGGCATGAAAAGTGCCCTGAAGTGCATTCCACGCATTTGCTTACTGTCAGTGTGTAATGAAGACAATAACAAAACTAGTCAGTGCAATACTCCTGCTTATTTATGCATTCAAAATACACTGAACTGATGGGAACAGCACGACCAGGCAAAAACATGCATTGATATGAACATCGCGCTGTGCTTTTAGATATAAATATTCAAATAAGTTGCATGCTGAAATTGTCAGCCTCAAACAATTTAGCAAATGTGTGTTTTTGCACTACATTGCATTTGAAAATGTTTGTCCCTGGTTTTGATGGCAACGTGTGATTACATGTGATCTTTACGGTGGTTATTCAACAGAGTGTGTCCTCCGTGATTTCGCAGGTCGTCTGTCACTGACCCACATATACGGATCAGGGCAGTCTGCTGTCAGTTAGAAAACATTATCAGTGACACATTACTGGCAACTCCAGGCTATGTAGTTAATGCCACAAAAATGAAAATGTATATTTAGAGGAATATACAGAAATGGACTGGATTCTGACTGAGAAGTTTATATTAAGCTCAAACTGAGAACACTGAGTGAACCGAGTGAATTTATGGTGTATACAGACTCAGAGAACTCAATAACTTCTAAAAGTGTTTGAAAAGTGTTTGTTTCTTTTTGGTTTTTGGTTTCAAAAATAATCCACAGCATAAGGAATCCTTCTGGAAACCTACGGATAATGGGGTGAAGCTATTTACTGCTTGTTCGCCTGTAAATTCTCAGTTATAATCTAAGGACCTCAAGTGCATTCAGATGTGTGCTGTTTGCTGCGGCGGGGCGAGCGGGGGGATGGGTTGTGGGCTCAGTCATTTGATGTCATGATTGAAGGCAGTTCGGAACAAAGGAGGCTTCAGAAAATAACCAAGCATCAAAGCTGATGCTCAAATGCACTGTATTAACTAAGCAAAAAGGGATATAATAACTGATGTACAGGGATGAGCTGGCAAATGAAAGTAGATTGAGGAAACATATGGAGATGAGTAGGGTCTGGCACGAGCTGAGATGTGTGACCCACTTTCTGGAAAAGCAACAGATTGAATGCATGTACTGTAATCCTGATATGACATAATACACTTGCATTAAATGCTATGTTGCGAGTACTTAAGATTCCATGATGCAAGCACTTAAGGTCATTTAAGGAAACTGCTGATGTAGCTAATACGATCTAACTGTCATTTTGATGTTGGGGAAAACAAACGGAAAACTGGATGCTTGGCACAGTCCATGACAATGTAACTGATGCGATGCCACTGAATCCTGTGTGAAAGTTGGCACAGGGAGAAACGGCATTGAATTCGTCCTAAAATCTATTATTCATATTCATTAACCTAGAGAGGGAAACTTAAACTCATCCACCACAAATGACTGGTGTTGATTGCAGTGACGGAGATGCTATAACAACAAACTTTACTGCAAGTGTCAAGCGGGGATACGGACTTCACCACCAGCACAGGGGCACTGAAGCAAAAGAAAGTGAGTAATTTGAAGTACAATAGTTAAACACACTCATTGGGGATTAATAAAGTCCATTTGAGTTATGAATTGCAGGGTAGCCTGTCAAAAATACCACTGATTTTTTGCAGTACATTTGTTTAATTGAGCTTTCAATAAGCCTCGCCTTACAAATGTTACAGGCCTATCCAATAAACCATACTGTATGACAAACAGTGGCTCTTTCTAATGTAAGTCTAAGTACTGTATGTTAGCTTTAAAATGAATGTAAAACAAATGATCTAGAAAATATGGTAAAACTTAAACGTTTAAGGGTGACAAGGTATCCAAAAAGGATATGCAAGGTGTTTATTTCTCCTCTTCTTAATCTTAAAATAAATAATAGCATTTCATGGCATATAGAAAACCATGCAAGCAATTAGGTATCATTAATGAATAAAACTGCCCTGTTGATACTGATGTTACTTTATAATTCCTAAAAGTCCCCCTGTGGTGAAAATCGAGCTTGTAATGTTGTTTATATGTCTATGTGGTGTTTTTAATATGCTTTGAGACAAACCATGTGCAAATTCATAACTCAATACCATTGCGGAATATTTTCTCTGCAAAAACTGCAGTGAACCAAAGACGCGGTTTGAAATTGCTGGTGTTTCTGACGTCACAAACTACCTTGTAACCAATCACATCAACATGTGATCGTCAATGAGTGGATCTCTTAGCTGGTGTGAGTGAGTGGAGGCGGGGCATATTCATAGAACCGCGTATATTAAATGAGGCAAGAGTGTAGAGTTACAGTCAAGCTATTTTAAAGCATGAAGACACTTTTTTAACATTTAAATGTGAAATTTTGGTGATCAAAGATGAGCTTTAAGGGATAAAATGATTGACTAACGGGGGACTTTAAGGTAATTCATTTAATAAAAAAAGAATAGTCTCTTCTACCATGTTTGCCAGTGGCAGAACTAGCACTATTAGGAGAGTTTGACAGAGACCAGAGTACAGTAAATATGAGGGGTCATTACTCACATTGATCACTGTAAATGCATCAGTAAGAATTAGCATAGAGCTTTGGTTGCCAAACTATCTATATACTCAAAAACAGCTAGACAATCCATGTATTTTGGACTGAAGTAAACAATAAATACTGTTTATAATATAATATAATATAATATATAATGAGTAATTGTAAAATTACATACATTACATTAAGTGTTCCGCCATCTAAAACATAGTTCAAGTTATTCTACACCTGCATGGTTGACATTACTTTATGCCCCCCATGCAGAACAGATGGTCCATCTTGTTCTGGCGCCGTGCTGCGTACCCACTCTTTTTGACACTGAAAGCGCATTTATACAAGGTTACATATCTCACAGTAGTGAAATGTTATATGACACCTGTAACTTTTACCTGAGAGCCTCTTAACAGAGAAATACCTCTCACCATGCAGGTGGATGTGAATAAAACTGTAAAGTTATACTTTTCCAAGCAATGACTAATAAGTTATTTGCTAGCAGGAGGAATCCGAGTGGAGATGTTCTAGATATCAGTCTTCTGTTTTCCCCTGTGACCAGCAGTTCCTGCTGAGCGTGGGATGATTTGTGCCAAGAAAAATATTTAGACGTTGGCATGTATTGTAATACTTGTTGCCAGGAGCAAATAAAGGCATACATTATACACTTCCACTTACTTTAACTCACTAACACTGTTAAAAGATGTTCCTACATTGATTTTACTTTTAAAAGGCTCCATCATTCCCACTATACTGTGATTAAACTACTATCTGAGGCGTATCTGAGTGATGTTATTAGCTGTCCTTCAGTTCAAGAGGAACGTGCACCTCCAGCATACCCCACTAACTGTACATTCATAATATATTCCCTTGAAGTCTGCGCATGGGAGGAAGGGAATGTGCTCTTGTTCACGATATTGCGTTTTAATGTGCCTCGGATTTACCAAAAGCAAATAAATGCAATGCACAAAAACCGCCCTCCCACCCACACGCACTCAAACTAAGGGGTTCGCATATTTGGCTGTCGAAGACGAATAAGTGAATGCCTTACCTGAACCCAAAAGTGCAAACAGGGGAGTTGAGGGGGACTACGACTCTATGTTTCGCTCTGCAGCAATGGTGGAGATAAACGCAGGCACGCTGAATATGAACACCAGCTAACAGAACGAAATAAAGCGGTGCCGAAAAAGAGCGAGAGAGGGAGAGAGAGAGAGAGAGAGAGAGACAACTCCGTCTCCCCCCTCCCCGCACAGCCTCCTTCGTTTATCTCCATCCCTATGGCACAAAGATAGAAGCACAGTCACAGACAAGCTAATCTCAGCTAAGGAAAGCATCAGCAAGAACTGAACCAAAACAGAAGGGAAACAAACTACAGGCTACTTGCAGTCGTCTAAACCTACCGTAGTGCGAGTATACGCACTAGTCAGTACGTGGGGGTCGCTTTCTCTCCCTCTCTCGCTCTGTCTTCCTCTCCGTCTGCCTTGCTCTGGCTGCGTCCAGACATGACTGGGGCTGATTTAGGTCAACACGTCTGTCTGGCTGAGCTCGGCTCAGCTGCTGCGTTGCCGTTTCTGTTCGGCTCTGCACTGCTTTCTGGACAAGGACTTAGTCTAAGATCGAAAGCCACTTTAACCTTGGAGCGGAACGGCCACTTTGGCCGGTCGCCGCGAGTGGGAATGCAGGCGGGCCCGGCTGACTGGACGTCTCAGGGTGGGACGAGTTTACGACGGGACGGCTAGGTGACGCACCGAAATCCAAGTCTTTATCGTCGACTTTTCAGCCTGGGAACACCGTCCTGCAGACGCAGGCAATGGCATCAGCAGCTCCCCAAAAAAATAATCTTGATCCGGGCTCGCTTCTCCAAATTTTCTGTCTGCATATGAGACGGAGCGTAATTCCAAGTTGTTTGACTCTTCTTTTTTGGCTCTACTCTCTTCGATTGCTCTGCCCCGATGAAAATGATCCCTCAACGGCGGAGAGAAGCAGAACGGCGGTATTTTGAGAGGAAGTGCTCGGCTCCACTGCCTCCCCAAAACAAGCCAGTAGACTGCAGCTGCGAGCTCCTGTGCCTCCACTCTAGTTGTCTGGCTGTGCCGCAGTGCGTCTGGGAGAAAAAAAAAGACTCTACGTCTGTAGCCAGAGCGCTGCCACTCGCCTAAAACCATGCCGTGACACAGCAATCAGATGACTTGTGTCAGCAGAATGATGCGTCATCATTTCGTTGAGCAGAAGGGATGCCGGGAAAGTTTTTCGGTGTGCCATGCCACCCGAAAACCCTGTCTTAACATTCTGCTATACTTGTCTCCGCTGCCGGGGAGTAGCAGCGGCACTATAGAATGATAAACAAGAGAAAGGGAAATTGTATGAGAGAGAGAGATGGCAGCAATGCATCTTGTTTGCGCTTCATCCACCTTAATTTGTATTCCATTTTTTTTCCTCCACTTTCGATTGTCTCACTTCCAAAAATCCTCTCCACCGCTTTTTTCTTTCTGCCACTCTGTTCTCTCTTCTTACCCTATGAAGTGCATCAATGAAATGAAAATGCCTTCTAAGTTTCCAATTTTCAGTATGAAAAGGGTCTCTCATCCTTTAAATGTCACAGTCTCCTCTGATGGAACAAACAAGACATATAAACACGCTCACATGCCCACTCTCATATGCATGGCATTCTCAGTGTCTTTATCATGGTACAGGTACACCTTTGCAGTCCTTTGTCTGCACATGGCTGTTGTAATTAGCATAAACGTAATATGTCTTTGTTCTAAAATCCATATGGTTGAGACAGTTAAGGGAGGGAATCTAGAAAGGCAGCCAGTACGTGAGCTGCTGAACTGATCTGCTTTCTCCATCTCCAGTACTGATGCCCTGCTGTCTGCAATTGTGAAAGCAATAATTGTTCTGAGTCCAAGAAAAACACTTTCTATTTCTCCTCCCTTCACTACTCTCACTCTCTCTTTCTCTTGCGTATGTGTTTATTAAAGGAGCATCTCGCTCAGAAATATTTCCCTTGTGAAAAAGTACACTTCAGCAAACTTAATAAAAAGAATCCTTATTATGGAAATTACAAACTCTAAAAGTATATACTTAAGTGTGAAATGAATGTTATTTTTATGGACACTTAATGTGGCATGTTAATTGCCAAAAAAAAAAAGAAAAGTATATTAAATGCAATTAGATGAACTGCTTACTTAAGTAAGACTTAAGTAAATCTTTATATGCGATTTTCAAATTGCTTCTAAAAATGGTTAAAGTGTACTGTCGAATGTACTGACAAGCATTTATGGTAAGCTAAAATATCCTTTGTCATTTCTATTGAACTTGTATGCCAGTAATGATCAAGGTGCAATTTAGTACATTTAAAATAATTTAACTTTATTGAATAACACGTTACAGTTAAAATGATAATCAAGTATTTTAGCATGTTAGTCAACATAAAATAAGTGCACTGACGTACAGAACGACAAACAAAACATATTGATTTAAAGTGTACTTTCTTCAGTGGGAAACAAAAGGAGATTTATTTCTAAAAACTGAAGGTCGCCCTTTTCAGTGCAAAAGAGCTTTCAAGCTTCAACAGGGACACAAAAAAACCATAGTGGATTCATAAAGTGATCCATATGACTAGTGGGTAGCACTTTACTTTACAGTCCTGTTACCCATGAAAATACTATAATACTTATTTTAATAGTAATTACAATGGGTAATAACAAGGTACTAACCCTGAACCTACCCCTAAACCTAACATTAACCCATGTAGTTACCTTATATTAACCAGTACTGTAAGTACACTGTAAATACACGCAAGTGCACGTTCTGTAAAATAAAGTGCAACCGTTTCATGTGCTATTATATTCCAAGTACTCTGAAGACTGACATGATATTTGTGTTAGGAACCAACCAATTTAAGTTGTTATTCAACAATATTACTACTGTTAATTGCTGCAAACGGATCACTGAGTCAGTGAGTTTAGAGAATCAGATCAGTTTAATTTGTGAAAGAATCTGGCAGACTGGTGGACAGTGCTTGAAGAGGGCCGGTACGCGTACCACCAGTTTTTCTTACACACCGGCACTTCTGACATGTTGCCCGTACGGAAGCCCGCTCAGCCCTCCCTTCCTCAGAAACGCATTTTGAACTGAGCATTGGGAGTACCGGCACTTTTTTTTTTTTTTTTTTAGCACTGGATGTGGATCAACTGATTCATTGAAAATATCTGTTTCAGAGGAATGATTCATTCATGAATCCATCATTGTCACTTCTCTCATAGATTCTTCCATGCAGAGCAAGTCATATGGATTACTTTTATGATAATTTACAGTGCTTTCACATCATTTTTGAAGCTTGACAGTTCCAGTATCCATTCATTGCAATTGCGTCTTTTTTTTTTTCTTTTTTCTTTTTTCTTTGTTGGTTAAACTTAAAACATATGTTGAATATCGCTCATCTTTGTAGACCTGACTGAGATTAATTTAGGTCACTGGGTTTGGGTTTCATGTACTAAAGGTGTATGTGTGTGCATGTGTGTGTGCATGTGTGTGTGCATGTGTGTGTGCGTGTGTGTGGCCGGTGTATGATACAGCACCTGTTAAGTCAGTGTTGGGTCCTCTCTTCCAACAGACAGGAAAATGGACGTGAGCCTGTCAGCAAACACACACACACACAATATGTTGTTCCAATATTCACCTAAACATATTCCACTTTTGGTACAAACCTTGAGCCAAATTACATAACTTAATGCAGAGTGGCCATTCACTCTCCGCAACTGTATATATTTAGCCATTCTTTCTTCACTCGCTTTACTGTCCACAAAACATTTCCCTCTCATGTTACTTAAAAGCACAGCCTACTTACAATAACCCAGAGAAAATCTACTGCTCAAGGTTGCTTGCAAAACATAAACAAGAACTTTCTACAAGTGAATGCACTCTGCTCATCAAAACACGTTTTGTTGCCTCCAGAGCAGCACAATCTCTATTCATAACCTTGAGTAAAGCCTCTAGTGTTTCCTAAATAAGAGATCAAGTTTAAGCTGTCAGAGAAAAAAAAAAATAATAATGTTTTCATTTGGTGACTATGCAGCAGTATTGTACATTATATTGTACATCATATATGGACACTGTTCTCTGCTTCTATTTATCTATGTCAATATACACTTAAATAATAAATACATTCTCAACTTCACATTTTCAAACTAGTTTTTCCTGAAATCCTCCTGTAAATCACACTAAAAATATCTCCAAGTCACATTTTTTGGGGGGGACACACAATTAATGGGGGAGAAAAAGAAATTTGATTTAGCATAAATATAACAAAGACTAAACCTTTTGTGAAATTATTTGAATTAAATTAATTAGCATAATAGATTCAGACACTTTACCTTTTTTTTCTTCAAGAAAGAATAATTTCCATTACTTATAATGTTGATTCTCATTATGCTCTCATTACAGTAATACAGTGTTTTTACCACTTTAGCACATTGAGAGTTTTTTATTATTTAAATAAGCATTCTTTAAAGGCAACGCTATAAAACGAATGCTGCAATGATATAAAAATACTTCACAAATAATATGCAAATGTGTTTTTCCACATTAAAATAATAAGAAAGTAGTGTTTATATTACATTACACTAATGAGATGAAATGTTTAATTGTCATAAAATAATAGCACAATGTAAAAACTAAAATCTGTTGTAAAACAGGCTTTGTTGCTTTCCTTTCTTTTCATTTCTTAATGATCTTTCTTTTGGTTTCAGGTTGAAATATAACTTGACAGGTTTCATGAGATTCACCCACTTAATAAATAACATGTAGATGAAAATAAATGAATTGAAATAAACATGTCTCTGGATGAACAGTTCTACCAGAAAGACTCGGGGAGGCGAAATAACGTAACAAGCGTGCATTTATTAACAGCCCAGCAAGCAAGTATTGTGATATAAAGTTCTTTGGGCGTAGGCCAAATATTTAAAATGTTTTAATAATTAACTATAGCATCACCTCAGTTTATAACGGTTGGTAACACTTTAAACAAATGAACTGACTATATCATGACTGGAATCTATCCAACAAATTCTGTTCAGTTTTTCTATGGACTCTTTATCGAGAAAACACATCAGCTCATAATTAACATGAAACCACTTTTGAGAATAGCTGTGCTGATGAAGTGATGCTATCAAGATAAACGTTACTGTTCTTGGAAGCTCTTGCACTGAGTTGCACTGGTGAACGTTAGAAACACGTGAAACCTGAAAAAGGAGGCGTGCCTTTAGGCGCCGTTCCTGATTTATTGCTGCAATGGGGAAGTAAACCCTTGTGAAAGATAAGCCATCAGCCGTTCACTCCTGAACTTGTGTTCTTACCTCAGTCTTCTGCTCCGGGGGAAATAATCTGCTGAGCTGGACAATTGGCTGTAACCGTTTTGGCTCTCTGGTGCTAGTTATCTGGGTGACCTCACCACAAGCAAGCTTATCCAACTAAAGAAAGGGACAGACATTTGGGTGACCTTTTTGCAGAAGTTAAGAGCTTAAGTAATGAGAACTTAAAGCATTACAGATGGCATACACAACTTTTAAAGCTAAGAGGAATACCTGCTGGGGTCAGATTGGACCACAGTTATATTTCAGTTGAACAGTTTCAATGGAGCTTAGCAATCTCACGCAGATACACACACATGCTCGCATGCACAAAGACTCCATTGTGCGATGGCAGCAGCACAGAGAGGCTGGAGAAATTAGCCTGGTAATGAGGAAGGCAGCAATGATGGGACAGAAAGAATGTAATGAATAACTCGAAGGCACGCTCCTCCAGACCGTGTCATAACGGCTCCAACTATCATTCTGACCTCAGTGTACACACTGTGTGCACTGTTCCCTGCCCCAATTCATCTTCCTGGCAACTGCAGGGTAAGCTCATTTTCATAAACCCAGATCTAGTCTGTTGGTCGCTTGTCCATATAACCCAAGGCATCAGATTGACATCTATGCAAATCCATTCATTTGTTTATGTATGGGTCTGGAGGCAGAGAAGAGATCGACAGGCAGATTGATAAGGACGTTCCCGTGTCCTTTTAGACTGTGTAGTTCAGCTCCGCTGGGCTAAGACTAGCAAGATCATGTACTTTCTTGTCTGAATGTGTTTTGAGAGCAAACAGTCAGGATTTCCATGGCAACACTAAGCCAAGCTTGAGGAGTGGGGTTTGGATTGAACACCGTGGTAGTGGGGAGTGAATGAGTGAATTAAGCAAGCAGCCGTCGGTGCGCCGTGCCGCCAGACCATTACTAAAGCCTCTCGTTTCAGCCTATGAGATCAAATACTCTCATTATGAGTGGATTTGTCCATCTCTGATCCTTCTGTTGTAGCTCATTTTTCGGTGGCAATTGCACATGAATTTTATCTTGTAGGTAATTTTGTTTTCTTCAAAGGAAACTGGTGAACAGGGTACAGAATTTAACTAAAATATATCACCACACTTCCCCAGTTGTTAAGAATGCAAAAAAAGAAAAAAAAGAATTTAACTGAAATTTGATGTTTAAATATGCAAATTACCTAATTACATATGCACTCATTTGCATACATTTCCAGAACCAAAATCTGAACAGTAAATAAAGACAGGCAGGTTCGAAATTCTTGTTTCATTTTGTTGGCATATTAGAGTCAAAGGTTTTAGAGGGGATTTTGGATATATCTTTTTATCACTCTATAAATAGGAAAATACTTTTAACAGCAAATTAACAGCAAATGTATAAAATCAGGTAAATGCAAATGTGAATAAAACTGTGTTTGCTGTATGTAAGTGCTTGCTGAATTTGAGATTTCTGCAGGAGAAAAAAATACTAATTTTGAGAAAACAGCTTTTAAAGATATGTATTATAATTGAAATCTACAGATTCAAATAGATAAAGTGCAATCTGCTTGTTAAGACATGATGTAAGAAAACCTGTTTCTGGATCCAGGCCTCTATTTGTTTCAATTGAGAATATCCCAACAGCTGTTTATGAACACTATTTATTCATATCACACATTTAAGCTAAACTTTTATAAAGTTTCCTGGGTCACGGCATCCCAAACACCAACATTTCAAAGATTCAAAACATGAATCATTGTCTTGCCATCTGAGATTTCAGTATGGATATAAAGGTTATATGATCATGATTCTTCAGCCCTATTACAGCACACCATCCCATGGTTTCACAGAGAAGGCTTAAGTCTAGTCCCAGGCTAAAATGCATGTTTGAGCTGTTTTAACTGAAAGCAACTTGCACTGACACATCGTAAAATAAGTCAGTGCCATTGTTTTGTCTCAAAATGCACACAAGTAATGTTTTTTTTTCTAATTTAACTTAAGCTTTAATTGAACTAAGGCCTAATCATGGCTTAATCTAAACCCTGTCGAAACCAGGCCTGAGAGTGTATATTATCACTGTTATCACTTATACGTGTATTATGGATATTTTCTTTCCACTAGTCTGGAACACATTATGAATAGTCAAATAGCCCAAAAACTCATAACTGACCATGAAAAAACAATGTGTGCCTGTAGTGACTTAAATAACACACCTTTTGATACAATACACTTGCTGTGGTTGTCAATATTATAAGCAAATTGAAACGTTAACAAAGTAAAACAAATGGCAAATTTTACAATCGATTCTGGCATGCAACAGTACTCACCTTTGACTCACCTGGAGAAAATAGCAGTTGTGTGGCCTATAGCTGGTGTGTTCCTGTTGAGGTGTAACTGCTAAAGTAAATAATCGTAAGTGTAGCAGGGTGGCCATCTGTCCCTGTAATGAGACACGATAAGGTAAACTAGTGTGCATTCTCTCCCAGCACACCTGTTTAAACAGTCAAAGGTGTTTGATTACTGTATTCAAAATCAAATGGCCACAGAATTGCCTTAGAAAATCTCATGCACACAGTGTACAATTGGTGTGGTAAATGGTTAACCTTTCTTTTCTTTTTTTTTTTTTAACTAATACTTTAGCTATGAGGTCAGTGAAGTATTGATTTCAGTTATATTGATTCAGGGTTTAGGAAGTCACTGTCTGCAGAGATAGTGGAGATGAATCTTCACATCTCACAATAATGAGACTTGAGACGCTTGCCTTTTGTTGTTATTTTCTATCCATGATAGATGACTTGATTACGTAATGCATATTCAGATCTGTTTTATCTAGTTTAACAGTTATTCAGAGCAGACACTTTCTGTGTGGAATAACAACTGTTTTCGGTCCTACGTTGGCTCTAGTACGCCATCTGGAGGCATGAACGAATGCAGGTTTAACAGAGTCACGTTGCCAAACGCTTCCTTCACCTCTTGCATTTGACTGTTTGCTGTGTGAGTGCATTCTGGTATCAGCTTCATTCTAGTAGCCTAGCTAGAAATATCAAATTTGGAAGAATATGAAATGGACTGTTTAAGAAATAGACTTCGCTGAAAACCAACCATAAAACACTTTTATCGTTATTTTATTTTTTGCAACCCGTTAACTAAAGCGCGAGCTAACAACACAAACAAGAACATGCTGCTTTTGAATGGAGAAGCGCGTGGCATGTGGGCGCGCGCTGTCTTTGTGTATAAATAAATAACGCACGGTGCTGTGCATGCTGAATATTAATGGATGAGCGATTTTTTTTTTTAACCAACTATTAGGACATTGTATTCATATCGCCATTTAATATTGTAAATAAAACAATAATATGCAGTCCCATATGAGTCATGCAATACCCGCGAGAAAAAAGTAAACACTTGATTGTGGAAAGCTGGGTTTAACAATCTTACATTTTAATCCGTGTTATCGCTCATAATCGAACATCAGAATTGCTTATCCTAACTTACACCCTTGCCAAATTCAGCGTGCGATCTAGGAAAGGGGGAGTGCATAATGTGCCTTTAAAACTAAGTTTGCAGTGTAGATGGAATGAGGTCAGACAGAAAGCTTCTCATTGCACGCGCCGATTATTATTAGATACTATATTCAGCCAATGAACGGCGACGAGGTGTGGCTTTGGCTGTGGATAGGCTAGTGACAGCAGCTGATTGGCTGGAATCTCTTTCCTTTATACCTTCGGAAAAGGATAAATCCTTGTGAGGCGGTTTAGCAGAAGTATTGAAAGTTGTGAAGGGTGATAGGAAGTTCAGAGCATGAAAAAGTGCAGTCGCCTAAACCTACCGCATGGTCATACGACAAACTATGATGAAGACACTTGTCCGTTTCCATTAAACGGCTTCAGATACTTCGCGTCCAGAGCGCACTCTGGGTTCGTTTTCAGTCGAACCGGCAGTTGAACGGCAGACTGTTGATTTTGACGACGTTGCCGGGACTTGACAGGGATATGCGCTTTGCGGACGGCGTGCTGAACCAAAAGACAGTCAGCAGCAGCAGCAGCAGCAGCAGCAGCAACTTTGTGTCCAGACTGACTAAATCATATTCCACACAAGAGTGAAGAAGAAAGACTCTTAGCGCTATCAACGCGTCTCGAGCTGCAGCACGTGTAGGATTTTCGTGCGCAATTAAAAGTTGAGACTGTTTGTAGCGCATGGGCACAGACCTGGCTATGGTGGATCAAACGCACATCAGCAACAACAGCGACGTGCTCCCCGGCGATTCTATTGATTCGGGGGAGATGGACCTAGACATGGACGCGTCTCAGACCCCCGGCTCCCCAAACTCAGCTGGGGATAAAATGGACATCGCCTGGTGCAAAACCCCATCGGGGCACATCAAGAGGCCAATGAACGCGTTCATGGTTTGGTCGCAGATAGAGAGGCGCAAGATTATGGAACAGTCGCCGGACATGCACAACGCGGAGATCTCCAAGAGACTCGGCAAGCGCTGGAAACTTTTGAAAGACAGCGACAAGATCCCTTTCATCCGCGAGGCCGAGCGTCTGCGGCTCAAGCACATGGCAGACTATCCTGACTACAAATATCGACCTCGGAAGAAGGTGAAGTCATCCAGCGGCAAGACTGGGGAGAAGGGGGAGCGCGTGAGCGGCAGCCCCGGCGCGAAGTCTGCATCCAAAAAGAGCTCGAAATCTTTCAGCAGGACGCACAGAAAGTCCACGCCGCTTGAGCTGACCGCCCACTCCGTCCCTGCAGACCACCACGCGCTCTACAAATCCAGGTCCGTCTCCGCCGCCAAACAAATCCCCGAGAAACCAGCAAAGCGCGGGCATGTGTTCGGGGGATGCAGCTCTGACAGCAGCCCGCCCTCCGTCGCTGTGCCGGCCAGTCCCACTCTGAGCAGCTCGGCGGAATCCAGCGACCCGCTGAGCCTGTATGAGGACGGGCTAGCGAGCGGGAAAGAAGACGCGGAGCCCGCCGCGCGCTTTAAGTACACCCGCGCGCCGTCTCCGACGCCCTCCGCCTCGCACTCGTCCTCCTCGCAGTCGTCCTCCTCGGATGAGGAGTTCGAGGACGAGCTGGCGGACCCCAGTCCCGGCTTTGACAGCTTAAGCACCTTTGGCACAGCGCCTCTGGACAGAGATTTGGAGTTCAACTTTGAGTCTGGCTCCGGCTCGCACTTTGAGTTCCCCGACTACTGCACCCCAGAGGTGAGCGAGATGATATCAGGGGACTGGCTCGAATCGACAATATCAAACTTGGTGTTCACTTATTGAGCGCTAATAATGAGTCTGGTTGAAAGGAGAACTTGAAAATATGACTGGAGGACTGCAAAAATCCTCCGAGACGAGTCAGAAGACGAATCAACGACATGATTCCTCTTGTTTATCATGCAGCAGATACTGTGGGCTCTCATTATCCACTGACAAGAGTGCAGATGAAAGTGCTTAGCTTGCTCGTTTGGTGCTGGAAGGAGGCGCGCTTTGGACGCAGAGGAAGGCGTTGCGCGGTGGCGAGTTCACGTTGTGCGCCCTCTTCGACTTAAAAAGGGACGTTTTTAAACAGAAAAAAAGTCTGGTCAAATGCTTGTTTTTTGCTGGAGGTACTGAATGGAGGTGCTCGCTCGCGCTTGAGGTTGTTTACCAGAGTCGTTTGTTAGACCAGAATCGCAGGCTTTCATTACGATTTAACTACGAAAGGCTGTTGAGAAGCGTAACTGGTGTTGATTCATTGAAACCGAATGGCAGCGCCATATCAGACGCAAAAACAAAACAATCACAATCACCAGCTTTTCTGTCGTCATGACATCAGGATTCAGACGCAACTCAGATGATATTCGACTCTTTACACTACAAATCAGGACCAAAATTCATCCGAGGAGCGTTCTCTCTCTTTCTCTTTCTCTGCCTTTTACTTTTTTCATCCTCGTTCTCTCGCAAGTAACTTTTAAGCGCTGGCATTTTTATATCGATGTATTTATAATGGCCAAACATTGCTCCCCTCAGTCAGTTGTGTTCTAGTCATTCTGTTGTGTGTATAGGCTACACATGCACATGTCCGTCTGTCTCGCGGAAGGGCTAGTCTTGTTTCGTATTATTTAATTGATGACCTCTCACATGGAACGGAGATTAAATGTTTCATTATTTTCTGAGTGTATTTTTGTACAAAATCTATCGAGGGGGTGTCAATCGGTGAATATCGCTGTTTGGATTTCCGATTTTTAAAACCAGGGGGTTGGGTTGTCTCCAGAATCTGCCCCCTAAACATGTTTACAGTGTCAATCCACAGGCTTCTTAAAGAGACAGTATCTACATTTCAACGACCAATCATCATTAGCCTACGATGCGCGCGCTGAATGAAGTTGTATGTAGCTGTAGCTGCAGCGACAGCTGCGATTTATCGTGTCCTTATTTGGGATACTGTACCTTTTGAATACCGATTTCTTTGTGCTTTTATAGTGACACGTTTCGGTTTTAACCACTGGATGGAATTACAGATACGGTCGAAATGCCTATAATTCATGAACAATGAAGTACGTCTTCACTCCATAATTGTACAAGGATATTTAATCTTTTCTACTTGTTGGCTAAATGTAGCTAATTGTTTTAGTATATTATGGCATGGCGAATAGCATTTTGTATTTCTGAATTCAGGTTTATGTAGAGCAGTTGTGTTTAAGGCAGAGGATCAACATGAAGATTTCTATGTACATTGACTGTAAAATAAGTAAAAGATTGCGTGTTTATGTCTGACGATGATATATCATGACAGGAACAAGAACATATATCTTTATACATCCCTATGTTTAAGAGTGTTGTTCATGACTTTTGGAATATATAGATATGTTTTATTGTTTCATTTTGTGCAATATGCTGTGTACAATATTGTTTTGTCTTGCCATACCATATCTCAACATTTGAGTAGTGAACTCAAAAGCCAGCCAATTGTGTCAAGTCACTGCCTGTCAGACCTCTGTACAGAACTTTGTCTTTTTCCAAGAAGGAAATAAAATCAGCTGGAACTGAACCTCAGTTGCAAGACTGTTTCTCTTCATATTCCCTTATTGTTTTTCCTAATGCAATTTGTCGTTCAATTTAACATGTCATAAAACCAAATAATCTTTCTGCACCACCATGCTTGTTCATTTCTGAGAGAAGCACTGCCCCACAAAGGCAAAACACAGTAACTACGCCAACACTGAAACAGAAAATGGCTTCACAAATATTTTTGATTGATTTGAAATCACACTCTGATTCACAGCAAAGTAATCATACAACTACTGTTACTGTGTGTGTTTTTTTGCATTTGCATGCAAACCCTAGTTTGTTTCTGAAGTCTAAAAATGTAAACTGTTTCACAACTTTGATGCCTTAACAACATTCCAATATAAAATATTAAGCTCAAAAGCTGAGAATAAATAAGATTATTTAGCAATACCACTGATACAGTCCCCTGCGTCAGCACTGTTTCTGTATGTCACTCTAAATGAGACATATGTAGTGACGCATGGTCAAAAGATTGACTGACAGGCCTGTTGCAACCTGGAGGGACAGGGAACTGTCACATTACGCCACTGTTTCAATTCTCTAGTCCTTAGTAAACATCCATCCATTCACCCCTCCCTCCCCAGTTGTCCGCAATAAGACACAGACGGGTGGGTATGCGTCTAACAGAGGCGATCCAGACATCACAAACGTGCAATAATCACATTACACGCCTGCAATATGGCATGTTTACATGAGGGGTAAAAAATAGATCAGATGGTTCGTCAGTGTCTCAAGAGCTGAGTGTTTCCGCAACTCGGCCTGAGTCATTATCTAGCATCATCCCAACTGATAGTGCAGGGTGTGAACCTAATGCCCTAGTCAAGTGTGAGCATGGATGCACACTGCAGCAAGAGGGTCTAGACATCGGCTCTGTGGGGGAGGAGTGTGAGACAGATGAGATGTCTCTGCCGGGAGGCTACATTGGGGGCGCTCAAGTGGATTGTTCAGAAGGGATGACTGCTGAAACCAATTAATTCCTTCTGGGTGCACTGGTTTGTGTCGGGAATGGGGAGGGGGCCCTCGAAAGATTTTTGCGTTAATCTGTTTACATCCCCCAAATGAGAAAAGAGACAGGAAGCCGTTTGAATACCACAGTTGTGCAAAGTAAAGATATGAATGTATCAGTCTGTCAAGCAGACTTGGATGATGGATTGTGTTGGGGTGCTGGTTGCAAACTTATGTATCTGTGTTACTTGCTATGCACTGACTTGTTATCTGGAGTCAATGACACAGGCAAAGTTCATATACATATATATATATATATTGAAAATCCCCATAAAACACGAAAGCACAACGTGTGTGTGTGTGTGTGTGTGTGTATGTACAATATATATATATATATATATATATATATATATATGAAGAGTTCAGATGCAAAAACCTCTAAATGCCATCTGAAATTTCCTCCTCGAATGATCATTTTTATGAAGCTCGTATATTTGAGTTCAGTAATTTCACTTAAATGGCAATGAAAATGACCTATTAATTGCCATTTAAGTGAAATTATTGAAATTAAATATACGAGCTTGATAAAAATGATCATTCTAGAAGAAAATTTCAGATGGTATTTAGAGGTTTTTGCATCTGAACTCTATATATTGACACACACACACACACACACACACACACACACACACACACACACACACACACACACACACACACACACACACACACACACACACACACACACACACACACACACACATTGTTTTTGTGTTTTATGGGGATTTTCAATAAACACAAAGATTTTACACTGTACAAACTGTATATTCTATCCCCTTACACTAACCCTGCACCTAAACCTTCCCATCACAGAAAACTTTCTACATTTTCAAAAAACATCATTTAGTATGATTTATACGCTGCTTTCCTCATGGGGAACAAAAAATGTCTCCACAACGACAAAGATTTTGGATATTGCCATCTCCGTAGGTTGTACCAGGCCACACACACACACACACACACACACACACACACACACACACACACACACACACACACACACACACACACACACACACACACACACACACACACACACACACACACACACAGGTGTTCGGGGTTACATACATCTATTTGTAACTAAATAAAAGAGATAATAAAAATTGCATGTTGTTTTTTATTTATTTAACACTGCCCGGAAAATCAATCTATATCTCAAAACAAAACAAAAAATACTTTTTGAATATGATGATCAGAGTTGTACTTATTTTGTCTTCTGGAAAACATGTACATATCTCATGTAGCTTCTGAAGGGCAGTACTAAAATGGAATACAAGATCTCAAAAAAAAAAAAAAAAGCATATGTAAACTTTTGACCAGGGTTATTTTTTCTTGTATATATGTGTATATGTATGTATGTATGTGTAGCCATATATATATACATATATAATACAGAATACAGATTTTTTTACTAATAAGATTAATTAATCACGATCAACACACTAAATAACTCTTTAGCACTGGCAGAAGGCAGCACAGATGGTTTGAATCAGTGCACTTATAGAGATTAGAAACACTTAGAAATATTTACACCGATCTACAAACTAGGGTCTCCAAGCATGTCACCAATACAAACTGATAAGCTTTTGTGAATATGTATTTATTAACAAACATATAAGCAATTTACTCAAAAACCAAGCCCTCAATACACTCAGTGACCTATATATTCCATTGAAGAAACAAATGTGAATCAACATATTTCAGAATCTACATATCTCTGGATGTGCTGTTAAGAAATGATTCATGAGTGCTCAGTCCACGACTAAATCATGTCAAAGTAAGATTATTATTATCTTGACATTTTCTAACCTTTTGAAAAAAAAACTAAAAAAAACTAAGACAAGCTTGAATAAAGTTCTTCACAAACGTTTGTAGGTGAAACTGTAGGTGTCATGCTGCTAAGTGCATGGTATTGGACAGGGGGTGGGGTCATGGGTGAAAGGGGCGTGGTCTATCGAGCTGTCTAAGCACGTGCAGACAATGCATTATCATCAATACAAGCCAAACATCTGAACGCTGAAAGTTTTACGCTTTTGGATTACAACGATAAAACGGGATCACGCATCAATGGACTTTAACAAGTTGTAGATAAAATTCTTCGAAGATGACTTCCTGACATAGGTAAATGATTTTGCAATATTTTAGCGGGAGTTTTGGTGCGTCTGCTCTCAAAGTTGAGCACAAAGGGGGAGTGGAGTATTCCTTTGTTCATCTTGTAATGAACTGACTGGTCACAAACTTCACTTGGCCACACGATAGTGGGATGAGAACACTGTAACCGAATGGAATATCAGTACTGGATGACTTTTCATTAACCTGGCCTTTGATTTTAAGGAGCTCTTTGGGAATTGTATTTACTCACCACCACGATTGACACGAGGAATAATCAACAAAGAATGAACCCACACATTTTGGTCCATCTCTCCTAAACTTTATAATAATATTTATATTATTATTATCTTGACTGTTAATCAAAATTTTGTCAAGAACTAGGTTAGCAACAGGTAGATTGTTTTTCACTAATTCTATTTAGCAATTCTGCCAAAAAAAAAGAAAAAGAAAAAAAAGTGACAATCTGAAATGTATTTTTTTCATAATTAGATTACTATCTATATTGTCATGATTATATTATTATCTATGTTTCCATCCATTTAACTTGTCACAATAACTACATTTAAACGAGACAAACTATTCTATTTTTAAACAGTTCATTATAATTGAAATATGATTAAAGTTTATTATTTTGACATACATTATAATTGATCTTAATCAAGAAAAAAAGTGTTCTTTCTAAAAAGTGAAAGTTGGAAAGGTAAGGTTGTTTTATAAATAAAATAAAATCACAGTGAGTTACAGTATTAGAAAGTGCAAAGGCAAGTTTAATTGCAGGGGAAATCTATTAATGCTTAATAAATGTTTCACTCTCAGAGAAAGCATTGTGGGATGTTTTTTTACTCAATTCCTTTGCTAGACAAAGTATTTAATTCTCACTGGTGCATCTTTTCAAAGACATGAAATCATGTTGAGGTCACTGGTTGTACAGTACAATATGTGGTGATGTTTACAGGTGTTCTTGGTCCTTTTAAAGTCATAGGCCACACTTGTTGTTCAGTGTTACAGAGAGTGATTTTAAATGATATACAATAGATAACTACTTTGATATTGATTGAATGCGACACGAGCAACCTTTTCTGAAAAATAAGAAAGGAATAATGTGCAATACAGAAAGATCTGTAGTAGCTGTATAACACCAAGAGAGAAAATCATTTGGACACTTAAAGCCACACTTTACAATGCATGAATGCCATTGCATTAGTAATCAAAATATCAAACCAATTGGCCTTTTCTCAAAACTAATTTCACTTTTTTGCTGTTAACCAGCTGATTGTTGATGCATGCATGAAGTTAGTTCTCACAGGTGTCAGACCTCAGTGTAGTTTATCACATTGACTATGAACATGATGCACAAACATTTGGCAACGGCTGTGTATGAAAGGATAAAAATGCTACCTTCGGAGGATACATTCCAAGGCATGTCTGAATCCAATAGTTAGCTTCATTTCCTGTCTCCTGAGATTCATCTGAACCATTTTTGAAGGCAGCGTAGATGTATCCTTCTCTGCCTTTGTTATCCCACAATCCTGTGCATTCTATTCTGTGACAGTTGAGCTAAAAAATATAGATGGCATCTGAAAGTCGCAGTTGGTGGTCATGCATGTTTTTTGAGGAACTTTTTATGTCATTTCTAGTTGAGACATTACTATTGAAGAAATTCAATATTCACTAATTTATCACCAAATGTATCACTTTCGTGATGTACCTTCGTGTGCAAACGTTGTCTGCTAAGTCATTACCTATGCTTTCGGATGCAGCCAACCACAAAGTCTATAAATACTTTCTGGCTGTATCTAAAATCTACCCTCATTATACTTTTTTCCTACTTTATTCCATTAAAATAGTCCAGTGAAAGAAAATGAGTTAGTGAATTTGGACCCTGGATATCTTCCGTCGAGAATTCTTTCTCACAGTGAATGGTGTATTCTGTGCATCAGTTATACACTCATTATTGAGGTGCATTGTGGGATCAAATAAGTGCCCTTGATCATGTCCACTATGGTTTTGGACACCACTACAATTGGTTGTCCCCTCAAATAGTGCACTGTATAAGGGTATATGGAGCGATTTCAAACGCATCCTTTGTCTTTTTTGAAACTGACAAGGGGATCAGCTGGAAACTTCTACCCATCACTGCATGTTTAGAGGCCGTCTGCAGGGGTTTAGAGACACTGTGTTTGTGTATGTGTGTGAGAGAGCGACAGACATGGTGTATAATGTATGCCTGCTTAGAAAGGTTGCTACAGAGATAGCTGTGTTGCCTTGGGTTGTTGAAATGTCTTGTTTTGACATGCCTTGTCTTCCATACAAAAAATAGGAGAAAAAAAAAGACATTGCAGGCATCAGAAGACAGCACAGCTAATTAGTCACTTTTGTGCGGGAAGCGTGGTGAGATGATGTCACCGGCAGTGAAGTAATTACTACCCATAAATCATAGTGTGTGTGTGAGGTAGGTACAGAGGAGCGAACACTGGTTCTGGCAGCTCTATTGTCTTAAACTCATGAGCCCACTTCTGTCTCCTTAGTGGAAAGGTAAATAGACACCTTCTAGCTCTCAGACGTGCTTTAGGATGAGGGAGATGAACCTGAAAACGCTTCCGTGCCTGAGAACTGCATCGCCTCCCTATGGCTTCCAGTGTAGTTATGCATCTGTTCAGCACAAAGGTCATTATTTTAGAAATTAATTTCAGATCTCAGAGTTTTTTCGGAGTAAAAGCTCTCCGGCTGCGCCGTGACATCAGGCATCATCCGCAGCATTCATTTTCTTCCCAGCATCACAGCGGTTGTTTTGGCACCCCCTTATGTTTTTTAATAGTTTGGTATCTTAGGGCCTTGTCAAGATCGTGGTAGAGGCCTTTGAAATTAGAGTGAGTTTCTGTCAGCATATGCTTTGATTTACTTACTCCCCATCTATCGCTCTCCATGCAGCCAAGAAAGCCTGATGTTTTACTGTCTCGAAACAGAGTGTGAATTTGCTGACGGTGCTAAACTGTAGGGATGCGCAGGCAGGGCTCCACTGGCTCTGCCCAGCCACACCACTTCTGAAGTTCTCCAGCACTCTCATGTGACAAGCTGTCGGTTTCTGACTGGGAGCAACTGGTAGAAGTTTATGACATGTTTATGTGTGGTTTGAATGCGCACATATGCTGAAGGGTAGCTTTGCGTCACGACTGTGCGTTGGTGCTTTTTTCTGCAAGAGTTTATGATTAAATATGTTGTTTTGAAGTGGAGCTGCTCTACGTTCTTCACACTTTTGTGCATTTGGAGGGACTGAAGGGCACATCTGGTTCCCCATAGGGTATTTCAATGGAGCTGAGACAGGCCTTTCTGAGTATATTGCTCAATTTAATGCTTATGTTTATCATGCAGGGCCTAACTAAGGAGAAAAATAATTGTAATTTTACAACAACAACAACAACAACAACAAAAAAAAACAGCTGTGGTTGCAGAATAATTCTGTAAAAATACAGTAAAATGTTTTTACACAGCAACCCTGTACATTTTACAATTTAAAATAGTAATTGACTTAAATCCAACTGGCCATTTCTGCTGATTTAGCAAGGCCATACTGCTATTAAAATCTGTTTTGTATCTTTAACATCTATAACAACCACCATATAAACATAGATGGTAAGAGATAATCACAAGTACATCACAGGTGGTAGTTAATCACAAATAACTTTTCAACGAGCTGAGGTAAATGCTAATATATAGAAGCCAAGGTGCACAATGTTAAATACAGAACACCATGGTAACACATAAGGGAACTTACTGTTAACCAATTAACAGGTTTTTACTGTAGAATTTTTACAGTCTTTAAAGTTACATGATTTTTTTTTTACAGTGCAGCGGGCAAGGCCTAAACTCTTTCCCTGCCATTGACGGAATTTTCCGTCATTTATGACCCAACGCTTCCTCACCATTGATGGAATTTTGCCATTTTTTCACTGTTATGCATCCTCTGAAAGAGTACAGGATCTCTGGATTGAAACACAGGCTAATCAAACTGCATGCATATAAATCAAAACTTCTTATAAGGTTACCGAATGAAATGTTGCACCCAAAAATAAATGTACATAATAAAAATTATCAAAAATGCTGGCGGTGGCTGGAAAATAATTTAAAAAAAATGCTGGCGGGGAATGCGTTAAAGGGGTCATATAATGCCATTTTTTGTACAAGCTAATATGATTCTTTAGGGTCTAAATTAAAAGTTTGTAATATACTTTAATTAAAAATTCTCATTAGTATTGTAAGAAAACACTAATTTTACCTGGTCAAAAACAGCTGTTTTCAGCACGCCGTTTAAGTGCATGTGTCTTTAAATGATAATGAGCTTTGCTCACCCCGCCCCTCTGTTCTGTGCGTACACCGTTTGTAACACAATAACACAATAACCATAACGCATTGTTCATTATAAACGTGGGATTATGAATTATATTGAGAACGCCGTACATAGAAAACATGCCGTAATGTACCCTGAGTGTAAACAGCCGCATTCATCGTGCAGCGTGCTAGCGATTTGCAAAGATTAATATAAAGATGAATATAAAGGTTAATAAAACGTTCCACTCACTTCTTCTTCTGGAGGTGCAGCAGGAACACGAATAGTTGGTACCGATCCATTTTTCAGGAGCAGCTTCTTAGCAAAACCAGCTTTATACTGTCCCTCGTTTATAAAGCAGTCTGGTGTGTGAAATGATTTGCGCAAACATGAAAGCATTGACGTTGATCGTGGGGAATATTCCCTTCGAAAACAAAACTCAGCCACTGCGTCTTCAGCGGTTCGGATTTAGGAACATCAAAATGACTGCTGTGTTACACCCAAGAACAGAACACCACTATCGCTTAGAAGCCATTCTGCTCATAGACAGTGCTCCAGCGTATCAACAATGACTATGATTGACATCTCGCTCACGAGCGAGGGCGGGTCTGTGTTGAAACGCTGCTGTCAATCAACAATCGTGGGAGGGGCGTCCGACCGTGTGACGTCACACGGTCGAACGGCTTGATTTGAGAGAGGGGAAAACATATAAGAAGATTAAAAAAAAAACACTGGATGGATTTTCATCATTTTATGATGGTTGTGTACAGGCACTGCCAACACACATTTCAGTACAATCAACTTGTAAAAGTGCATGTACCATTATATGACCCCTTTAAAGTCTTAATGTCTCAAATTTAAGGCCATTGTAAGTCTTTGTGCATACTGTACAGTATTAATTTTATTTGTTCAGGTCTATAAAGTATTACATTTGACTGTGTAGATATCCTGAGCAGTGAGACTGTTGCAAATTGCTCTCCAGCACACAAGGAACGCATGAACCTGGTGCTCTATTCGCAGCTCAATGCAAATGCATCACAGATGTTACTGTACTGTGAAGTCTCCTATCCTCTCTCTTCCCATCCTCTCTCCTGCTTTCTCATCAGAAAATCCCTTTATGGTTCAGATTGGCACACAACATCCAAGCTTCCTTGTTCCACCCAGAATAACCTCCCCTCCTCTTCCTCTTCTTGCCTGTTTTCCATTGCTGCTTCTCACTCACACCCTGACACCTACATATTACTTCTGTTTTCTTGAATTCATTCCTCTGTTATTCCTTTTTCCATATTAGTCGACTCCTGTAGAAAATGTAATTTGAGCTGAATGAGATAAATTTCTGTGGTTTGGCACTTTGGCTGTTTTGTAGCTTGCGGGCTCACAAGATTTCATACTTTATTTCTCGCCTGTGCAATTTTCAGCATGCATTACTGTACTAATTTAATCTATTTAATATTAAATAGATTAATCTATTTAATCTCTGTGCTCCACAAAATGTCAGTTGTATGTGCACTATATATTTTTGGTCTTTTATTGTAGGCTTTTAAATTAATTAATTAATTAAAAATGTAATCTCCATACTTTTTGTAAGTATCTGATTATTTTCCAAACAAAGTGTACAGTTATTTTAGAGGGCTCTTAAAGAATGGAATGGATTAGTGCATGTTAACAAACTATTAAAAATCGTTTTCTGTAATTGAAATAAAGCTTAAATAAAATATGAAAACTTGAAAGTTGAAGTGCTAAAATTACTAAAATGGAAAAACAGCGCATTAATAAAGTACTTTACTAAAAATTAAAATAAAACTATTTCAAATAGATTGATAAATAACAATATAAATGTTAAAATAACACTGAAATTAACTATGGAATAAAAGTAACTTTTTTTTTCCTGTCTGCTGCATTAAACATCACAGCTCAGCATAGTTGAAATGTTTTTGTGATTCTATCAGCCAGGTTGTGTTGTCACGAAATTTTTTTTTTTTTCTGCTGCTCCTACACTCTTAAGGCCAATTTATACTTCTGCGTCGAGTGTACGCCGCAGTGTACGTCGTAGGCTACGCACGTAGGTGACTCCGTCGTGAGCATTTATACTTCTGCGTTATGTCTGTGTTGCTCTACAGTTACACCACCGAGACGCTAGTTGGCGGGGGCGGGTTTTAATTTTCCACTGTGTTTAGATTCCTCGCGGCTGTTTTGAGTTTAGGCTACTAGCGTCTGAAAGAGAGTGGATCATGTTGGAGTTGGAGCTTATCGAGGTGGAAAAACAGCTTTAGTGAAATCACTAAAACTAAAAGGCAGAAACGAGAGAAGGCGTCGGAGGAGATGGTACGTGCGACCTGTGAACCTGTTGACGGTTGAACCGAATTTAAAAATGACGGGCGGTGCAGAAGAACACGGCGGAAATGTGTAGGAGGAAATGCGATGCTACCAAGCCGACCAATCACAGATCTTGCGGTCCGCGTCGCCGCGACGCGTAGTTACATTTTTGAGGAGGTGCGCGTCAGGGTACGGCGAAGGGTACGACGTATGATACGCGTCTATGCGTATGCTACGCCGTACCTACTACGCGCACCCGACGCAGAAGTATAAATTGGCCTTTAAGGCCCATTTACAGCAAGAATCACTAAAACTATAACGATAATATTAGCATTCACATCAGCAGATGATAACGTTCTGTTTATTCTAAGTGCAGTTTTGGCGTCTGACGCTTTAAATTCTCAAGCTCTTTAAAGTCTGGTGGATTCTGATTGGCTGTCAGTGTTTTTTTCATTCATCAGCTGGAAAAAAATTATTCTGAATGTGATTCCAATGATATCCTCCTTCTGTGCCGTTATCATAAGTCGTGATGTGGACTTTATTGGCATTGATGGTTCCATGAAAACCCTTTAAAATCCACTGAACCTTTTCATTGTAATAATAAAAAATGCTAACTTTTTGTGCAATGTTCTTTACATTTAAGAATAAAAGGTGTTTTCTTTATGAACTGTTCACTAAAAGGTTATTTGGGGAACCTAAAATGAATATTCTTTGACATTTCTGTGAAAACCTCCTTTTGGAACCTTTATATTTAAGACAAAAACAATCACAAGATGCAGAAATATTTTATTTTACATTGTTTAATTTTGACTAATTAATTGAATGGAATATCATAGTTTTAGAGAATAGAGTTTTATTTCATGCATTGCAGGGCTAGTTATAGACAATTTAATGTAAATTATGGGATGTGATAAGGTGATAATTAGAGATAAACTGAAAGGCAATGAGTTGCTGGAACTTTCTTTATAAGTTTTGTTATTACAGAACACATCTGTGTAAGCAATCACTGTATATTGCACTTGAGGATGAAGGTCAATGTCCTGTGACAGTTGGAGATTGGCTTTACACACTGTGTGTGTGTTTGTGTTTAAGCAGTTCCACATGGTTCAGAGAGGATTGAATAATGTTCCGGGACTACATGAGACCCAGTCACTGAGAACTTTTCACATGGTGGAGACTGAGAGACTAAATGGTCTTCACTGCAATCTAAACTCGCAGTTTGCAGAAATCACCTTTGGACACTGTATTGACAAGGAACTCTTCCATGTCTGAGCTGCGTAAACTGGAAGGTGAGAGATGTTTTCCCACGAGAAGTTTTTAGCTAATGTGCGGTGGTTTAGAAAAGATGAGAAGACTCTGATTATGAGAGTAAGATCTGAAACGAGAGCTTTGAGGTGGGCGGCACAAATGAGAGAGTGGCAGACCTTTGGAACATCTGCCAATGTGCCTGTGAATTCTAGCAGATTCATTAGAGCAAGTAGGCGGAGGGTGTTTCAGTACTGACAGTTCACAATCTGCAGGAGGCCGCTCCACTAGTTAGGGTGTGGATTGTTCTACTCTCTTTCCTGACCCCCATCCAGTCAGCTGGTGTTCAAGACAGCTTAGAACCAAATGTGCATTATGACTTTACACAAATGAAGGTTAAATGGGGACAGTGCATTACTGTGAGAGAGAGCCATTGCTTGGTTTGTTGGAAGCATCTTGGTCAATATACACAAAGTGTCTGAGACACTGTGGCCATTAAGAACTACATATTTGAGACTTATTACTCTTTTGTTTAGGGTCAGTGAAATTCCTTGTCTTAAGACTTAAGATATGTCATACATGCAGAGTTGTGGAAAAACACCCTAAAGACCCTACGTATACAGTATAAGGCTATGTTTACACCGCAAGCCAAATTGACCAAATTTCTTTTGTCAAGTCACATTTATTTATATAGCGCTTTTTACAATACAGATTGTTTCAAAGCAGCTTTACAGAGATAAGAGGAAAATAATTGTAAAAGTTTGTTTCCAGAAGAAAATAGCGTCACAGTCCAGCTTAAGTAAGTTCAGTGATGTTTCAATTTTGTTTTAAATAAGTTATTAATTTAGTTCATAAAATATACTGAGCTGGATATATATCTCCACTCTGGAGTAAACCGTGATGTCATCGTCCATCTCAGTTCAGTTCTTGTATAATAGTGGCAATGCAGGCAGATCAATATTATTGTTGAATATTAAATTAAATGTTAAATTTAAGTGTCCCCAACTAAGCAAGCCAAGCCAATGGCAACAAAGGTGGAAAAAGGCGACAGTGGCAAGGAACCAAAACTCCATCAGCTGGCAGAATGGAGAAAAAACCTTGGGAGAATCCAGGCTTAGTCGGGGGGCCAGTTCTCCTCTGGCCAATGAACGAACAGTGTATGATTATGATTCAGGCAGCATTACAGGTCAGAAGTCAGACTGGTTTGGAACAATCAAAATATTATTCAGTTCCATCTGGCTGAAGATCACGCCAGTATGGAGATGGGTTTGTTGAGGATAATTCCTGATGGCTGTTGTGTCGATGAGGCCTTCACAGGGGAGAGTCTAGTTGACACAATCTCTGCTGACACTTCAGGGATGCGTTGTGGTCATGTCTAGGTCCTCCATCTGGTCTGGATACGGCCCGGATCCGGCTGACTACATCATGCGTTGTGGTCGTGTCTAGGCGCAGGTCCATCATCTGATCTGGATACGGCCTGGATCCAGCTGATTACATTAATCCTCAGAATAAGCAGAAAGACTAACATTAGCGTAGATGTCCTTCTTCTTATGATGTAACGAGTACATCAGGTGTTATAGGAAGTGTTCCCGGTTCCGGCTGATCTAATTTATGCAGCCTAATAATCATTTAACTGATTTGAATAATAGGAATGTATAATTTTCTATGTGTATGCCGGGTTAAAGAGATGTGTTTTTAGTCTAAATTTAAACTGACAGAGTGTGTCTGCTTCTCGGACAATATTAGGAAGACCGTTCCAGAGTTTAGGTGCTTAATAGGAAAAGGATCTACCGCCAGCAGTCGATTTTGATGTTCTAGGTGTTATCAACTGGCCAGAGTTTTGAGATCGCAATAGATGTGAAGGACTATATTGCGTTTAGAGCTCGCTCAAGTACTGGGGAGCTAAACCATTTAGTACTTTGTAAGTAATCAGCAATATTTTAAAATGTATACGATATTTAATAGGGAGCCAATGCAGTGTTGACAGAATCGGGCTAATATGGTCATACTTCCTGGTTCTAGCAAGAACTCTAGCTGCTGCGTTTTGGACCCACTGTAGTTTGTTTATTATGCGTGCAGGGCAACCACCCATATCATTTTGTGCATACAATGACTTGAATACCCATCTTCTTCTTAATTAATAATTACTGAATTTTAAATCAGAACAGCAGCCCTAATGATATAATGAAGACAAATTAAATGGAGGAAATTCTTAAAAGAAAGTCTTAAGTTGTTTGTCATAATTTGTTATAGTATAACAGCATAATAATAATATAATATAATAATATTGCCTTTGGCAAGCACCACGAATAATGTTTGTATTAACAGGTAATCATTTTTTTTTTTACATTTAAATTTTTTTTTTTTTATAATATATTAATAAATAATAATAAAATGGTATAAAACTTTTTTTCAAAACCATAAGAAACCAACATAACAGCTTTAATAATACACTTTAATATGACATTCAGTGTGAAATTTCATTATTTAAAAAAATAAAATAAAAAATAGATCAGTATTACACATGAGGGGGGATAAAAAAAGATATGGACTGCATTTGGCTGCAGTGTGAATGTAGCCATAGTCATCTGTGTTCTACTCATATAAAGTAATTAATAATTTGTGTGCTAAATCTGTCACTTGTGAAGTGCAGTGCTTGTAGTGGTTTGTCAGTGGAGCCTTTTACTTTGGAAATAATGGTCTTAAGCGCCTAGCCTTTAATTCATTAGTGGCACCTAATACCTTCAGTTGCTTCATCAATATTCACTAATTGGTTTTAAAACTTCTCATGGAGTCTGTGCTGACAGTATTGGATGGAGTTGTTCTTCAGTCGGCTTTAACATTTGTATTCCTAATGCTGCAGTTCCGCCGACTTCTCTTAGAGAATCTGAAGAGTGTTGGCGCCATTTACCCTTTTTACTTGTCTTTTCTTTAATTAATCCCTTTCTAACTGTGGTGTGCAAAGAGAATCCTGTCTCATTAAGTGTCTAAATTCATGTGGCAGACTTGTGCTTTTATAAAAGGTACCAATCAAGGGTGTTAGAATGGTGCACTGTGCTTTTATTATAAGAATCTAATGCATCACTGTTGGCTTTTCAGCACAGTGTGTAATGGCCAACTACGGCTCATGTGCTCTGAAGTAAGTGCAGTCATAGCTGATTGCTTACTAGCTAAAGGGGACAAACCGAGCTCTGCTTAATACAAAGTTTACTTTAGCATTGATGAGGTTTATGACCTCAAGGAACTCGGCCACACATTAAATCTTTGATTCGCTGCGCTGTACTCTGAACAGTTTGTACTCGTGTTGTACTCCTCTAGGTGACTAGTTGGAGATCAAGCTGCATTTACTCAGCTTGGACAAGTCCAGCTCAGTCATGTTGACTTGATCTATGAAAAATAATGAAACGTGGTGCTAGGCCATTAGTCATTTTGATGGAGTATGTTGACATTGTAGTGTCTGTACCAGTGGCTTTTGCTCCTGGTCCTTAGGACCCACGGCACTGCTCATTTTGTATGTCTCCGTCATCTGACATCAGTTCATGGAGCTCTCTGATACAAACTGATGATGGTCTGAGACTATGGAAAATCCTTCTTCCCTGCTTTACACACACACCATGTTGGGTAGTAACTGATTATATGTAATCTGGATTACGTAATCACATTATGGAAATTAAACAGGCCTACTTGTAGTTACATTATATTGCATTTTAAAATACTCGTAATCTAATCAGACTACAGTTAAGTTTTTATGGATTACGTGATCACTTGCTATTCACAAAATGGCAGCAAATTATTCATAATTCGATGATTCCCCCTAATTCTCCTAACTTTATCTTTTAAAATTTCCTTTCTAAAAAAGCCTATTGCTAATATATATTGGAAAGTCTTCCAGTTTTGTGGAATTGCGCACACAAGATCTGCTACTAGTTAAGCCTGGTTCACATGGCAGGATAATTAGGCAGATTTTTAGCCCCGATTCACCCCTTCCGACTAGGGCTGGGCGATATGGCCAAAATTTAATATCCCGATATAGCTCATTTGATATCCCGATAACGATATACATAACGATATAGCAATTTTTCTGTTAATTCAGTTCATGAATAGTCTACCATAAATCCTCTAATATTGGCCTGTATTCCATTACCGGCCGGGTCTCTAACATTGGCCGGTCTCGCTGTTGGCGGAGGTAAATAATTATTAGAACCAACGTTTTTCTGGGCAGGCCACAACATTATGCTTGTGATAGTAACATGCAAATACCACAGGGGGGCAATGTTTGCTAACGAATCCAAGCCATAGCTACGGTAGCCTGGTCATGTCAATCACTTCGCTCTTGACTCGCACGTGACGTGAGACTTCAGTCACCGGTAGGCTAACGTTGTTTACCATGGCAGCCGCGGAGCCAAAGAGGATTTTTGGCGAAAATCTATTTTTTAACCCCCTGGGTTCGACAATCGCGCCGGCGCGATAGGTTTTTTTTCTTATAAGTGCAAAAGAGATTCAAAATTTCTGTTGACTTTGATCTTAATTACGGAGAGCGCGCGCTATTCAAACGCAAATAATCTGAGGCGATCCACGCAAACCTGTGAACACCCACAATCAGTTGGATATGTTCACTTTCAGGTTCACCTCGTTTTCATTTCGAGGAGCAACGGATCCGGTTGAGGAATAGGTCATTTCTATATTTGCTTTGTTCTAATCGCAATAGTGTCTGTACACGCAAAAAGACTGTTTAATATGAATCGCGTTTCTCTCTCTCTCTCTCTGTGTGTGTGTGTGTGTGTGTGTGTGTGTGTGAGTGAATGAGTGAATGAATGAATGCACAGATGCGCGCTGTTGTGGAGCTACTAACGGGTTGGATTGGCTTGTCATCTAGTTGAGAATTAACTTACCCTGGTCTGAACCGCGTCTACTACCGTCTTCCTCCATGTTTATGTATTGCAGCGTGCATGGGCATGCCGTGAGGTTAATTCTGCCGTAAAACGCCTTATCGTGGCGTAAACGATAGAGCCTTATATAAAACGATAGACATTTTCTATCGTCCAGACGATATATTTCGTCATATCGCCCAGCCCTACTTCCGACAATCTTAAGGATGCTCCGATTATAGTAAAATAATCTGATCAGATATTCCTGCCGTGTGTGGTGTGTTAAGACTGCTCTCATCTGCTCGGAAGGACGTCGGGACCACTCCGATCTCAAATCGGGGATATCCAACATGTTGGATTTTTTTTGGCCCGATTTCTCCTCGTGTGTGGTGTCCCCCGGGGACAAACGAGCACGCAACCTGTGGACTGTGGGTGTAGCCAATCAGAAAGCGAGGTGACGAGGCAGCGAGGAAGCACCGGGAAACAAAATCAAAACAGCCGGCGGCATGGCGCACCAGAAAGTCCGGTGGACGTCGGAGATGGAGGTTTTTTTTCGGTTAAAAACAAACTACAAACTATCGCCACGTACTGCGTCCTATTCGTCCGCCATGATTGTTTACTCTGAAGTCACGTTTGATCTCGAGGGATTTTGCGAGATTTCCCATCTGACCTGGGAATGCTCGGGAGTCAAATCGGTTCGTGTGTGATTTTGCCGTGTGGCTGCGCACCACACACTGTACGACCAAAACTGTTAGACCCGTTATTTTTTTTATCGCCGTGTGTGGTGTCTCTCAGGTTTGGAAAATCGGCCGACAATTTTAAAATCGTCCCGTGTGAACCAGGCTTTAGGCAGCTATAATTAAACACAGCACAAACAAGGAAATTCTTTTTAGTTTTTTTTTTTTTTTATTGTTTTTATTTGAAAACATTTTAAAACCCTCGATTTCCGTGGAAACACCAAAGATGCTTTATTATATGATATGTTTTATTAGACAGATGAGCAACTATTTGGATACATTCATCAAAAATAAAAAATAATTATTATTTTTGTTTAAATCTTGTTTTCTTGATTTACCATGAGTACCATATTTGTCATGCCTAATATTGATCTAGCTCACTGCATTGTGCAACAAGTGTCTCATATAGTAGCTGCCGTGAAGAACGCAGAGTAGCATTATAACAACTTTCAACACACTCAAATGTATCTAATGTGATAAAACAGCGCTGCACTATTTACCCCACATACGCATGACCGGAAGAAGCGGAGCAGTCTGCGGCATAATAAAAGATCCACTACTCTCGAGCTGTGTGTCGTGCTTGTCTCTCATTAGCAAGCGGCCTCGTTCAGCTCCAATGGCTTTCGTAACGTTAATAAATCTTAATACATAACTGGTCATCCATGAATATGATTTCTGCCCGAGTCCCGTTGTATTCTCCACCGGCTGTAGAGGGGAAGACAACAACTCCCATGATTGCGCGAATCAAGGCATTATCAAGCTACACCTTTGTTATGAATAAATGACCTCCAGTGGCGAAAAATTACATAGTGTGCCTTTAAGATTTAATTCATTATTAGCTTTTCATCAATTTACGAGAGATATGAACATTTTGGGAGATACCGATAATTCTTTATATTTGAAAGCCGATAACCAATTTATTGGCCGATAAATATAAATCCAAATCCAAATTTTTATATAATTTTTGAGAGCCTGGTTTATGGTTATAATTTGTATGTAGCCTATATGACAAACTTGTGCTGCACATGTTGCACTTAACTGTGTATATATATATATATAAATATATATATATATTTTTTTTATTTTATTTTTTTTATTCTAATCATATTTCAAGCAATTCAAAACCATCATAGCGAACAGTGCGCATTTGAAGCGTCTCATCTTAAAGGGACACTTCACCCATTTGCATTAAGCTTTGTATTGTTAGAAACCCAGTCATATATTATAATAAACGTGGATTTTTCGTTCATTTTTCCCTGAGATGGGAGAAATAAGGATTTAAGTGTTTTACTTCCTGCTTATTATGACGTAAAAATCATCATTTTGCGTCATAATAAGCAGGAAGTCACATTTCATTGAAAAGTGTAGAGACTACAAACACTAGCTCCTCATTATTCCAGGGGGCGGGACCCGCTCACGCTACAGACCTATTACAGATCAGTGGGTGGGACTTCACTTTCTGAAACTGAAAGCAATTTCCTCCATCTTGTTTGGAAGCTAAGCTAACAGGCACTGTGGAGCCAGCTGTGAAGATATGACAATAGCGGAGGGTAACGTTACTCAATATGATGTAGAAGAAGAGGATTTCGGAAGTCTGCTGCTCGAATCGGGTGTTTGTGGCTACCTTTACAAGCCGCATTATAGCGAAGAGCAGCCGAGGCGGAAGACCTGCCTGTCGCGGACGAGAACCCCAGACTGGCTCGAGTTAGGGCGGACTGGTGGCGCCGGTGATCTCACTATGCAACTACGAACCGCTACGAACACAGAGATAGAGTCCGTCTGCGGCAAAGAATTTCTCCTAGACGAAATCTCTGAATCAGACGAGGACACGGACGTTTGTGTTGTGAACCATCCTAGTTTCGCACGGTCGCACCGCATCTGACTGAACATCCCGGTAACGTTACCATGCAATAATTCACCATTTCGAAAGAAATACAAATGAGGAGTAATTCATTAATGAGTTCGCCAAATAACTAACGTTAGACATTTTGTGTGAAATGAATTTCAAGCTCCGGTTGTAGGTAGCTAGCCTTATGGACGGATGAGTAATTCATATGCTGTTCTGGATTAGTGGGAGTGGCTTGCGCAGCTGTGCAATGTGGTGCATTGTGGGAGTTGTTGTCTTTCATACAAATGCGTCCTGAAGTTACTTTCTTTCTTTCCTCGGTCAAGAAGGCACCAAATTCAAAATTTATTTTACATTTCGACTACATATATGACCCACTTTCAATGAAGATCAATGTTCCCATGGGTGAAGTGCTCCTTTAAGGAAATAATCAATTATATATCGGTTTTAATATATCGGGCAAATTTTCTTATCGGGCTGATAACAATAACATTAAAAATGAACATATTTCGTCCGATACCGTTATGGTGGCCGATATATTGTGCATCCCTAGTTCCTGCGCAAACCCCAGTTTGAGAGAGCTTGTTGATTTGTTGTTGATAACAACGAGTGGAATAAGTTCTTACTTCAGAATTGTTATATCAATATGCTTCAAGATACAGCTAGGTCAAAAGTAATAAAAAAGTAATCAGACTATATTACATAAAATGTGTAATGAAATAGATCACATAACTAACTATAAATCTCATCATGCACATTTTGCTGTTCCATTTCTTTGGTTCTAGAGTTGATGTCTAGATTTCTTTAAGCATGAATTAAAAGCAGTAATGAGAATAAGATGTGTGTGCGTGTATAATGAAAATGTCACCATGTAAAAATAATTAAATAAAATCTTTCTCGGGATAAAAAACTAATTAGATAATAATTAAATAGGCTCCTATTGTTCTAAATAAAGTTAAGATAAGCACTAATACGTAAAGTATTCTAATCCTTATTTACTTTATTGATGAACCACTTTTGTGGAAATTCCCTTAAGGTTTTTCAGAATTGGTCCCCATCTGAGGGCAAACATGTCCCCATAAATTAGAAATACGAACACACTCTGACATACACGTACATGCTTTTACAGTTTCTCCTCACATGTATATATGATGATGACTTATAGTCAACCCGATCTCTTCTAAAACATACTGTACATGCACTCTACATAATATTCGAAGAGAGGGAGAGCAGCATAGTTGAAAGTGTGGTCTAATCCTCTGGCTGATTCCTTGCATGCACATCATTTCTTTCTGACATTGGGCTGACTGGGCAGAAACACATACTCAAACTTTCTCACTTGCAGTGTTGGAATTCAGCTAAATAAAGTGTTGTGAGGGCACAGCGCTATTCTGTGCTCAAGACTTTCAGCTTCAGTCAGTTGTTTAAAACATCTATATAAAATTTCTTGAAGTTCAAAATAACCACATATTTGAGGGAATATGTATTGCTTTCTGGGGAGAAACTAGAAAGAACTGGAGCCTTATGATAAGTCAGCATTTATTTTCCTAGCCTGTGGTTTGATGTATGGACTAGATGTTTGATGTATGTGCAAGGTGGACATGTTCCTCATTAATTCTGACGGTATCAAAACACAGGGCGTTAGTGAAGTATGATGAAAATCACCAACCCCCCCCCCTCCTGCCTGAGTGCAGATCCTAAAGCCGTCCAGTCTGGGGGTGGAATGCAACTTTTGGCAGCGGTAACAGTGGCCGCCTTTGACAAAACACACCCTGTGAACTGCTGCATCTCGCACACTTGCGTTCCTCTCTGAAATATTTCCAGTTCCAGTCAGTTGCCGTTGTCAAACATGATTATTGATTCGCAGCTTTTATTTTCATTTCGTAGCTCTCTATACCTCCCTTTCCCCCCGCAGACGTATGTTATCCATAAGGCGGCCTCAGTGCTCGTGCGGGGAGGTTTCTCATTCAGCAAGGGTCCACACGAGTAATGATGCCTTTATGTTTTACTTGGGCACCGACTTTAAACAAAAATACACAACTTTCTGGCCACCTCACACATGCAAGGAAAGGAGCACACCCACCTCCTCTCACTTTAGCACATGCACAATTCTCAGCATGCTACCGGTTTCATCTACCCCACGCTCATGGGTTTGATGCTAAGCAAGGCATACGTTTATATCTGGTTCTTTTCCTGTGACAGGTCGTAACATAATCTGCGACTTAAAAGCCCTCTGCTTTCTTCATTTCAGCCTTTCAAATAGGTCTTGTTTCATAAGATGACTTGGTAGTAAAAGGAGACATCAACAAACATGGTAGCAACTGAGCCCAGGAGAAATTTTTATCCCTCTGATGTTGCGCTTTCATAGCTTAATGGAATTAATGAATTACTCAGTTAAGAATTAACCTCGTCTCAGATGTTTCTCCTTAAATTTCTATAATGGATACAGATTAGACGGCTATAAGATGAATGTAGAAAGGACAGCTTGGATAATTTGCTATTGAAAATTTGATGAGAAATATTTGAGTTTATATTGTATTCGTAACCCTTGATTTCAGATGACTTGTTGTTGGCAAATCTGACAAATGTGTTGGCAAAAAAAAGTGTTAAAAACAGTTTATTGGGAAGAAAAAGTCTCAATTTGTTCTACATTTTAATTTAATTTCGGTCTGGGACAGACTTTTTGATGCCAAGGTCCCCCAAAAATTGCAAGGGGTCCAATTCCTAAAATATACAGGCAGCTGTATATTTTCATGAATAAAGGCCTATTTATACAGTGTGTGAAAATATTAAGAGTGATATTTGAATCACATTTATAAAGTATTGTATGACATTCATACTGTTACTATATTGTAATTAAATATACTAAATTAAAACATTATCTGGACAATATTTATTTTGTATGTTGACAGTGTATCTCTTTTCAGCCCCTGTTAGTGATATAAGAAATATAAGTGATATAAGAAATATAAACATTTATTTTACAGTTTTTATATTTGACTGTTTAGAAACTAGTGCGGTCCGTAGAATAAATACGTTTGTGATTTATCACATTATTTCTGACTAATTGTGAAAAGCAGAACAAATCAGTGATCAGTAAATTCTGTAAATGCACTAACAAAGGACATAACATATTACATGTTATAAAATAATATTTTATATTATATAAAGAATAATATTTATATAAATAATATTTAGTTTTCTCTCAAATGATCTGCCGACCCCCTCCCGGGCCTCAAGTTTGACTCGTGGAGATCTAGTTTCTGTCTTCTGTTACGTATGAGACGATTTGCAAAGAGAAAAATACGTTTTTTTTAATTACATGTTTTTTTTTTTGTGTGTGCATGGATAAATCAAATGTCCTGTGTGTGTGTGTGTGTGTGCGTGCGCACTTGTACTGTATGTGTGAGTGAGTAATTCCCATATAGATCTGACCTTTACATACATGTTACGTCATCGGCTCCCCTGCGAGGCCACAGATCTCAGAAAGCGGTGGGTGCATTTATAAAGACTGGTACAATCTTGTTTTGTGCTTTCTTACTAGCCTTTCACTGTATACCTCTGTCTTTAGAAACTCTTTTTCCATCCTTTCCCATGACCCCTCTCTATTCTCCGACCGAAAGCACCTGTGTGGCTTGACGCACCTGTGTGAGCGCTCTGTGTTTGGTAGGTTGTTGTCATGGTGACTGGTCAGATATCTCACTGTGGAGGGCCGCTTGATAGGATCGGCCAAAGTGGACCACCCTCAGGGCAGCATGTGAAAGACCTCATTGTGCCAGGAACCACAACCAAATCTATTTCGCCGTGTGTGGCGGCCCAGCTCAAAGCTGTGACTAAGCGTTCTGTGACTAACCTATTTTCTCTTTCTGTTCATGTATGCTTGTCTGAGGTATATTGACTGAGCGGGTGTTTGTTTTTTTTTTTTTTTTTTTTTTGTATCACCTGACTTCCTGTTCTTAGCATTGACTTTAATACAGTCTTTTAAAGAAGACTCTCAGGACCTAAAGTGCCCTCAAACTTCCTGTCACTTTGGCCATAAACATACTTGCAATGATGCAACTGCAGATGTGAATGCTTGGCCAATGGTGAATCTAAAAGTGCTCTCATGTAAGTTTGACTTCATGACAGTCAACTTCAAACAGTTTTTAACTTCTGATTACGATTTTATAATTTCTGGCTGAAATACTTAGTGTTCTAACCTAGAAATCACTTTTTTGGACTGGAATTTCCAACTTTGAGACGATACCTTGAAAAATCTATTTACGATACCAGGGGGAAAACTGCTTGTATACCACCATAAAGATAATTTGTGTAATTTTGATGTAATAACTTACACAGAGAACTACATTTACCAAAAAAAGACCCGTCAGTAAACAAATATGCCTGAACAAATTGCCTATGATAGCACAAATAAATACAATAGAATAAAGAGACAAATGAAATAAACATGGCTTTGAGATTTTCAGGTGGGTCTAACAGTAGTATTCAGGTAAATACTACAGAAATTAAAGTAATCAAATGTAAAATAACACTGGATAGTTTTCATTATAAATGATTAAATGCAGATTAATGCATAGAATTAAAGTCAAGAGCAACGAGTGATTTTCTCTTTGTCTTTTGTTCTTTGATTAACATGACAGACAGCAGCAGGGTTTTAGGCTGCTGTCACTTTAAGAGCGTATGCACGGATCCAATATACTGTCATACAGCATATGTTTTCTCTTTACTATTTACGTTGTAAAACTGAATGTATTTACCTGAATACTCAACAAGATGGCCATTTTGACAATTTTGTATGTGTTTGACCGTTTTAGTGAAATAAGTCAAAAAAAATTGTCACTTTGGTACTAGCAAGCTGTTTGAGAGGGAGCTTTATAAGAGTGCCATATAGATCAGTGGTGCACATGCTTTTGGTGTGGGCGCGAAACCTGCGGGAATTACTAAAATGATGTGCGATATAAGCACTATTCAACCAACTGATTCATTTAGTTTTTGTGTCAAGTGAGTGGCTTTAATGAGTGTTATAAATGATGAGTCACTGAATTATTCACTCAACCAAACACTGAGACAACCAAACACCAAAACAAGTCTTCTTATTCGTTATTAAAATTTGTGCGTACAAATATACTAAGAGACTCTAGAAAGTGTGTTTAAGCATCATTAGCATTTCCCCACAAATGATAACAAAGCAGACATGTCTTTTTCTTCTCAATTTTCTCAGCTGCTGGAACATGCCAAATTGAACGACCATGATCCTGCCTTTCATTATTATATGTAATCCATAAATTAAATTAGAATAAGACACTAACAGGGATCTTGTCAATCACCAGCAACAACAAAAGCCATCTTTGCACTGTAGACGTGTTTTAGATTTAGATTTAGATTTATTTACATTGACTGTTTAATGCAGTTCAGAGGTGGCATGAATGCATTTACGCTGCAATTACAAATGCATAAAATGTGTTGGATTGTTTTAAAAACAAAATGTACGGGTGCTGCACTGCTCTCACAGCTGACTTTCCCCTTTTTTTTCTGACAATGTATTACTAACATTTTGAAAAACGATGTTTCAAATTTGCGAATCATTTTGAATCTGTAGAAGATAGAATCACACTTGAATGCTATCTGCTCATAGTCAGTCTTTAAAGGCAGGAAATCAAAACTGAGAGGCTTCAGTCGAAAAAAAAAGTGTCAAGTGAATTAGTCATTCGTTCACAAACAAAAAAATATTAGCTGAAATGCTGTCAGTGTGAAAGAACAACTGCAGTCATGCTGCTGCTTCACTTAGTGCTTGTACGTATGGTGTAAAAAAGGCCTTTGACTGTCCCCACACACTTACACACACACATGCTTTCATTTATTATCATTATTTTCTTTCCCTCTCTGTTTCTTTGTCTTTCTCCCACCATCTCTATCTTTCTCTCTCTCCCCCCACCCCCTCCAGAGTGTTAAGTGAAGAACTTTTGATGTGTGTTTAACTCAAAGATGGCAGGCATCTGGCAAGTGCTTCAAATCATGTGGCTTTTTTAGCCCTTTGCAGCTGCTTGCTGGATTACTGTAACTTAAAGCAATGGATATACAGCAGTTGTACACAGTTAGCAGTGATGGAAAGTACATTAGAAAATACTGTTGGCACACAAACCGCAGACAATTCATTGTAAAAATAGCTTGGCACTCATATGCTAATTCCTAAGTAAATTTTCTCGCTTAGCATTTTCATGTGACCAAGTTTCATTATAAATCCGAGTCATTTTGCCTTTTTAATCACAATGTGCCTTTGCTAGAAGCTTGCTTTATTAATTAGCTTGATTATGAGGTCAAGTGGTCTCTTTACGCACTCACTGGCTGTGTGAAGGAACTTTGAGAATGTGCTTCAAACGGCCTCCTCTGACTGTGGCGGCACGATCTATGGAGAGAAACGTCAGTGCTAAGTGCTGAGAATCCAGTGTCATTCGTTTTAAAGGACCGCTTTACTGCTGAAGGCTGGGAATGCATAATCAGGCTCTTTAAAGAAGTGTTTGGCTGTTGAGCTGGGGGAATGTGGGCTGTCACAGAGCTGCTTTGGTGCCCAGCTCTGCCTCAGCTGTTGACCACTGCCAGCTTGGCCCAGCTCAGGCAGGCAGCACAGCTGTGAACTCAGAGAACTGCCATATTTTGATCAATTCCAGCATATGTGCTCTAAAGATACGGTCAGTCCTTGCTGCTCTTTACCTTTGGACTACCCTCCTGGTAAAACAATGTCACAACATCTTAAGGTGCTCAAGCTGCTCACAGTGTTTTTTTGCTTGACATTCCTTTGAAACAAGCGTAGTCTTAGTAGAATATTGTTCTTTTTCAGGACATTTGTCTTGGACTCAAAGATTCAGTAACGCACACAACATGCGACAACAACATTAAAAGGGAAAAATAATAATAATTAGTCCCAGCTCCATCGGATTTACTGCACAACACTGGGCCCAATTGTAGTCCAATTCACATTTACCGACCATTGCTCAGCAAAAATCTGTGTGGCAAAAAAACCAGTTATTTCAATGGGAATCTATGTGATGAGGAATTTCACCTATGGACTTCCGGTGGCAAATAACTTTGACACGTGAATTCGACCAATAGCAAAGTGACCTCTGTGTGGTTGGAGATTCATAGCTTGGAAACAAAGCCAACTTTCGACCAAAAAAAGTACACATCAAAAATGATAAAATGGCTGTTTGAAAAGCAGTTATTTAGGTTTGTTTGGTAGCCTGAAGATTAAGTTTGGATGTGTATTTTGTTGTCATTAGTCCTGTAATCCAGTAATTCATGGTCCAGTATTCTTTTGCCTGCGACATTTCACTGAGCAACGGTAAAAGTGAGTGCACCTTTTAGTCTAACTTTGTAAAAAGTTAGTGTTTTTGTGAAATTTTATAATGAAATTTTAACCCGACCTCATGAAAAAATGTGTATGTATTCGTACAATGTAATTTGTATGGAAACATCAGATTTAAAAAAAAACAAAGTAAGCATGAAAGTCCACCCCAGTGTGGTGTAAACAGATTGTATGAAAATTTATAAGTGAAATCATACATATTCATGTAAATTGGACCCAATTTGCCAAAACAATTTCCCATTAGAGTGTGTCGACTGTTTATCTATATCTATATATCGCCTGACCAGAAGAGATGTTTACCAGCCCTAACCAGCTTGACCAAGATGGTCTACCCGTCCAGCCAAGTTCCTACCAGCTGGTAATCTGGTCAATTTCCTAATCCAGTTTAGGAATCAATGTAACTAACTACTATCTTAAGGCTTTAGAAAGATTGTAAGTTTGTACTGCATCCAGATACACACGTATTTGACACACTGCCTTGAGATGGAATCCTCTATGCAATTTTTATGTCCAATTTAATGTTTGTGTTTTTCAGGGAATCAATTGACTGTTAGATTCCTCTGCAAAGGTGTGTAACTCTATATCCTATAGATCAGCAAAGTATGGCACAAGGGTCCATTCATAGCCTCAGTTATTAAGCACCGAAATATATTTTGATAGGTGTAAAAGTGGGGTATATTCATAAATAATTACCAGAGAGGCTTTTTCACACTTCCTTTCCTGCTACTGAGTCCTTAGAGAGCACTTGTCAGTGACTTGTGGGTAAACTTAGCTATTGCTGATAGGGAAGAGGTGGGAAAAATTTCAATAGGCAAGTGGCCATGTTCTCTCTCTCTCTCTCTCTCTCTCTCTCTCTCTCTCTCTCTCTCTCTCTCTCTCTCTCTCTCTCTCTCTCTCTCTCTCTCTCTCTCTCTCTCTCTCTCTCTCTCTCTCTCTCTCATGTGTGTCCATATTGAGTCATGAGCTCTGCTACAGGGATCAGTAGGGCTGAGGGGGAAAGTCCCGAGTCTTTTCGGTCTGCACCTGGACACACTCACATTCCACAGCCCACAGGCCTGAATGAAGGACCTGTATGAGAGTGTGGGTGGGTGTGTGCTGCAGTTTGTGTCCTGAAATGTAAAGTATGCTAATGCTGTATCCACATGAATCCTAACCACATGAAACAACCTTTGGAATGACATAAATTTAACAGTTCTGTTGATTTTTCTTTTCTTTTTCTCCACCTTAATGTGTGTCTCACTCAGAATGGTATATTTATACGACCTCTCACCTGTTTTAGCACTAACAGTAGTCATTCAATCATACACACATTTACATAGCTATCTTACTGGAGACTTCCCATTTACTAATTATAGCAAACAGTAAATTCTTCTAAAATGTCTCCTAATGTGTTTTGTGCAAGAACTAAACTGGCATGAGGGTAAGTGAATTAAGACAGAATTACAATTTTTTTTTTTTTTTTTTCATCCAATCCTTTGGAAAAGGACACAAAGAAAACCCTAAGACTCCCAGAGTTTAGTCTCTAAAAGTGTAGCTTGGTCAGAAACGCACAGGTCTTTCTCCCTGCCTAGCCTTCTGGCTGATTGTATAAGTGTTTGAAAACCCAGAGCTCGGAAGGAATGCGTTCCTGATAGCTTAAAATAACAGTAGGACGGGGTTTTTACACACGCTCTGGGCCAGAACCTTGTTGTTTCCGGAATCATCTTTGACCTTCTCTCTTTTGTCCATGCCACAGATTCTTGTGTGGGAGCTGAGGCCTTTCCGAGACACAACAGAAACCAGAGGCTGTGGTTCATTTCATGACTTCCTCCTCATTGTTTGCTTGTCTGTGTGACTGGAAACCGGCAGTGACAGACAGATGACTTTGGTCGCTCTTAAGCCAAGCCTGTAGAGAAACTGGACCTGGCTCCTTCAGAAGTAGTGAGTAATCAAGGCCGACGGCCGAATGCCATACTTTTCCCACACTTCTCTAACCTGTCATGCTGACCTTGTTGCTCCACTATGCTTTCAGCTTGATGTCCAAATTATCCCGGCACACTGCTGCCAAGCTGCTTCAGTGGTTTACACAATCCTGTGCCCAGTGGTCATTGAGTATTTTGCTCTCCACTCTATTTCCTTTTTCGTTCGGTTGTGTGTGTTGTGATAAGAGTGTATAGCAGGCCGTATTGAGGTCAGAGATGGGGATCTGGCCTCTTCAGCTGCATATTTAAAGCACCGCAGTGAGCACTAACTTAGAAAAACAGGACCCGTAAATTGACAAGAGACGTTACAAGAGCGTTGATAGCTTAGCCAGATGCTAGGCCCCCTGCGTGGGTGTTTGTAGATGTCTGTCTTATGCTGTGTGTGTGTTTGTAGCTGTGTCCTGGATTGACAGTGAGGTCCAATGTCATTCATTGCATTAACCCTTTTGGCTATGCCTTTTCAGGACGATTGTAAACACACAGTGCACACTGAAGTGCATATGTAACCAGAGGTGATTATAGATAAACACATTTGCCTGTCAGTCATACTTGTTTTATCTTATGGTGGTTTCAGGCTGTCATTACTATTGATTATTGCATACAGGCAGGAAATCTTTGTTTTGAATTGGTTTTGAATGCAAGGATAATTGTAACCACATATTTGAGGACTGAAATGTAAGAATCAACCATTAAATGTACTATTTGTACTCATGTTGGAAACCTTTTATTGCCTTTTCAATTTAATGACTTTAAAGATGTTGCGGTGTAACCAAGTAAAAAGTAACAACATATTTTCTTTATACTTTGAATGTGTGTTCACTTTTTGATCATTATATTCTAAAACTTTTTAAACACATTTTTCAAGGTAAAAAATATATTTTACAAAAATCATGAATTATTAATGAATTACTATCATTACTTGCAGAGTCACACCACATGGCAGTGTATAATCTAACCATGCCTTGTCATAAAAAAGGACCAATTATTTGATATTTAAATTATTGACCTTAACACACAGTAATGAAGGTCTTCAGGGAACTGTTATCTTTTTTTGTTTAGTTTTTTATAAAAAAAAAAGTTTTATTTTTCTGTATGTTGTTTGAACTGGCACTACGACTTTGTCGCACATGACTTGACTTGGTGGCTAAAAGTTTTTTTTTTTGCTATAAGCAGTTTTTTTTAAAACAAAATCCTAAATAACATTACAGCGTTATGCCAAAACTACTTTAAGGTTTTAAATTTTCATCCTTTTAGTAACATAATGCTCATATTGGTTTTGTAGAGCATTAACTTCGTTTGATGTAATTCTTGTTCAAAGCGAATGTTTTCATTGTCCTCAGTGCTCTTCTCGGGTGTATTTGACTGATTTGTGTTCTCTCAGCTGCTTGGGGTCCACTGACCTACTTGCTCACAATGACAGGGCTGTTTCTTCCTGGCGGTAACAAATCGTGAACGGGGGGCATCCTGCAGGCCAGGAGAAAGGGTGATGTATGGGACTCCCACCATTTCTCTCACGTCTCTCTCTCCTGCCATCTATTCTTTTGTTCAGGGGCCGCTCAGTTACCCTGTGTTAGCTCTTTCCCCTTTGACCTCCCCCACAGGAAGAACCAGTGACAGACTCTGAAATTCAACCGCTCTCCAGAGACACGTGTGTGTTACAGCTCCATCCACATCCAGGCAATGGGCCGTAGCATTGCTACAGATACTGACGCTATTAGTTTAACTACATTTCTCAGTAGTGAGGTAGTAGTGTGGCTATTTTTCAGTACAGTAGCAAAGCTGTCTTTACCCTATAAAGCCTATTGTATCATATTTGATACAAATTTCCAAGGCCTTAGAAAATCTATAATAATTGTAAAAAAGTAAACATAAGAATAACTTTTATATTGTAAGAAATATTTTAAGATGAACACTTATGGTGCATTCACATGGCTCGTCAGCCTTGACGCTTGACGGAGGGCATGTCAGGAGCTTGGTGCTGATGCGACCGTCATAGTGACAGCAGCCAAATACATTACTTTCCGGTGTTGCATGAACGCAATTGGCTAGGGTATTTGTATAGGCTGGTATAGGTATCTGATTAGCTGATGCCTGCGATGGCGCTTAAAGTTGAAAATTTTTCAACTTCTGCCGCAAGCAACGCCAGTGACGCGATGCAGCAGAACCCACATTTCAGTTCGGTAAAGCATTACATCACCCATTCAAAGTAAATGAGAATGCACCGTGTGAATACACCGTTACTGGACTGAAGCAACTTTGGTTTACTTGATTATCCATACTTTTTTTTTTTGCTAAAAATGTGAGTATCAACAGGCTTTTGAGGGACATTTATATGTACATCTCTAAATCATCATTGTTTTGCATTGTATCATGTTTTGACCCAAGCAATACAATTACAGAGCTTTGATCATGAAATTAAAAGTAATACATTACAATATTGCGTTACTCCCACAAAAAGTAACTAATTGCGTCAGTTACTTTTTATGAAAAGTAGTGCGTTAAATTACATTTGCATTACTTTGTATCACCTGGGCTGGGGTTGCTTGTTTGTTTTTTAATAAAAAATATAAAAAAGTGGAAAAAAAACAAACAAAAGTGAAATGAATAAGCCTCAGGCTGAAGGAAATGCATATTTACGCCTGTACAGTAGAGACAAATCTTTCAGCTTTGCTGCTATTCTGGATTAAAGAACAATAGGATACAGGAGAAGGAAGTTCAACACTCTCATTTCTAAATCTAATCTAAAGTAATTTTTGCTTATTAGTATGGTTGAATTAGATCAATGCAGCAGCAAAGACATTGGTTAATAAAGTGAGATTAAATACATAAAGTACATTTGTGTAATTTAATATAGTTAATTATAAAAGTTGTGCGTACAATTCTGAGATTGCATGTTTTTAATCATTTTGAGGAATACTGAATGTTTTTGTGCAAGTGAGATGAGTAAATGAATGTTCACATTTAGTCTACTAAAATAACTATCATGTTTACACAGCGCACACAACACCTCCTCACTTTATTTCTCTCAACATGGGGACAGGAGAGCTGTCAGTCAATAAATGTGAAAAAGTAACTAGCGTTACTTATTTTAAAAAGTAACTTGGACATTTTGTTGTAAATTGAAAAAGTAATGCGTTACTTTACTAGTTACTTGAAAAAGTAATCTAATTACATACCTCGAGTTACTTATGAGTTACCCCCAACACTGAATATAAATATCAGAATTTGCAGCAAATTTTGTGTTTTCTTAGTTTGGGCTGCTGTATAAAATTGAGGTCTCATACTCAAGGAGGAAAAAAACACCTTGATTTGATACATGTGTCCATATTCTCCTCTATTGTACTATATGATTTAGACATTGAAATTCTCTACTGTGTTACATTTTCCCTCACAATGATTTGGCAATCAAAGTCAGTTCCGTATTCTCTGTCGGCGGTTCTAGAGTGATTCATGTGTGAATCAGATGAGTCGATTGTTTACAATGAATTAGTCAAACATTTTTAGCAAAACAGTATGAATCAGTTTACGATTCAGTCTGAATCATTCTGACAGCTCAATCAGGCAATTAATCTTTAGGAGTAAAACAATAACAGGATTTATATAACAGATTTTTTAAGTGCTCGGTTTGTTGTAATTTGTAGTATGTTTTGTTACACCATTTAGGTGAACAGTGAAGGATACAGGTTTTAATAATGTTTTAAAAAGAGGAACTGCAAACTGGATTTAGCACTCATTGCTCTCTCATGTAAGACTTTCTTAAAGACAGCACTTATAATGCTGTACTCTGAAGATCACCATGCACAGCAGAAACTGTCAGATCTCATGTCTAGCTCTTCCTCAAACTCGTATTGTGAATTAATAACATAAGTATGATCAATAATAGATGCCACTATGACTTTTGCCCCCAGACTAGACAGAAGACAATGAATTATGGATTATTATTTTTTTTTTTCATGGCTATGGAGGTTTTTATTTTCTTGTTTTGTTCGTGAGATCTCCTTCTTATCACATCTAACAGAAAGGCTTTTTAATTAAAAAAGTGATGAAAGCTTTAGGAGCACTTGTTTCTGATATATGAGAATTTCATTGATAATCTTACAAAAGGAAAATTGTGCAATAGTCTAACATATGAGATCTACTGGAAAGTTGTAGAACACAACAAGTCAAAAAGTACTTTTGATTTTGACTGTGTACTTCTTAAAGGGATAGTTCACCCAAAAATTTAACTTGTCATGTCATTCCAAACCTGTATGAATTTCTTCAGTAAAGAAGAAAATATTTTGAGAAATGTTTATTTTTTTGTCCATAATTCAGTGTCAGTGGTCAATGCTAACCAAAAGCATTGTTTTTCACAGAAGAAAGTCAAATAGGTTTGGGTCGACATAATAATGACTAAATAAAAGGATTTTCATTTTATCCTTTTAAAAACTTAGAAGCATTTGTTAGATAGATTTATGGTTTGCATTTCTCAGTAGGAAGAGTTTACCAATCGGCATCATGTCTTTATTTACTAATAGTGATGATTTTATGATTTACTCTTTTATGTTAAATTCCAAACAGCAATTTTTGGGAAATTTAATTGTCCACACTTTTTGCCGAGGAATAACAATGAATAGTGACCGAAGCTTTCAAGCTTTAAAAAGGATATCAAGTCACCATTATAGTATCATAAAGTTCATATGACACAAAAGTAAGTCATATGCAATTTATTCCAAGTCATACAATAGTTTGTGTGAGAAACAAACTGAAATGGAAGTAATTATTCACTGAAAGTCACATTGATGTAAAAGGACATATGTCCCTTTTGTGAGCAAATTATTCAGAGTCTAGTCAATGATTGACAAAACCTGAATGATTAGCTCACAAAACATACTGAGCTGGTCCTTGGATTCGAATCACTCAATAGACTCAATTAACTCAATGGGGGAAAGATCGTCAGAGAATGAAGATCAATCCACTCTCTGAATTTCTGATCGATCAATCCGCAATCTGACTCGTGATGCAGCCTAGAATCATAATCACGCCATGTTCGTTCGACCAGAGGAGACCTGCACCCCCCCCCCAACTGAGCCTAGTTTCTCCCAAGTCCCCCTCCATTTCTGTCACCTGATAGATTTTTGGTTCCTTGACTGCTGCCTTTGGCTTGCTTAGTTGGGACCAGTGGCGGCGCTAGGGCTGGGCTAAGGGCGCTTAAGCCCTGAATGTTTTTTGGTAAAGCCCTGAATATTTTGTTACCTTGTCTTTCTCATAGAGCAAAACAATTAATCAATTAATCATTACCTAATCATGAAAAGTGCATTTTACAGTTTTATTTATATTTTTCCCTTTGCATTAAAGGTACTTACAACATGCTTTTGCAGCGTTGAGCATTGTAGCCAATCACAGACATGTCTGTTGAACGCATCGGCCAATCAGAGGCGTTTAAATGAGTCTGTGCTGAAGATGTTTTGCGCAAGCTCACCGAGTTCTACACTTTCGCAAACCTGTCATTATTATTGCCAATGAACTTAAGATGCAAATAAGGGATTTACTGCAATGTATTTGAAATTCTTGATGCTGCTCTGATGCACTTTATTACGCACCGCTCTTTTTGTTGTTGGGATGACTAAAAGTTCAGTGGTCTAGCTCATCAATGTCAAAATGATTAAAGAAAACGGAGCTTACCATTCACAGAAGGGTGTTAACAGTGAACGAATGCCTGGTAAAATGTAAGTAGATAAACATTTAATATTTGACAACTGTTTTACAATAGAAATGTTCAACTACAGTTCGACAGTATCCGGTGACGCAAATTACTCAACTTTTTTTTATTCATTAAATTTTGCCTTTTTGAATTGAAAATATGCTATCATTTCCTTGATTCATGTAGAGCGAATGTATGCATACCTAAAAATAAAATATTACTTACAAATAGTTTTGATTATTTCACTAATACAATAAGCCTTTCTTTTTCTTTATTCCCTTAAATCGCTTTTATAACTAATTAATTCATTTAAATAAAAATACCCAATTTTAGTTTGGGCTAAAGCCCCGAATATCCACTGACCTTAGAACCGCCCCCTGGTTGGGACAGTATTATTGATTTGACTGCCCTGGCTCTATTGGATGAGAACTGGATAATGACATCGCTGTTTTCTGCAGAGCTGCTTTATAGCTGAATTAAACTCATTTCATAATTGCTAAACTTCTCATAGTTATTGAACTGAATCAACACTTCACTGACTTCAGATGAATAATGGCACTATTGTCTTTTTTAGAGCTGCTTTACAGCATAATTGAAGTCTGTTAGCATCATTCATCATTATTTTCCTGTTTATCGCTGTAAAGCTGCTTTGAAACAATCTGTATTGTATAAAGCACAATACAAATAAAGGTGACTTCAAATAATGACAAAATTCCTGAACAAAGCATTGTATGGCTTCAAAAGACTTTGAATGTAGTGTGTGAGTCATATAGGCAATTTTTATGATATTTCTGTGATGATTTTTACATTATTTTCCTTGTGATCTTCAGTCCCCAATCATTGTATTTGCATAGACTGAAGAGCTCGACATGAGAGAAAATCACAGGTTTGGAACAACATGAGGGTAAGCGATAGTTCATTTTTTTTCCTTTTTTTTTTGTCTTGGTGAACTATCGCTTTAAGCTAGCATATTTAGCTTTCATCAGTCTGCACTTAAGTTTGGGTTTCCATCAGCTCATCAGAATGTTCAACATCAAAGGCAAACATGTTTTAAAGACTATTTAGGAGAATTTGGAAGCCCTGCAAACAATAATGATCAAAGTTTAGCATGTATTTCTTGGTTGTCCGGCATGTTTAGTCAAAGTGCCATTCCTTCAGTTCAAAAGCTAAAGATTAAAAATGTGCTTGTTAGTGACTGTGCTATTCATTGACACACCAGTCACCCACATGTTCATAGCAACCCAACCACTTTGATTGAGGAACTTGATGCATTTTCTTTTGTGTTTTGTTTCTGTGTATGTATAAAATAATATATATTTTATATATATGTATGTGTGTGTAAATAAATAATATATATATATATATATATATATATATATATATATATATATATATATATATATATATATATATATATATATATATATATATATATATTCATTCAGCCACCCTGGATTCCTGAAGATTTTTCTTCCCACTTAAGTATTTTCATCTGTAGCATTTCGCCTGCCATGATGTGACTGACACAATACCTCCATCCCGCTCCCCAGCCGCCCCACTCCATCGCTCTCTTCATGCTGATTTACGCTGTTAGAAATTTTGCTGAGTAAATTCTGTGCCATATCCAAATCCCCTTCGTCCCGTCCTCCCGACACTCCCTCCCTCAGATGGATTTATACCGATTTTAAGACTTTTATCTTTTTCGGGTTTGTAATTTCTGTAAGCAGACTCTTAACCAATGCAAAGCTTTGCTGACTAAGATGGTTGGGAGTTAGCGAGAGAGATCACAACCGCTCAGAAGCATCAGCAGTCACACACGTGCATACCTATTGCATATCCATACAAACACATGCATTTAAGGACATACACTCACGCAATATCTGCATGAAAACCTTATGTTAAGTGTTAATGTTTCCTTCCTCCTTTTATATGTCTATACTGTTTACATACGGACTCATTTATAGTGCCTATAAACAAATCCCTTATCGTGGGATTTACACACAAATATGGGCATATGTATGCAGATTTATTTAAGATAATATGAGCACATGAGTAAATTGGCTTAAGATAAATAATTAAATAAAAATGCAATTCATATATAATGGAATTAATACACCTTCTATGATGAGCATGTTTCATTTCTGAGTTAAAAATAAAAATTTAGGAGCACAATGTAAATAAGTTTTTAAATAAGCAAAAAAATAAATAAAAATAATCAAGCAGGATATATATGATATGATGGCCATCATGAATGTGTGTCAAGATCAGTAAGCCGACAAATATTGAATAATTCAATATTTTAATGACAAGGTAATGTTAGTTCATGTTGTAAAGAGTCAGGTTATGTGACTTCCCCAAAATGTAAATTTTTTCATAAAATGACATTTCTAAATTAAATAGTAACAGGTGTGACAAAAATGTGTAGTTTGGTCTACTGTTGTGTAGTCATGCTCTTCTGAAAAAGAGACCAGTTTTTGAAACATGGTTTTATTTATTCATTGTTTATAAATCAATAAATGCATTCATGTATATATTCACAAATATTTACAAAAATCTATAAATATTTAAAAACTGTATTCAATAAATGCATTCATGTATATATTCACAAATATTTACAAAAATCTATAAATATAAAAAAATGCATTCATAAATATTTAAAAAATAAATCCATTTATCCAGTTTGTATATTTATGCTCTCAAATCGATTAATTGCAATTAATCGCATCTAACATAAGTTTGTTTATATAATATGTGTGTGTATATAGAGAACTTGGCATGTGATTTGAACTAGATTTCCTTTTGTTTATCGTGGACCCTAGATATTAAAGTGTCGTAATTATCATATTAATGATATAATATAATTAAACATAATATAACTATTATAATAAAAGGAATATTTCCATAGCTAAATAAAAGGATGAGCCATAATCCAATCCACTTACATCAGTTTATAATTTCCTATCCAGCACCATTTTACCACACATCTTCTACCATTCTACAGCCAAATAAACATGTAGGACAGAGGCTGTTATTTGGACATCTCACCACACAATTACTGATTCTCATTCCAGCTGAAAAGGCCGCAGTGGCCCTAGAGAGAAGAACATTGTGTTCATTCAGTGAAGATAAATGTCTTTATTTTCAAGACCTTGCCTTATAAGTTAACGGACAAACCATAAGTCCGTATCAGCCTTTTAAAACTGATATTTGTCCCAGACTGGGAGTAGATTCACCCATCAAACAAACAAACTGAACAGGCAGACTCCTCTCCCAAGCCTGTTTGGAGAACGGTGAGTTCCTTGTTTGTCAGTGTGTTTGGGGAGTTGTGAGGGAGAGAGAGAGGATGTACGTTTAAGTCAGTTCCTCTTTTTGTGTGGAACGATATGAGGTCTGAGTGGGGCAGTTAAGGGTGCGCTGGTGCCAAAAGCATTATTTGGAGTGAGCCAGACAGTAGCCGTCAAAACAGGAAAGGCAAACAGCAGATGCTGAGATCTGCAGCACGCCATGAAGGTAACCTCAAGCCTTGGCCCCCTGCTCTCACAAACTCAACTTCCTGTTTAGCAGAGCACAGAGGGATGACCCTGTGGTTAAACACAAGTAGAAGTAGAAACAACTGACCAGAATCTAACAGTCACTTGAAGCGTTTAAATAGTAACAGGTGTGAGAATGAAAATGTGTAGTTTGGGCTGCTATTTTGTAGTCATGCCCCTATGAAACGTTTTATCTATCTATCTATCTATCTATCTATCTATCTATCTATCTATCTATCTATCTATCTGAAATCAATTAATAAAAAATATATATTCTTTTTTTAAATATAAATAAAATATTTGTTTTTATTTGTTCGTTTGTTTATTGATAGATTGATTGGCTAAGCTAATACACTCAATCAAATCTATAGTGGCCAAGTTGATCTACCAGCCCTCCTGCAAAATCCCACTTAAAGGGGTGGTTGATTATGATTTCACATTTTTAATTTAGTTAGTGTGTAATGTTGCTGTTTGAGCATAAACAACATCTGCAAAGTTACAAAGTTCAAAGCAAAGGAAGATATTTGCTTTTAAAGAAATAGTTTTTTAAGACTACAACAAACGGCTGGTAGGGACTACATGACATTCCTCCCGGGTTAGTTACATCACTAAGCCTAAAATTTACATAAACCTCTCCCCCTGGAACACGATTTATAGATTATATAAAATGTATATATAAGATTAAGACTATATAAGATTATATCATGACAGAATATGCTAATCAGTGACTAGATGATACTACGCAGGGCTTGACATTAACTTTTTGAGGCACTTGTCCTTCGGACAAGTACATTTGTTTCACTTGTCCATGCACAAAAGTCACTTGTCCGGGTAAAGATTTATAATTTTATCATTTATTTTTGTGTGTTTTGCTAATGCAGAATTCGAACAAACCATTGAAAGCATTCAAACACTATCAATATTAATACAATTCAGTTGAAACAGTAGAAAGGAACGTGTCCCAAGAATAGAGTTCCCCTTCAACAAGAAATAAGGATCTGCAGACTCCATAATACAAAGTAATACTTGTTATTAATAATGCTTGTGTGCAGTGTATCACCAGAGGTAGTGGTGACTCTTGGTGTAAAAAATAAAACTATCTGACCTTTATGCAGGCTTCAGTATGGACTGTGTGTCTGTCTAGGTGGTTAAGTCATATCGGCAACATAACTGGAACACTATTCATCCTCTGCATCTTCGGACCGACGCCTTGATTCCCAGGGGTTAAATCCTGGGCGCCGCTGCCTTTGGCTGCAGGTCCACCACCTCTCCACCACCAATCCAGCATCAAAGTCTTGCAACTTTGGGCCCTCTACTGACAGAAATAGCAGCCTATGAAGCTGGACTGAGCTGAGGCTGATCCTCCAGTCAGACTTGATCCGTTTCATGGTTGAGAACCCTCTCTCACACACAGCTGTGCTGACTGGCAGGACCAAGTACATTTTCAGGAGTGTCACCAAACTCCTGAACCGTTCACATCTCTCATCTGAAAAGATAGGAAAATATAAGGTTATATTTTATCGGTCTCTCATTCTGATGACAGCAACCGTACTGAATGGCACTACGTTTTCCTTGTCTTACTTATCCTGTTTAAGGATCCCTTAACTGTTGACACTACCCTGCCGCCAGGAGGTGTTAGATATGGAAAAGGCTATTGAGAATGAACCCCTACAGTTTTTGTGTCAAATTCTTACAGTAGTACACACACCTGACTTCAGAGTATTTAAGAATGTGTCCCTCATTGGAACAGCTGTTCTCCCCTGGGCAAAGACCTTGTAGTCTTGAAAGTTGGACATGACATCTTCTGTGCTTATGCCCTCCCTACACCTAGTCAGTGCCCTCAGGTCCTCCTGACCACTCTCCCTGAATTGAGCACTGCCGTCTGACCTATCCCATTTGGGCCAGCAAGAGGGATCAAAGGCCTTAAATTTACTGACTGGACTGCCCCTTTGTAGGTCCCTCAGCTTCTCCTCCAAGTGAAAGATGATGGCATCTGTTTGGATCAAAACATAATCTTTTGAGTTACATTATTGCCAATACATTAAATTACACAGCACCGATCTATAATGTAACTAACACTACATTTCTCCTTACCAATCACTGCTGCTCGTTCTGCTTCCAAGCTTGGAACTGTATGTCGAACCTGAAACTGCACTCATCTGTGTTCTCCATTAGTCTTCACTGCCTCTTACTCACTTTGGCCATCTGTGGACCCATTTCTGTCTTGAGTGCTGTCAGGTTCCAGTAACATGTCTCCAGGCTTTCAACCGCTTGACACACCGTGTTGTTGTCTTTCTGGAACTCTTTGCTCAAAAGAGCGAGATGATCCAGTGTGTCACACATGAAGTGTAGGAAGATTAAATGGTGCAGGTTCTTGAGATACCCAGTGACTTGTTTCGCTCTTCCAACGACAGCTGGTGATGGTTTGGGGTTCCTTTCCATGTTTGCCATGTCCTCAAAATGGGCCAGGAGGACAGGGTAACTATCACATACAATCTGCAAAAAAAGAATTATTATTCATAATATCCATTTGGCATTACTCATTAATACAATCTGCTGAAAAAGCTGTAGTTAATTGACCTTAACCAAAGGTCAGTTAATTGATTAACTGACCTTTGTTGCACGATGCACATATGGTAGCCATTGGGCACCATGGAGGTTGGACGGCTTCAGTACCTTCTCCTCCAGGGCCTCAGCAATCAGGTGAAGCTCCCTGAGAGCCTTGGGGGAGTAGTGGTACTGGTCATAGGTTCTTCAGTGTATTCTGAAGCTGTACCATGTTGGCATTTTCTTTAATTGCTTTAGTCACACCCAGCTCCAGGCGATGAGCAACACAGTGTATGGAGATGAGGTATGGAATGTCCCTCAGAAGCTGCGCTGCCACCCCATTCCTGCATCCGACATTGACTGCTGCTCGATCGCTGCCAAATCCCACTAGCCGTTCTTTCCAGTCATCAATGTCAGCTTCTCCAAATGCTTTGAAGAAAAACACAAAAAGAGAAGTCAGTTGAGCACCATACATTAAAATGTAAACATGAAAACACAGATATTGCATTGCTAAAACAAACCCCTCTGGATTAAGGTAGTTGCAACCGAATCAGTCTCACTTGTCAATTGCTTTCTGCATTTCCATATCATAATGACATTTCAAGTGAAAACACTTGTGCACTGTAAATCTACCATCCAACCATTCCACATTACCTGCATAGATGGCATCCAGGATCCCAGAAGCATTTCCTTTCTTAACAGCTTGAATGGAGAGGAAAGTATTTACTGGACCCTCGTCTGCCATGAAGCGGATATAGACAGCTTCATTTTCAATGGTGCCACCATCAGTTGCCCCATCAATCATGATGGAGAAATGTTTGGCTTTCCTCAACTTCTCCATGAGCTTTTCCCTCTCCACATCATATATGTTACAAATGAAGCTGCAAAGAACAACAGTATTCTGTTAACACTTTGGGTACTGCACACAATAAAGCATTGTTCGGCTACTTTATTTGTGTTTATTTTGTCTGTGTGTGACATACCGAGCGCAAGCTTTGTCTGAATTGTAGCTGTCTGGGAGTGTCCCACCGGTCCTGTTGATGAGCCCATAAAGTTCAGGAAATTGAGTGAAGGGTTGCTCCTGCTTTGCGATGTCATAGGCTGTGTGCATAACGTTTTTCATTTTATTAAACAAGGCCGGGTCCCGTACTCCTTGGACTATAGTTGGCACTTCTGCATTAGGACCTTTTGCCTTCTCTGTAACAGCACAGTGCTGGTGGCGTTTGCTGATCCCGTGGGACAGCAGTGTGTCATGTCTAAAGGCACTTGTCCCTTTGACCAACGAAGATGAGCTGTAAATATTATAAAAATAATATAGGTAACAATTTAGGTGTTATTAAAAATGTTATTTGTTAAACATTTACACAATTTCTGCAGAATGAAACACTTTCTGTTATGTACTGTTTTGCAGCTTCGTCCCAAGATCCTTTGGTAACATACAGACCGTGCAGTTAATTTAATGCTCAACACTTGAACAGGGGTTTCATTACTTGAAAGAGGAATTATTTACTGCGTCATCTCAGTTACAGTGCGTACATTATCAGGGCTTGGAAATACTGTGACTTGCTAAAGTAGGCAAATGGCTAGTAGAACATAACCTTTCATAATAATTTCAGTAAATCAAACTGCAAGACCCAGTGGAATTTTATATACAGCTAACAAACTAACGTTAGCTTGCATTGCTAACGACATTGGCTAACTCAAATTCGGTAGGTATCCTCAGTATTTGCAAGCTAGCTAGACTTACTGTATACTATATCTAAAATAATTTTGTAGACATAACAATGGATTTTGCCACTTTCTACCCGGCAGAGGCTGATTTACCAAGGGAAACTTTAAAACGTCTAGCTACTTTACATCCGAACATTAGCTAATATTTAACTATGTACATTTAACCAATACAAATGCTGTTAATGCTTGTTCACAGTACACGGCTGCCGATGCTAGCTAGCTAACGTCACTTACTTGTCAGCCAGGTTGGGTTGCCCCCGACAGACGCCACAGAACATTACTCCGTCTTCATAAATAACCCAGTCGAATTCATCTTTCCATTTGGTTACAAATTTCCGTTCCCGTTTTAATTCGTATGGTGCTGTTGGTGTAAGGTGACTTGTTTTTGGAGCTTTTCCTGGCGCTTGGCCGGGCTGTGGAGCCTGAAGAAACATCACTCTCCACTCCAGTCTCCACCACTGTTCTTTGAGGCAGGTAAAAATGTTTAAACTTGGACCGACTCCTGATTGGCCAATCAAAGCATTCTGAGTTGGACGCTGGTTCGACGGATTGTGGGGAAAAAAATGTGTTCGTTTCAAATCTGTAAAATTAAATCTGTAAAATAGACGTAATGAGTGGCACATAATGTGAAGTAACATGGCATTTTATTTTGTTTGAAATTTAACTTGTCCAGTGGGACAACTAATTTTCTCTTCCACTTGTCCTGGACACGCGGACAAGCCTTAATATCGAGCCCTGCTACACATAAACTACATAAATTCATCAACTAACCATTCAGAAATGTCCGATTGCATTCTACATGTTGTCACTTCTTCTTGAGTCTCTCCATTATTGTCTGACTCCGGTTTGAACATAAACATTGAAATTTTCAGTGCATGTCTGTGTGAGGTTTAAGGACACAAACTGTTGAAGCTCCGCCCCCTGTGCTGGGAGCAGAAGCTCATTTGCATTTAAAGGGACAGACACAAAAACGGTGCGTTTTTGCTCACCCACAGAAAGTGACAATTTTAACATGCTATATACAAATATCTGTGGGGTATTTTGAGCTAAAACTTTGCATACACACTCTGGGGACATCAAAGACTTATTTTATATCTTGTGAAAAGGGCATTATACCACCCCTTTAATCCGGCCTTTTCTGACTTTAGCTGGTTTTGGCTGGTCTTATTTTGTTTAAGAAGGTCTAGTTGGACTCCCAGTCTGGCCAGCTGAAAACTTTCTAAAACCAGCCAACTGACCATGCTGGGAGACCAGCCAAGACCCGCAAGCTATCTTGGGACCCCCAACAGGGTGGACTAGTTTGAAATAATGTAAAACCACTGGTTTGCACTCTGCACATCATTATTTCTGCACCCCAAGGCACTTTTGTGACGAGAAATGCAGTCATTATTTTCGCATTAGTGATATAATGTACATGGCTCCTTTCTAGTGATATAGCAGAGATGGTGAGTAAGAGCCCAGAGAAGAATGAAGGGTTGGACTGATGTGGTAAGACTGATCCTTATGGTTGCCCCCTGTTGGCAGGAGCAGACCGGAGCCAGCATTATTGTGCTCCCCTATTGATTTCAGCAGAGAAAGGGGAGTCGAGTCTACCTCATTAGGAGGGGTGGGCTATAAGGAGCAAGAAATAGAGAGATCCTACTATTGCTGTGGTCTTGTGCTGTATAGGCTTTTCATTTTTCAAAGCTTCTCCAGGCACAAGAATGCTGCTCAATTAGGCTGTCCACTCACGACTTAATGAGGAACCAGCCATGACGGCGTCCTCTAATTTATGACAAATTGCCTAATTGTTCCTGGCTATTCACATGCTCTGGGCGAGGTTTGTGGAACGTGCAGAGACAGCCTCACTGCCACAATAAGTCTGCAGTTCTTGCAGTTCTTCTCGTCTACTGACCACTTTCTTGTTTTGTTCATTATTCTAACTAACTTTTTGATGTTCCAATCCTTGCATTAGTCTTGGTTGTCATTTAAACTAAAACCCAGTGTTTTAAACCTTTTGTTGTACACGTCTTCAGTGCATTTCTGATTGGTCCGCTCCTGGAGGTCAAATTGGCAGGATAAATGTTTTAAAGTAAAAGTTTATTATTCAGAATAGCATGCCACTCTTACTAGCAGTACATATCAAATCACTCTCTGCTGAATATTGTATTGCACATTGCAACATGCTCAACTTGACATTCCATTTGCAATGTGATGAATGATCTGGAAATAATTGCAGGTTTTTTTTTTTTTTTTACTTATTTAATTGGACTGGTATTGAATTTAAAATGCATAATGACAATTTTTACTTCCAATATGTTAGTTGGACGCCACTTGCTGTATTAAATATGCAACATGATGAGGCAGGACTCCAGACTAAAAAATTGACTATATAACCAGTGGCTCCTATTATGAAAAAAAAAAAAAAAAATACAGAATTGCTTGATAAAGATGGTTTTTCAAAAGTGGTTACGTTTCATTTGACGTAGTCATTGTAGTGAGACAGTATGTGCGCCATATAAATGTCTCTCTGTTTTGTAAAAAAAAAAAAAAAAAATTATAATATTGTTGATTTATGGTTCACCTACTTTACTGTTTTTTATGCAAAAACCTTTTTTCTTTATAATCGATTCAACATTACAATTAACCCTCACAATGCTTATCAATAATTTGTTTGTGATTTATATATGTTTTGTTTTACTATTATTGAATAAAATTTATTACTACAAAACTCTGTTGTGAATATGTATCTTTCATTTTAATTAGCGGTTCCCGGTTCCTATAAAATTGGACACAACCAAAAAATGACTCGGGGTTCAATGAGAGAGTCAGTAGCGAATCAGTAACTTCTCTGAACAATTCACACATTGAGTGATTCTGAATCGTTAACCCTTGAGTGAGTTTGAGACTGTTTCATGAATCTTTTTGACTGACTCATTAAAAAGAAGCTGTTTACAAGAGTCATTGTTTATGAATCCAACATTTCAACTCATGCTGACGTGAACTCTAAAGCTGTAATTAACTAACCACACATCATGAGATTATAAATAACGAAACCATGTATAAACGCATGACTGTAATGACTAAAAAAAGATTAACTGTTCAATTTGTCATGCATTTGAACCATTTAAGTCCCAATCTGGAGCCCTGTGTTCATGTAATGACAATAGAGCAAACTGTACTACAGTAAAAAAAAAAAAAAATGGTTTCATATGTAGGCTACTGTTTGTATTTAGTATTTTCTGTGTACAGATTATATGTACATTTTTATTTTTTGGTTTTTATTTAGTTAGTTAGTTTGCAGTATATAAGTGTGTACTTAGTTAGTATTCCATTCTAAATATTGCTGTGTCCAGGGCTTGGCATTACATTTTTTGCTCACCAACCACTGTGACTAGTGGTTTTCTAGTGGTTACTAGCCGCATAGCATTTTCACTGGCCACAATTTTGATATTGATACCATGGGGTAAACTGCCATATAGATATTTTTAATATTATCTCATAAGTTGGCAGCAGGTATATTAGGCTGCTGTCACTTTAAGACCTGACGCACGGATCCATTATAGTTACACGTGTTTTCTTTCTCAACTGTTACCATCCACTTAAAACATAACTGACTGTGTTCACGTGAATACTCGCCAAAACCGGCATTTTGACATTATTTTGTGTGTATTTGACTGTTTAAGCGCAATAAGCAGCGAAAAAGAACTAAAATTAGTACTGAGAGGCGGCTTTATGTGCGCACACTTTGGTTGTGAGCACAAAATCTGTGCAAATGAGTAAAATGATGTGCAATACGTGATATCCCACGCCAAAATTCAAGCCCTGTAACACTACCAATATTCATCCGGAGCAAATTAAACAAGCGAGTGAGGGGAGGCGGGTTAGTGTGTAACTCGCTGTTGGAGAGATGAAAGAGCGAGAAAGTGTAGCTGGTATCGTCCATCTATTCTGTGGAAAATGAGTAGCTTATTGGAAGCCTTTCAGATATTTCAGTATCGATAATGTCAAGCCCTGCATGTGTCTCTCCATATAGCTTCTGCACATTTGTAAACTAATGATAAAGTAGAAAAAAAAAACCTCACCACTTCACTACACTCAGTAGAAAATAATACGATAAAATGTATCTGTATCTTATAAACGAGACATTTAAACAATGTTCAGCCGCTAAACCCATGTGTGAGGATTTTGGCTTAAGCTGAAGGTCATTGCATGGCAACAGAATATTTCCAAACAGTCCATTATTATGCTTGTGCATTTCAGTCTTGGACACACATTGAAAATGTGTTTGCGTAACCCTTCGGTAGACCTGAATTGCTTTTTCACCTCATTGAACATTACCCTGAATTCTGATGCAATACCCGTGGCTTTCAGCTTGTTTTCCGTCTCCTCCTTTCGTGCAAACACACACACATATGCACATCAGTTAGAATTATGCACTTTATGTCTTTCCCTGGCTCTGTTTCTGCTTACACACTCTCTCCTGTGCTCCGTTTCTGCCTCGCAGACATGCAGCCAAAAATTGCGAAGCAGTCTAGCACAGGCTTCTCCCAATCAGACACTCACTGGTACCTCCAGACACTGCTTTAACAGCCCTCCCCGCACACAGCTGTGCCAGTGACCCAGTAAACTCGCAAATGAACCAGCGCTTGTGCCATCTCATTGGCTGGATCAGAGACGCATGACAAGCCTCTAGCCTCTCCATCTCTGTCAGCTTTTCTTTAATCCCATTCCAAAAAAATCCTCCTCATTTTCCCCTGCTATACCCACAACAGATCATTTTTCTATCGCAAGAGGTCGTGTCCCCTAATAATATCATTTTGACTGCAGACATGTTGCGATTTCCTCTAAATCTGTCAAATGAAACAACACGAGACGGATTAGTTCTCTGTTCTCATGCGCTTTCCACTTCCACTTTCCCATTGGCTCTTTCTGCTTTCGGAAGGTCTCCCTCCCTCCACGCTTTCACTGTAAATTGCTATTGTTTTTATTTATATACAAATCGTGGGAGAGCAGAGTGCTGGGAGTCTGTCTCCCTCGCTCCGTCTTGACCAGTCCCATGAGTAGTGGGTGGAGTAAATGGCGGTCTTATTAGTTGGAAAGAGTTGCAGAAGAGTCCTCATGACCTCATGCTGGTCTCTCTCCTTTTTCTATACTGATGTTAACTATTATTATCTTATTTATTTACACTTTGGATTGATCATATACATTTGAATTGTTATTTTAGCTATTTGGTTATCTTATAAAATGGCATTGCTTAGTAGTGGTGGAACGGATCACAAAATTCACGGTTCGGATTATATACGTTTTTTGAGCCTCGGATAATTTTTCAAATCAGCAAAAAAAAATATATAGCTTTTCATTTATAACTTAAAACTCTCTTGAAGTTCTTCGATACTACATCAAAAACTAGCCTAACTGATAAAGTTCACACATTATTTAAAACCAGTGAACAGTCAGTGATAAAATAAGAATACTAAATAACAAAGTAACAGTCTTACAGTAAGTAGTATTCAGGTACAGAAATGAATAATTTAGCCTAAATGTAAAATAACACTTTGTTCACTGTAGAAATTAAAATTGTTAAAGCTGTATTTTGTGGTTTTATTAATATTAATGACACAGACACCAGTAGGAATATTAGTGCTGTCACTTAAGACCGACTGCACGGACCAAAAAAACTGACAAACATCCGATTTCTTTCTCAACTGTTCACTTATGACATAAACGAGAGAATACTTGCTGAGACGGGCATTTAGATGGGTATTTTGTCATAATGATGTACAATAATAATAAAAAAAAGGCTATATAATAAGTGTATTGTAAAGTCCATATTACTGGTCAAGAAAGAGTTTGGTGAGGAATGTTTGAGTTCATTGATTGGAAGATGCCAATGTTGATATCTTGTTCTGAAAGACGAGATAGCCAGATTATTTTACTCTTAAAAAAAACTCTGTTTAATCTTGTTGTTTTAGAGAAACCATTGAGATATTAAAAAGATCTCGTTTGTGATTTTTCTTTATGGGTGGGTTAGCTTTAGCCTTTTCCAGAGGTCTAGATGCAACAAACACTGTTCCTTCTCTCCCTCAGGTCCTGCTCCTCTGGAGAGGTCAAGATAGACTGTTCTATTTTCATCGTCTTGATATTCCACAGTCAGATCTCAGAGAGACAGTGAGCACTCTTGGGAGAGTCAAGTGAAGATGTGTTTTCCTCTTAAACAACTTGGTGTTGATATGAAAATGATCTGAATCCTCTTACTTTGAAGAAAAACAACACTAGTTCATTATTCTGGGGTATAAATATTGTTCCATGCCAAAGAAAACTGTATTCCTGCTCTTGATATGTAAATATTTAGAAAGGGGGGGGGGGGGAAACTGTTTGATTGGATTACCACAAGGGAGGCGTCTCAAAAATCTCTATGCTTTTTCATTATGTGCTTCTTGAATTTCCTCGCTCTAAAACATAATAAGAACACTATACTTGGAAAATATACAGGCTCATATTAAAGTTAGAATACATCATTGAAATATGTCATGTGCCTTCACATTCATCTTGAGAGTTGCTGCCTTTTTGTGACAATATTCGACTGCAAACGTAGTCATCATTTCCTGACGGTTGGTATTGGATTGGAAGTCGTTTTCCATTGACTGTGGTCTCACTACTTCCCTTTGACGGCCATTTAAAGATAAATGAGAGGGAAAAGGATTGACACCCCTCATCCTTCCTTCTCGATGGTGACATCATCACTCACACGCTGTCACAGGCCCGTGGGTTATTCGCACACGCTCCCTATGCGCGGTGACACATGCTCTTCGAGCATTGGTGTTGCATTTACCCATTGAGATATCACACCTATCTGTCCATCTTCTTAACTGTGAATGATGGCGGTCTAATAATAGATGGAAAGCATGGAAAGAAATTACATTTTCCTATTCTCTGACTTTCTGGTAAGGATGTAAGCCACAGGTCTGGTAGCACTTGTGTCTCTTTTTCTCACCCAATGCTCTGCTGGCCGAAAACGGGCATGAAGGAAATAGAAATAGTCACACTTACTGATTAATTTATGACTTCTAAGTGGGGGTCAAATGAGATGAGGTATTTTCACACACTAGCGTTGGATAAACCTGAGAGATGTTCGTGCAAGGCTGTTACAAGATTTTTTCACCTTTTTCCCACTCTTCTGATTTTATTAACACTGGGTATCAAAACTCGTCTGAAAAGCCCAGATTAGGCTAGCATGCATTTGCATGCTGAGAGGGAACCTGCATCCAAAACGCAATCTATTTTAAGGTGACCCGATTTCTGAAATTAAAATTAGAAAAACAGATTTTATAGTTGAGGAGTCAATATATCAATGAAATTACCTATTTTATTATGACTTAAAATGTAATTTGACCATCTTAAAAGCAGTACAGTATGGAAGCTTGTATAAATAAAAAAATATATATATATATAAATAAAGATTTAAAATTAAATAGTTACATTTTGAGACAAAAAAAGCAAGAATAAGAAAGTGGTACTTGAAATATTTTGTTTATATTTTTTATTTATATTACAATTTAAAATAGCTGTTTTCTATTTCAATATATTTAAAAGTGTAATTTTATTCCTGTGAAGGCAAAGCTGAATTTTCAGCATCATTACTCCAGTCTTCAGTGTCACATGATCCTTCAGAAATCATTCTAATAGGCTGGTTTGGTGCTCAAGAAACATTTCTTATTATGATCATTGTTGGAAACAGTTGTGCTGCTAAGTATTTTCAGTGGAAACTGTGAACAGTTTTCTTAGGTTAATATTTAAAGCTGCAGTCCGTAGTCTTTCCTCTTTGTCGCCATCTCTGTTTGAAATCAGCAATTGCAGTTATTCGCGGAATTGTCAACTTTACTTGGTTGTGCCTCGGCACGGTACGGCGCGGATGAATCCAATGTTTTGAGGAGAATGTGCGGCTGTCAGTCACTGCGCCGGAGTGGATACTGTCATTTGGAATCACAGATTCTACTTTTTGGAAGTATGACTAACATAAGAATTTTCACCGGAAAATGTAATCTGAACAAGTTACATCCACTTTTGTTCTGACCAACTAAAAAAAGCATTGCAGTAAATCGTGCTGATTAAATCTAATGATCGCTTATCATATCACGTCAAACCATGCAAATTATACTTTCTTCTCAAATTGTTAATGTTAACAACATCAGCATTGCCTGACTACATTTAATGTATATTAGGGCTACCTGTAGTTCAGTACTCCGTAACTGTATGAATTAAGCAAACAAGTGTGCTACTGTTACATAATTGAACCATTGAAATGTCTTACCTGTTCAGCAGAAAAAAAGCCGTCTCTGCGTCTGTTTTGAACCCCTTCAAAATCCTTGTTTTAGCATGGGCCCGGTTGCAGTCTCTTTTTTTTTTTTTTCTCTAGCCACTCTGAAGTCTTTTGCATTTTACAACAGGTGAATCTCCAGTTGTCATTGGTGATTGTCGGTTGAACTAGGGCTTCACGATATTGGAAAAAAATTACATTACGATATTTTTTTTCCCAACGATATATATTGCGATATTGCGAGCCATCAATCCAGGCTAAAGTCAATAATTACCATTCCATGATATTAATAATTTCACTAATAAGCAAGCTTCATTATAACTGACAAAAAGGTCACTTAATATTTTATTCCAAAATTAGAAATTTCTGTCAGAAATATGTTCTTAACAGATGTTTGTTCATTAGGCTATAATTCCTCAAAATAAGTAAAAAAAATTGTATTCTCTCTCTATCTTTTCGGTGCTGATGCAGTGACGCGTTCATGTAAACGGCACCTAAAAGCTGTCACAATGAACCAGCAAAAGTAATGATTATGAATATGTAAAATATTGCAATGAGACATTTTAATTGTTTATTAATAAACAAGTGTTTTCTGTGTCGGCTGCAAAGATGAAGTTGACGATACTGACTCGCGATCTTCTCAGTAGTGAACGCGGCGGAGAGAAATGCACATTTCATACGGATTACATAGTTTTATTTTGTTTTGAATGGTTCTGTTTTAAAAGTAGAGATTTCTGTAGATAATTTTTAGGTGTGTGAGGCGAGTAGGCCACCTTATACGCTGAGTTTCGGTTCATTGATGATAGCTTAAGCTCCAGTTCAGGCGCTGGCGCCTCCGTGTCGTGATTATCTATTGTCTGCTATATTTACTTTTTATTTATTAAATCCAGGAAATTGGATAATGACACACTGATTAAAATTAAGATACAATTAATACAAAACGAAATTCGCTTTAAAGAAAGGCTTTGTGCTTTCTGTTTGAGGTCTCTGTGAAAGTTTTAAAGCAGTCTTTTAGTGCCGCTTTCAGAGCGGTCGCGTCCGTAATGGAGAACTGTCACGTAACATTGTTTTTTCCTCATAAATGCGAACACGAAAAATAAAAGACAAGACTTTTTAAAAAAGACAACCATCCACAACTTTATAACACTCCAGGCAAAGTACCTCTTTTTGGTCAACATCCTTCTTTTTGTAGCCGAAATAGTCCCAAATAGCATTTTTTGCGGCGGATCCTCTTCGTCGCCCAGCTCCAACACGATCTCATGAAAGTGCGTATCTATAGCACGAATTATATTTCTCGTGTCATTTATGCCAAAAAGAGTTTTTGCGTTCAAATGATACGCACTGTAAACCCCTTGGGTAGGATTAGGGGTGAGGAGTGCGTGCGTATTACACGCCATAAAGTGCGTATCATATGCACGCCAAAACTGCGTATCATATGTACGCAAAAACTCTTTTTGGCGTATAAATGATACGAGAAATATCATTCGTGCTATAGATATGCACTTTCATGAGATCGGGCTTCAGGATTGCCAGTGAATGTGGAACGTGCATGTCACCCCAGCAACAAGCCATACAACAAACTCGTGTTTACTGTGTGCTACCGTTCTCTTAATACACCATGGGTGCTACTGCCCTTCACATCGCATGTTCCGGCGATGTGACTATCGCTCATGCGCACATCGCGATGTCGATGTTAAAACAGAATATCGTTCAGCCCTAGTTTGAACCTTTCTGGATCCGCCATCAAACTGATAAGTTTAATTATATCAAGTGCTGTGAGAAAAGGCTATACATCTCCACCTCCAACATCCTCATACGCAATATAGCCTACTAACCGAGACACCTTCTTTATGTGTACAGATGTGACGTAATGACGCGAAGACATGCTCGAAATCCACCAGTACCACTGGAATTATATATATATTTTTTTTTTTACAAGCTTACCGTTTTGAATCGAGCTAAAGCAAGCATATAGTTTTGAACACTGGTTGGTTATGTACTTGCTCAAAAATGTATTTTGGATAATTTTCAACCCCAAAAAGTTACGGACTGCAGCTTTAATTAACAGCTTATTATAACAGTGTTTATTTGAAAAATCTTTTGAAACATTGCAAATGTCTTTACTTTTACTATTGATCAATTTAATGAATTTTTTTTTTTTTTTTTTATACCTTACTGACCTCAAACTTTTGAACTGTACTGTATATATAATATTTTAATATAATTATTAAACATATTAAATAATAAATAAATAATAGGTGTAAAAAAGCTTCCTCTGTGATAAGGTATTTAGCTGACTACTCTTAGCTACACGCACACACACACACACACACACGTTTTATAAAACCTCTAACATCTCTGTGGTAGGCCATCAGCAAGTAACCTAACAAAAACACGAATGCTAAACATCCATCATAGTTTCTTTTGAACTGCATTTCAAGACTAAAGGCTGGAGCCTAAATCCTTCCTGAGCTGAGAGGCTGTAACTGCTACCACAAGCTCTCTGTAGAGTCACGGCCCTGAAGCCAAGACGTACCTCCTCATACACACATTAACTCAGCTCTCTCACTGATCTCCAACACCGCAAAATACAGTCAGTCATCAGTAAGTGCACAGTGTGCCCCTTCCAATTACCACAGTGATGACATCATGAGCACATGTGCTCTGCAGCCCAGAGCTGAGTCTGAATTAAAGTTTGGCGCTCCAAAACGGAATACATCACACAAATGCAGAGTATAAGGAAAAGCTGTGGTGTCTCTGGGTGCCGAGATAGTCACTCATTTCCCTTCAATCGCACTTTAGTTGAGTCCAGTATGAGGTAAGGCACAATAAACTGCCATGACTCTTATGGAATTGGCCTTTATTGCTCTCTAGATTAGTAACAAATCCATAAAACCTTACGAGCCAGTTGTGTGACTGTATACACATATTGTCTCTAATCAGATAATCACTATTTTTTTTTTATTCCCCAGAGGTTACCTTTTTTTAAGCTTTAGAATCTTAATTATGTTCTTGGTTATGTATAAGTTTTGTATCAGATGATTCTCCTTGGTTATGTGTAAGTTTTGTATCAGATGATTCTCCTAAAACTCTTTAGGAACAATACGAATGAATGGGACGATTGTTGGCAGACAGGAGCAAAGAGCTATGAAATTAATTTGGATCACGTAACTCTGATAATCTGGTCTTTGAAGAATTGAATGAGAAATGGGTTCGTTGAGTTCATTTTGAAATCTTTTAAAGTCTGAGCACAGTGTGTGACTTTGTTTGTTGAGATCTCTTCTGAAGCTCTAGAGGAGACTTATGTGAGATTACTGGGGACATTATCTGAGACAAAGGGGGCTTAAAGGAATAATTGACCTAAAAATGAATGTTCTGTCATAATTTACTCACCCCTTGTTGTGTAAAACTCACAATACTGTTTTCCTTTAGTGGAACATAAAAGGAGAATGTACTTTATCATTTTTTTTTTCATTTTTTTTTTTTCCATGTCTTCTAAATGAATAAATCACCATTAATTTTCATTCATTACATTGAACAGTTTTATCAATTTTTTTTTTTAAATGTTCAATTTGGCATTAAAGTCAGAATAAAATGTAAATTAACCTTAAACTTTTTCTTCTTTTTTTTTTAAATGCGTGTTATTGATAGTGACCTATTGTGAACGATTCATCCATTCATGTTTGTTTATCTTTTTATTTTCCTTGCCCTCATAATTTTTTTTTATCAATGTCATTACGTATTTGTATGTCGTATGAATGCTGGACTTCTCTAATCATTTAGTCTGTTTTAAACTTTTTTACAATGGGCTTCAAGCTTGCGTTCAGATCTCCCTCCATCCAATCAAAAACCAATGGATTTAATCAAGTCCAAATCTACATTGTTTTTCTTAAAATACTCCATTTCACTTGACATCCCAATTCAAAAGAAAATGTTACCTACTTCCATTACACTTCAAGAATTCAAAAGCAACATTTTATACATGGAACCATAAGAACATTTCCTTTGAAGAGCAATAACCAAATCATATCAAAAGTCTTACATATTTGAGACAACGAGAGTGAAGAATGATCCTTTTAAGCAAAAGTCTGTCTGCACTCCATTCAATCTCATTACTAGCCTGGCTCCGCCCTCCTACGTACTTCCGCTCAATTTTCATTTTCCTTCAGTACTCCATCTGGGTTTGCGGTATATTCGTGGGTTTTCTCCGGCCAAATTTTTACCGGTCGAATCAGAGAACAGAGGGAGTGGCTGAGAACGATGACGTTGAGGTCGTGCGCTAGTTTCAGTTGTAGGGTTACGTCACGACCAAACGTTAGCGATTGGTTATGGCAGATGCAGAGTGGCTCTGGGCAGATCCAATAGTTTTAAACTTCAAAAGAGTACCCGCCTTCAAGGAAGTTAACGCTTGTCAATGGAGAGTGGCCAGACTTTCTGTACAAATGAAATGTACGTCGAGTCAAGAAACAATTGAAATATGTTTTGTTAGGTATCGTCTTGACCTCTCCAGGCCTTGTCTGTGTGCATGTGTGTCCCTGCATATACTTTCATAAACATGATCAGCTCTCAATGGGGTATGACTCAGTGTCGTCGTCAATAGAGCAACAAATCATTGATGTGTGAAATCTGAAAAGCACACAGTGACTATAGAAAGTCAGCCATGCTGAAACAATGGCACAACAGCCTTTTAGAGAGGGTTAGACAGAAGCAGTGATGTATTAACAAGGTCAATTGCCTTGATATTTGACTTTTGATATGTGGCAGAGAAAGCAAATACGCTGTTTACTGAGAGGGTCCACTGAATGCATGGAGACAGGCGACGTCTCTTCATGGCTATCTGAGCTTAACCGTCATCCCCTGCAGGCACGTTTACTTCTCGTTTTGTTCTCGCCACTGTTTTGCAGAGGGATGTAGCCACTATCAAAATGGGGAAGTTTGTGTGTGAGTGGACAGATTATCATCCTTCAAACTAGGATCCTGAGGGTGTTTGACATGAGCTGGAAGTGAAATGTGCGTGTTTGTGACTGTTAGATAGAAGTGGGCTGTTTAAAGCATATCCTGCGGAGAGCATGTGGGGATTTAAACGCTCTGTCCTGTTTGTGGGAATGAATTCAGAAGGTGAAGTTGCCTGGGAGGCAGATTGGTTTGGCAGACTGATTGTCTGTGGAAACTCTATGGATGGGACAAAGAAAACATTAAACGTTTCTTTCAACATCTAATCCTGACTGACAAACTACTTTTAAACCAATTTTGGAAATTATTTAGGGTAGTATTAGATGAATAATGTATGTATTTAAATGCAGATTTACATATTAATAATGTTACACATCAGTGGTGGTGATTTGTAATTGACCTCAATGATGTTTTTCGAGTCAGAATTCAGACACTGACAATTTCTGTATTATTGTTAATAGGTAGTGATATGTTTGAAGTCACTGAATCATTCGCTCAATGATTCACTTTTTGAGGCTGTTTACCAAAAGTATTTGCACAGATTTATTTACTGATGTCCCTTTCTTTAGGCCACAATGTTACACCAGTAGGCAGGGCTGTAGTACTCGAGTCCGGACTCAAGACCGTTTTTCTATGGTCTTCGACTTGTCTCGGACTCGCTGGTATTCTTGCCAAATATGGCTTTTGGTCTCGACCGAGTTCAGGTTTCTTTATTATGTTCCCAGTAATAACGTATTATTGTAGTATGCTTCCCGCAGACTTCCGCAGAAACCTCCGTAGATGACGACCTGCGCGTGTGTTATTTATTTTCTACTATTTGCTACTGCATTACCGGCACATAGCTGAAATAACAGATCTGTCTATTCACTGCCGATCATAAAATCAAATTGCTATATGGACTAGTGACTGTGAATATTAAAGACTGCTATCAAAGTCTGATTGTTCAGCGAGTCTCTGCAAATGAGTGCAGGTTCATGTACTACACATACTCAAGTACACGTTCATCTTCAGCATTTCATCGCCAGATACGCTCAGAAACCCGTCAAAATAAAAGTTCGGTTGAACATGAAGAAATTATCACAGATCTATTTTACTGGAGTGAAGCTATATTGTCATTTAGTTGCTCAAATGCTCAGTACTAGTTCCTAGCAGTGGTAATAGTAGTGGGTTGGTGTTTGTATATCAGTTCTAACACTGCTATTATGAGGTGTCATCATTCTGTTTTCTTTAGATTAGAAGATTATATGATATCAAGGGGAATATCTATACTTAAAAATCCTGGGTGTTGTGACACTGGTTTTGCTTTTAGATCAACAAATAATAACCCAAAATGATTGTCTTGATAATGTCATGCATAAGACTTTTTTTTCCCTGTCCTGGACTCGGTCTGGACTCGGACTCGAACCTTTTTGGACTCGGTCTTGACTTGGACTCGACTAGTCCTGGTCTTGGACTCGACAAAGGTGGTCTTGACTACAGCCCTACCAGTAGGTATAGCTTCTGTTTGTGTTTTCAGCAAGTCATTTTTGTTCATAAATGAGATGTCTAGTTCAGTGCTGCGAGACTGCAAGTCCAACCAGTGAAATTTACCTGTGCTACAGGCGGTGTAGGCTAAAAATTATAACTTTCGTTTACTTAAAAGTTTTGCTAAAAATATCTAATTGTTTATGAACCAAACACTGCTATGACAAGTTTACACATTGAATGTCTTGAATGTCTTGAATGTTACATTGAAGGTTCCTTTTGTTAAACAATGTAGCTATTGGAAAATTAAAACGTTATCACAGAAATAAGTTCAGGTTCTTATTTGTAATGGAAAGATTAGTTTTCGTTTTTTTTTCATATCCATCATTTAGCCACATCCAGAGCAGTCCTCATGAGGGTACGGCCGAGAATGTTGTCCAGGGCCCTGTGATTAGGGGGCCCACTGAGTTCCTCTTTGTATAGCTTACTCATTGGCCCTGGGAGAAAAGTAGAATATCCATAAAAATATTGTCTTGGGTCCCGTGATTTTTAGTGACGACCCTGGCCGCATATTTGCTGACTCCACTTTTGATTCTGTTCGGCACAAATACTCTTTGAAATCCACTTGAAACTGAAAATCTCTCTGTCCTTCCCCTTCTCAAACTCTCTCAGGGCTTTCTTTAAGGTGTTGACTTCTGTGAAACATCTGCGAGCAATGTGTTCTTCTTAATTACAGTTGGAGTTCAGCAGCAAAGAGCATCAAGGAAGCATTACCACATCACTCACAGTTCAGCTCTCCAGCATTGCCCTAACCTCCTGAACCTTGACTTTACGTGACCTCTCTTCATACTCTCGATTTAACTAGCTCAGCGTCTCTCAGTATCAGGTCAAAACCTCACCACTTCCTTTTAAAACGCTACCCTCTCACTCATACTTGCTCCTGTGGATATTTTCAGATCATTTTCATATTTATGTCCACTTTATCTCAGGTATTCACTCAGTAGCAGTTTTCAGACATGGAAACCTGTGCATGATGATGTAACGGATTCATGTGAATTGAAAAGGCCACTTCTATGTGTTTCACCACGTCAGATTTATTGGGTTTTGGGTTTCTATCAAATGGCTTAGTCTTGTATGGCAGGTCACAGAAGAGTCACTTGTTCTAATGTGAAACGTTGGGACTCGGTTTTGGCTTTCTGTTTTATTTCCTCGTGAAATTTATACAGGCATCTGAAAACACTTTTTGCTACTTGGAATATAATGTAATGAAGGCCTTCTCCCTATTCCCTAGGTTACTAAACAAAATTACAAACAGCTAAAGCCAGAATTTATTTTGTTATCTGGAGAAAAAAACACAAAAAAAACCCAACAACTTGCAAATACTTTAGTATTAGCAAGCAGTTTTAGCAGTAGTTTTATTCTCCTTGGTTAATAACATGGCACAGATTTTTGTCTGGATCTCTTAATCTCATAAAATGCAGTAATAAATGCAGCTAGTAATTTAGTTTGCGCTTTTGTCATTTTTAGTAAATTTCCACTAGTGTTCATTTCTATTTAGTATTTAATTACATTTTATTTCAGTTTTAGTCATTTTTGTACTTCAATTTAAACTTATTTTATTTCTATTAGTTGCCAAGGCAACATTTCTAATTTACATTGGAAGGTTAAGTTTTTCATCACATATTTTATTTCAGCTTTATTTCGATTAACGGAAATGTTTTATTAGTTTTAGTTAACAATATCTACACTGATGTGGTGTGTCACAAAACAATTTGTTCATATTTGTCATTTTTATTGATCATTTTAAATGCTACTATAAACACTATAAAATAATTATGCAAAAACTTTTAAACAATGATGAATAAGATGTGTACATTTGCATGCATTCGAAATATGTTGTTGATTTTTACTTGACGGATTTACCACATAACATTGAATTTAAACGTTCTATGTGATTTAAAATACGTGAAAGAATTTTCTTTATTATGGATACCCTTGGTTGATATTGACCTCCATATCTTTGAGATGCTCAAAGGAAATAGCAGTAATTGTCTATGTCGATGTTAAAGCACTGATGTCAGTTTGCGTGTTGCACTAATGGAGTGGACTTTCTGGGAGAATGACCTCAGCGTTAGGCAGGATTAGGCGGAGTGTGGCATGGTGATTAAGAGATCTTCCTTTAATTGTATTAGTCTGTCAACAGATGTTCCACTCATTATACAAGGAGGACTGGGAGTGCAGCTTAGTAGCTGCTGTTAAGTCTGCTTTATCTACTCCTGAGCAGAACCATTAGTGCTAATAGAGTCATACTGGATGCTTGGTAGTCCTTGTGCCAATTAATACTTGGTGAGCTCTGATAAACATCAGCCTCGTTGGGTTCTGATTGGAATTTAGAAAAGTAGGCCACAAAAGAAGTTACAAAATTCACAAATCCACAACTTTTTGAGTGTCCAGAGTGGCTCCTTTGAAAAATCCCTTTATCTGCTTTAGAGCACTATGAAATCCAAATAATCTAAAATGGCACAGGAGTAGAATTGTACAGGACGTATTCAGACAAACATCCCTACGCCGTTCCTCGTTCTCAGTTCCCTGTTCCTCCTCTTCGGCACGTCAGGCAGAGGATGTGGAGAGGAGTGAGGGGTGAGGAATGCGAAAGAGAGGAGGAGTGGGAACGAGGGGGCGGTTTAAGCTTCATCAGAAGTTGAGCTGGAAGAGGAAGCCACCAATGTGGGGAAATAAACAGAGTCTGAAGTGGCTTAACCAGGTTTGCTAATCTGAAAATCCCCTTTGTTTAGTGGGATGCTGTTAGGTGTTTAATTGGCCTGTATAAAGCTCTCCAGTCATGTTTTTCATGAGAGAGGCTGTCATGTTTAAAATACGGTTTGTTGAGGATAATTGAAAACAATCAGGTGACTATGGAGTTGAGAGATGTTTGTTGTGCCACCACTCTGGAGTCTGGACTGTGAACAAGCAAAATTTTAGGTATGGGTCAGGTTGACAAATTTAGTCCAAATTACATTCCAAATTACATTCATACTACGCATATTCATATATGTGAACTATCCCTTTAATTCTGACTAGCCAATTTAAAATAAAAAAAAGTCTTTTTACATGAAACTCTAGTTTGTGAAGGCAATTCCTATGGGTGTGTGGACAAAGCATGTCAGCATGCTAAAAATGACAGCGTTTCTAATTGACAATAGTTACTTGAGATTTATATGAAGTTGCAGGAAAACAAATTTCTGCACATCTGGACTGAGTGGGATTTTTGTCTTTCCTGTATTTATCGTGGTTTGTTTTATTATGTATTTCCATCCTTTATCTCTCAAAGCCTTCAGCGTGGGAACCACATATTACTGATGGCCGAGTGTGGAGGATAGCCGTGTTCTGGTTCTGAATGATACCTTTGGGCTAAAGCGGGAAACTGCGGACATATCTCTCCATCTGCTTCCATGTGACATCAAAGGAAAAGCCTTGGATTCTACGGCCTATATATAAAACCTGCAGGAAGACATGTGTTATTCTGGCTCTCTTCCTGTAACCTAAGGCTGATCTTGAGCACTCTTTTTCTCATTCTCTCTCACTTTGTGTGCTTTATTCTCTCTGGTCCCTGCTGAAGTGGACCATCTAAAGACTATAAATGCAGTAATTTTTGTGGTCCTTTGGGCCTTTCATGGTATTCAGTCTTGGGATGGTCCTGTGGACTTTTACAGGACATCTTGAGGTTAAAAGGCCAGTTCACCTAAAAATGAAAATTCTGTCGTCATTCATTCACCTTTAAGACATAAATAAAAAATATGGGTTTGGAACATCATTTTTAGCTGAATTATTATTTGAATTCTACCTCATCAAACAGAATTTCCATAAATGGTGCAGTTTCTAAATTAACTTCTGCTTCCACCCACAGAGGACCACAGTGTTAATTAGACCTCGGTGTTTGCCATTCTTTAGCGGTATATGAATTCACTTGTTTGCTAATGACCTGGACAAATAGAGGAATATCTCTGACAGGGTGTTAAAGAGTTCCATGCTCGTGACAATTAAAAAAAGCGTGTTTTGTGTTTGTGAGAGCACAGTTGATGGATCATTATGTACATGACATTACTAGAGCGCAATTTGGTTGGTTCCAATTAGCTTAGCATGTCATGCTCTAGTGACTAAAGACAGTCCACTTCTCCTGTTTTATTGACACCGTGGCCTTTGCTTTCATCGGTGTTTGTGGGAGCTATTTGGAGATATAGATTGGAACTCACTAGAATGTGGCTTCTAGTGATGCATTGAAAATCCAAAAGGGAAGGTTATATCATTAGCAGCAAATGGTCAATTTAGTTTTTTAACTTTGACTTCACGTATTTGTGAAGGTCAAAATTCCAAATCAAAATGAGTACTAATACCAAGAAAATTAATACTAATTTTAACTTTTTTTTTTTTTCCTTCTGGTAAATAAATACATACATGCATGCCTACATGCACGCCTACATACATACACGCATACATACATACACACATACATGCATACATACATGCATACACACACACACACGCATGCATGCATACATACATAAAGTAATATTTATAAAAACAGTAATATCACATGTCTTTTCCACAGTTTCAGAAAATATCTGTGTTTCAGATACACTATGAAAAGATACCGAAGGCTGGAATCAAAGGTCAGACATTTCAATATGATAAAACATTTCTTAACAAATTCCTCCATGACTGAATGTTCTGAGCTATGAGGTCCATATTGTTCTTTTTAGCTTATTATTGTTGTATTACCTCACTTGTGCAGGATTTTATTTCTCTTCAGATTTTTTAGAAGAAAAATCTGATACAAGGTTGAAATATTTTAAGTTGAATTAAATCTTAAAATGTTATATTGCAATATTCATTGCTGTATGCACTGAAAATACACTACAGTTCAAAAGTTTGGCTGCATTTATTTGATAAAAAATACAGTACATTTAGTAATATGCATTTTTTTATTATTTTTTTTTAAATAGGCTAACTGTTTTCTATTTTCATATATTTTAAAATGTAATTTATTTCTGTGATGCAAAGCTGAACTTTCAGCAGCCATTACTTCAGTCTTCATTGTCACATGATCCTTCAGAAATCATTCTAATATGCTGATTTGAGAAACATTCAGCATAGGTGAAAACTGTTATGCTGCTTAATATTTTTGTGGAAACCATGATACATGTTTTTCAGGATACTTTGATGAATAGAAAGTTAAAAAGAACAGCATTTATTTGAAATATAAATCTTATAAATGTAACATTATAAATATCTTTACTGTCAGTTTTCATCAAATGAATGTGTCCTTGCTGAATAATATAATTTTTTTCAATCTTATTGAGCCCAAACTTTCGAACAGTACTATAAGCTTATGAAGTCTATTGGCCACTTCCTTTACAGCAGATTGCATTTTCCTCATAAAACCACATTACCAGCATTACTTAAGCTCTTGGGTTGGAAATTTGTTGACTCCCTGACTTGTATTCACACAATCACAATGTTAATGACGGTCTCCCTCGAGTCCTTAATTGGCCTTCCATACAGCTATCTGCAGCTGTGCTGCTCCTGTGAATGTGAACACAGACCCGCTCGGGTTCTGCGCAGCCAAACCTCATCGTTAGAGCAGAGCCGTACTTAAACACAGAGGAAACATGTCTGAAATATCCCAGCCCCCTTTCTGTCCCAACCACATACATAGCAAATTTCTAAACCTTTTGAATGTATGGGTTATTATGCAATTTGGGAGTAGTAATTGTGGTAATTATGTAGGGTCTAGAGTTATTTTATCCTGCGCCCGTGAAATGGGAGGGTAAGTCCCCCTTAATTTAAGCACTCCCTGGTGCATTTGAAAGTCAAATGAAGCGTTCAGTCTTGTGCTGTCTAGACGGAGACCAAGAGCATGATGCTGCTCTTGCCCCTGTTAGATCTGTTACATATTTTTAAGGAACTGGACGTTGAAAGAGACTTTGATTTAGGTCTTGTTCCAAATTACCTACTTGTGAACTTATGGTCTTGTAGTCTTAGCTTGTATGTGTCATTGACGTCCATGTGACCGTATGGTCTCCCATATGTCTGTAAATGATTCAGAAGGGGGCTCATAAGCGCTTGTGATCCTTCCCTTTTCCAATGTCACAATTGCTCAACAGTCTGTGGGCAATTACATCCCCAAAGTTTGGAGCTGGAGGAGGACCACAAAGGCTTGGGAAAGGGCCATAGATTGTTTGAAATATGCAAGGGGTCAAGGTTTGACTGGTTAGCATGTTCTAGGGTGTGTTGACATTTGGCATTTTTGGTTCGATTAAATCAAACCCTGGGCGATTGCTCTGTTAGTGCAGTTCATTTGAAAAAATTCACCAAACAAGTGGACCGAGGCCGCTTCCAAACGCGCTCTGTCGCAGTTCGAATTAAACATGAACTTAACACGGACTAAAGACGTGTAAACGAACCAATTACGGAACATGATGCAACCCCAAAAGGGATAGAAGCATACCTGTTTTTTCTCAGCGTAGTCACGATGTTGCCTATCAAATTTCGGTACAGGCATCAGAACCGTGTCTCCTCCCAGCAGATCTTCATTTGTGGGAATCCTACGGCTGTTTTGACTTTAACACGTTTTATAAGCTCTTCACAAGTTCTCAGGTGGTCAAAATACCATCAAATGTAGGCTACGCACATACAGCGAGTGCATTTATCCCAGCACACAGCACTGTTCCGGATGTTTGATAAGTTCCATCGCAAACTATTATTTGGTTCCAAAAAGCATATTTTTCAGTTGACATTCATTCAAGCATGGCTTTTTATATTGATATAATACATATGATAAATATTTCATTTATTATATAGGTATTTTACTGGTAGCCTTTTAAGTTTTATATTATACAGTCAAAAATACAGGAAAAACAGTAATAATGTCGAAAATATTTCAGCATCATTACTCCAGTCTTCAGTGTCACATGCTCCTTCAGAAATCATTCTAATATGCTGATTTGCTTATGAAACATTTCTTATTTTATCAATGTTGAAAATAGGTGTGCTAATATATATATATATATATATATATATATATATATACACACACACACACACATACATACATACATACATACATACATACATACATACATACATACATACATACATACATACATACATACATACAGCGGGGGAAATAAGTATTGAACACGTCATAATTTTTCTCAGTAAATATATTTCCAAAGGTGCTATTGACATGAAATTTTCACCAGATGTTGGTAACAACCCAAGTAAGCCATACTTACAAAGAAACAAACAAAAATAAGTTCAGAAATTATTTAGTTATAGAAATAATTAGTTATGTGTAATAATGTGAAATGACACAGGGAAAAAGTATTGAACACATGAAGAAAGGGAGGCGCAAAAAGGCATGGAAAGCCAAGACAACTGCTGAAAACTTACAGTAATTAAAAAGCAATCCAGCCCCCTGTCAGTGGAAATTAATAACAGCTGGTTCAGTCCCAAATGATGGCCTACAAAAAGGTTTCATTGCCAAGGTGTCACACAAGACACATCTCATGATGGGTAAGAGCTGTCTCAAGACCTTCGCAACCTAATTGTTGCAAAACATAATGATGGCATTGGTTATAGGCGCCATTCTAAGCTTCTGAATGGTCCAGTGAGCACTTTTGGGGCCATAATACGGAAGTGGAAAGACGACAATTTCACCATAAATTTGCCTCGACCAGTGCTCCTCGCAAGATTTCTGATAGAGTAGTGAAAAGAATAATCAGAAGAGTTGTCCAAGAGCCGTTCAACAGTTGTCTTGGCTTTCCATACCTTTTTGCGCCTCCCTTTCTTCATGTGTTCAATACTTTTTCCCTGTGTCATTTCACATTATTACACATAACTTAATTTCTGAACTTATTTTTGTTTGTTTCTTTGTATGTATGGCTTACTTGGGTTGTTACCAACATCTGGTGAAAATGTCATGTCAATAGCACCTTTGGAAATATATTTACTGAGAAAAATGATGACGTGTTCAATACTTATTTCCCCCGCTGTATATATACACACACAATATTTTGCCCTAATTTATATATAAATCCCCTTTATTTAGTTTATCCATGCAGTCTGCTCATCCAAAAGAGAGGTCTGCTCTGATTGGCCAATACCAGGTGTTAATTTTCCGACGCAAACTCTAAACTCTCTCACTGTTAATCTGACAGTGGCGTTGTTTGTCATCTCGAAAGTGCAGAGGATCTCTGTTTGCCCGTGCCTCTACGTGATGTCTTTTTGAGGTTTGCTCTTAAAGGCCATCAAAGAAAAAAGCCCAACTCTAAGCTGCTTTGCTTTAGCACTCTTTCAAGGTGCATGTAAAGCTGTGTACACTCCACGAGCGCAACTTCGTAAATCCCCTTTTTTGGACTCATGCTTAACCTGCTTTGAATAAAACTTGAGATGACATCAGACGAGCGGGAACGTCAAAGGACCGTGGGGAGGTTTGAAGTGTTGCATATGCGTATATGTGTGAGTTTTAGATAGTGAGCAAGTGTCTTTGTAAATGTCACTTTAGCGTGTGTGTGGAATCCTGCAGTTCCCGCTTCCTGTTGTGAGAGGTGATTACAGTCTATCAGTCACACACCAACCCTGCCTTCAAAACCAGTGCACAAAATACACTGTCGTCATAGCAACACGGCTAAAAATTGTCAATGGGAAGTGCAGTGGATTTATCAATGATGGCCTCATTCTTGGTACTCTAGCAGGGTTAAGCCATCATACATAGTGCTTTTAAAGGGCACATGGATATGCAGATTTCACCACCACGCCATTTCACGGCACTGATAAATTGCATTTGCATAGAGCAGGACCTCGTCCCGTATTTTAGTCTTCAAGACTTTAGATAGAGGTTAAGAGGTATAGTATGCCCATCATTTACACAAGATAATTGGAAACTTCAGGTGATGTCCTTATCTCAGAACTAGAAATGACACTTCATAGTGAACCTGTTGAACCTTTCCTTCCAGCTCCTCCAGGGCTGTTCTGTATTGGTTATTTTGCCAGACTTCATTGTAATGTCTTCTTGTGCTACATAGCATATTGTGTAAAACATGATAATACGCACTGTATTGTTAGCATATTACGTTGACAGTTTACAGAAAAGGGTCATTCATGGGTCAGGGGATTTTTGCTGTCATTTGAATTACTTTTATCCCAGGATTGTGAGAAGGTTGCCAGGGCTGTCGGTATGCATTGGCGAGTAGCTAAAGTATTGACAGTGCTAACTTAACAGCATTCTTCCTTATTGTGACAGTGCTGTAGCTCTTTTTAAAACACTGTGGTTTCCTAGTAATTAGCTGGTATTAAAATTAATAGAGCTTTTTTTCGAACAATATATATGGCACACCTAGCACTTGCTTGCTGAAAATGTCTTCTCTCTTACCCTGATTCATTTTAGCAAATAAGATTCGGATACAGAAAAATGTCTCTGCAAAAATGTCATTTTACATTGTTCTTAAATATGAAAATATTTTGATATTTATTAGTTATTTTGCTAAATATTTAATCAAAAGTCTTCATCAATATTTGATATACTTTAAGGTACTTTATGCTTTCATCCTAATTGTTATTATATTATTCTTTATAAGAAAATAATTAAATGAAATGAAATAATAATAAAAAATTTAAAAAAGCTTCACTGTATGAGTGAGTTAGTTACTTACTTGGGACCTTTTGTATGATGTACCCTGAAAAACAACAATTACAATTAAATATTACAAGTACAATTTAAACTATTTGTTTGAGTTAGAGATACAAAATAGTTTAGTCTGTTTTCTCTAACTTGAGTTTTACTAAACCACTTTATTCAATGTATTGTTTGTATCTATTTATTGAATGTTAAAACTTTGTCTTCCACACATGAAATCGCATGCGAAGCTGATTTGGCAATACACTTAAATACAACAATAACAACTTGCTTGCTTAGGGCACGTTTACATGACAACAATGTACTAAAACAGAAAATATTTTCTTTTTGAATAGTTTCGTGCACAGACTACAATGTTCTCAAAAAGATTTCTGTTTCTGTCGCACGGATCCGCAAAAATGACTAAAACCGCTGTGTTGTGCATGCCAGGCCAGTAGTTGGCGATGTGACTTTGGAAAGAACCTACGTGCCAATAGACTTAACACATAATAAGCATGTGTACTGTATCACCGTTTAAAAAAAAAAGAAGCATTTTTGTAGTTTACGTAGAGACGATAATGGTATTGTTTTAAAAAATGTGTACTTTGAAATCCTTTTTCAAAAGTTTACATTTTCAGGGTAAATGAATGACTAAAGCGCATAAAAAGTGCCCCATATTAGTTGAAAATGGTGTTGTGTAAACACCCCCTAAATTACACTACTTATTAGTAGCTGGAAGTGTTGCTAAATTTGGAGATTGAATGTAGTTCAACTAGTTTAAATTATAAGAAGCTTGTAGCTTTTCAAGTTTAAAAGTAGCTTCCCCTGACAATGTCGGTTGGAGTCTTGTGAAGAATTATTAACTCGATTCGCCAGAAGAGTTAATTACACTCCTTTGGAATTGCTCTCGTTTTAAAAAAACAAAAACAACAACAACTACAACAAAAAAACCACAACAGTGTGTTCTCTAATGAGTGATTTTTAGAAATTTTGATTTCCCCCATTATTTTGAAGCAGCTGTACATTGACAATGATAGCTGCTGAATCCATTATTAATATGTTTATGCTGGAGTTCCTCTGATGACTGTCACAATTTCAAAATGGAAAATTAAGCTATTAGCAGAGTCTGTGTGTGTGTGTCTGTATTTTTCATAATAACGTGCATTGCAAATTTAACAACACAGTGCCATTTGTATAATTGGAATAGTGAGCTGAATTAGTAATTTATTAAAATTGCCCTTTCTTGATGTACTCTTTTAGGTAATTCTTGCCTGGAGCATTCCCAATCTCTCAGTATGTTAATGAGTTACACAAGGAACATGTTAAATATGTACACTCCTCATTTGCATACAAATTCAATTAACCTAGTTGAAGGGGGGAAAAAAAAGAGAAACAAATCTTTTGATTGATGTTTTTGTGTGTGGTGGGGATACCCAGTATGTGCACTGACTGAGAGCGATATATCTCAATAGACATTGTTTTGCTTTGATTGTCTTTAATGTCCAAAACCAAAATTCTTGACATGCTGAGAGTAAAATATCAGGTTAATCACAATATCACACCTCGTAAAGATCCTAATGCGATCATACTGTATTACAGTCCGCCAACATCGGTGTGCAATGTCAATGCGTCCAATCCGCAAATTAACGACTTGCTTCGAGCGCATATTCTAATTAAGGATAAGCGTAATTGGGACATACAAACCTCTGCATATTAATGAAGGTGGAGTGGGTGAACTACAGCAGAACGTCATGTCAGTGCATGGGCGACTGAATGTTAGCATGGCAGCGGCTTGGATATATGGGACCTGGACTCTCCCAACATTTACATATTAGACAATTAACCAAATTGATTTCTGCCGCCTGTGATTAGAGGCGATGGCAGAAGCTGCTCTTTCTCCTCTGGGGTTTGGACACTCTGGCTCTCCATCAAAGATGTCACAAAGAACTCTGAAGCTTCATTAGCATCATTCTAATTAGATGGTCACATGCACCCGCTAATTAACATATATACTATCTTTTGTTGACACCCTCAAAATGTATGAATTTTCAATGTAATATCACCTTCATTTGCGTGAGTGAACCATTAACATGGGTTTAATTGGCTTTAAATGTCTTCACGGACACTTTTATGCAAGGCGGAGGCCTATTGATGAGTTCGGCTGTTTTGATCTGAAGCAAATTTACACATTTTGCTCATGTAATAACATCTTGAAAGAATATTGGCCTTTCCTTGTACTCTGTCCTCTGGATATTTCCAGTTTGCTTTCGTATTACAAGAACAATTAGTAACAAAAAGTAACACACAGAACTAAACATAATATTTTTGAGGTAGTATTTTCTTGTAAAGTTTACAACTTTGAAAAATCTTGCATGACTGATGTAACATTAAAGTTTGCACAACAAATATTTCTCCTTTATCTTTACTCAAAGAAGTAGGAACGACAGCAATCTGCATTAATAGACACAGTTTTAGGTAATAGTGGCCCACAGTTTATTTGCAGAAGTATTTCAGTAAGACAGTAATAATGCGAGTCAGCCGGTTAGCCGGAGACCTGCACAATATAAAACACAAAACTGTGTATTTTGAACACCCGGTAGAAAATATGTACATTAATAATTTTTAATACAGGTTGTGATTCTGAGGAGCAAGCTGGTCCAAATAAACTGAGTACTGACCCATCTTTCACGAGCAAGCGTTTTGCGAATCCCGCTTTGAACTCCAAGATTTGAGAAGCAGTCATCAGTAAAATGACGCGTTTGAGGACGGGTCAAGTTGTTCACGGGCGGACAGCGTACAACAAAGGCGGGCATTATGCAGTTGATGTAGAACCATCACGCAGTGGGATACAGATGACTCGTTTAGGCGGTTCAGAGTCGATTCTTTCTTTTGGGAGACAATGACTTTATTTATCGTGCACTTTTGACTATACAACTTTGTAGAATGTTTACATTCACAAACAGCTATATTACACGTTGCATGAAAGGGAATATTCGGAAAAACATAATTGGGGCACTTTAAATTCAACGTAATCGATTGGGTCGCAAGAGTTAAAGGTAGGGTAGGTAATCCTGTTCAGAAACACTTTTTTTTATACTGGGTGAAATGGTCCTTCCATCCTGAGAGTAGTCAATACATTATGTGTTCAGAAAAAGGAATGAAAAAAATCAGACCTCTGTAGCAGCTGCAGGACAGTAAAAACTCTGACCAATCACTGCCATTCGGTGCGAATGTAAAGAACCAATCAGATGCCTTCATGTCTCGTGCCCGAGCCCCACTGCGCGCGCTGCCCTGCGTGCACTCATCACATGTCACCGTTCCGGAAATATTCAGCTCAAAGCACCTGCATATGCAGTCAGCGAAGGCAAACAAGGCAAAAACTACTTCCTCGGACCCTGCCCGCACTCTTGAACGACCTCCTCTGCTTCGCCCTCAACCCCGGACCTGTCCTCGAACCGACGATGCGGTACTTGTCTCCGGACTCGGAGTGTACGTTAGTCTTCATTAGAGTCAACAATGTTTTCATCATGGAAACTCTTACATGCAAAACACCGTATATGTTATGAATCTTACACGAAATTCACCTTCATCACAGTGTAACTGATGGTAATGGAAAAACGTGTATCAATGCAACCTGTTTTTAGTTTTGCCTTATAAATATAGCTCGTTACCGAATGAAACTTTACCATTATCGATATGCTAGCTTGATAGTGAGTACTAAAATAAATCTTATTTGTTTATATTCATAGTGATAAAGTTAGGTATTTTATTACATGTGATTCTGACATGATGTCACTGTATGTACTGCGCTCCTTCCTCTCCACTCGTCTCAGGTAATAAATGCGTCTTCCAGCTGAGCCTGAGCGTTTGGCGTCGCGCGTTCATGTGTTTTGGGGGCGTGGCTTTGGAAGGAGCTCAGAAGGGAGGGGGTGGGAGTGAATGGAAATAATGAGCTGTGTTTATTGCAGATTAAAAGGTCTACAGTCACTCGATTTTTATATTTTCTTTTTCAGAGTACTTACATTTTAATTATGTATTGGTATATAAAGACAGTTTAAACAAATTTGGAATGTTTTTTTTTTAGAAAAAGGATTACCTACCCTACCTTTAACGGCTCATTATTGGATGATTGTCAGTGAATCAGTATCTGACTTCAGAATGTGGTGCATAAGTTGCATGGACTGATTTTATGGTGCTTTTGCATCTTTTTTTGAAGATTGAAAGCCCCATTCATTGTAATTGCAAGGAAAAACGATTCTCTTTTTGTGCTCATACAGGTTTGGAACAACATGAGGGTGAGTAAGTCCATTTTTGGGTGAACTCTGCCCTCTGGTAATTAATAATAAGAGTTCTGATAATACTGTCTATCCACAATATGTGGAAAACCAGTCTCACTCTTCTTTTCTGAGTTCACAAATGAAGAATCGGGCTGTCGTCCAGTGCCGGAGAGTCATGGGATAAAGTATAGTGGGTGGGTGTGTGAAATCAGTTCTCAAGGGCTGCGAGCAGGCACCACAGTTTTTCTGAGAAAGCCAGAGACACTCAAGAAAAGTGGAGTTATCCTTGGCACAGTCTGTCGGTCTGTTTGACATCCTCCTCTCCCTCGTATGAGAATGATGGGGGTGTTTTCTCAGGGTAATGAGGAAAAAGATTCATGAAGCAGAGTTGACTTTTAAGCATATATTACAGCTCACATGCTCTCATAATTTAATAAAGCGATTTATTAATGTAGGGGTTCTCAGTTGCCTACATTTTGGGTTGTTTATTTAATAAGTCTTGGACTGGCTTCAGGACTCTGTGATCTTTAAAGCAGTCTAAAAAATTAAATAGGAGAAAATGTAGAACCTTCACAAAGTTAAAGTGGAACAGAAGCTGTGGAACAATGAACTCTCTCCATCTTTTTAGTCTATTTTTTTCAACATATGAAAGCCATTGCTGTAATTTTGCATGTTGTAAAGCAGCACAGTATCCTTAAATAAGAAGAAAGTAGGAAACAAGTGTGTTTAGCACCTCCTTAAGCTGAGTGGCCACCAACCAAGACCAAACTGATGAGAAGCATTAGGCAACGATTGTTTTCATTTACTGAAGTGCACTTCCTCTATAAACCATTAGCAGAGCTCAGTGTAAAATAGCACAGTTTTAGCTCCCAAAGCTCTCTCTTCCACATGTTAATCACATCTTGTCCAAATATCCGGGTTTTCCCAGGAAGTACGCCTGTAATGTAATCTGTTTAAGCACAATCCTGTCTAGCACATTCTCACTGGGAAAATCACACAGTGTGGTTCAGTTAAAGACCTCATTGCTCTAAGGCCTGTCTGCTTAATGCTAGTGTACTCCTCAATTAAGCAAAAGGAACTTTTATCAGATATACGCATTTAAAATTAAAATAGCTTAAAGCTTAAAATTAAAAATTTTAGGAAAATGGTTTAAAAATGTTGATAACTGATCCTGAACTGGTGGGTGTGGGGTGTTAATAGGGGAGGAACAGTTACTTCTAGCAACAACTGTGATGTAAGCTAAAGGATAGTGTCAATAAAAAAAAAAAAAGTTATTTCCCACTTCAGCTTCCTGTTTCAGTATGAATTGTCGACACAGGAATAAAATTGTCTCATCAAGCCATTATATGTGTTCTTTAAATGATTTAAAAATTATCTACACGTCTTTCGATGTTTGAGTAGTACGGAGCCCCTAAAGCCTGGGAACACACCAAGCCAACGTCAAAGAACTAGCGTTGACGAAAGCTGACTGTTGCCAGCTACGTCTTGGCCGAAAAGCTTTGCTTGAACACACCAAAAGGATTAAAGGCGGCTGTCAACTAGCATGCGAGTTCTGCACCTGCGTGCAAGTAAATATCTCTCTATATCAGAATCAATAGTCTATTTTCGTCATTTTAAAAAGGGAAACCAAAACTAGGACCGTAAGCAAGCGCTTTTGAATATCAATCGCGCTGATCACTTTCTTCATTCCAGTCGGCTCATGTTATTATGAAAATATTTGTGCATTTGAATGCTCAGGTAAGAGGACGTAAAATAAAATAAAAAAACAGCCAGACGTTGTCCGACGGTTGGCTTGGAAAACTTTTGCGTTCGCTTGCAAAATGTTTATTTTACGTTCCCTAGAGGAACCTAGGGATTCAATGTTTTAGAGGAACCAAAACCTTTGCATTCCCCCAAGGAACTTCAGTGCTTTTGCGAGCGGGCGGGTATAGATATATACATAGATGTCGCCTTGGCTACGGTTTCGTTCCAATGAACTGCAGTAGCGAAGGCGACATCTAGTGTATACATCCGTATACACTAGATGTCGCTTGGCTACGGTTTCGTTCCAATGAACTGCAGAAGCCAAGGCGACATCTATTTATATATCTATACCCGCCCGCGCCGTCAGATCATTTGGACGTGTGCTGTGTTCAAGAGATAACAACGATATAAATACGGTTCGTTTTCTCACACAAACCGCTCGTTTCGTGTCTTAGGCCATCAATGTGTACTTACGATGGGGAATTGTTTCATTTGGACGACGGGGAATTGTTTTAATTTGGACTCTGTGCTTGTGTTTTGAGACCGTGACCATCGACCTGCATTATATGACTGACAGACAAGAACGGTTTGACCTAAAAATATCAAAATTGAAACTACTGCGGAAAAAAAAGACACTTACATCTTGGATGCCCTTGAGGTAAGCTAAAACATACCAAAATTTTATTTCAAAGTGAACTATCCCTTTAAGGTCTTTGGGGTCAAAATGACCCCACATTGAAAATGAATGGGAAAATGAAAAAAAAAATGACTTTTTTTAATTTTGTTTGTCAAAAAAATAACAGTAAATCCATTATAAATCTGAAAAATTCTACAAATAAATCAAGGTCTGGTCCTAGAGCATAAATAAAAAGTAGAACGAACTTTCTATCTCACACACACACACACACACACACACACACACACACACAAACACACAGATGTATGTGACTGCAACAGAGAGCATTTTCACAGAAATTGGCAATTAAAATAAACAAAACTGGCATAAATCTAAAAAAAATTACATTTAAATGAAGGTCTGGTCCTAGAGCATAAACCCAAAGTGGAACGAACTTTCTATCTCATACACACACACAAACACACACAAACACACACATGTATGTCACTGGAACAGAGAGCATTTTTATAGAAATTGGCAAATAAAATCAACTAAACTGGCATAAATCTGAAAAATGTCACATATGCAACATGGAGCTTGTCCCCCCCCCCCCCCCAATTAATTTGCAAAAGCAGATAATTCAAAATATATCAGAAAACAACAACAAATTCTAACTCTGACAAAACTACATATTTTTTATGTATTTCAAAATGTTTAAATAAATATTCACAAAATATATATCATAAAGTTGTGAGGAGAAGTTGAAGCATCAAGAACAATGAAGTGAAAATGAATGAGTCTCTATGGCCCTCTATTGGATATATGTGGTCATTGCACTTTCTTTCTTTAATTATAATGTCTAAAGTTTTTCCACAAACCAGCAGATGTCAGTATTCTATCCCTAACACTTAGAGCAATGTCCAAAAACTATTTAGATTTAATTAAGATCATCTTTTAAGTGATTTTTTCTTTAAAAAATAATTTTTCATGAGCCAATTTATGGCCTAGTTATGTAATTGTGCAGTAAATAGGTAAAAAACTTCAAAATTTCCACAAAAACACAACATAAATGTATAGTTGAAAAAAAAAATGATATATAGTTTTCCATATAAAAAATTTATATTTCCTTATGCAATCGCTCTTTAAAAGTTTAGGGTCAAAATGACCCCAAAGACCTTAAGTGTTGTCCTTTTTTAGGAGTGATTAAGGGTTAAAGAGTCAAATATCCCATGTCTAAGTGATGAAATAGATATTTGGTCATTCCATGGAGATTCCTCTTATTTAACCCTTTCCTCCTTTTCAGTCTGAACACACTTTCCTCTCAAAGCCTTACCTCATCTTTTTCCAACCGTCCTTTGCAGTTTTGCTCTCTGTTTTTAAAATGTCCGTCCTTTTCCATTTATATCCTCCCCTTCTTCTCTTTATTTTCCATCTTTCTTGTTGGCCCATGAGCGAACGCTCAGGAGTGGTTTGAATTAGGTTTACATCTGCTTCTGGATACTTGTACTGCACTTTGAAATATAGTGTATGTACAGTCCTGTGCTTTAAATAGAAAACTCATGACCCCTGGTGCCTATAGATCAAGTCAAATCAGGAAATTCCTGACTAGCATAATCAAACACACAACTTTAGGAATCAAGTCATGAAGGGATCCATACAACCTGACCTTCTGAAACGTTTATCATGCAGACTTTTTCAGTGTCAATTCCGCAAACTTTCTTCTTGGCTAATTCCATATTCTGCAACTATTCCATCTTCCATTCCTCTCTCTCTCTCTCTCTGTGAATCAATATTTGACGCGATTTGCCCCGATTTCTCCCTTGCTTAGTGCATCTAGGTTTCCTTCGGAGGAGTTTTGGCGCTTCGCACAACCGAATGTGACTACAGCAAAGGACTTTGGACTACAGCCTCTCACAAGTTAGAAAGACACCACAACGCCAATCAGTTTAGCGATTTGTATTCAGGAGGCGGGACTCAGATCTAAACCGTTTGTGTAATTGGCCTATTTTATTTATTTTTTTACGACGACAAGCCGGAATGAAATTAAATAGGAGTAACGAGGCTATTTTTAAAATGTAAGGAGTAGAAAGTACAGATAATTGCGTGAAAATGTAAGGAGTAGAAGTAAAAAGTCGTCTGAAAAATAATTACTCCAGTAAAGTATAGATACCCCAAATTTCTACTTAAGTAAGGTAACGAAGTATTTGTACTTCGTTACTTGACACCTCTGATTGTCTGTCAACCTCTAACAAGGTCAACAAACATCTATAGATGTAGGACTGATATGGTGATATTTTCAAATTACTATTCACAATAATTAGTTAATTAGACAGTCGCATGACTTTTTTTGATGCACATCAAGAAAATGTATTCAATAAATTTGTTTCCATAAATATACACATACATTTTCAGAAAAAAAGGTAGATATCCATCCATCTCGAACCAGTGTGATTTTTATGCTAATTTGGAAATTTTGCATCTTTGTGTTTTATGCAATATCACAAATTTGCATAAAGAATATGTGGATGAAAAACCTGATTCTTATTTAAATTGTGGATGCATGCATAGACTAAGCGGTAATTTTAGGAGAATTTCACATTATTATTAGATAGACTTGGAACATAGTGCATAGTGCAATTTCTAGCACACTGACTTGGAATGATATGAGAGCAATTTTAATTTTTGAGCAAACTATCCCTTTAAATGTAGTCCGCCTTCATCTTATGGGTGAATGTTTTTTTCTCTGAATGGTAAGCACGACTATATCGTTTACACAGGCATTTGGACAGCAAAAAACATTAAATACAAAAGTAGGAAGAATGTGCTTCATGATTAGTCACCATAACATAATTTGAAAGAGGAAGTATTATTGCAGTTCACAGAGAAACATGCGAGGATGCATCTAAACATCAAGAGCTTTTAAAATTTTAAACATGATTTTTAAACACGCTTTTAATATTTCACCCACGCTGACGTTTAAATATGCATTGTTACTTACCAAATGTACATTAAGGATTGTCACTGTGGTTGGTTATGTTTTGTTATTCTAATAAATGTGTTCATTCATTCTGTTTATAACATTTAAATCATCTGAGATGACTAATATTTTCCTCTCTCAACGGTGGAGGGCTTTTAACTAGTTTTCCAAAGGCTTTTAACACATTAGGGCTACACATTCTCCCTTATATTGAGCAAATTTGCATACTTAATTAGCCAGTTTTATTCCACAAAGGAATATCAGTTAAAAAATCCCACACAAACTCTGCCGTTGGAAGCCTGTATGTGAAAACACATTAAAAATGAGACGCTCCTCTTGAGATCGGCGGCTGGAACGATGCCCTGCCCCTTCACTTCATTTTGGCTCGATTAAGCGTGCAAATGTAACGTCCGCTTTTAAACATGTTAAAGAGTGAAATTACCCATCAGCCCCATGGCTAAGTGATGCTGACATCCTCATAATTATGTCCACGACATAGAAAATTAATCAGACGCACATCTGCAGAGACGTATTTAAACATCTGTCAGTCACTTTGGCAACACATGATGGACAATTGTTGTTACCGCTCTCCATCAGGCACTTGTTTTTCTGCTTGAATATTTGATTGCTTGTCTTTTATGAAATATGTCTCTATGGCTGGAATGACTGTCTGCTTGGAAACGATATCAAATGGATTATTCATAATACCATGTGGCACAAGAATACTCATATTCAGCGAGGGCAAAAAAGTGTGATCATAGACTTTATGATATATCTCGAACATTAACATTGTTATACACATTATACTGCACATACACACATGCGTGAACATGTGCAACCCATGTAGAATTAAACGCAGTAAAGATCTTCACACTCAGGTATTTAAGCATGGACAAGGTGTTAATTGGTGAGAAACTGTAACTTTGACACCCTGATGCTGAGTACATTTAATAATTATCCTCATTTATAGAGATTAATAATGCTTCAAAATATTTTATAGAGTTGTATAGAGTATAAACATGTTCACCACCTCCAATGTCTCCCCTAAGGCATTTTTCCATTATTTTGCTGCAGCTTATGCATTTATTCACTTCGCCTCAGGTTTTTCAAATGCACATTAGCAGTGTCACCAAAAGTGTCTCCTAATTATGCATGAAAAGTGATATATGGAATTACCAAGATCCCAATTAGGCTAAAAACGATAGGGTTTCATCTGTTAAAAAGGCCAGGATCTCACGTGAGCCGGAGGTGATGGTGTAGTGGTCTTTCCTTGAGGGAGAAACTCGGAGAGAATTACTGAAGCTTAGTTTCATAAGACAGAGGAATGGTCCACTTGGCTTCATAATCATGTCAATGTTCAACACTGAACTGAATCAACATGTAAAGCGAAAACCGGCACTATTGTCTTCTGTAAAGCCGAATCGATGAACAGAATTATTGAACTGAACTGAATCAAAAAGTTTTCACGTGTGTATATGTCACCGATTATGATTTTATTCAGCGACCAATAGAGTTGAAGTATTCAGCAGGTCATGTGATTGCAAAATGGCGGCCAATATGAGGGGGGACCACTCTAGAATAAAATAACTTTGTGCCATGGATATGTTGGAGTGTTTGTCTGATCAATGACCATTATAAACTTCTTGGTCAAAGTACTATTCATTTATTTTGTTGTAAAACTTTTTAAATAATTACTTGGTGCACAATAAATTCAGCTGTGTCCTCTGCATAACCCTTATGTGGCACTAAACAGCCCGAGTTTTATTCATGTGGTCTTTTTACGTAACTCTCAGTGGTAACTGTATATCATCAAAACATTGTATCTTGTAATTTTCATAATTTACTGTTGTGGTGTTCATTACTCAACGCCTCCCTATAGTTACACAGGAAGAAAAAGCTCTCTTTTTTTTACCAGTTTGAAGTGACTTATGAGCTTTTGAAGGTACCAAGTGATGTTTTGTGCTGGGAGTAATTTCAAAGGATGTGGCTGACAATCTCTCTAATCGACTGTGTAACACAAAGAGTCTCTTAAATAAAACGGCTGCTTATCCTGAGCTTACCTGGAGGAGATGAAACATGTCAAGATATGCTGCTTTGAAAAACTGGGGGTCTGGCTTTGCTGTGGTCTCTCAAACGTCGAGCAGCCACGCGTGCGGTTAACGTATGTGTGCGTATGTGTGGGAAGTTTTTTGCCTTTGTATGTTTCTTGGCAGTGCCCTGGACTCCCACATAGACTCTCAGATCACAGGAAAGATATGGGTGGCAGATCGCAGGCCTACAGATGTACACAAAGGAAGAGGAAAGTCATGTGTGCTCGGCACCAAAGATCTGTTCTCAGCATGTGAGCGGCAAGATATGTCCTTCATGTGTCTGTTTGGTTTATAAAGGTGTATGCCTCAAGTTGTTATTTATGCCATATTTGCGGTCCAAAAATGTGGGATTGGTAAGATCTTGTAATGTTTTTGAAAAAACGTTGCTTGCCAAGGCATTTATAATGATAAAACATAATGTTTTTTGAAATGTTATTACAACTGAAAATAACTTTTCTATTTTAATATATTGTAAAATGTATGTAATTTATTCATATGATGGCAAAGCTGAATTTTCAGCATCATTACTCCAGTCTTCAGTGTCACATCATGATCCTTCAGAAATCATTATAATATACTGATTTGCTGCTCAATAAACATTTCCTATTTTTAGCAACGTTGAAAACAGTTGTGCTGTTGATTTTTTTTTTTTTTTTTTTTTGGATTCCTTGATGAATAGAAAGTTTAAAAGAACAGCATTTATTTAAAATATAAATATGTTGTAGTCGTATAAATGTCTTTACTGTCAGATTTGATCAATATAATGCATGCTTGCTAAGAAAAAAACGCTTTTGAACGTTTGTGTTTAACCCTGAACTAAATGAATAATTACGTAAACCAATATTTTATACAGTGACTGCAAAGAAGTTATTTTCATGACATTTCTAAATTTAAACTATATATTAAACATTTATAGTGTAATGATATAAAACTCTTATTATAATATTATTCAATCATATTATAATATAGTAGTGTTAGTTACAAAATGTTATGAAGAAAAAGCTATATTTATATAGGGATCCCTGAATGAGTCTCAGTGGGGGGGCCTTGAGTCTGTAAAAAAAACTTGCATTTAAAACCTACAAACATATTTTGTGAAATGTTTTGCTTGAAAATTGTGCTTAAGATCTTTCTTTAAAATAAATTCCACTTTCTTTGATATTTTGTTATCTAAAGCTGCATCATTATGTTTTAAAGTGAGGCTTAAGTGTGCAAATACGTCTTGGAGCCACTGTATGGCTGTTTGAAAGCTCTCGAGCCAATCAAAACAGGCAGCTGAATGCTAACATGGTCAAATCAGGGTGCTAGCCAATCACAACAGAGCTGATCGCACAGAGTAAAGAGTGAGCTGTAGAGTGCATTCGGTTTTATTCATGCTATGCTGACTTTATAGGCCTTTTGCCCCCCTGGTGGAGAGATTTTTAACTGTCTTGACTGTGTCTGTTTTCTCTCAGTGGATGAGGGTATCAATGTGGTGGGTCCATATTTCCCCCGATTATGAAATCTAGGTTTTGCTGAGCAGGAAGAAGGAAATTGGCCCTACGTGTCTTATATCCTGGGTTTGTGGCCCTGCTAACACACAAGTATACATCTTTCATATATGTTAGTTTCTCTTGAGGTCCAAAACTCCCACATTCAGGAAACAAACTGTCAAGCAAGCAAGCAGGATTTTTGGGGGAGTTTTGTATCAGATAACAGCTTCCTATCGACTATCCACATCATGAAACAATCGACTCGCCGAGACGCCGTTTGATAAAAATAGGCAGATGATTTAAAATGCTGTTGCAGGTGCAATGGAGTAGATTTATGTTTGTAAGTGTATTTATATGAATAGCCAAAGGAATTCATCTCTAAAATAAGCAGATCTAAATAACATATTCTTGCAAACAGACAAACTCTGAGGTTGTTTTTACCCTATTGGTTTTTGGTTACGTCATACTTTTGCTTCCTGGCAAATATATTAAAACCAGCCACCCACGCCAAACAAAAATAGCTCTTTTTCATTCTCATTCTCATGTTAATAAGTCTCTTTTTAATCTTCCCCTCTACATGCAACCACTTTCCCATTCCCTGGTCTCTCACCCGCAGAGAAGTCTATCCAATCCATTTTACCCATCTGCCAATCTCAATCTTAGTGATCAGCTCTCATCTCCTCATCCCTCTAACTGTATCCAATCAATTATATTCTCTAATCAGTCCTTTACTGTCATCACTGCAAATCTGTGAGCAATCCGCCTCTTTTAATGCGGCCTGTAATACCAGGAATGGGGATTTAACTGAGATAATATATGCAGGTTATGAAGGCAGTGTAAACTTGTTCAGAATGAGATATGCGAAGTTCACAAAAGATCCTCTCAGACCCGTTAAATCTCAGTTTTGAGAGAGAATGCAGCAGACTATGACAATCTGCTTTACTTTGCTGGTAGATTATATCCCTACAAAACCTGAATCACTCTTTAAATTGCAGAAAGTGTGTTCTATTACACTGCCTTTTCTTAATATATTCCACGAGTTGATAAATGACTCTTGCCATAATTAATAGCAGGGCCGGATTGGGACACATTTTCAGCCCTGGAGTTTCATGCCTTAGACCGGCCCACTTTAGTTCCCGACTGATAAGGCCCAATCTTTCAAGGGCTATCTGGCACTTCCCCAATATGAAGCTTGTTTCCGCCACAAAATAAAAATAAATAAATGATAATTGCGACTTTTATCTCACAATTGCGAGTTTACATCTCGCAATTCTGACTTTATTTCTCAGAATTGCGAGCTACAAAGTCAGAATTGCGTGAAATAAAGTCGCAATTGCGTGTTATAAAGTCAGAATTCTGACTTTTTTCTCGCAATTGCGACTTTATATCACGCAATTCTGACTTTATAACACGCAATTGCGAGTTTATATCTCGAAATTCTGACATTTTCTCAGAATTGTGAGATATAAACTCACAATTGTGAGATATAAGTCCTATTCTAAGGGGGGGGGGGGGAAAGACGGACTTTTATTTTTCTCAGAATAGTTTATCTCATAATTCTGACTTTATAACACGCAATTGCGACTTTATATCATGCAATTCTGACTTTATATCTCCCAATTGCGTGTTATAAAGTCAGAGTTGCGTGATATAAAGTCACAATTGCGAAAAAAAAAATAGAATTCTGACTTTATAACATCGTAATTATAATTCATCGTATTTTTCAAAAATATCATTTTCTATTCAGTGCAATATCAGTACACAGGGTTTTATAAATACAGGTCCCAAAAGTGATCTAGGGGGATCGGGGGCATAGCTATTATTTTTCCACTGTCATTGGCAAAGAACATCTGACTGTGTTAAATAGGAATCCATTGTAATAAAGTTATTCTCATTATTATGTAATAGGCTATTGCTCTACCTGCTCTCCTCTCTCATCTCCATCTCCTTCTCTCGTTCTTCTTCTCTCAGTCTCTTTATCTTTACCTGTAAATCTCCCCTTCCTGAAGATGAGCTTACACTGTAAAAAAAAAAACCGTAAAAAAACGGTAATTTTCTGGCAGCTGGGGCGCCAGAAAATTCCTGTTAAAAAACGGAAAAATACTGTAAAAAAATGGTCTTTCTTCCCGTTGTTTTTACGGAAAAAAACTGTATATTTAACATTGGATTTCGGTAATATGATATAATGTTAATTTACCGTCCTATTGAAGTATTAATATCTGTTTTTTACACTGATAACAACCAATCACAGCAGTGATGAGAATCACATGATCAATCAAAGCTCAACATAAGCAGTTCTTCCACAAGAGAGTTAATACTAATATATATAGAAGCTGCACAGTGTAATTCACACAAACATTAAACACCATCATGGTAACACATGAAATTTAAAAAATGCAATAAACATTAATTTAACAACATTAAATGTAACATAAACCCCTAATGTACATAACTGATTAGAAAAAACGAAGAAAACTATGAAGAAACAAACATAGTTATTTCAACAAAAATACATCAAATGTGAAGTGTCACAGGGAATTGTGGGAATGTCAATTTACGGTTTTTCACTGTAAATGATACAATGAGTTGTTTTTTCACTTTCAAAAACTGTAAATTTAACGGGATGTTACAGTAAAATTACATTAAATGTACCGTTAGATCTATCACAGTTATTTACCGTATATAGTACGGAAACTTTCTGTTAACCAATTAACAGTTTTTCACTGTAGCATTTTTACAGTCTTTTACCGTTAAAATTACGATAATTTTTTACAGTGTAGATTGATACAGTCTTTGTAAAGTGATTATTTATGTCGGTCGTTTAAAATTTCTATCGTAAAACAGCCGTTTAGTTTAGCCACGCACCTTATCTCGTGAAGCGTCGCGTTGGAATTCGCGCGCGGCCGCGGCTCGCGCTTCTGTGAACTTAAATCCCGCTTGCTTTGATCGGTCATCTCAACCATTTTGCCATTGTCGACGAGCGGTGTTTGAGTGCTGAAGCAGCTCAGATGATGAGGTCGGTTATCGTCGCGATATGCGAATCATTGCAGCAGGTAATATTAGGCAATTATTTCACAACGTTCATTTTACACTCAGGAAAAATTACCGAGGTCCGGATCTCGGAGACCTCAATGGTCGGTACGGCCCTGACTCGTAGGCTATTTGGCCGCTTTAGTTTCTAGAGATATTTTATTATTCTGGCCTTTTCAGCGCCGCCTTTGCGCCTAGCTATTATCCATGTTTTGTATCTCTTATTTTTTGTTCGCACATCTCTAACAAAGTGACTTTATTTTTATTTTTTGTGGGGCTGCGATAAAATAATAATAAAAAAAAAAATTGTGGGGCTGCGCTATGACTGGACCCATAAGGAAAGCATTCAACCCAGTGCCATGACAACACCGGCCCTCCTGGCCAATAAAACAGACCGGCCCACCGGGAATTTTCCCGGTTCTCCCGATTAGCCAATCCGGGCCTGATTAATAGTACATTTAAACAAGCATCTTTTTAAAATGAAATTGTTTAATGCCTGCTTTCCATGTTAATAGTGCAACATTAATTGTGCCAGTCAAATAGAGCTGAGTATTGTAAATAAGGAGCAATATATAATGAGCCTAATTTACATATAAAGGAGGCGTGTTTAAAAAAAAAAAAAAAAGACTGGGACTTAATTTAAATACTTATGGAACAGCTCAGTTCCAGCACATTTAGCACTGGTTAAGCTGGATGGTGGTTAGTGTATAAGATGCAAAAGTGGTGCAACTGTTCTTGGCCCTAAATGTTATTCTAGCTTCATACACTGTCCTGTGTCATAAACATGTGTTTATGTGAAGGTGTTTTTGGTGAATCAACACAAGGCGCTACGGCAACCCCCAGGCCAGGATGTTATGTTCTTAAGGATGGAGACTGTTAAATTTAATTGACACATCCAACTGGCGGCTGTTCTTCATTTGTTTTACAGTCAGACAATTAAGCTGCTGAACACCAAAAGAAAAAAAAATTCATTGTTAAATACCACTGTATGAATAATACATACGGACGACTCTTCCATTCTCTCTATCACAATGGCTTTATCACCGGCAAATGCGCTCTGTAAATCAACTGGGACGTTTGCACACAAAGCCCTGTTGGATAAAACATTCCTTATTCTAACACTTTTACTGACCCATAAAGCTTCAGGGGCCATTCCAGCACAAATTACCGAGCAGAATGCGAACGCTAAGTATGAGACACAGATATCCATTGCGTTCTGGTCCCCTTGATTTAGGATTATTTGCATTCTGCCTGGCTTGACAAAGAGTCCATTCAGATTGTTTATGGAAGCATCACTGCCATTCCTTATGGGGAGAAAGACTGTAATAAAAACAAAAGAACACCATTGCTGTGTTAGCAATATGTGAAATATGTAGATCTCTGAATTCTGTGGTTTGACAGAGTCAGAGAAAGTTGAAATGATGTTATTCGCAAGCAATATTTTAGGGAGAATGTTATTATTACTTAAATCTTCTCTCGTGTGTCTCATGAGTGGCATAACAGACAGTGTGCTAATTTCCTGGCTCAGCATTTGCTGTGGAAATAGTTTGTGAAGGGGATTGTGTTTATGAGTGTGGGGATGTGAATTTCTTGATAAGAAGCTATAGCTGTCAGTTGGAGCCACTCAAATGGCGGTGACTTCATGGGGGATTTTTGTAGAAGTGGTTTCTCTGTTTGGATTGTGTCTATTTTTAAACTCTGGGGCTTTTGGGTGGAGCGAACTCAGGAACTGAGGGCAAGAGTTCAATGTCTCAGAGCCTGAAGTCACACACTGGAGAAGAGAGACTTACAGAGATAGAATAAGTGAATATGTGAATGGATTTGTAAGTGATTTAAGGGAGAGAATGAGTGAGTGAGCAAACTGTGATTGAGTGAGTGAATTAGTGTGCTCATAAGTGATTGAGCAAATGATCAAGTGAGGGAACAACTAAATGAGAGACCATGAATGAGTGAACGAGCTCATAAATGAATGAGTGAGTGAGCGAGTGAATGACCTATAGTGAATGAATGAATGACTGAGTTCATGAGTGACTGAGAAAGTGATTGAATGGATGAATGAGTGAGTGAATGAGTGATCAATTAGTAGTCAGTGAATGAGTGAGTGAGCGGATGAATGATGAAGTTAATGAGTAAATGAATGATTGATTGAGCGAGTGACTGAGCAAGTGTTTGAGTGAGTGAATGAATGAGTGTATGAGTGAGCAGATGAACAAATGACTAAGTAAATGAGTGAACAATTAAATTTGAATGAGCGAGCTAATGAATAAATGAGTGTGAGTTAACGAGTTAGCTATGATTGAGTGAATAACTAAATGACTGAAAACTTGTGAGTGAGTGAGTGAGTGAGGGAATCAGAATGCTACTGAATGAATGATCTATAAGTGACACTGCAAATGAGTGAGTGAATGATTGAGAAAATGATGGTCACTGAGTGAGTGAGCGAGCTAAAGAATGGATGATTGAATGACTGAATGACTGAGTTAACTATGATTTAGTGAGTGAATGACCAACAACTAACAAGTATAAGTGAGGGAGTGAATTAACAAGCTATTAACTTAGTGAGAAATGTTAGTGAGAGAGTGAATGATAAGTAAATAAGCAAGATAATGAGTGACCGACTGAGTAAGTGAGAGTGTGAGCAAAATAGATACTGTATGGTAAGTAAGCCTTGCGCTAGCATGTGGCCAGGAGTATCGTTTTGGCTCCATCAAACTTTACTGGAAAAACACAATAGCAAATGATGTCATAATGCTGAAACGCTAAGCGTTCATGTCACGCTGAGCTTGAGGGAATCCATTTTTTACTGTGTTTAACATGACATCATAACCTAGCAAAGCCACAATATGAAACACCCTGCCAACACAACAGGGCCACATCTAAACACACCTCTCCTAAATATAGATCCAAGATCTGCTTAAATAGTCAGCAGAAGTGCAGCGTAGCAGTTTTATTTCTGAAGCCTTGGCTCACATTGTTGTTGACTTTGTCTATTTTCACAGTGCCCTGAATTTCCAGTAGGGCTGTATTTATAGGTGTTTTACCCAGAATATGCCATGTGTAAACCATAAATAATTAGAGCTACTTTCCTCACCACCATCTCCAACAAAGCAGGCTTTATTAAAACCATCACCACCGTGGTCAGCTTCACTGCAGCCCAGTCCCGCAAACCTCAGATTCTGCCCTGGCGGACAGGTTACGAGAGGGCCCAGACACGGGTGGGGGTTCTTATTGGGAATCAACTGGAAAAATACAAGCTCTAAATGCTGAACTGAGTAGGAGGTGGTTACATCTCATGAAGTCCTGTATGATTAAAACCATATGTTGGGTCAGAATTGTCTTTTTCTCAGTAATGCGTCTGGATATTCCCCATTAATATATGGACTATGTAGAGTGGGTTGTTTTGACAATGTGTTATTGCCAGAGACATTTAGATAAGGGCTGAGGAAGAGCAATTGAGTTTAGGCTGAGGTTGCGTATGTGTGGTATCTCTCAGGCAGGAGAGAGAGGGATGCTGTAAGGTCAGTGCAGTACACACAGCTCCATTAGTGAGTGTTATGACAGGACCTGCTGGGGTCAGAGCAGGACAGTGTCAGCTGTATATCTCTAAATGCTCTGTTTGATTGCACATCTTCCATATTTACACTGCTCGCATTGGGAATGTTCTGTAAATGTAAACCATTTGTATTCTCTATTATCTGATTTCCTCTTGCTCAAGGTCAAACATATACCATTGTTATCCTTTTTATCTTGTACCAGGTCAGGAGATTGCCTCTGACTTCTTGCAAAGATTTTAATAAAAGAATTCCTTACCATACATGTTTACTTCAACTCAGTCTGCGGATTAAAATACATATTTGAATTTGTTTGAAAACAATTTAATATTTAATTCAATAACTAAAAGTGCAAAATACTGTAATACATTGATTTTCAAATCAGGGCCGGATTTACCTCATATTGTGGCATATACAATATAGGCAAAATACATTTTTGGGTCCCCCAACCTACAGCTTTCCCCATTCCATTATTTTTTAGTGCAAATGATCAGGATATTCTTGATATCTTTTCTGAAACTCACCCACATAGACACAATCAACTGTGTGTGTGATTATGTGACACACACTACACATTTCCCTGCACGCTGTGTGATTTTTGTAAAGGGCTCATCTATACTTTCAGTAAGTCAACAATGTTGCTTGTTAACGTCACTTCGAGTAGGAGAGATTTAACCAGAGCTTTCGTGGCTGGTGTCTACCCAGCAGAAAGAGCAACAAATGTGGTCAGCCGATTAAACAGTCATTATGTGTGCCCGGCATGAACTGGCAAAGGTGCCAGAAGGAAACTGTGCCACCTGGCATAACTTGCCAGAAATGACCCGTCATGGAGAAATGCCCGGCAGCTCGCTATCATACTCGTGTCCCGCTGTTTAAATAAAAAGACAACCGTGTGCACGCATGTGTGCTTGTCAGTCTAAATAGCCTCTTTCTCTCCAGCTTCCAGTCTTGTATGTGAGGGACTGTATAAGTCTGCATGTGTAAGCATACGGTGTTAAAACTGTGTTTGGCTCCAGCGCAACCGTGACTTTTGGCAGGGACGTGCCTTACACCACCAGCGCATGTGGATCTGTGTCTGTGTGTGTAAGATCTCTCACGGCCAGAGCTGCTGCTCCCTCCTGGCCAGCTCAGTCAATGCACTCTGGCCGACCACAAAGCTGAGTTCAACTGAGAGTTTGACATCTCGTCCGGCTGTAGGCACAGACCCCGGGCGACTTCTTTTCCGTATGGCTGTCAGAGAGCTCTAACTCGGCATTGTGGGCGGAAACCTCCCTGCAGAGCTCCCGCCGGGTCATAACCCCATCCTCACCCTGTCATAACCCTCTCTGACAGCCTCGCAGATGGTGGGGAAAATGGGGGTTAAAACCCAGAGGCCAAATCACCGCATCCCCATGTTCCTGTCCTCCCGCCTCCCCTGGATCCCCCTGAATGTCGGAATGACCTTGCACTGCCATTCTATCATGCACAGAGGGAATGATGGATCAGGGGTTGTGAAAACCAGACTTGGGTCATATGCATTTTTAAAGATTTGGAAAATAACTATTTGCTGGAAAATGATTTGGAGGATGTACATCAGCTCTTATCAGCTCTTAAATGGACCACACAGTTACATGGATGCCTTAAATATGGATGAGAATTGGGTCAGAGGGATGCCGTACTGGCTCCGGGGAAAGACTTGAGATATCTGGCAGGCTTACACTCTAAGCTTGATCCATAGCACACAAGTGAGGGGGTGTAAGGAAATTCTGAATAGCATGATTTACAATATTTGCAATAACATGATCTTTCAAATATATCCTGTGATACAGTACTGTATGTCTTTTTAGGCCATTTAACAAAAGCTTTTACTGATCATAACTTACAAAAATGCTGTCAATCAAAATCACCTTTAACCTTTTCGGTTTATTTTATTTTATTTTATTTTTTACCTGAATTTTATTAATTAAACAGTAATAAAAAAAAAAAAATAAAAAAAAAAACTTTTAAACATGAAAATATTATGCAATCATTTTTGACATTAAGATATTTATCCTGTTATAGAACCTTTTTTTGGCAATAAGGATTAAAAACTGAGTCAAGAACATTGGGTATCTATCTATCTATCTATCTATCTATCTATCTATCTATCTATCTATCTATCTATCTATCTATCTATCTATCTATCTATATATATATATATATATATATATATATATATATACTGTATATATATATATATATGCACTGCTATGCATAAGTTTAGACACCCATGCTAAAGTTGACTAAAAAGAGGAATAAAAAATCATCTTTTGGAAATTGAACTTAATGCCTTAGTTAAAAAAAAAAAGAAAAGAAAAATCCAACCTTTAAGGACACCAATTTTCTTTGTGAATGAATAATGTATCGTAAATAAATAAATGTTCTTCCTTAAAATACAGGAATAGTATAAGTCTGGACACCCCTATGTTAAATTCCCATAGAGGCAGGCAGATTTTTATTTTTAAAGGCCAGTTACTTCATGGATCCAGGATACTATACATCCTGATTAACTCCCCTTGGCCTTTGGAATTAAAATAGCCCCACATCATTACATAGCCTTCACCATACCTAGAGATTGGCATGGTTTTATTTCAGTTAGCCTAATAGCTGGTTTGATTTGCATTGAGAGATGATCTTATGGAAAGTACCCCATGCCAATCTCTAGGTATGGTGAAGACTATGTGATGATGTGGGGCTATTTTAATTCCAAAGGCCAAGGGGACTTTATCAGGATGCATAGTATCCTGGATCCATGAAGTAACTGGCCTTTATAAAATATATATATATGTATGTGTGTGTGTGTATATGTGTATACTGTATATATATATATATACACTCACCTAAAGGATTATTAGGAACACCATACTAATACTGTGTTTGACCCCCTTTCGCCTTCAGAACTGCCTTAATTCTACGTGGCATTGATTCAACAAGGTGCTGAAAGCATTCTTTAGAAATGTTGGCCCATATTGATAGGATAGCATCTTGCAGTTGATGGAGATTTGTGGGATGCACATCCAGGGCACGAAGCTCCCGTTCCACCACATCCCAAAGATGCTCTATTGGGTTGAGATCTGGTGACTGTGGGGGCCATTTTAGTACAGTGAACTCATTGTCATGTTCAAGAAACCAATTTGAAATGATTCGAGCTTTTTGACATGGTGCATTATCCTGCTGGAAGTAGCCATCAGAGGATGGGTACATGGTGGTCATAAAGGGATGGACATGGTCAGAAACAATGCTCAGGTAGGCCGTGGCATTTAAAGATGCCCAATTGGCTCTAAGGGGCCTAAAGTGTGCCAAGAAAACATCCCCCACACCATTACACCACCACCACCAGCCTGCACAGTGGTAACAAGGCATGATGGATCCATGTTCTCATTCTGTTTACGCCAAAATCTGACTCTACCATCTGAATGTCTCAACAGAAATCGAGACTCATCAGACCAGGCAACATTTTTCCAGTCTTCAACTGTCCAATTTTGGTGAGCTCGTGCAAATTGTAGCCTATTTGTAGTGGAGATGAGTGGTACCCAGTGGGGTCTTCTGCTGTTGTAGCCCATCCGCCTCAAGGTTGTGCGTGTTGTGGCTTCACAAATGCTTTGCTGCATACCTCGGTTGTAACGAGTGGTTATTTCAGTCAAAGTTGCTCTTCTATCAGCTTGAATCAGTCGGCCCATTCTCCTCTGACCTCTAGCATCAACAAGGCATTTTCGCCCACAGGACTGCCGCATACTGGATGTTTTTCCCTTTTCACACCATTCTTTGTAAACCCTAGAAATGGTTGTGGGTGAAAATCCCAGTAACTGAGCAGATTGTGAAATACTCAGACTGGCCCGTCTGGCACCAACAACCATGCCACGCTCAAAATTGCTTAAATCACCTTTCTTTCCCATTCTGACATTCAGTTTGGAGTTCAGGAGATTGTCTTGACCAGGACCACACCACATATACATTTTTATATATATATATATATATATATATATTTATTTATTTATTTATTTATTTATTTATTTATTTATTTATTTATTTATTTATTTATTTATTTATTTATTTATTTATTTATTTATTTATTTATTTATTTATTTATTTATTTATAAGAGTGTAGGCCTATGGTTTGAATTTGAATGCCAATTTGTTTTTAAGGAAAAAAAAAATCTCCCAACTAATGCAGCAAATGCTTAAAAATGTGACGAGAACGGTATTTATAACTCCATTTGACTCCATAGGTGGCTACTTCTGAATTGTTGCATGTGCACACAAATGCACGTATTGGTCAAATCTTGGTGAGATTTTTATGTGTACAGTCATTCTCGTGTTAATGTAAACAGGCATTGGAAAATAATCCGATTTCTGTCAAATTATTGGATCTGTGCATGAGTCCTTGCAGTGCAAATGAATTCCAGTGGAAGTGCTGCTTTATGTTGCATCATTAGTCATAAAACGTTATTAACGAGAAACTTGATTACTTGGAAAGTTCAAGTATTTAATTTGAGAGAAAAAAAAAAAAAAAAAAACTTTCTAGTTTGGGTTTTGGGCACCGAGATTGGGATCAAGTATCATGAAAATTCACTGGTGTTGGTAGTATTAAAATTGTATTATTATTACATCATACTGTGAGCATTTCTCATGACGGTAATTGTGTTCCAAAAACTGCCACAGTTGATTTTACTAAATTAGCTCAGATTTGGCTTTCACATCTCATTAGCAGAAGACAATTTCTGGTCCATTGCTGGTGTGCAATGCATGTTAAAACCTCGGCTCAAAAATACTGATTGATTAAATCACTAGAAACAACTGAACAATTTTGCACAGTATGAACTCAATGACTCTGGCTGTGCTAAAAATCCCATAAAATGGACAAATGGAAAGCTCATAGTGTTTCTATGGACTAGAAAATTTGAGGAGGGGCCACATTGGCTAATATGTGATGCAAGCTAGTTGAAATCGAGTGGTACCCAACTGGCTTGTTCTGTATGGCCACCTCCACTTGTAATACCTGTCTGAAATCTGACAGTTTAAGCAATGGTGAAAGCTGTTTTTATAAAGAGCATCCAGCAGTGGATTCATAGGCCATTTAAGCCTTTTAACACGATTTATGGTTAAGGTGGTGAAATGTTAAGATTCACTCTGTTAGTTGGGATAGAGGTAAAGTGTGTGCATTAACAAATTAAGAGACGGCTCCCGTAACCAGCGCCTGAAAGGTAAGAGCTTGTAGCTGGGGGACTACATTTGAGTCAAGTGTGTGTTTACACCCGACACTATAGGAAATAGGGGATCTAAGGGTGTGCATGATACATACAGACTCACTTCACATCTGTGAACAAAAAAATATAATCTACAAATACATACAGGTCATTTTCTATATTTATATTAATGCACAGATAAGTCCTGAGAGTTTACAATTATATTTAGGGCCCGAGCATCGATGGTGTGAGGACCCTATTGGAATTGCTCCGTTTATCAATTTAATAAATGTACAATTTTGTTTTTGTTGACACTTTTGAAACTTCATACACTTTCAACCACATGTATCAACAATGTATAACTTTTTTTATGTGCTTTTTTGATTATGCTTTTATTTCCATTTGTTCATTCATTCATTCAACGTTTATTTATGTGACAACATAATGTGGAGAAAACAGGTAAACATTCACAAAACTATGCAAGAGATAGACTAGAACTTGCAACACTCTTAACAATGCACTAATCATAGTGAAGTTAAGTCAAATTGATTTTTATAGCGCTTTTCATTATACAAATTGTTTCAAAGCAGCTCTACAAAATCATGATGCACTTAGCAATTTAGAGCTGGGCGATTAATATATAGTTTACTTTTTTTTTGAGTGAGCAGTTGAGATTTATGTTGTACACACCGCTTAACATGAGTGTACTGCATGTATCTGGGTAAGGTTAGATATACATAGTAGTTGTATATTAATATTAATATTAATATACTATTATTAATAATAATGTTAATAATAATATATTAATAATAATATTAATTAATTATTACATTTGATTTATTAACACTTTACAATAAGGTTAATTTGTAATGTATTAACTAACATGACCTAACAATGAGCAATACATTTGTTACAGTATTTATTAATCTTTGTTAATGTTAGTTAATACAAAATTCAGCTGTTCATTGTTTGTTCATGTTAGTTCACAGTTCATTAATGTTAACAAATACAACATTTAACATGTTGAAATTAACATTCATTAGGATTAATAAATGCTGTAGAAGTATTGTTCATTATCAGTTGATGTTAACTAAAGTAGTTTACTAATGTAAACTAATTAACCTTATTGTAAAGTGTTACCGATTTATTAATTCATTATGTGGTGATTATTGAGAGTTAGGTTTTGTTTAATTTATAAAGGCCAAAGCACCAAACATGCATACAGTATTAAACGCATCTAAATGTATCATACATTATCATATGCTGATAATGATTAGTTTTCAAGTTATTCGTTTTTTGGGATTTGTGCAGTGTACGCAGACTCCAGTCACAATGAAAAATCTTCCTGATCTCATTCATTGCCTACCACAGTCTGAATTCAGAGCTGGATTATGGACCACAATGGGACTTGTGCTCGAGGCCTCAGACTATCAGGGACCTCCAAAGCCTCACGGCCAGAGACTTCCAAAGGAAAATGGGCCCTTAGAGCATAGTGTTAGCTGACCACTAAGGCCCCCTGGCCCCTCAGCATGGAGCACAAGATAGGGCCCCTGGCTACTGTTTTTTTAGTCAAGCAATATTAGCCCATCGAAACATTCATTTCATAATTTTTTTGCCTTGTCTCTTAAAGTATGATAATGTGTCTACCACTGGGGGGTCTCCAAAGATGAAATGCCCAGGAGCCTCACAGAACCATGATCCAGCCCTGCATTTTTTACTGCAGTTACTAAAATTGCCTGAGGAGAGACATACCTGTTCATTTTGGCAACTATTCGATTTTTCATTGTATAAAATTATGTTTTGAGCAGTCGACTAAAATTCAAACATTCATCAACATGCTGCGGTAGTAGGATTTAACATTAAATCATTTCCGCACCAAAGGAAGCTGCCGTCTTCTACCGGTTTTGCCGTCTGGCAATCCATTTGCATCTTGCATGCGCTGTTAGGGTTAAGCATATAAGACGAAAGGAATTATTACCACGCATTTGAATAGCATGTTGCAGTCTTTCTAGCCACCCCAGATTGATCGATTGTTTTGTTTATCGTTCATAAACCCATCTGTAATAAATCTATTTCCCCCCCTCTCCTTCTCGTTCCATTTATTTAGGCATAATTATGCATTAATTGACGCATGGCTGGTTCTGATTGTGTCAAACGATCCATGCATTTAGTTGGAGATGTACAGCACGCAGCCCAGATGCTCACAATGGGGAACGTGCTCATTAGCCGCCTGCTCCACAAAAGCCTCAATGACTTTCTTTTGTGTGTCTCTAGATGAGGGGAAAGGCTTACTCTACAGGGACTGAGTTATCCTGATGGAAAAAAAAAGGTGAGCGGTGGTTATAATGTTCATCTAGACAAATGGTTGTGTGCCACCCCATTGTCTGGTCATATTGAGTTCTCCTGCCATGGCCTATATTATTCATTTATATGTGAGCGCTACACAATGTATAGATAATGGTTAACGCTTTTTAACCCGATGGATCTGACTGTGATTTCTTACATTTAAAATAAACCTGACTACTTGTTTCAAGACATTTCACTAATAAAGTTCAACCCCTTCTCTTATTATTAAGTCCTCGTCGCATTTTTCTACACTGTTGTTTAAGTCTGTTTCATCCTCAATTTTATTTTTTTATTTTTTTATTTTTTTAAGAATAGGACAAAATGTGCCTTTTATTTCTTATTTTCTGAAAGTCACAGGTTTCAGATATTAAGTCACATTGAAGCCCGTTTTCGCAGACTTGGATTAAGCCAGTATTAGGCCTTAGTTCAATTAGGACATTTAAGTAGCTTTTATAAACGTGCTTTAGAAAAAAGATTACTGGTGTGCATCTTGAGACAAAACAATGGCACTGACATATTTTAATGTCCCCCTAATTATATTCCTAAAAAATCCTCTTTGATCACCAAAATGACTAATTAAAAAAAAAATTCCTTGAAAAAATTATTCTCTTTATGCCTTAAAATCGCTTGAATGTAACTCTATACCCTTGCCTCATTTAGTATACACTGTTCTATGAATATGCTAATTAGCCCCTCCTCCACTCACTCACACCAGCTCAGAGATCCACTCGTTGACAATCACACGTTGACGTGATTGGTTACAAGGTAGTTTGTGATGTCAGAAACACCAGCGATTTCAAACCTCGTTGTTGAGACGGTCTTTGGTTTACTGCAATTTTAAGGAGAAAATATTCAGCAAGGGTGTTTACATGAATCTGCACATGGTTTGTCTTAAAGCATATTAAAAACACCACATAAACAACATTAAAAGCTTGATTTTCACTACAGGGGGAGTTTAAGACATGCAAGTCCAAGTTGTTTTCCGTTGTAACAGCTCAAACATGCTTTTTAGTCTGGGACTAGGCTTAAGCCTTTTCTGTGAAACGGGATTAGTTGCAATTGTGAAATATAAAGTTACAATTAGGAGTAAAATAAAATCACATTGAGAGATACAGTATGAAGTCACAATATGAGAAACAAAGCAGCGATTGAGATATATAAAGTTACATTTATGAGAAATCAAGTCTAAATTGTGAGAAATAAATTTTCAATTGTAAAATATAAAGTCATATGGAGCCCCGGCCTAAAGGGACGTGGTGGTGGAAAACATTTTAGGTTGGGAGATTTTTATTTTTTTTCAAATCTTTTGCGTTCCCCCGGGAAACTTTGCGTTCCCTCGCAAAGCTTTTGCGTTCCCTCGCAAATCCTGTTTTGAGCTCGGACAGACACTTCCTGTTTAATGTCCCGCTGGCGCTGGCAGTGTTTCAGAGCTTCGTACGTTAATGGAGCATTTCATAGTGTTTGAACTTGGACTCAAAAAGAAATGCGGTCAGTGCTTAACTCAAGGAGTTCAGTGAAGTTGGCAATATTCACACAGGCTATTCGAACTTCCCTATTCTTGAGCTAAACATTGTTAAAACACAAACGACACCTATTTACAATCACAGTAACCTAGACAACGAGCTACAACCCAATTCTCATCAAAACGAGCTTTATAATGTTAATTTGTCTCTAACCAGACGAATGAGAGACAAGTCCAAATAAGGGGCCGTCTGCAAAGTGCAAATCCCAAAACCCTTCTGCACATTTTATATTATTAAACATATTCAATAGCTTCACTGTGACGCACTGTACTGTCACCAAATTGAGTTCACACATCACTGCTCTCCTGCTGGTTATACTACATTACTTAGTTTGATAAAAAATGCATTATTTTTATGATTATTTATTATGAAATAAAATCAATACCGGTAACTTCACCCTTTTTAGAAAAAAATATTAAATAACTTCACACTGTTATACAGTGTAATGCCATCAAATTCAGTAAGCAAATAATGCAAAAGCTGCGTACAGTAGGCTACCAATATAATTTGTGTAAAGAATAGGCCTACTTATTTTTTTATGTGCAATTACTTCTGTTGTAGGCCTATAACCAACATTAGAGCAGTGATGTGTGCACTACATTTTTATTGAATATTTTTCATAATATAAAATGTGCAAAAGCAGTGTAGTATAACCAGTGGGTCACCATTGATGTGTAAACTGAATTGGGTGGCACTGCAGTTTGTAACATTGAAGTTAAAGCAGAACTTGGTAACTTTTTTAACTTAATAAAACTGTCTAGAATTCATTTGGATGGTTAAACAACCTGTTCTGGTTATATGGGTGACTTTCCCTGCTCCCCCCAGCGTTCCCAGGCGGAAAACCAACCTTGCAACTTGGGGACTACCGTCCCGGCAAGATAGAAATTGGAAGTCTCGTGAGAAGCGAGAACGAGCACGAAACACGAATTGCTTTACGTCATGTCAATGTTCTATGATAATGTGTATGATGTATTACCCACCTCGGAAGACATAGCTCCACACGATACAGCTGGCTTGCTCCGATCATAACAAAACGCACATGAGCAGCGGTAGAGAGGGGGAGGAGCAGGGGCGGCTGGCCAATAGAGGGCGCTAGGGCCGGAGGAGGCCGCCGCAAGTGAGTTTTTTACGACAGTGTTGTGAAATATACGCCCCACGGCTGTAGGGGGAGCTTGTGGGGAAAACATGCGACAACAAAAGGGAAAATCAGCGAAGAAGTGATTAGAGTTCGCTAGAGTTGCCGAGTTCTGCTTTAATGACTATTTTTGTATTTTTGACTATGAGTTGATGCTGTAGTCGTTTTTTGGTTATATTGCACTTTGCAGACGGTCCCTTTGAACTTGTCTCTCAGCCGCCTGCTCATCCATTTAGCCTATATTATTATAAAAGCTTGTTTTCATGAGAATTGGGTTGTAGCTCGTTGTCTAGGTTACTGTGATTGTAAATAGGTGTCGTTTGTGTTTTAACAATGTTTAGCTCAAGAATAGGGAAGTTCGAATAGCCTGCGTGGGAACGCAACTTTGCGAGGGAACGCAAAAGTTTCTCGGGGGAACGCAAAAGTTTTGCGAGGGAATGCAAAAGATTTAAAAAAATATATAATAATTCTCCCATCCTAAACATTTTTCCACCACCACGTCCCTTTAGGGGCTCCGTAAAGTCACAATTTAGAATAGTCACAATGTGAGATGTGAAGTCACAATTACTGAATTAAGCAGCAATTGTGAGATATAAAGTCTCAATTATGAGAAACAAAGTTGCAATTGGGAGATATTCAGTCACGTGACTTTTAAAGTCTCAGTTTTGAGATATATAGTCACATTGTGAGATACAAAGTTGCAATTGTGAATAATGTCGGAATTAGGAGAAATAGTCACATTGCAAGATATGGTCACAAGTACAAGAAACAAAGCAGCAATTGTGAGATATAAAGATGCAAATTGAGAAACAAATTGTAGTTGTCATATATAAAGTCATATTGTAAGATATAAAATCACAATTACTTGAAACAAAGTCGCAATTGTGAGATATTAAGTCACATTTTGAATTTTAAAATTGCAATTATTGGAAACAAAGTTGTGAGATATCACAATGCCAAGAACTAATGTGCCAATTGCAAAAGTCTCAATTACGGTGTTTACCTTTTTATTTTCGGAGAGCTTCCATAGTAGACACACTCCCATTTTGTTAACAAACTGCCTGTCACTCTTTTCCAGCCTCTCATTGATTATGCCCACTCGAAGTGGTGCCCATGCGGCCTGTACAAGCTAATATAGTGGAGCTACTCTCCATGAAGAAATGTCTTGACCCTGAGTAACTGAATGATTAATGAGAAGTTGAGCGTTGCTGTTTTGATGTGGAGATGTAATGAGAGGGGATACGCTCACCTTGCCCTAGGCCTCGCTGGGAGGTAGATGGACCAGATGCACGTCCAATCCGATACCTCAGTCAATGTTTGGGTTTCTTTAAAGATGAATGCTCTACGAGACTGGATTCAAAATGCACACCTTCCCTCACGGGGAGCCAACATTATTTTGTTCATAGAGCAAATGAGCTTATGCAGAACTCATTTTAGAGCTGAATGCTAACAGGCAGATTTGGAAAATAATAATAATAATAATAATAGTGTTTTGGAAAGATTGTGAGTTTTGACAATCCCCGGTTAGTCTTGACCAGGGTGAAATTTGTTTGTGTGTGTGGTCACTAAGTGTTGTTTTCTATCTGAGCACAAACTCAATCCCTGGATGGATGACCTCGCTTTACCCATATGTCTATCAAATGTGCAGACACAACACAGACACAACAAGCTATGTTTGAGTGTGTGTGTGCTTGTGAGCGTGCATTAAGGGCTTTCATTCTGACCTAGTTTGACTTGCCACTTGTGTTAGCTTCAAACCTACTGACCCCCGTCACCCAGAGTAAAGCTGCCACTGTCACTGTCTGCATCAGTCAAGGCCATGTTCAGTACATATACACAAACCTCTCACTGTCAGCCTTCAAGCCTCTGACCACAATTATACCACAAACGGCAGACAAAACAACAACGCAATCCACAGTTTCATCAGAGAAAGTGAATACTGACGACATACTGATTCAGGTGTGGGTTTATTTATTTTTTTGTAATTGAATCAAGATCAAATGAGAAAAGAATCACATCTGAATAGAATAGTCATTTATTTCTCTTTAACTTTATGGCCATCTTCATCTTTTCTGTTTTCATTTTGCAGTTGCATGTTTCTTCACTGGCTTCACCTTTACATCTTCCCATCTTAATTTTCCTACACCTAATTAAATTATCACTTCTGTTTACATTAACAAGCACTTTGCTTCACTGACACCCAGCCAAATGCATGCTTAATGTGATTTACCAAAACAGAACATGTTGCTGGAACAACATCTTGGAATAGCACTCGTATCAGGCCAATCAGATTGCATGTTTGGGCTTAGGGCTGCATTTATGGGTTTCAACAGCATTCTTTTCAACTTTTTATTGCCCTCTGATTTTGGGGTGCAAAGTACTTAAGTAACTGCATTTCATTACTATACCTATTTTTGAGTACGTTTTTTTATTTTTTTTTATACTTTTACTTGTTAGTTCTTTTTTTAAGGAAATAATAATACATTTCACTCTTTACAACTTTAAAGTACATGTATTTCACTGATCATCAAGTTTTAAATATATCCTTTTACTAAAGACTTAGTTCACCAAAAATGAAAAATCTGTCATTATTTACTCACCCTGGTGTTGTTCTAATGCCAGAGAGAGAGAGAGAGACTGTTACTTGCGCTCGTCCACATAATGGTAGTGAATAGCGTTCAGCTTCAAGCTTTAAAGAAAAAGATGCAAAAGTATCACAGAATAATATCTTTCATCTCATGGTGTATTTTCCATAAAGTTCAAAGCTGGTTGCTATTTTCTGGCATTATATGGGCAAGTGGGAGTAGAACAATTTCTCTTTTTATGGTCTGAAAGAGACAATGCCGTTTCAGTGTAAAAAATAATGATCATTTGTCCTTAAGAAGAGACATTCACCATAGATTATTTGACCTAAAGCAATGTTAAAATATAACCGTCACTGAGGATCAGTCTAACTATATGTCAAACAACTGAATTCATTGTTTAAAATTTTTGCATAACAGGTTTCAAGATATAGCTTTCAGTTTGACTTGAGGTGCATCATAAATCCTTAACGCCCGTTCACACCAAGAACGATAACTATAAAGATACTATATTAACGCCCACACCTGTTTATTCTAAGCGCGTGCTTGTCTGTCACTTTAAATGCTCGAGCTCGTTACAGTAGGATGGATTCTGTTTGGCTGTCGATGTTTTTATCGTTCATCAGCTGGAGAAAAGCATTCTGAAAGTGACTCCAACGATATCATTTAGCTTTGCCGTTATCGTTATAGCTGTGGTGTGAACTCTGCTATTCTTTAATATTGAGAACGATTTTCTTTATCGTTATCTTTATCGTCCTTGGTGTAAACGGGCCTTTAGTTGGGAAATTGAGAACATTGTGACTTTTTACCAGGAAAACGTTCAGGTTTGAATAAGGTTAGGGCTGTGATTGTTCAATTAGAACGCTGTTACAGGACTTACAACGGATTTAATCCAAGATAATTTCCTACTTGGATAAATCATGTTGTGCCCAGTGGGCATAGTGTCACTTTAATAGCTCACTCTAATACATAAAATTGTCACTGTGTTTTACACAGATGTGCAGTATATAAAGTATGACAGAAGATATTAACCATTTTTTTCATCACATTTGGCTTTTGCGTGACTCTTTGTATGTCTAGAGGCAAGACATGACATTTGCGTGTGGTGTCATGTGTGGTTACATATGTGCACAAAGTTTTCCACAAACTTCCTCATTCTATAGTTTTTTCTCTTATGTTTTTCTGTCTGGTTGGTTACGGTCATTAATCTTCCTCTAATTTCTGAGAGTTTACTGTAGTCGTGGGAGCAACTCTGCTCCCGTTTTTTAAGAGACCGTTTCACCCAATTGCATCATAACTTTAGATAAAGGGTCATTTCTCTGGCTCCCGGTATTCCCTGTGTCGCTGATGACTTTAGCCATTCATTAAAGTGACTTGACCTTCATCCATTAATAATCTGCGTGTCTCTCCGAAGCCCCAGCGTTGAACTCCTCCTGCTCTGGGTCAGTTTGATGCAGACATTATGTGTACCAATATGTAAATTAGTCTACCTGGAAGGAGTTGTTAAATTAAAACATGTTCTTCTTGTTTACTGAAGACTTCTCATATTTTTTAATACTTTGTATTTACTGCAAGTGGAAGAAGGGATATTACATGTGTGTTTAAAGATCCAAAATTTCTTGATAATCGTGTTACTTATTATTGTTACCTACAGACTCCAGTGAGTTTTGACATGCTGTCAAAGCAAACCAGAGCAGATCTCCAGCGATCATTTGCTGGAGGCCAGAAAATACCCTCAGAGCAGGTTTAGTCAATAATTGTAGAACTATATAAAATCATCCTGGAAAACCATATTAGTATTGCTAAACAATTCAACTTAAGGTCATCTGTATAGAAGAAAATGAGATACCTGTAGGAAAAAAATATATTAAAAAAGAGAAGTTACATGTTACATAGGTTGTCAAATGAATGTGTTAATTTAGTCAAATCAATTTAAAAAACATGACACTATTGAGGTATTGATAATATATTTTAAATAAGTTACATTTTGTCTATTCAGTGTTTGACTTGGTTTTCTCAGAAAATGTTTTTATTGATTGGCAGTCATAAATCACATTGTTTTATGTAATTATCATGGAATTAATTTAAATTAAATTGCAATATAAATTATTAGGAATCATGGAGGCTTTATTGCCATTGTACGCACTCTGGTTCTTTAGTACAATGCCATGATGGCGATCACTACTTTTTCATATTGCACAGGTCTCGTCCACAACACCACAGCTCTGATGTGGTTTTCAGGCAGTTACTTTGTAACATATGTAATGCATGCTGTGCTGTTGTGTAAGAAGTGACATAGCAAGTCTGACTTCTGTGATTATTTGACTATTTCTGTATGCGTATTCCTGTAGCGCAAGCAATAGAGCATAGACCGGGGCGGACTACTAAAAAGTGGCCCTGGACTGTTGTGCACACACCCGGTCCACAGCACACCACACCACACCATAAACCCACCAGCTCATTATGTATAGAAACATTTGTAGCACCACTTACTATCGTAAAAATATAAAACAATACAGAAATATATATTGCAGGCTAGTCTAACAGTAATTTTCAGGTAGAGAAAATGAATAAACAAATGTAAAATAGCACTTCATAGTCTTCACTGTATAAATGAAATATGGATTAATCCTTATTAAAGTTACAAAAGTTATTCAGTCAAGAGCAGTGAGTGATTTTTCTTTTTCTTTGTTTGTCTCTTGTTTGATTAACATTAAAACAAAGACAGCCGCATGGGTTTATTAGGCTGCTGTCACTTTAAGAGCTGCACTGATCCAATATACTGTTTCAAATGCATTTTATTTCTCAACTGTTTATGTTCACTTAAGATATAACAGACTGTTAACTAAGATACACGCCGATACTAAAAATTGTTGACGTAAATTTATGTCCGTTCAAGTGCAAGAAGACGTGAAAGAGAGCTCAATTCAGCATCCGCACGCTGTCTGAGAAGCAGCTTTCTCTTCGGATATGTATTGCGCGCACAATACTTATCATGCTATTGACAATCTTTTTGCTATCAGGCAAGACAGTTACATCAACTTACCCGAGTGACAATTACGCTGGCCTTGGGTCATTGGGCAGTCCTCATTGTCGAGCCCTGCCCTCTGCTGAAATAAGAGGTAACATTCCTCCACCTCGTCTATAAGCAAGGACTCAAATAAAGCTATTTAATATGAATTAATATCGATTCTGCTTTTTTTTTTTAAAGATTTAAAAATCATTAAACTGGAAGGCTTTCCATGCATCTTTTCTTTGCCACAAAGTGCATGGCCAAATGCATCATCTCGAATAAGTGCACGAAAATGAGGACCAACAAAGACACCTGACCTTCCTTTATCTATATCTTCACTTAACCTTGGAAGTTTGCGTACCTGGAGATTAATGTCGGACGTTTAGCATTTTTTATCGTAAACAGTTGGCAAAAATTGCTGTATTGTCTCGTCATGTTCAGCTGCTTACATCTTAAATCTTCATCTCAAACATTTTGACATTGACAAACACTTTTAGACCTCTGAACTGAGCCTGGGCACGCTAAATAGGCTACGTAAATTTACTTTAAATCATTCTTATATATTTACGTAGCAAAGGGTCTGCCCTCATTGTACAGCGGCCCACTCGGAAAAAACTCATCCAGATGGCCAGTCCGCCCCTGGCATAGACCTTGTTCAGGGTAGCGCCATATTTAATTTTTGACTGGCATGAAAACGTGACTGTGAGGGATAGAATTACAGCGTGTTCAATGGATTATACTCTTGTCCCATACCACAAACTGATGAAATATCTTTCTAAAAAAAAAAAGAAAAAAAACTTTCAGTAGACAAACTCAATTTTAAAACTGATATAGGACCTTTATACAGTGAGTGCCATTGTAAAGACTGTAAGTCTATCCCTCACAGTCTCGTTTTCATCCGCGACAAGTTAAAAAAGGCGTCTAACCCGACTAAGATTTGTGGCGCTAGAAACACTAAGGTCATGGGTTCGATTCCCAGAGAATGCATGAACCGATAAAGTGTATTGAATTCAATGTAAGGCACTCTTGATAAAAGCGTCTGCCAAATTCATACATGTAAATGGCTATTTGCAAGACCTGATCCTCATGTGAATGCATTTAGAGTGCTCAAAACCACCGTCTGGAAAATGTTCCATGAATCTTGAATTCCAAGACCCTGTATACCCTGCAGAAACACACTTGGCCCATGTATATGACCCAGTAAGGAGGATTTCTGAGTATGGCTAAAGAACTGCCTTTTGGAGAGGTGCTTTTTGGCTGACATCTCTTGAAATTGCCTCCTCATGTCTTTCTTATCAAATTCAAAAGTCCTTTCCTAGAGATTTTCTTGCAAAAAGCAGCCAACCAGATTTCCTTGCCAAATTGCAGGCTCCATGCTTTTTTAAATCAGGGCAAAATGTCATGCACTTATTTATTTAATTTTTTTTGGATCCCTACTGTAGTTTTATTGACTGGCTTTTATGTTATCAGAGCCGCACAGCCCTGTCTGCAACCCTCCGGAGGCATCAGGCGTTTGGGCAGACACTCTCAGGTACAATGCGGTCTGGCCCAGACAGTTCAATCAAATAATTATGGAGCTTTGCCCACTCTTAGCATGAGCTAATGAATGGAAATGACTGATTTGTATGCGGTCTGTATGCATGGCTTTAGTACTGACCTGATAAGTACTAAAGCTCTCGCCCCGCGGTGATGAACTTCTTTCACACTGGGTGAAGATGGAAGCATTGTTTGAATGAATGTGCTCCGAGGCCGGTCTGCTTTTACAGGAATTTTAAACAGTACCTCTGAAAGGTGCACATCAGTAATAATACTTACTGCTGAAATAACGGCTGGAAACATGTCGGAGCTCTGCCGCTGGGATTTGAAGCGAATGCTGCGTCGTGTTTAACTTTTGAAGTATATGCATTGCCATAAATTACATTCAAAGAGGTCACCGAGTTTTCTTGGAAGTGCTCCATAATCATTACCATAGCACACAGAGCTCAGATGACCTTTTTAAAACCGTGGATAGTTTGCCCTCATTTGTCAGAAGGAAACCAAATAACGGTTCCCTCTTGAAGCCATCACAAACATAGAGTGCTATTGAATGACCTCTGACCTTTTGTCACTGATGTTATAATCACCCAGCAGAGCAAATCAGAGACTAAAAAAGAAAAAAAATGGTCTTTTGGGATTTGGATATCTGATGCGCCGCTGCAATCAGGGCTGGTTGCAGTCAAAGCCACAAGTGCTGCATTGACCCTACTCACAGAACTAATGCTGTGCAGAGAAGCCCGACTATTTTTAGAAACAAGGACACATGGTAGTGAACGTATTACTGGCCCCTGTGTACATCTGCTGCGGGGAGCAGACTTAATCATGCAGCATCAAATGATGTTCTCAGAAAAATATCTTGTATTTTCATAATTCAGTAGTTTAATACAGTTCTAATCAATTCCTATAGCACACGCTATATGTTCATTCCAAAAGAATTCAGAATAAAATTATGACTTTTAATAATGAGTAGGCTACTCTGTATACTAATAATGAGAATCTGTTGTATTAAGTATATATTATTAATAATTGTCAGTCTGTAAGGACTTGTTGCCTGAAATGTTCTGTTTTTTTAATGCAAAACATGATATATTTTATTATTACAATGAAATATTTATAATATTATATATAACTAAATATTACCATGTATATCAGTTATGTATATCAGAGTTATGTATATTACTTCGCTAGATGGCCATCTGCCAAAACATTGAAAACAATTATATCATTAAAACCGTAACATTCTCATTTTCCCATCGGAACCATTATATGTGGGTGGGACAAGACCCAAGAACTTTTTAAGACCAATGATATTGGACCCACAAAAACGAAACGCGACTGCTCAATTCAGCGTGAGCCGAGAGAGTCGCAGCAAAGATCAGCAGCAGGAGTCAGATTTCATTTATCACGTTACGAGAGTGACAGACAAGACGATGGCGGAAGATTTGGTTTCAAAGCGAAATGTAAAATCGCCTATTTTAAACCCAATGCAAATAGGTAACCTGCAAAGAATGAGTTGTTTTTCTAGTTGTTGTGCATCTCCGAATTGTCGCTAATTTTAAAGCGAAAGTAAAATGCGCGTGGCCGCCCAGGCATTCATAACATTGCGTGTCCACTGGTGTGCAGCAGAGTGTTTCTATGGAAGCTCAATAGGAATTAATTGAAACGCTCGCTCTGCTCCGCACCGTTATGAATGGCCGTGTGCATTTTACTTTCGCTTTCTGGCTAGAAACCTTAATATTTTAACTAGTTTTTTGTTATAACCACTGTCTGCGGTAAAACCTTGAATACGGCTTATTTGGTGTAGCCTATTTAATCTAATTTAATAAAAAATATTTTGAATTTTGTTGCTGGTTTTGTATGCTTCGTTTAGTTTGTGTAAAACATCTAGTAGCGTATGATTTGGTTGGCGTTTTTTGCACAATAAATCACAATGCTGGCTCAACACAGTGATGTCTGTCAGCCATCAGCTGCATTGCTTTTCTTAAAAAGTAACTAAGTTACAATTAGTTACTTTTTAAGGGAGTAGTGCAAAATTGTAATGTATTACTTTTCTCAAAGTAACTTTCCCCAACACTGCTCTGTGATTAATAATGTATGGCTCAATGTTAGGGATTGGCTCAAAAGCCTACCTGTATGTTCCCAGAAGCACTTATATATAATCGCAGATATCAAATCACTTACTTTCGGGGAGTCCTATTCCCTGGCCGACCAACTACCATTGAAATGAATGGGAATGCTGATGATAGCATTCTCCAGGTATTGTATAGAATTGTACTCATTTCATGTGTTTTAGCTGTACTGATGCATGCTGAAAGGAAGTTGAGATATGTCCTGAATTCAACTGTGCTTCACACCTTTCCTGTGGTTTTGCATGCACATACTGGCTTTTTTAGGGAGGAAGTTTGTATTCCCTCGTTCTTTAAAGAGAGTGTGTATATTTGTGTGTGTTAACGTGTGTCTGAACGTGCCTGTGCATGTTTGTGGGTATTTATGCAAGTGCATGTGTGAGTGTGTTTGTGGTTTACTGGTTTGAACCATAGATGGACAGTTAGATAAGCCCCTCGTGTTGACACAAGGGTGAGCATCTCAAACACACAGTTAGTCAGATAAGTCCCTCATGTCAGCAGGAAGCTAAAGAGAGAACGCACTGACATAATGGCAGTTGGGGGTGCACTGTCTCACTCCTAAACAGAGATAATCTAACTGAAAACAGACGCGAATGGGTCAAGGCCAGGGAAACTTACCATAATGTATAATAATCAGTCCTGAGCTGCATGTTAAACAGCTGAAAATGAAGTTTTAAATGAGATCAGATTCTTTTGTAATAGGCTGTTTGTGTTTGTAAGGATGATGCAGTGCAAAATGGGGTGTGTATGGCACATACAATGTGTAATTTAGTTCACTGTGGACCAGCGACTTAAGTCACAGTTGCGCTTAGACTTAAAGCGGGGCTCAGTAGTTTCGGGATTTCTTCGCTGTATTCTCGCTTTTTGCTCGCAGGTTTCTCTCTAGAGCTCCCCCCACAGCTTCGGAATAGATATTTGACAACACTGTTGTAAAAACTTGTTGGCGATTCTCAGACACCAGAGGCTAGTAGATCAACGACATCAAAGCAGATGGGACATTCTTTAAAACGTCTTCTTCATTCGGGTTCGAACAGCGTGAGGGAGCGCAATAATGACAGCATTTTAGCAGATTTCTTTTGGCCGTAAAGCAATTGTTTACATCGTGAGACCTGATATCACGCAATACTTCCTGACGCGGCAGCCGGCCCGCCGGCTCAAAGTTGCAAGTGCGCATTTTCCGCTCACGGGCACCAGGGGGGTGCGAAACGACCACCATTCAACCCGAAATAAGTAATATAACCATTCCAATGACTCCGAAGCTGTTCAGTTAAGGTAAAAAAGTTACTTAGTTCACCTTTAAGTCGAATCTGTATGTCCGTTTGGCCGGAAGCTAGTTATTTTACAGTATAAAGTTTTAAATATGAATATTTTTCCTTCACAAACGCATCGTTTCGCTTCAGAATGCCTTTGTTAATCCCCCAGAGCCATGTGGAGCACTTTTATGATGGATAGATGCACTTTTATGGACTTCAAAACAGAAACAGCCATTCACTGCCATTATAAAGCTTGGAAGAGCCAGGACATTTTTTTTAATATAACTTTGATTGTATTCGTCTGAAAGAAGAATGTCATATACACCCTAAGGATGACTTGAGGGTGAGTAAATCATGGGCTAATTTTCATTTTTGGGTGAACTATCCCTTTAAGACAAAACCGACATATTTTTCACAATGTTGTGTATATTTGTCCGTTCAAGCGCAAGAAGACACGAAAGAGAACACAATTCAGTATTCGTGCACTACATGAGTGGCAGCTACCTGTGTGCGGGCTTCTGATGTGCCGAATTGAGTTCCCTTTTGCGTCTTGCTGCACTTGAACAGTTTAAATTACATTACAATGCAAACAGGGGAATCTTTAAGCAGAATTTAAATGCATGTGTCTTATTGAATTCTTGTTCTTGCAAATTTGAAACCGGGTTTTGATACCCAACCCTACTTGAGAGCAAGCCTGCAGTTTGCACATGTGTGCAAAAGCACAGCTGCACTTACTAACTTGAAAAGTCTGTCATCATTTACCTTATGATGTTTTAAACCTGTAAGACTTTCGTTTAATCTTCAGAACAAAAATTAAATCTAAGAGATTTTTGTCCCTCCTTCAACAGCTACACAACTACCACTTTGATGTTTCAAAACGTTCATAAAGAGATCGTAAAACTAATCCATATGAATTGAGTGGTTTAGTTCAAATTTTCTGAAGAGACACGATCCCTTTATGATGAACAGATTACATTTAGGCTTTTATTCTCATATAAGCATTGATCAGTAGCCTGGGAAAACCCAGACAACTTCCGGCAAATTTAGATGTGCTCTGCAAGTAGTCTGGCAAAGAGCTCATTCAAGCCCATTTCTAATCCGTCGAAATCGCGGCACCAATCAGAAACGTTGGGGCGGGCTTTACACGATGACGATCGCTCTGATTGGTTTTAGGTCTATCCAATTGCGCCCAGAGGCATTTGAGCGACGTCCGTTGGTGAAGCGCACCAACTTTTAAATGCATTATTATATTCAAATTGCAAACACATGAGGACAGTCTCCATGAAAGACCCGCTGGCAGATGAACGTGCTACTACATTTCTCTCCGAAACGGTAGGAAATTAAATTAGATTTAATAGAGGATTGTAACTGTGACAAGATGATTGACAGGGCAGTTTACGTGACAGGATGCACGCGACAGATCCTTCCGATAAAGATGACGAAGTAGTATGTCCCAAAGCTTGCCTACTTTTTTGCTACACATTCAAAAGTAAATACCTTTTCTTCACAAAAAGAGTACATACTTTTATGGCGTAGTGTAACTTAGGCGAATTGGGACGCAGCATATGGCTTTACACAATGATAATCGCTCTGATTGGTTTTAGGTCTATCCAATTGCGCCCAGAGGCATTTGAGCGACGTCCGTTGCGACGCCCCTTTGGAAATTAGTTATTAATGAAGCTTTGCCAGACCATAACTCAGTTACTACTCAGAATGGTCTGGTTTTAACCAGGCTAATTGATCAGCGAACATAAACAGAAGCTCAAACCTGCTTGACGCACAAGAACAAACCTCATTGGTTCTGATTTGGTAGTTTCGTAGCTGTCAGTGGAGGGATAGAAATCTCAGATTTCATTAAAAAGATGTTCATTTGTGTTCCGAAGAAACACGAAAGTCTCAACATGACAACATGAGGGTGAGTAAATGATGACAGAATTTTCATTTTTGGGTGAACTATACCTTTAACTGCATTTTTTACAATTTAGTTTCATAGTAAACAAGCTATTTAAAATGAGTGGCAGTGTAGCATAACAGTGGTACAACAATGTATTTCATCACATTACAGCTGATCGAGCTTATGCAATAATCAAATGTGGTCCGTCCTCATCCTAGCATACAGTCAGTGTCTCGAAATAAGATCTGTGTTCTTCTGATTTAGTTAAATGCTGCTTTTCAACACATCTTTTAGACTGAATCAAGGTTTTTTATTGAAATCTGTTTGAAGTAGGCCTATTTGAAAATGATATCATATCTTAATCAAATGCCATGATGAAAACAGCTGTTAATGTTTGTCTCGTCACATTCCATTATGAATTATATGAAATTATAAACACGTAAACGATAGCATTTTCATTTTAAAACTCTGGTAATTGACAAAAAGTCATAGACCAGTCTAAGAATATTTAGCTTATAAAACTTCTAACAACAAACAGAGCTGTGTGCTTTTGCAGTGCAGCAGAGCAGCATCAAAAATACTCATTTTGTTTTGTTTTCCAGATTAAATAGCTAGTTTATAGATTGCATAAATAGTAATACCATAGTTTTTATACATGTATTAAGATATTCTCTACTTAAATTGGTGAGATGTATTTAGCTGTTTTTTATTTGGAGTGTATCTAAATACTATTTTAGAGTAACTTGTCTGGTTGAACTTTTAAATGAGCTTGTAGTTTTCCCAACACTGGGTAGCCTATGTGACCCCTTTAATCTACAAACAAGAAACCTGAAGAAAAAATCAGTGAGGAAATAGTAATGGGCTTCAGAGTTGTCAACGATTTCCACAACTTTTTGTGCATTAAACTGTTTTTTTATAGCCTTTTCTTTATTCTCAATAACCTCTGTTACCCATACTGTCTCACATCTGGAGAACATTTCCCTGCCTCACCATGGCCCTGTTAAACACAATCTGTAATCTTTTTTTTTTTTTTTTTCCCTTCTCTGTTTTTTTTCTCTCTCTCTCTATCTCTCTCTCTTTCCCTTCAACTTCCTCCTCAGTTTCTGTGACAGGCACATGTTAGGGTGGAGAATTCGTGTGCTTCGCAGACGTGCTGGACACTTTTTCAAGGCATGAAATGGCACCTTCTCAAATGAGTCAGGAAACTGTGCTTCATACTTCTCACAGGCCTTTGGTCTCTTTGTATGTCAGGCTTTTCTCAAGCTTTCTGTAAGTCAGCTGTTGGTGTTTAGAATGTTTCTCCAAAACAAACCGTGCATCTGGAAATCTTTTAATCAAGCTTGTGTGCGCACTGAGAACTTCAGCCTGTCACAGCTAACCCTTAAAGGGACAGTCCACCCAAGAATGTTTGTGTGTGTGTGTGTGCGTGTACATTTGCTTTTATTGTGCATTTTTGTCGGACTTGGCACCAGTGTTTGTCTTTGACCTGGAAAAGGTTTGCCGTTTTCCTCTGGAACTGTTTTACATTAGGGTCTAAATGGTACAGCTGTTAGGACTATCATGGGTTTAATCAACGCAAAAGAGGTTTTCTTAGGCTTTCAAACATGAAGCTTGCGTGACTCCGCTTGTTATTTAACAGCATCAACCCTGACAGTTAATAGCTTTCCAACACGTCACGATCTGAAGATTATGCTCTCTAACAGAACACTTTGCAGCTGCACTTGCAGCGCTGCACATAAGCCACTGTTATGTACACAAACTCTTTTCTGAGTAGCTGTCAATATACACACTGAAGGATTTAAGTGAGACTTTGCTTGTATTTAAGAATGATTCAACATGCACAGGTTTATTTCAACTCACTGAAACATCATGCAGGGTAAAGCGAAAGCTGCCTCTTATCCTATACTGTACACACATAATAAGAGTGTGTACACTTGCTTCTTTAAAGTAAAATTTTAGAAAATGGACTAATCACACAAATTCAGCCAGTGATACTCTGATAAACCACTGTGAGTGAATGAATAGGCAAATTTAATTTGTAGTTGTGCATTGTATTTATAGTTTGAGTGTTGATTTCTAAATGACTCTTGAACAACCAATGATTATTGCACTGCTCATTGTGGTCAGCAAAAAAAAACAAAAAAGATTTTTTTTCATTTTATTTTTTCATATATTTATTCTTTAAAGTACCACTGCTCCATGTACTTCAAATAAAATTAAAACAAGTTCTTAAGAAATAGTTCAAAGTAAAAAGTGTTTCAGATTTTTGAATTATAGAGGAGTTGTTCAAATATCTGGGTGGAATAGAAGCTCAAAATAGCACAATTCTGGCTAATTTAATATTCAAACACTCTTAAAATATCCTATGCACATATTCTTTAAAGTACCACTGCTCTAAAGTATTTAAAATCAAATGAAAAGTTGTTTAAAAAAAAGATAAGCGTGAAAAAGAAATCCACTGATTTCACAATTTTTGGTACAGCAAATGCATTTAATACATCTGTTATAGAGGGGAAGTTAAACTATAATGGTGGGAGAGAAGCTCAAAATAGGGAGGGGGTGGGGGGGACTAATAGTAAAAGTAATAATAATAATTATTCAAATTAATAATAATGCTCCCTACAATGATTTTTTTGTTATATGTTTTGTTGTTAGTATTAATACAATAATAATAAAAAAAAAACTTTAATGAAGGCTGCACTGTGCAATGTATCACGCCAAGCATTTACATTATAACACTGTGTGCACACTAAAGTGAATGTTGGACTATTGATTAGACACAGCATTTATAACAGTATGTGTGCTGCAGTGCTATGCTGTACATTAAACAAGGCAGAGTATTTGAATTCAGCTTAATGAGAAACATATGCAGCCTGACACCACCGCTAAAGCATTCAGGCGTTCTCCATACAGTTGTTGAGCTCATACCGCTCTCTCTCTCTCTCTCTCTCTCTCTCTCTCTCTCTCTCTCTCTCACTGTCACACTATACTGAGATATCCTATTCGAGCATCACGCCAATCAGATGCTGTCAGGGATATTATGAAGCGAGTTTGTGTGAGCCCCTAGTGCCTCAATCAGATATGCAGACTTGATATCTTTACTCAGGCTGGTTATTGTTTCACTATAGCTCACCAGAGTCAGGTTATCTCTCTTAGTGAATTGGTTCGCCCACATACAGTACCAGCACACCCACCCACCCACACACACACACACACCAAATGATGTTACAGTGTATGCAAACAGGGTCCACCTGCAGGCCGTTTTAATGGCACAGCTCACAACAGAGACAGAGAGACAGGCAAAGCTCTTGCCTTGAGAATTCACAGCCCTGTTTTGTCAGTCACTCAGAGCGTGCGGCTTCTCCAGAGACTCAATCAACACAATGTTTATTGAAAGCATCCCAGTCTGATTGATAATGACACCTGGAACTGTAGCTTAACTCTTTTCCCACGTGCATTTTTTTTTTTTTTTTAAGTTGCCAGCCACCCCCGGCATTTTTTTGGCCCCAGAATATTTTGTTGTATGAATATCTGAAAATACAATGTATAAAAAGAAAGAACGGAGCAACTGCTTTTAAACAACAACAACAAAATATTCTATCCTAATGCATTCTTTCTTTCTTTTTTTATCAACATTTGAATGTGGGTAAGTTTCATAAAAAAAAACAAAATTTTGAGCAAAAAGCTGAGAAAAACGCGATTTTGTCAGGACGATGATAAAAACCCTATAAGGTTGCACAGTCCTATAGCTCGTCCTGGGTCGACATTTCAGTAACATTAGGCCGTTTTGATTTATATGCTGTTTAATGATGATCATTCAGTACTGTTTCAGAAGATGTGTAATAGCATCCCCTACCGTATAACAGTGAAAACACGAACATTTTCTTCAATGGTGGGGAAGCGTTTTCTCATAAATGATGAAAATTTCCGTCAATGGTGGGGAAAGAGTTAACTGTAAAACGTAATAGTAATTTTATCTGTAAAAGACTGTAAAAATGCGACAGTAAAAACCTGTTAATTGCTTAACAGTATGTTTTATATATGGAGAAAAAGTGTAATAGACCTAACCGTATGTGTAACAAGGTTTAAAGGATCAGGGAAGGAGGTGGCGGGAACCGGCGAACAATCAAAGAGTTTCGAGTTTAATCATAAAATAAACAAACAACAAAAGGAAAGGAAAGCTGCAGCCCCTCACGGACGACTGCCGCATATACACATAAACTACACAACATACATGGTACAGGCCTGGTCCTTTCTCGTCTTGCACTTTCGTCACTCCTCCTCTTATCCTTCCGGAGCTCCTCTGTGGGACTCGAGACCTTGTTCCTTTCCCACGGCTCTCGGCCCCACCCTGCTTGCCACATACGCCCCTCGCAGACCAGGGGTACCCTCGAGACTGCGCTCTCCTCCCCCCATCACGGCGGCCTCAGCACCTGAGGGTAAGGACAAACTGGGTGAGAGAAAAGGAGAGAAAAAAGAGAAAAAATTATTGGTCCAGTTCCCAAAACGCACTGCCATCCGGTCCTCCACCAGCTGGGCGAACTCCTCCACGATGCCTGGCGGTGGTGCTGGATACCCCTCGGTGGACGGCCCACTAACTCCTCGATGACGGCTCCTCCGGCTTCGGGCAGCTGGCAGCTCCTCCCCGCATGGCGGACAGTAGCAGGCTCCGGCCTCAGGCTCTTTGGCAGCTCGTTCTGCCTTCTTCCCGGATTTCAGCACTAGTGTAACAATGTTCATGGCTCAGGGAAGGAGGAGGTGGGAACCGGCGAAGGTTTAACATAAAACTTTAATCCAAAGATTAACAAACAACAAAACAAAAGTAAAGCGGTAGCCCCTCACCGACGACTGCCACATATAAACATAAACAAAAAACAACACAAATTCCAGGCCTGGTCCTCTCTTGTCTTGCACTGTCGTCACTCCTCCTTTTATCATTCCGGAGCTCCTCCGAGGGACTCGAGATCAGTGTGGCGCGCAGGTGAAGCTCATTAGCACTCACGCCACTGGCCTCGCTCCGTTCCCACGGCCCTCGGCCCTGCCCTGCTTGCCACAGTATCATTTTACAGTAAAATACTGTTAAATGTACAATTTTTGATGTAAAAAGTACAAATCATCTTATAGTTTATAGAGAAAGAATTCTGTCACCTTTTTTTTTTCTATTTTTTTTTTCTATGCATTATATTTACATCAGCTTGTGGAAAAGCTACTTGTGATGAACTTTGATAATTCATCATGTGGTTTTCACTTTATCACCAGTGTTAATATGGTTGATGTCATATGTTAAAATTACAAAACAGATTTTAGTAGCTTGGCCTTGCTAATTCAGCAGAAAATGGCTCGTTGGATTTACCAGTTTAAAGAACCAGGTTGTTCTGTAAATGTTACTTTTTTTTACTGTATTTTTACTGAATTATTCTGGCAATCACAGCTGCAAGTTTTTTTCTTTTCTTTTTTCTGAAAAACGACTGATTTGTTATAAAAAAAAAAAGCATTTCAAATCTATAATTTGGGGTTACACAAACACTGTGTAACGCAGGGATTCATGACTGATAATTCATGTCTTTATCTTGTTTCTTTCTTTCACTTTTTCTCAAGTTGTCTATGGCACCAAATGAAATCACAATAATACTGATTGTTTCTTAAAGGAGAACTCCGGTCAATTTTAACATTGAGCTCATTTTTTTACATTTGGAGTGCTGTCAGTACAGAGAACAACGACAAAAATCGGTGTTGCCTACACCGTGTTATCCTCGTTTTAAAATTTGCACCCTGTTGACTTCAATGGGGCAAGTTTTAAACCTGCTTTTAGCCTCTTAACATCCTTGATGTGTCATTACAAGTGCACAGGTCATGTGAGTGATTCCTTCTGAGTGAACGCGGGTGAATCTGACTGCAGTAGATGTGAAAGAAATATATAAAAAATGATGTTTATTCAGCCAGCGCACATACCTGTATTTACATCCTGTTTTCGGTCGAAGTCCACAGTAATCGATTGTCGAGTTCACGCGCATAGGTTTAGTACCTATGATCAGGTCATATTGTTCTCTGTACTGACAGCACTCCAAATGTACAAAAAGAGTTCTCCTTTAACATGCCTCTCAAATATTCCTTCTACCGTTGTTCAATAAACAGTTGAAAACTCATATTTTTTGTTTGGTTTACATGTGTGAGACACAGTTAAAGACTGTTACAATGACACGTGTGCTTTCTCGGGACACAATTTCAGTAATATATGTCATGTTACAGGAACATTTTAACTGAATTCCTTAGAAAATTCTAAACTTCACCAGTAGAAGGATAGTTTACCCAAAAATGAAAATGTTGTCATTATTTACTCAAATTATTCAATGATTTACTTTTTTTGGCATAATACAAGACTTTTGAATCCATAGTATAGCTTTATTTTAGGAAAAAGAAAAAAAACTAAAACATAAGTCATTATTCACTGAAAATATTCTCCTTCAGTGAACTGCTAATTTCAGAACAGCTGTGAACGGATCATTGATTCAGTACATTAAACAGTCTGTCACATCAGTGAACGAATTGTTCTTTTGAGACAGTTCTTTTCAATCAGACTTAACGATTCATTCATGAATCAGACTTAATGATTGATTTAGGACCCCTTCACAACTCAAGAGTCCAACTCAGACTCAATGATTGAGTTCTCAACAGTTCTCAAATTAACAGCTCACTGGAGAGGAAAATTATTAGTGAATAAAAATTCAAATTTTGTCCTTTAGTTCCTCACATAAAGACATTAGCCACGTTTCCATTACCCTTCAAATTGCGCAAATTGAAATTGCGCATTGAAACACGTCAATTTAGCAAAAACTCCCTTTTATCGCAAAAAAAGTTTTTACGCTCGCATGAGGTGGTTTTTCAGGCAATTCGAAAATAAATATTTCGCAAAACTGCAATGGAAACAGTTTTTGCGCATTTACAGGTCACCTGACACAGATGACGCGGTGTTTGGACAGAATACGAGACAGAGTTCTTTATTAAATTCATAAAAGACAAAAGAATTACAGGAATACTGGATTCTAAACCTCAAAGAAATGCCACAATCAAGACCTCGAAGCAGATATTAAGGAGAAACACCCAGAAACACCTCATATGTGCTGCTCTCAAGTATAAGGGTCTTTCCTTGCCAGTAATGATTGGATAACACACATACTTCTCCTTCGATTAATAATAATAATGAATAAGCCAGTGCAGTGTCTGGGATATACATAAACCTACCAACGTCCGTTGCCGTGATTTTTGGAATGACTTATTGCTAGAGGAAAAAATTAAGTTTTAGTCGTATAACATCGGTTAATGGAAACGCTGTCATTTCGCAATAGTTTTTTGTCGACATTTAGAAAAAATCGCAAAAGGTTTGCACAAATCTGTAATGAAAACGCGCCTATTGACTTGAAATGAGTCATATGGACTGCTTTCATGTTTTGTTTTCATTTAAAAAAATAATAATAATCATAATTATCATTATCATTTTTTAAATATAATTTTTCTTTTTTTGCTAACCTTGCAGGCTTTGACATGTTTACTTGCACATGGGCGGAAAAACCTGTCACTCACATGAGATCATAGCAATAGCCAATCACAACCAGCCAATCAATTCCTGATGGACAAAATTAAGTCCCATCCTACTTTTTTTTTTTTTGATGAGAAGCTGCAGAAAATTCATTTCATTTCATGCTGAGTTTAAGTTATCTATCCTTTCAGAGTAACCTTGATATCTCTCTCTCTCTCTCTCTCTCTCTCTCTCTCTCTCTCAAACACACATCAGTGTCTCTCTTCTCTTTCAATGGCTCTTTTGTGCTTTCTAGCTAGACAGTAAGTGAGCACTGATACCCAGTGGGATAGTTAAGAGAGAGAAGGGAGTTAATGAACTTTCCCTTACAGGGCCATGATCAGCACTGAGGGAAACATCTCTCTCGTTCCCACTCTCTCACGCAGGGAAAGCCCTCCCAAATCAGGGGCCGGCTGAAGTGAGAAGAGCCCACTTAATCACGAAACTCATTAATCTACACAGACACAACACAAGATCTAGCGTAACTCAAGCGCCAAAGCCTGAGGAGGCTCAATATGAGAGAAAGCCAATGGAACGTAACATAAAAGGAGGAGAAGGTGTGGAGATAAGACCGAACGCTCGCAACCATTTTGTTTAGATTTTTGCACTTTCATCTTTTTTTCTTCTCATTCCTTTTATGTTTTTTTTCTTTCTTTTCAAGCTTCTTTGATAGTTAGACCTACACCACACACTCAAAGAGAGCATAAGTGAAGCAGCAGAGTAGCAACAATTGCTTTCGTTGTGCACTGAACTGCAGATTTATATAGAAAAAGTTTTCTGAAACATTTACTATGTTCCTGCAATGCTGCTGCAGTCTGCTTTGTCAGGCAGTTTGAGAGTATGAAAACCTGTTAATATGGATGCAGTGTGAAATAGACCTTAAGTGATGGAAGTATCTCAGAGTTAGCTCAGGGAATCCTTTCATGTAACTAAATGTCAGCAATGAAACCATCCCTCACTCAAGTGTCACAAAAGTTGGTCAAGTAGCTCATTATAATGGTGTAAATGCATTCCCTTTAGTGAGACGAAGGGCTTGGGCTTCACTTGACATCCTTCACTTGACATATGACCTTTGAGGTGAGTTTACCAGCAGCTGAGTCAGAATGGAAATATGTCAATTAAGGTTTAAGGACAGATATTTTCATCAACTAGATTTATGATTGCTGCATCGCAAGGGCTTTACTCTGGAAAAGTCACAAATTTACTATTATGCAGAAAGGCCTTCTAATTCGTGCATCAAAGCAGCAGGGGAGACCGAGGCTATACGGTATTGTCTATGAAAAAACAAACAAAAAAACGTGTGTTTTTCAAACTGTATGGGGTAAGTTGTCACAGTGGAACCTACCATTAAACACACTATTAGTGACTTATCAGCCAAATTGAATCATGTCAAAAATATATAATTTCATTAAATTGATTATAAAGACACAAAAGTACTGTAAACATACAAAAAAAAAGTGTAATTATTATGCAATTATAAATTTATATTATATGTTAAATACATGTGACAACTAACCCTGGTCTCCCCTATACCTACGGACATAATTTTTTTTTATCATTTACCAGTTTGTGAGCAGATTAATAACTTTTTAGAAAAATTATTATTCTTTGATAAAGAACAAAAGGACAACATGGCTTTTCCCTCTCTGGAGCGAACTCTCTCACGTGTTATTTCCATGTGGAATCGCAGGTGCTTTGTCCGGCACAAAGCGCTGCATGTGCAATAATGTCTTATGAACTAAATCAGTCAGATGAAAGAAGCTCCAGCGCTGCTCGATCTAGACGGTCCAAGTACAACGCAGGAGTTTCCTATTGTTGCGAGTGATAAATGCTGTGTATGATCCCTCCAGTGTACATTTGGTATGTTCCCCATTTGCCTCATAAACAACATTTTTGAGTGACCTTCAACGTGCCGAGCCAGCATAAAATATGCATTTAAAAGGAATTGCTGAAATAAATATAGGGGCCTAGGTGGAGATTGCTTCTTTTGTACTGAGTTAGGCATGTACATGCATCACTGTCTACACACGTGTGCCCGAGCCCGCTGCCCTTTCATTTGCAGCCAAATTAAGTGTGTTCAGCACATAAATAAATGCAACATGCACGCTGCATGACAGTCGCAGCTGCTTATTACACTGCAGCTTTGTCACATTGTTATCCGCACTTCCTGTAAAAGACAGTAAAAACCTCAAAAAAAGCATTCCCGTGCATGCGCCTGGAGATGGCGTGAAATGATTACATGTACCTGAACACCATCTTCACCTCCGTCAGCGCTGTTTCTGGTGTTTGTCCACGGGCGAGACATCAGTCACAACACTGAGACCTGTCCTTGGCCATTATTGAGCGCTTCAAAATCGGCACCTTCCCTTAATAGGCTTTGGGAATTGTGCTCGGCCACCCGATGTAGATGGCTGTTTATATTTGAGAAATGTAATAAAGTCGGCAATTTTATTGGACAGTGATCCCTTTTGGGCTGAAATTGAGTTTTCTGGTCTCGACCCCTCACGCCCTCTTTTTCTCACAGTGATTTCATTTTGCAGATGTGATATGTTTTGCGCTAATGAAATGCATGTTAGGAGATGTCTCCTGTTGGCCCTGAGAGATGGAGATGACTGCTATTGAGTAACAGGATTGGTGTTAGTTGAATATATGGGTATTATATGCCATCCGCTGTCTTCTGTCTGCAGACTGGCTAGACTCACTGCATACTAAAAGTGGCTCTGTCTGAATATTTAGCATTAGAGGTCATGGTACAATCTCTGCGTAACAATGACAGACAAAAAAAAAAAAAAACATAAAATACTTTGGTCAGTCCAACTAAGTCTCACAATCCACAGATAATAAAACAGTATGTTTTTTCTTTGTCGGATAATTGATGCTTTAGGTTGTTGTTGTTTTTTTATGTTTTGTTTTGCTTTCCTTTCCTTTGCTTTTTGTTATGTTGTGTTGTGTTGTGTTGTGTTTGGTTTCGGGGTTTTGTTTTGTGGTTTGGTGTTGTTTTGTTTTGTGGTTTGTTTTGTTTTTGTTTGTTTTGTGGTTTGTTTTGTTTCGTTTTGTGGTTTGTGGTTTGGTTTGTTTTGGGGTTTTGTGTTGTGTTGTTTGGTTTTGCTTTGTGGTTTGGTGTTTTGTTTTGTTGTTTTGTTTTGTGGTTTGGTGTTGTTTTGTTTTGTGGTTTGGTGTTGTTTTGTGGTTTGTTTTGTGGTTTGTTTTGTTTCGTTTTGTTTTGTGGTTTTTGTTTTTTGTTGTTGTGTTGTGGTGTGGTGTGGTGTGGTTTGGTGGTGTTTTGTTTTGTGGTTTGTTTTGTTTTTGTTTGTTTTATGGTTTGTTTTGTTGTTTCGCTTTGTGGTTTGTTTTGGTTTGTGGTATGTTTTGTTTTGGGGTTTTGTGTTGTGTTGTTTGGTTTTGCTTTGTGGTTTGGTGTTTTGTTTTGTTTTGTTTTGTGGTTTGTTTTGTTTCGTTTTGTTTTTTGTTGTTGTGGTGTGGTGTGGTGTGGTTTGGTTTCATCTAGGATGCAAAGCGGGCCAGGATTAGCACTGCTGCTCACTCAAAACCAGATATTAAATCAGATATTAAACACTTTTATCCCACCATGTAAAGCATTAATGACACCTCCACAGCATTGCAGCATCGCCTCCATCATGTGAGTGACAATCTCCGTAAAGTGGGTTGAAATGGCACGCAGCTGTTAATGTCAGCGAGAGTTTATGTCAGATAAAGAATTAATAATGCCATCGGTGGCTTTGTTTGTGTGCAGAAATATTTCATTGCTCTTTAATGAGGCAGCATGTCACAAGTGTAAACTTAATTGATATGTGTTTAGGAATTTAGAACTCCCACACCAAAGAGCTTTTATGGATCACATTCTCTCACGAAAGTTAATTACCAATATACTTTTATAATGTAACTGTGGGACTATACAGGCTGTCTGAGAGAGACCCGGTGATAAAAGACCTGATAAAATGCTCCTTCCTGATAATGTTCTCTGGCAGTTGGTTTTAATTTGTCATTATGACTGGGAAAACAGAGTAGTGATGCATTTGCATTAAGTCGCTAGGTGAACGTGCAGTGATTCCGATGTCAGCATGTAGCAAAGACAGGGAAAGTTTTAAATGCTGCTGAAGGGACAGGTGGGCCACATTTGCTTGTTTAAGTCATTTCATGTTTGTGCAGTGACAGATTTTGATGAGCTCCAGTATTTTTTTCAGTGTAAACATATGTGAGTCTGTGCATAAGCATATATGTGCTTGTTGCACTGATATGTGCATCTGTCTAAACATGGAGGTTAGCATTTTACTTTCATGCTAGGATTCATGCACAAGACCATACAGTATAGTAAAGCAATAAGCCACTTGAGGTAAAATCATTATAATAAAATTAAATATAAAAAAAAAATGTTTGCCAAATTTAACCACTTGAGAGATGAACAACTTGGTAGATTTAAATTAAAAAAAAAAAAAATCTTTAAATGAAGTGCATATGAAAATCAAAAAACAGATTTTTTTGATTTTCATATGCACTTGATTTAAAGAATAGGTTTTTATAGCTCTTATGTTGGTGAGCAAGGAGGTTATACACCCCTACTTTCCTTACATGGTATATAGAAACCATCTCTGTGGACTCTCATACACACCTACATGCACGATCACACACAAAGGCTCATTCAGTTGTAGAAAATTACAAATATAACACCTTGGATTATGTGAATGGAGGTTATTTCTGTGGCCTGTTACAACCAAGAGTGAGTGAGAAAGAGAATAATAGCGGTGTATTAGACAGGCAGGGCCAGCAAGAAGGGTCGGTATGAAAGAGGGCACTCTGAAGAGGGCAAGAGGAGGATGGGCAGATACACAGAAAGATAAGAGGTAGATAACAAGGGATGTATAAGGAGAAGAGAAAGCCAGCCTGGGTATGGCTGATCTCTTGATCTTGTCAGCTGGGTAAGGCTAAAGATGAGCAGCCTATCCCAGCATCCTCTCTAAATCCCTCCTCCCCTCTTGGTTGTCAGCAGGCCATCTCCGCTCTTCTTATGGGCCTAACTGGGCTTTAGCACTGGCATGGGAAGCTCACACCAACTGATTGCTGTGAATTAGGGAGTTCTCCTCTAACACCCCTCACCGTTACAGTCTCAGTGACAGCTGCAATGACATTCGCCCACTGACATCCCACTGTCAGCCATCAACCAGCCATGAAACTCAATGTTAACACAGTGTTTGAATGTAACCGAGGAAGCGGCCAGCTGTTGTGTTTTGCATTTGGGTATGGGATGTTGGGTATGTACTGTAATGTGGAAGTGTGTGCGGGTTCTCCGGTGGTGCTCATTAGCCGATTCCAGCTTCTCCTCACCTGGTTCGGGCTGTCAAAAGAGGATTATCAAATATTCACTGGCTTATGTAGATCTACTCTGTCTTTTTCAGATTCAGAGGGGGAGAGAGAGAGAGAGAGAGAGAGAGAGAGAGAGAGAGAGAGAGGAGCGAACGAACGAACGAACGAGGAGTCGCATCAGGATACCAGCCTGCCTGGAGCTGCACCCAAAATATCAAGGGAGTCTGGGTAATGACCTGAACTCTGCTGTACCTCCCTCTTCCACTTTTTTCTTCGCTCTTTCTTGTTACTCAGATGTACCCGCCAGGAACGAGTTCTCATTTGAGCAAAGACACATGAGCAGACATACAGTAAGCGCATGGCAGTTTAGGGATAATCCCACATTTTCTGGTCATCATGACAGAGTAGTGAACCATATTTCCAAATGAAAGTGTACTGTAATCCTTTTTTCCCAAAAATAATCAGAAAAAGAGTCCCTCTGGATTTAGCATTCTCTCTCTCTCTCTCTCTCTCTCTCTCTCTCTCTCTCTCTCTCTCTCTCTCTCTCTCTCTCTCTCTCTCTCTCTCTCTCTCTCTCTCTCTCTCTCTCTCTCTCTCTCTCTCTCTCTCCACTTTGACTATCTTTATTTTCCCCTCCACTTCCCTTTTCCATGATGAGATGGAAACTTTAAGTGGAGTACACATGCCCCAAATCATAACTGGCACAGGTGCAGGGAAACATACTCTGCGAATGTGTGTGTTCACTTACTGTAAGAGCGTGCGTGTGTACTGTAATTGAAATACCTCTGAGGGCCTCTGGTATGCTTTCTAATAGTGGCACAATTAACATGAAAGTGACTCTCAAATTCCAGAACCAGCTATCCAATCTGTTCAAAAATCTAAACCTTTCCCAGAGACAGAGGCCCTTAACAAACACATTTCTTCCATCCCCCTCGCTTTCCCTCTTTTGTCTCCTCCAGTGCACCAGCTCTACATTGTAGTTCAATATGCCAATCTAACTTGTGAATGGCCTGTGAATTGAAGATCCATTTTTGTCATCCCACCTGTATGGAACGTGTGAGTGTGTGTTTGTTGGGTGCGTGTGAATGCTGTCTAATGACCCTCGCTCCACTGCGCAGGCAGAGATAGAACCGTGATGTCATTTGTTTTGATGTCATAAATCGATGGGATTGAGTCTCCCAGGAGCTTCAGCTGTTCCCTCGGCTTGACAGCAAATTGCATCACACTCTCATCACTCACCCCTGCAGATTTGTGTTTTTCAGCCACAGCTCTTTCAAAGTGATATAGACTCAGAATAGGACTGAACATCTCCCACTCTATCAATCTTTATCAATTCCAATATATCACCCACTGTATCAGGGTCTGACATGATCTTTGAAATGTCTCAAACTGTTACGTGTGAGGAACCTTTAGCTACAGTATTTACATGGGGATTTCTTGCATTTTTCCCATAAAATGTTTCATACAGCATATATGTAATTATTATTTTTATAATTGTATATACAGTGCTTAGCATAAGTGAACACACCAATGCTAAAGTTGACTAAAAAGAGGAATTAAAAATCATCTTTTGGAAATTGATCATTGAAAATGAGGAAATTGAGAAAAGAGAAAATCTTTTGGAAATTGATATGACATCATACAGGGCCATACTCGATAAAAACTTTCCGAAACGTATACGAATCCTGAAAGAGTGTATTTGGCACAGAAATAATCCGTCATACGTCCAACTCATTTTTTTAAACTGTGGCCATGTTTAGCATGAGAATCCAACTCTTTACCAGTGTAAATAAGTCAGAATGCATGAAATAGGCTTGCATTAGACATCGCCTTTAAAATAAATGCTATCCCAGATAGCATGTAACCATTGAAACAATGTTGAGTCAGTGTTGATGCGTCAACGCTGATTACATTGAAATGACGTTAGAAAGTGATGTTGCTGTAGTGTCACTCCTGCACCCTCGGTTAATATTGAAATAATGTTCAGATTTCAACCAGAAATGTTAATGCCTCAATTAAAAAAATGATGAAAACTCCAACCTTTAAGGACACCAATTTTCTTTGTGAATGAATAATGTATCATAAATAAATAATTGTTGTTCCTTAAAATACAAGGTGCATAAGTCAGGACACCCCTATGTTAAATTCCCATAGAGGCAGGCAGACTTTTTTTTTTTTTTAAAGGCCAGTTATTTCTAGCCTGGCTAACGTCAGACCTCGTCTCATTGAGACGTGGTCTGGGAACCACATGTTCATTTTCTCGTATTTGAGGTGTGGTTTACGAATGCCCAGAGCCGTTTATTGGGCGCTACGAATGTCTATCAAATGCGCCTGTACGTAGCTCATAGCCAGTCGTTTCAATTATACCAGATGATGTATGTAGAGCGACAGAAATTCGACGAGGAAGAAGACGATGGGTCAGAGATTTATGTGTACACGATGGCGTTCAGCGACTAAACTACTTAGAACACTATCTAAGGCTGCATCGGAAGGTAACTTCGCGTCTGCTGCCATGTTGGATCCATAGATATAAACAAACTGCTTCGGTGTGTCGCATAGACGTCGTCATCGTTTTGCTGCTCCCTCCCCGTTCTATGATTGGTTCCCTTTTTGAGGGGAAAATCTGGTCCATGGTGTCCAGGCTGCCTAGCAGCGTGAATAAAATCGCGCTGCGCGCAAGGCAGCATAGGGAAACCCAGGCTAAGTTATTTCATGGATCCAGAATACTATGCATCCTGATAAAGTTCCCTTGGCCTTTAGAATTAAAATAGCCCCACATCATCACATACCCTTCACCATACCTAGATATTGGCATGGGGTACTTTCCATAAGATCATCTCTCAATGCAAATCAAACCAGCTATTAGGCTAACTGAAATAAAACCATGCCAATCTCTAGGTATGGTGAAGGGTATGTGATGATGTGGGGCTATTTTAATTCCAAAGGCCAAGGGAACTTTATCAGGATGCATAGTATCCTGGATCCATGAAATAACTGGCCTTTAAAAATCTGCTTGCCTCTATGGGAATTTAATATAGGGGTGTCCTGACTTATGCACCCTGTATTTTAAGTAAGAACATTTATTTATTTATGAAACATTATTCATTCACAAAGAAAATTGGTGTCCATAAAGGTTGGAGTTTTCATAATTTTTTTTAATTGAGGCGTTGAGATCAATTTCCAAAAGATGATTTTTTTTATTCCTCTTTTTAGTCAACTTTAGCATGGGTGTGTTCACTAATGCTAAGCACTCTACAGTATTGTGATGTTCAACCAGTACATTAGCTTCCTGTGGTCAACCAGTACACCAGCAACCCATTATGGTGAACCCACACATCCACATTCTATGATGGCAAAAATGTACACCAGCATCCTGTGATGGTCAACCAGGACGCCAGCATCCTGTAATGGCCAAACAGTATGCCAACATCCTGTGATGGTCAACCAGTATACCAACATCCTGTGATGATCAACCAGTACGCCAGCATCTTGTGATGGCCAAACAGTACACCAGCATCCTGTGATGGTCAACCAGTATGCCAACATCCTGTGATGATCAACCAGTACGCCAACATCCTCTGATGGTCAACCAGTACGCCAACATCCTGTGATGGTCAACCAGTATACCAGCATCCTGTGATGGTCAAATAGTACACCAGCATCCTGTGATGATCAACCAGTACACCAGCATCCTGTGATGGCCAATCAGTACACCAGCATCCTGTGATGGCCAATCAGTACACCAACATCCTGTGTTGGCCAACCAGTACACCTACATCCTGCGATGGCCAACCAGTACACCAGCATCCTGTGATGGTCAACCAGTACACCAGCATCCTGTGATGGTCAAACAGTACACCAGCATCCTGTGATGATCAACCAGTACGCCAGCATCTTGTGATGGCCAAACAGTACACCAGCATCCTGTGATGGTCAACCAGTATGCCAACATCCTGTGATGATCAACCAGTACGCCAACATCCTCTGATGGTCAACCAGTACGCCAACATCCTGTGATGGTCAACCAGTATACCAGCATCCTGTGATGGTCAAATAGTACACCAGCATCCTGTGATGATCAACCAGTACACCAGCATCCTGTGATGGCCAATCAGTACACCAGCATCCTGTGATGGCCAATCAGTACACCAACATCCTGTGTTGGCCAACCAGTACACCTACATCCTGCGATGGCCAACCAGTACACCAGCATCCTGTGATGGTCAACCAGTACACCAGCATCCTGTGATGGTCAAACAGTACACCAGCATCCTGTGATGGTCAACCAGTACACCAATATCCTGTGATGATCACCTAATACACCAGCATGATGGTAAACCTGCAAATCTGCATACTTTGATTATCAAATCATCAATCAGTAAACCAACGTCCGATATTGGTCAACCAGCACACCAACATCCTATGATGGTCAACCAGTTAATCAGCATCAAAAGTGCAACTTATGCTGGTTAGTTAACACACAAGATCCCCTGATGAACCAGAATGTCATCCCATTCTGAGAACCATTAAACCATCATCCAAATCATAATATATACGTATGCTGGTTAGCAAGCACACCAGCATCCCAAATGCAACATATGATGGACACCAGCATTCAAGCATCTCATGCCGGATACCAGCATGCAGAGCAGAACATATGCTGGTGACTGGAAATGCTGGTCTTTTCTGCAAAATAATAAAAAAAAGTTTATACTTCTTGAATAGTCCCTGTGTGGGTTAAAAGGCCTTGCCAAGCCAGTCATCAGGGGATCCATTGCCTAAGACCTGCGGTAAGTACATTTTCAACAATCAGTATTCAGAATTGATGGCCTGCACAGTGCACATCCCGTATCCTAGTGTGTTTGTTTTCAGCCCAGGGTTTGTTTGGATCCCCAAGAGCAATGCCAATTTATTCTGAGTTTTAAAAGATTTAGACTCAGACATTTCGGCAGTCTGGAAGTGTATTCTCAAGGTCTGTACACATATGTGTTTGTTCTGTCTGTTTCACACAAACACACACACACACACAGACACAAACACAGGGGCAATTGGCTTAAAATGTGCACGCCTGTCTAATAATTAAGCAAGGCCTTTTGATAAATGTGCATTGACTAAATTCAGACATGTTTATTCTCTTGTCTCTCTGGCTGTGTTGTCTATATTTTTGTTGACATCTGTAGAATTCCATAGCCTTAAGAAAAACAAATAGAATATATTCATAATTTCTGTGGCCCATTTGTAATGTTTATGATTTTTGACCTTCAAAATCTGTCATCTTCCCTTTGGTTACCATTGAGGTTCTATTATTATTCTTTGAAAACAGTCTGGTTGGATTAAGGTCTATATTGAGATTGAGACCTACAGGGCAGAGACAGTTCTGTCCAGAGCTTTAGCTCTAACTACTCAGGAACAGTTGTCCTTTTGTATAAGCTTTGATAAGGAATCCCATTTCATTGGGTCTGAATGTTTTTGCCTAGTGGTTAAGATAAGGACAGCTGACGGGAACAAGCATTTATACATGAACACGATTTGACTGTCCCCTAACAAAGGTCGGATTTCAGTTCAACTGAAGTCGCAATGCCTGAGAACATCATGCATTCATTTATTTCTTCACACATTCTCTTGCTTAGACTCTTGCAGTTTAATTAATGCTATCTCTTTTGTAATGGGCTTTTCACACTAAATTAGCCCAGGGCCACACTAAACACTGGGTAAATGTATGTGTTTTACACTGTTCATACTTTACCCTCAGTTTGTAATTAAATCATCAGTGTTCAAGCTTTAAAATCTCACCTGTACATTTGTATACCCAGGGTTAACATTGTTATTTACAGATTTAACAATTCAGTGACCTGTTTTAATGATTAACTGTTTGTCTGTGAAAATGACACTACTGTATGTAAATATACTCTTGCTGTTGAATGTTTTCTGTCAGTTTTTTTGCTGTCACCTTCAACATTCAACATCGCATGAAAGTTTGCACATCTGTACAACACTCTCATGAATATTTAATGAGTTAAGCACTATTTAGTTTGTGAATGGTGGTTTGATGCTCTCGCTGTAACATTCTAACACTGCATAGGTTCACACTGTATATCTTTGGCACCTCAAAATTGTGTTAGCACTGCAAAAATATGGTAGCCTGGTCCTACCAGACTCTCATACATTTCATTTGTACAGAGAGTCTGGCCACTCTCCATTGACAAGCGTTAACTTCCTTGAAGGCAGGTACTCTGTTGAAGTTTAAAACTTGTTTGGAAACTCTGTCCAGAGCCTGGAATTGGATCTGCCCAGAGCCACTCTGGATTTGCCATAACCAATCGTTAACGTTTGGTCGTGACGTAACCCTTCAACTCAAACTAGCGCACGACCTCAACATCATCGTTCTCAGCCACTCCCTCTGTTCGCTGATTGGACTGCTAAAAAATTGGCTGGAGAAAACCCAAGAATATACCGCAATCCAAGACGGAGTACTGAACGAAAATGAAAATTGAGCGGAAGTAGGAGGGCGGAGCCAGGCTAAAAATATGGTGCTCTGAATCAGGATTTTGTTTAAACATTGCTTAACCCAGGGTTAAAAGTGTTTTTGATCTTGGATATAAAAATATTATTACCCTGATTTAAGCGCACTGCGAAAAGCCCTCCAGAGACTTAAAAAACAATCTTTTGTTGTCATTCAGGAAAGGTCAGTAAAGCCAACCTGTGGGAACGGGGAGTTTTGCAAATCAACTAGCTCATTTCCAACAACCTCCTCGATTACAGTATTGATTGCAAGTCACAGCTACAGGTTTAGAATGACAGATATTAACAAGAGACAGGAAGAGCGAAAGAAGAAAGGTGACCCCTGACTTGAGGAGATTCCATCTGTTCAGCATATTGTCATTCAGTTTAAGGTCGGGAAAGGTCACAGGGAAGCAACTTCTGAAAAAGATAGAGGCAGATGACAAGTGGGAAGGTACGTTCCTTCCTTTAATGACAGTATTGCAATTCATTCCCAACCCAGAGAAAGAACCTGCATTCCATCTGTGCAATTTGATGTAACTCCACTCGAATCTTATTGCTGCACTGAAAGGAGATATTGTTTTCCTCTAGGCACCTGTGACCCGGCACGCTTGACCGGCTGACAAGTGTGAGAAGTGCTAAGACAAAAAAAAAAGTGGTCAACCCTGCAACGTGAAGTTTGATTATATCTGCTTAGCAGCAGAAACCCCTTCATCCAGATTTATCAGAGGAGAGGACGGATTGAACAGCAGTGCAGAGCGTTAAAGCAGACTGCACACTTATGTTCTTATTAGACAGCTCACTTTCAGTCTAGGTATCCTGGTATGTCTCTCTCTTTGGATGACCTTATCTTTCCAAGTTTAACAGTCGTGCAAATGGCTGTCTGCCAGGATTCTATGAGAGAGATCCAATTCACTGGCCATACAACCTAGGTGGTCTAAGTTGCACTGCCTGCGCTCCATGCGAGATAACCACAAACACACAGGCATTGTGCAGAATAGTTTGTGAGTATCAGAAATGTCCCTGAGGGTTCTTTTTGTTTGGAAAGGCAGAGGGAGAGAGAGAGAGAGAGAGGCATGTGACCTGCTGTTGCTTGTTGTCCCCAATGAATAGTCATTTATCACACGGCATGCTGTCTAGTGTGTAAGGAATCCGTGTCCCTAATTACATTAAACTCACTTTGCCTCCAAGGGTGAAAAAGTTTGGATGTGGCTAAATATGATGCATTACAGCGGGATGTTATTGAAATTCTCATCAAGATCTCGCTTATCAAAACTGCTCCACCCTGTTGGCAGTTTGAAGACGCCTTTGAATCAGTTGAAACATACTTAGTATTAATATGATGCATTATAGCTAGGCCGAGACGGAATATCCATCTTTTTTTTCACATTTCACATTTCACATGCTGATTTGGGCAGAAAATCTGCAGTAAGGATTGATTGATATGTTGATATGTTCGATCAAATTAGCCAACATATTTAATAAACAAACATACAAGGTGGAGGATGTTTAGAACTTTGTGAGTGATAAGCATTGCAGTTCTATTATAATATAATATAACGTAACATAACATAATACAATATAATTATAATATAATATATATGACAAGACTAAATTTTAAAATGTGAAGTGGTGTGACTCAAAAACTTTAAATTATATTTATAAATTAATAATTCAAAATGTTTGAAAAAAAAAGACTTATGCAAAATTAAACATAATTTGATAAATATGTATACATTCACGTGCGTTCAAAGGAAAATATTATAATAATAAAAAAGAAATCTATGTTGCTTTTTATTTGATGGTTACACCAATTAAAATGAAACTTTTAGTTAATTCTGAGAACTTGGTTGCCACATGCATTTTAAACTAGTTTTTTTTTTTTTTTTTTTTTTTTTTGATCATGCACTGTTATACATGTCATTGACCTGGGTGCAGATTTTTTGTGGGTCTGGTAATTGCAGACTTGTAAGTATACAGCATAAGCTATATAACAATTCTTAGCAGAGTTCATAATATATCGCTGTTGTCAAGATGAAATGCAACACATTTTATATCCATTGCTCCATTCTGATGGAAACGAAACCCCACATGGCTCATCAGAATCATGGGAAATTTAGATCCGGTATATGGCAGTTGTTCCTAAACATCATCATGATAGTGCTGGTAATTATTGAACAGATACCGTGTGGGATGTTTCACGCTTTATGAATAATGGAGATTAAAATGAGATTGGATATGTCTTTATGGCTGTCATGAATCAGCCAATATCCAGCTGTTTGTGGTGTAATCTCAAATGTTTAATTCATCAGGAAATAGATTCTGGGGTGAGATATTACTCATTATCTTTGATAGAGTGACATTTCACTGGTTGTCAGATTTAACTACCCTCGTTTCTGATTTTAGATGTATGCGAGGGATCTCCTCGCAGTCTGCTATCACACATCCGACGATAAAGCAGGACCTCATTACTTAATTAAATCTGAGCCCATTAATTAATTAAGTAATGTCTTTCTGGTGTTAATGGTGATGCCTCTGAATTCCCCGCTGTTAGCCTCTAATGCTAATGGTTTTGTGTGGGAACTTGCTTGGAAATGGTGACCTGACTTTGGGAGTCGGAATCTTCAAAACGTCCCCCTCCACCCCCAAGTTCTCGTCTGACTGACTCTCCCAGACTGCAGGTAATGATTAAAGTGATCATGGCCCCATTTTCATTGCTTGTTCTGAGGGATGTCATAGCCCGAGCCAAAATGCATTTCCAGCACGTCTAGAATTCATAAACCTGTTGGCGTAGCACTCGGGGCGTCTGTACGTTTTGTTTAAATTGGATGAAAAATAAGGTATTGACTGTGTTATTGATCGGTCTGGTGTTGCTGTAGGTTCGCGTTCTCTATATGTACGCCGCTGTATACAGCTGTAAATGAGCTTTGTTGCGCTGGGCGTCCTCTTCACCATCCTCAGCACATTACAATGAGTACACAGGGCGGAGGTCACATACGCCGCCGCTCCGCTGTGTGCACGGCAGGGGCTCTGAGAGCTTACTTTAACAACCTGGACTCCATTAGATGCTGACATTTCAGTGCATTGCTTCTTCACATTTTTCATATTTGTTATCTCTCTCTCTCTCTCTCTCTCTCTCTCTCTCTCTCTCTGTCGAACTGCGTCCTTCGAGTAAGTGTCCACAAAGTGCTGTGTTTGCATAGTACAATTAAGAGCTACATGAAGGTTAAACTTTTTCAATTTAGTATGGGTTAGTTCACCATAGAATTAAAATCATTTATATATAATATCTTTTTTTTTTTTTCTTTTTTTTTTTTTTATGTTTATTACATGCAAGGGATAAAATACATTCCAACTAGTTATCTCAAAATAAATCCTGACAGACAGATCAGGACCCCGACACGTAAAAGTATTAGACACGTTCCTAGCAAGCAGTGAGCCTATATATGATCAAACAAGATGAACATTTGAGGGATAATGTGCAGTCATATGACTTATTACACAGATTTCACCGTATAAATAATGAAGGCGACATGACATATTGATTTTAAAAAGAGCCTGTTTTAAAATTGTACGTGTTTCTTATCTTACAATCCATTATAGTGTACAAAACAATCATTCTAGGAAAAAGACAAATTTACACATTTGAACATTATTACCATAGGCCTACTGTTTATACTGAATTCCTCCGGTTTAATTTTATAGTAAATACAGTCAATAATTGAGGTGCGAGATGGCACCGGCTGTGAAAGAATCGCCGGCCTCAAATACCCTGATGAGCGGTCATTATACAACTTTGCTATGGATGACAGTCATTATCGGGGAATGACTGACCTTGAAATGACACAAACAGAGTCAAGCATTACAGAGAGCATTATAAATTATATTATATTATGTTCTATTACTTTATATGTAAGGGATAATCCACAAATAATTGAATGCACAGCTAGCTATGGATTATCCCACTTTGACAATGCTCATTTGCTAGCATTTACAACTTAAAGCTGTAAAATTTATGTTTGCAGTGCAATATTTGACCGGAAAGGTAAAAAGTATGGTTATTTTCATCAGTTACTGCTCAGTAGATCTAGTATTCTGCCCGCTTTAAATCAGACACAGAGATAAAGTAGTGCATAAGATTACAATTACTTGAATTAATGAGTTATAGATTTTTTTTAATTATTATTATTGAGAGAGAGAGAGGGAGAGATGAGATGCATGTGTGAATTACCTGTGTCTGTGCAGCGTCTCTCTCTTAACAATGAAGCTGTGAGTTTAATTACTTCAAAACCAGTGATGTTACCCCCTCGTTGCTGAGAAATATAATGTAGCAATTCCGTAGCAAAGCTATTTTCTTTTTTTCTTAATAGTCGTTGGTAACTTTCCGTGCTCTTGAATGTTTCTGTGTGAGCACTACAGTATGATCTCCGATCTCTGTTTGAGAGTGTAAACTATTTTATTACACTCCTTCCAGCCAATTAAAATAGAGTATTCTGACAGATGATTAATATAATATAATATAATATATATTAAATTGTTATACATGTAGTGCATCAATTTCAGTCCCCATGCATTATTGCATGGAAGAGAGCAAGCACTACATGATTTAAAATGTCTCCTTTTATGTTTCATCGAAAGAAGAAAGTCATACAGGTTTGGAACAACATGCTGGTCGGTAAATTGACAGAATTTTCATTAGGGAAGATGCGTTAAGTTTATAATTGAATCTCTTACAGCTAGTGCACATAAACAATCCATGTACAAAACTGCAGTCGTTTCAATTACTCAATTACATTGCAAATGCAAACAGCTAGGACTTTAACTTCTATTTATAGTTGCATGCCCTACAATTCTGTTAAGTAACAGCATGAGTTTAATATAAGGCTTATATGGCTTGTTTTGCGGCAGTAGTGCTTCTTATTTTGTCAGCAATATTCTGTTAAACACACCTCTCACTGACTTTTCCAAGAGTGTGACCTTGCATGCATCTGTGAGCGATTCTCTGTAAACTGTTTACTCTCCCCATGCAGGGGGTCTTCATTCGCTAACGCTCTGATGACATCTGACACATCAATGATAGGATTTAGGCCCTGTATGCTGGATTAGCCCCATTTGGTTAGCATGGCATTATTCCATTACGAGTCCTGAGAGCCCACCAGCTGATGCTGCGTCTGTCCCGCTGCCTGAATGCAGAAATGCAGCGAACCCATGAATGAAGAAGCTCAGTCGTGCTCTTGACGTGTCCTTCACCAACCTTGCAGATTCTGTTAGCTCTGGAAAATAATTACTATCCACGTCTGATTTATTAGATGTTAGACTTACTGCTAAAATATGGTTATGTGTCACTATGTCTGAATGAATGTGTAAGTAATAAATTACCATGTAATCTTAGTGGTAGTGATTTAAACAAACCCCTGATCATAATTAGTAAACATTTATGCATAATTTAGCCCATACTGTTTATGTTACAGACATGAATAATTCCTCAAAAACCTGTTTGAGAAGACATGCTATTATTTCTCAGGGCAATCAAACTTACCTTTTTCACCTTTTACTTTATATAAAGGTTGTAATAATAATTATTATTTTTTTATTAATTACACAAAGCATATTAGTTAAACTGAAAATATAAATGAAACAGAGGTGGCATTTCGTTTAAAGGGATAGTTCACCCAAAAATGAAAATTCTGTCATCATTTACTCACACTCATGTTGTTCCAAACCTGGCTTCTATGGAAATTCTTCTTCTGTGGAACATGAAAGAATACATTTTAAGAATATTGGAGGAAAAACAACATTGAAGCACACTGTGCTCACGTCTAAAGAAAACATTGTTTTCAAGTTTTCAGTGAACTGTCCCTTTAATTTTGTACTACTTTTGATATTCAAGCTCCACCCACATCCAATTAGGTCTAAACGCAGATACGGTGGCTGTGTCCGAAATCACCCCTGGCCTATACCCTCATTCACACTTCCCTACATTAGTCCACTGATATAGTTAACTTGAGGGAGTGAATGAAAACGAGTGAGACTGAGTGTGCCGGAAGAACTGCCGCTTTTTCATAGTTAGTGCTTGCTGTTTAATAATCATTTGAAACTTGGCAAACTGGCAGCTCCATTAGTAATAAAAAGATTTATCTTGAATTCTATCATGGAAACTATGTATAAACCTTAATTGAACAATTTAATAATCAATTAAAAAGGAACTTGTATTATATGATGCTGTACGCACATTGAACCAGCGGTTTGGAAAATGAATGGACTGATGATTCACCATTTCATTCGTCGCGTGACTCTAGCCCCTCTCCTATTGGGATTGAATGAGTGCACTCGATAACGTCCACTATGGTTTCGGACACCACTACAAATGACTGTCCCCTCAAATAATGTCCTATTTAAGGGTATAGGGGGTGATTTCGGACATATCCAGACACACTCCTAATATAGAATTAGCTCTTTTGGACTAACTAGCAACCACCCCAAAAACCTTAGCAACTACATAGCAACACCCTGGCAACCACTACTTAAAATACTGCTTATTTTATTCAGATCATGTTAGTCTTGTTTGAGTTATGATGATGGGTGTGATGCATCAGGAACATCAGGTTTAAATATATTTGCTTACGCCTGTGATATGAAATATAATATCATGGTATGCAGCGTCCTGATTTGGTAGAACATCCATCTTGCCTTGCCAGCGTATGTTTGTTTAAACTCACTCATAGCGTGTTGCAATGTCGGCACAGTCAAAAAGCGCACAATGCAGCACAACATTTCTCTTTATGAATCAGTTTTATAGTCCATCTATAAAAGTGTGAGATCTACAGGATTTGCACCTGCAAGTTTATAGCAAAACACATAAATCTCTTGTTACCTCTAGCTGTCGGAGAGCACATCCCTCTATAGGAGTTCCACAGCTGGAGTCAGTCAGCTAGAGCAAAGGTGCAAAAAGAAAGAGAGAAAGACAGAGAGAGAAAGACTCAGAAGTCAGATCCAGGCAGCGGAGCTGGCGCTTTACTTCCTGTCCATTTTAAATCCAGTCTGTTATCTGTAAGCCTTGTTCTAGTTGAATAAAACATGCCATTAAATAATGCAAATGTCAGTGGACAATGCTGAAAACTCTTGAGAAAGGTCAGCCGAGACACAGGTTGCAGCACTATCAGATATTCAGTTCTGATAAGAGGGACCTGTGTACTGCGTGGCCAAATCCCTGTGATCCATATTTCATTTTGTTTGCAGTCCACCAACAGTGGAATAATTATTGCAGGCTGAGTGGCGTGAAATATTTAGCTCTGATTTTAACGAAAGCTCATGAGAAGAAAGTGACCCAGTCTTTTTTTTAAGAGTGAAACAAGATTTTGATCTTCTGTATGTTTTTATTACTGTGCTTTACATGGCTTTAGGGCCAATGTTTTAGTGATGAGTGAGGAACGTGTGGTTGACTTTGACAAAAAAGAGATGGAGGGAAGTGTGCAGACTCTTGTTCCTGGAGTTAGGTTGAGGCCTTGCTATGCCCTCATTAGAGTCATGGTGTACACACTCTATACCATCATTGTGTGCTGTGTGTTTGGATTCTGGCCAGTGGCAATGGAACATTCTGAGGAAAACAACATCTGTAAGAATGCTTACATAAGAAGGTCCAGCAACATAAAACAAGTGCACATGGTAAAAAAATAAATAAAATAAAAAACTCAATAAAGCTCTTCAGTGCTCATGTGCAGCACCTTCAGTTCAGCAAAAACTCTCTTATTATCAAGCACCCTTTTCACTGTAAAGGGTTCTTTAGGGGACTACAAGAAACTTGGGCGATTAAAAAAGTTCTTAAAGTCGCGATGAAACTGAAGTAGCGACACATTTTTATTTTGTTTTCGTATTGTGACGTGCATCCGGGTGTGACAGATTATCGAAAAAGAAAAATGTAGGGCGGGAACTTGGTTCTTTTCGCTCATCGACTGGATTTTGAGATGTGGGCGTTACACTCAAAAATGGCGGGAGATCTAATGCAAGCTTGCAGTGTATTGTAAGAATGGGTAGAGTTTAAAGGAGAACTCCGGTCAATTTTAACATTGAGCTCATTTTTTTGTACATTTGGAGTGCTGTCAGTACAGAGAACAACGACAAAAATCGGTGTTGCCTACACCGAGTTATCCTCTTTTTAAAATTTGCACCCTGTTGACTTCAATGGGGCAAGTTTTAAACCTGCTTTTAGGCTCTTAACATCCTTGATGTGTCATTACAAGTGCACAGTAGTCGATTGTCGAGTTCACGCGCGTGATCATAGGTACTAAACCTATGCGCGTGAACTCGACAATCGACTACTGTGGACTTTGACCGAAAACAGGATGTAAATACAGGTATGTGCGCTGGCTGAATAAACATCATTTTTATTAATATCTTTCACATCTACTGCAGGCAGATTCACCCGTGTTCACTCCGAAGGAATCACTCACATGACCTGTGCACTTGTAATGACACATCAAGGATGTTAAGAGGCTAAAAGCAGGTTTAAAACTTGCCCCATTGAAGTCAACAGGGTGCAAATTTTAAAAAGAGGATAACACGGTGTAGGCAACACCGATTTTTGTCGTTGTTCTCTGTACTGACAGCACTCCAAATGTACAAAAAAATGAGCTCAATGTTAAAATTGACCGGAGTTCTCCTTTAAGCAGACTAGATGATTGAAGAAGTTCAGGCCATATCCAGAGAGAAGTTATCTAATTGGAAAATCAAGTTACAACATTTTGATAGCGAATGCATGGATGATTCATTCACAATAAGATCAATAATATAAAAATAGATGAATGTTCATATCATGTCGACTTAAAAAAATAAATATTGTGTCATAATTTACTCCAGTATGACATTCTTTCTATTGTGGAACACGAAACAAATTTTGAAGAACTTTGGGAACCAAACAACATTAGTTGTGTCCCAAATGATGCACTTATACACTATGTACTTATGCACTGTGTACCCAACCATGTAGTGTATGGATTTTATAAGGTTATTTTGTCATTCAACATCAGAGTCTGATAGCCCTGCCCCCTCCCCTATGTAATGAAAGCTGCGACAGATGAGTGCATGAAGTGTCCAACATTCCACACTTCTTTGGTTAAAGGGATAGTTCACCCAAAAATGAAAATTCTATCATCGTTTACTCACCCTCAGGTTGTTCCAAACCTGTATGAGTTTCTTTGTTCTACTGAACACAAAGGAAGATATTTGGAAGAATGTTTGTAACCAAACAGATCTCGGTCCCCATTGACTACCATAGTATATATTTTTTCCTACTATGGAAGTCAATGGGGACCGAGATCTGTTTGATTACAAACATTCTTCCAAATATCTTCCTTTGTGTTCAGCAGAACAAAGAAACTCATACAGGTTTGGAACAACTTGAGGGTGAGTAAATGATGACAGAATTTTCATTTTTGGGTGAACTATCCCTTTAATTAAATGCATCATCCGGGTATTTAAAATGCACTTTTTTTCTATTTGGAATTTTCAGTGTGAACACACTACTCACACTATTTATACTACAAAACAGCATAGAATAGTGCATGAGTACACAAATTGGGACGCGCCTATTGACTTTCATTCAATGGACAAAAACACTGAAACTTTTTATCTATATATATTTTGTTGTCTACAGAAGAAAATCATTAAAAAGTTGGTAAAAGGCAGAGAGATCTCTGATGGGCTCATTTTCAGACTCTTTTTCACTACTTGCAATCTAAAGCTTCCACAGAGACAGCCGTTCTTTTTTTTTTTCTGAGGATAACTACTTCAATGATATCTCTGTGCCAGTAGGGACATTTGGCATTCTAATACCGTACAAGTTTCTCCAACTGCATCAGGATGTAAAACCTTTTTTGGTTATAATTGAAACCTTTTGTAGAGTGTATGTGAAATTTTTACATTAGGTAACAACTGATTTCAGGATGAATTATTCAAGATCTTGATCATAATAATGCTGAACGTTTCTCTTCAGTCCAGTAAATGTGAATGAAGAAGTTTCCATCGCCAGGAACATTGTGTGTGGAGATGAGAGTGTCTGTGTTCGTTTGTGTGAATGCTAAATCATAATCATGAGTTCCCAAACATTTCTTTCCTAGTATCTTCCGGTCAGCCTGAGTTCTGTATTAGTGCAGGAGGCAGGAGTTTTTCCTCAGATTCTTAGAAAAGATATGTATCTTCACAAAGATTCCTCACATAATTCAATAGAGAGTCATCTCAATTACTCAATCAATTTAATTAAAGATGTTGCCCAAGGATAACTATAGATCTCTCTTTATGTTAACCGTCTTTTACACACTGCTCCCTTTTTCATCTATTAAAAGCTTTGCACATGTGCAACCTTGTGCGTTAATAAAAAAAAGACACCAATTCTCGATTACATTTAGATTTGGAATTCTGTGAAATGGCTAGCATTTACTTTTCTCTCTCTGTGTGTCTTCCTGGCACAGTGTCTGGGAGCCGAGCCACTAAAGAAGGTGCGATCCGTGCCCATAAATCCCCTGCCACCTGATAAATGCCTGTTTCATTTACATTGCTTGGGCTGAAACAACACACTCTAATGTATATTTAGCCCCAGCGAAACCACTTCCTGAAAGCTCTGGAAGAGAGCAGTCTGCCTCAGCTAATTACTGCAGGAATGTCAGATGTGAGATGAGGACACGTTTCGGGAAAAGCCGGTTCATATTATGCAGACCTGTTGGTCATTGACTACCTCAGTGTCCTAAAACATAGCTGTGTGTTAATTTAATACACACATTTCAAACTCGTTCCAAAAAACACAGTTTATTATAGATAGATAACTCTCTTCATGCTGCAACACAGCAAGGTGTTTATTTTTGTGTCATTTTTCAAAGTTATTGCCTCAGATAATATTTGCAAAAAAGGTGATGTCAGTGGGCCGTCTGCCAAATGTTTCAAATTACTTATACTGAGAAGAAATGTATTGAGTATATAAACCACAAGGTTAAAAGGTCAAGCCTGTAAAGCTCTATATGTTGATTTATATAGATTTTAGAAAACATTAAGAAGGTTGCATTTGTTTGGTCTGGAGCGAGGCCACTGATAAATGATCTGTGTCCCTTCTTTCCACTGAGTTATCGTGTGATTATAGCGTTCATCCGTGTGGGTCACGTTTTTAATGCTTTTCTTTGACGTCGCACATGGTACGTCGTTGCGAAATTATGCCTAACCGGGACAAACTCTCCTCCAGATCACTTTGAATCAAGAGAGCATATTTAATTTTGAAGAGCATATTTAATTTTAAAGCGCCACCATTCGCCACGTCTTAAACAGTCATAGAGGAATGAGCCAAGAATGAATATTGTCATAATAACCCAGTGATATACCGAGCCATTTACCATAGCTATCATGCTACAACATGGGGAGAATGGAGACCGTGGCCTCAGCTGGTGTTTAGAGGAGAGGACATGAGCAGCATTTGAAAACACCTGTGGGTTTAGCAAAAGAGATAACACGAGAAGTACTATCTGTCAAAACAAGAGCCAGAAAAGCTCTCTCACTCTTTTTAAGCACTTTCTTGAACTCCCAGCCCTGTCAGCAACTGTCAATCGGTCTAAGAGACACAACAGCCTCAGGAAAATATTGGTTCATACATACATACTAGCTAAGCCAGACTTTTGACTTGCGGCATAAACACCGGTCCTCATTTGAACGTTTTCTGGCCAATAACCACCTACTTAGGAATAGACCATCTAACTTACATTTAAAGTGACCATCTACAGTTTTTTTATTTTATTATTATTTATCTTTTAGAGGCAGAGTTATATAGAATTTTTGATTGGAATATTCTGTCTATCATAAATATTTTTTACTTTTTCCTCGCCATTGACGTAATTTTCTGGCAATCCAGGTTTTCACTGTAATACGGTAGGGGGCGCTATTACGCATCTTCTGACAAAGTACAAAACCTTTGGATCAAAACACAGGTAAAAAAAAAGTGATAGAATCATGTAAAATAACGTGATCGTCAAACATTAAACAGCATATAAATCAAAACTGCCTAACGTTACCGAATGAAATGTCAACCCAGGAAGAGCTTTGGGGGTGTTGATGGACTCGATGTACTCCACCTATGTTTTGATCATCTCTCTGAATCCGATCCGGACGTAGTCTATTTTCTCAGCTTTTTGTTTAAAATGTTGCTTTTTTTAATGAAACTCACCCACAGTGTTGATGAAAAGAAGGCATGAAGCTAGAATTAAATGGTTTTGTTTAAAAGCGGATGAAAATTTGTTTTGTTTAAATCCTGGGCTCTGTTCTTTCTTCGATATATTGCATGTTCAGATATTCTGGGGGTCATGAAAATTTTGCGAAAATTATCAGAAAATGCTGGTGCTAGCTGGAAACTTTTTTTTTTTTATGCAGGTAGGGAAAGAGTAAAGTACAATTGATTAAAGTGCAGTCACATTTACCTTTTATTCAGTGAATTTTTACATCCATGCGGAATGGATACTGCTTGTGATGGCGAAAGATTTTCGCATGCAGATTTTGTATCATATTCAAGTTAGTTGATTTTTCTGTTTACTAATAGAAAGCTGCTTGGCTTGAAAGTGACTACTTGTGAGCGATAATTCATGCATCACTTTACTTACAATGGACAGTGGACCTTTTTGTTAGTAAAATGTTGCTACTTTTACCAATATAATTTTTTACATTATTCATTTTTAATATAATGAATAATTATAGATATTATTATTATTATTATTATTATTATAACTTCAAAAACAAGTGGAGTATACAGTTCTGCTTATCTATTTAACATGCATCTAAGTGTTTCAAAGATTTATTGCTACTTAAAAAGTTTTTGCTAATTCAGTAGTTAGTTAGTTAGTTAGTTAGTTAGTTAGTTAGTTAGTTAGTTAGTTAGTTAGTTAGTTAGTTAGTAGTTACCGAAAAAATCTTTCAGAACCTAGGTTGCACAAACTAATCTGATTGGATCTGGTGATTTCAGTCAACACTTAAAGCTACACTGTGTAATTTTTTTAAGTTGATTCTTAGCAAAAAACACTTTGTTCTTCCAAAATGATATGTGCTCATTAATGTGTAATTACTTCTACCAACTAATCAAGTATTCTCATAAGCGTAGAATCTGCCATTTAGAATATACGAGTGAGTCGCTCGAATGGCGGCAGCCATGTTGCGCCTCCATCTTGAAAATACATTAGCCAAAGAGGGACATACCTGGAAATTCAAGCTTCGCCTTTCGCGTTTTTACACTCAGTGGCACCGTGACGAATGCGAGGGGGAGATTGCTCGCGACTGTAGGAGTTAAAACGCCCTCGGAATGGGAGGGGCTGGAAAGTAATATTCAGTTGGTAGTCATAAACAATTTCACCGCTAGATGGGAGAAAATCCTACACAGTGTAGCTTTAACATCTCGTCATTTTGGTGTGCAATATGCATCCAGACTAAAAAACACACTTCAACCACACACAGACACAAACACAGATTAGAAATATGAAAGTGTCATGGACATTATCTATCAGATTGATATCAAAATGACTTCACGTCCATGATAAATCACCAAAGATAACTTGCAGGTGCTGCTCTACAATCAAAGCACAGATAAGAAACGCTATTAGGACCTCTCATTGTGCTGCTCTTTCTTTATTGAACATCTATAGCTTGTCTCTATTATAAACGGCAGCCCCATTTGTCATTCCGGCAGGCCACTGGTCCTCTCACTCACAGATACTTCCTGACTTATGTCAGAAGAATAGCTGATTTAATGACTTCCGATAGAAGAGGGGTTGGCGTTCGGCTCTCAGAATTGCAATGCTCTAAAGCTAAAGTGCGACCTGCTTATTTACGATGTTGGATGCCCCAAGATGCAGTCCCTATGCTCTCTTTTCTGTTTTCATGGTATTGATTTTTTTTCCCCCAGTATCCATCATATCAATCCTCCGCAAAGAGACTACAGATCCTGAGACATGGTGCCCTAAGTGGGGATGCTGAGACCTGTTCCCATGACCACTTGGTGCTTGATTCATGGCTTCTGGTGGCCATGATGGATGGATTAGCCATCACTGGTAACTCAGTTAGCATCTTCTGGCCTGTAAGTAAGTGGGGGGGACGTGTGGCATTGTAGATTCCCAGTGTCCATTTGTGTCAGGTTGTGATTTCATGTCCTGCACTGACAGCCTTTGACCTCCACTCTGTAAGTTTGTGCTTGGCTTGATTTTATATCAGCTCTCTGTCGAAGTCTTTATGTGGTGTTTGGCGGTAAAGCAATAATGTTTTTTTATTTATTTTTTCTTCTTTTAAAAAAGAACATCAGGCTGCTTTATGGTCACGGAAAGTCACTGCAGTCCTCCCCCAATCCTTTTAAAAATGATTTATCTGAGATTGATTCATGGAGGATGTGAACAGTATGAATCTTTAAAGTGTTCCAGGAGAAGATGGTATAGCTGAAATCTGTTTGCTAGATGTGTCCGATGAAATAATGTTTATGGCTCCATTACTTGATTTGTATTTATTTATTTTAGTTATTTGTCTATGATTTATATATATATATATATATATATATATATATATATAAATAATAATAATAATAAAACCATAAATACAATGACTTGAATGCATATTTTAATATTGGATCAAGATGATGATGATGATTTTTTTTAAGGTTAAAAATACCATGGTTAGGGTTAGTCCTGATATTATAATGAAGAAAAAAAAGCATCATTAAAAAAATGTAAGATTCTTAAAAAGAAAACCTTTTGACCATATTTGCAAAGCAGTTTTGTTCAAATGTTATAAATATAATTGACAAACTTTTGTCTGCCAGATCAAGTGGTGCAACCAACATGAAGAAACAATTAGAAAAAAAGCATAAAATAGTAAATGAAACCATAGAGATGACCCCTGCAATGTTTTTTTTTATCTCATAAACATATTTTAATAAATGTTTCCTCGCATGATACAATGTCAAATGTTTGTACTTGTTTTTGCATGACATTTTTTGAGTCAATAAAACATTTTATAAATGTTTTTCAAAATAACATGAAACCAACATAGAGTATTTCAAAGAAACTGGCACATGTGTTTTAAATTAGACTTTTTGAAGATTTGTCTTCTTTTCTTTCTTAATACGAGTCAACACACTTCTTTGTCGTTGACCCGTAGTTGGTTGTACTCAGAGTCTCATGGTTATAATTAAAAAACTGAGAATATTGCTGCTTATAATAAAAGGGTCGTTGAAACTGACAAAAACATTTGTGTTTACAACAGCCATGCTGTGGACTCCAGTGACGAACTTACTACGTGATGATGAATACGATGAAAAAGGCAATGACAATCGCCCACTGTCCCGCCGCAGAGACCTCATGATCTGCATTTGTGTCCATGGCACCATGCTAATCTCTTCATTAAGTTTATGGCCGGTCAGCCAACATAACTCCTCACTGCGGCAAGCCTTTGTTGTACGAACTCTGTAGTATGTTTACCAGTCGCCCTTGTCCTGGGGCCACTGCCAGAGTGTGTAGGAGACAACAGAGGACAGTGTGTGCTTGTAAATAACACCATTCTCTCAGCATGCCTGCGTGACCGTCTTACTATATGACCACCCCCACCACACCTCAAAACATTAGCAGAGGATCCCTCTATGCCCAAGGACTCGTAACCTCTGTGAACCTCTGTGCACTGGGCGCTCCCTGTCTTCTCAAAGAGAGTCTGTTAGTCTCCCTCAGCTTGTGTACAACCAGCACACAACTCGAGTTTTGTTTCTCGTGTAAATTTTGTTCTTCAGCTCTGTCCGTGAACAAGCCCCGGTTGTGTGTGGTGTAGTGAAGAGAATGGCTTGGTGACGGAATAGAAAGAAAGAGCAGACTGTGATGCGCTCAGTCTTTGTGTGGACTTCTGCATTCATGGGCCCATGTGACTCCAACAGCAGGGCCTTTGGTTTGGCCTGGCCACAACACCAGTGCATTGTAAATACCCAAATGTGTTTGGAAGCTAATCGCTGAGCATATTTTCATTCTGGGCCGTCGTGCAGTAGACTTTGCCATAGTAAAGAATCTGGGAAGATGCTGACTTGTTTTGAGCTCTAAGACTACGACATGCACCAGGGGCAGTCCTGACTCACTTGGTGGCCTTGGTTAGATAACACATTGGATGGATGGATGGATGGATGGATAGATGAACTATCTATCTATCAAACTATAATTAACTCATTTGATAATTTATGTACTTTACACACTTATTGAACTGAACTGGATCAACACTTAATTGACTTGAACTGGCTGAATAATGACTCCTATTGTCTTTTTTAGCGCTGCTTTACTGCAGAATTTGTATTTGTCTCATATTTGAAAAGGTTTGAAATAAGTTCTCATACTTGAAAAAGCCACTTTCGCACACAATCCTGGTAAATTACCATAAAATTACCAGAAAGACTTTTCCAGTAAATACACAAATGCGCTGTTCAGAAAGCAACAGCGTTCTGTCTTTCTGTACCAAAAAAAAGCTCAGGCCACTGAGCAATATAATTGGCCCAAAGCAGACTTCTTACGTCAACACGTTCTGAGCTCGTATCTGCTCTGGTGTTGTGCCGAATTCTGACCCTGTCAGATTATTACTCCCATCCCCCTGACTGAGTCCCCAGTATAGGTAGGTTTAGGATTAGGTGTGAGGGGGGGTTAGAATTAGGCAACCAGGTAGCAGCCTCAACAAGGGGGGTAATAAATTAAACAAGTTAATCCTGTTCTTTGTTCACACACAGCTTAATACTGGTAATTTACTGGTATTGTTACAACTTCCCATACCGGGAAATTGGCAGTTTAAGTATAGTGCAAAACAGTGTAAAAACAAATTTACCCGCATTTTTTTAAAAGGTCATGTCCTGTTTATATGTGATCTCTTTACAGTAATTTACTGGTAATTTACCAGTAAAGACTGCATGTGTGAAAGAGGCGACATGATGGTGAGTAGATGTAGTTTCAATAAACAATAACAAACTTTTTTTTTTTTGTCTACAATAAACATGTAACTTCCTTTGATGCTTTTTTTTATTTTGAAAATTGCATTCAAAATTCATTTAGCAATGTGGTAAATTAATTGGAAAAATTACTTTTAGCATTTAGCAATGTGGATGATGCTTCTAATACTGCAGTGCTTAGTTTTTATTTTTTTCTCTATTCTCGAGAACTCAGATAAGTACTGGATGAACAAAGGAGTTTCATGTATCTCAACTTGTAATACAATAAAAAGTGATGAAATCAAACAGCACAAAAGAGGGACCGGGCCGTCTCGACTTGCCTGCAGCAAATATGCAGTAGCAGATTTGGGATCTGGCTTTGTTCTGCCGGCTTCTTTGTCTGGCTCGCTCTGCGTGTTGTCTGAGGGCTAACACTGCTTTAAAACAGAAGTCCTACTGGGCTCCAATTAAGACCAGGAGAAGAATTAATGAACAAGTCCTCCAAGTCAGCCTCAGCTCTCAACTGCTCTATTTATCAGACTGCTCAGGGGGACACATGGTCTCAATTCAAACCCACAATTTCTGTCTTCACTAAATTAAATATGTGTAATTTATGTTTTTATAAACATAGATGACCTTGCCATCAGCTATAGAAGTTCTAGTCATTTGAATCTTTCTCATTTTTACCCCTCCTCTCTTCATTATATTGCATTTCATTTCCCAGCATGCCCATAAGCCATGTTCAGGTTTCTCTGCTGACTATAAAAATGGATGGTTGGAGGGCAATTGGGAAAAGAGGGATGTTCTGTAGAAACACATGCTGTTCAAAGTATTTTCCAGTCAATAGGTGCAATAGACTTCGGTGTTATTTTTTCTCCCTGAACTGTAAATGAACAGCTTTTTTCCCCCAGTTTTTTTTCCAGTGTGACATGCACCAATTTGTATAGACAAGTTCCTTTGTGGAAAATCTTGAAGGTAGAGATTAAATTGAAAGTAAATGAAGATTTATGTATGTGATGATACTCCATCATCTTCCTTTGAAAGCAATACATTGCTTTTAGATACTATGCTTGCTTGAAATTAATCTTGGGACTTGCATTGATCTTTCGAAATACCAAGATAAATCATTGCATGTTTCAGAAAATCCCAATTATTATTATTATTATTATGAATATTCAGGTATTTTTTTTCTTCTTGAAGCTAAAGATGCAAATACCTAGCATGGGGTTTGCGTATTTTCTTGCATATGCAGTGTTGTGGACCGGATGCATTTATACCTGTCCTCCTGTGTGCGAGCAAACATTATTTAATGTCACTAACTCACGCCCTTTACCTTTCAGGTTTCAGCATCCAGCCAAATTTTCCATCAATTAACATACGCATATTGTTGCGTAAACAGAAGCAAGCGGCCCAGAGCACTCCTCCCAGAGATGGCATAACGGAGAGACCCTGATGAAGACAGATCCTATCGTTAACTTTGCACTCAAACGGGGCCCCACGGGGAACCGTGTAAATGCTACTAGCCTTTTCTCCTAATGTTGGTGTCTCTGTTATAGATTGTTTGCCATTTTGAAAAATATGCAACTGTGTCTTTTGCCATTTTTTACATCTCTGCATGAGGTACCACCACCACTATGCTTGACTTCAACACTAAGAACATACTCAGTCATGTATGATGATAATCGCTGCCTGAGACTTTTTCTGTTATAAATAATTTAATGTATGTTTCTGTCATATTCATGTCTCAGTTATAGCTGTGACTAAGCTTAGTTGAGCTTTTTTATTTTTCAACACAATGAGCTAATGCTATTGCGGAACAAATTTACTCGCAAAAAAAGCTGTGATATTGTTAATGAGCATTTGCATGGCATGTGAAATAGTATCACTGATTATTTTTGGCCAATTAGCTATTTATTTCTTAACTTTTCTCTTTATTTATCTTTCGCTGTATCTTTTATTTAAGTGTAAATGTGGTGGGGTACACGAATGATACTTGAGGCACCACTTGGGGAGTCAGTGTTTTTTTAACAAATCAGTTGAGTGAATGATTCAATGGCTTGTTTACAAAGACAATTGCTGAATTCTGAACAGCATACTACATACTACTACGTTCTATGGCAGGAATAGTAAGAGCAGTGTGCAGTTCAGAATTCGGCAAATCTCTTGTCTAGTTAAGTTGATGGTGACGTGTAGCCAAGTATGGTGTTCCATACTCAGAATTTGTGCTCTACATTTCACCCATCCAAGTGCACACATACAGCAGTGAGTATTGAGCACACATCGTGAACACACACCCAGAGCAGAGGGCAGCCATTATTGTTGCGGCACCCGGGGAGCGACTGGTGGTCAAGGGCGCTGACCTTCGGTTTACAAGTCCAACTCTCTAATCATTAGGCCACAACTGCCCATGAATGATTAATACGCTCTATGCACGAACGCTGCTGACGTATTTCCGGTAGAATCTCAGCCAGCATCTTTACTTCCGCATAGCGCGTTCTATAGCGAAGTGTACTAGTGGCAAAACTTTCATAAAATGTATTTTCTCAGAAACGGAGACAACGATTTTAGAAACCGATTCGCTAGTCGGATTTTGCATGATATGAGAGAATACTCACCCTCAAAGTTGTCGATGTAGTTCAAAATATATAATTTAAAGCCCTTCTCTTTCTTACTCTTAGGTGTGACAGCTAACTGCCTAACAATATTGTTAACATCATTCATGTTAACCGCTGCAATTTTTTGAACAAATTGGTTGAGTGATTTCTAAATATAAGCCTATCAATGCTTTTGAATGAATCATTTGGGTGAATGATTCAGTGAATCACTCAATAGCGACAGTGTCTGAATTTAGAATAGAACACTACCATACTAATCTATGCAAAATATATTTGTATTGCAGAAATAGTAGGACTAAAATGCGTTCCAAATTCATTGTTACTTGTTTCATGCATGGCAAAGTAACCTGCAGAAAGAGTCACGGAAAATTCAGTTTCAATAATGCATAGACTGACAGTTTGTCAGGAACACAGCCACACACACAAACACAAAATCATTCTACTTAGGCATATTAGCAATTATATAATTGGCTCTTAATGTTGTGATATGGTCAGCACCGCAGCCCCAAACAGTATCCTGTATGCCAGTAGCCCAAACCCTGCCTAGTAATCTTAGAAACTACACCAGTCACTGATGTTTGTGTCAAGCTGTCATACTTCCCAGCAGTACAGGAGGAGAAACGCAAGGAAGAAAGAAACCATCTCTCGCCTCTCATGAAAAGAAAGCTAGTGTTTTGTTTGTTTGTTGTTTTGTGTTCAATCAATACAGCCGCTATTTCTTTACAAGGCTGACAGCACTCCGTCAACAGCAGATACCTAATATTCGGATTTCATACCTCCCCCTGTGCTGGGCCTCCAAAGATGGACTGCTTGATATTGACAAACAAAGCTCACAATGCTCCTCATTCATTTTGGGACAGTGGTTGGAGGCTGTTCTTTTGCTCTGGAAAAAAAGAGAAAAAAACCTAGGTGCCCTTTTTATAAGCCCTGAGTCGCAGAGAAAGAAAGATGAGGTAATGCAGAGTGAGAAAAGCAGCTGATAAAGAGCTTCTCTCTCCTCCTCTGTGCTCTGTCTTTTTAACCCTCACCCTCTGTCTTTCTTTCACTCCCCTCTATCTCCAGGGCACAGGCACAGGTATAAAAGAATCACAAATTGTTTTTGGCCCGGGCCCAAGTAAGCCAATCACTGTCTAACCGGAGTGATCTCATTCCTATTAAGACCATTTGTTCCATTCTAAATCCAATATCTGTACTGTCAGTAATAATGCAATTTCAGAGGGGGTGCAGGCGAAGGGAACGAAGACAGGATAACTGGGAATGTGACTATGGTGATTTTACCAATGTAAGCCTGGAAGCAATGCATTGTGGGCTGTATTCAAATGTATACGTAAATGCCAGAATAGATATGACTCAAAGAGGTGACCTGAGAAATCACACCTGTCTCTGTAACAGCCCTTGGTTCTGTAAACAACCAAAAATAGCCAATCTGAAAAGGAACTGATCAGAGAGAACTCACTGCCTGTCATGTTTGGATTTGATGAAAGTGGGTGTGCTGTCTTGTCTTTAGAAAATGGTATATTGCCAAGATGAGGTGTTTAAAAGCATTGGGGTGGTTTAATTGCAGGGGTCAATATTTAGCTAGTTAGCCTAGCAATTAGCTCCTGGAGAAAGGCAAATATTATTATATAACATGAATACATATTGAAATTGACTTTCAAAATTAAAATGCATGTAGGCTAAAACACATAAATAAAACAGATATTATAATAAGTATAATAAAACCTATAACCTAAATGTATAATCATGCAAAAGCTATCATTCCCATTTATTCGAATGACAGTTGCTCTGCAAACTTTTATTCAAAATATGTGGCTATTCTCAAGTGTATGGAAGCTTGTTTCCGCCACAGAATAAATATAACACGCAATTCCAACTTACATAAAAAGAAATAGTCAGTAAAAAAGTTTATTACAGTTACAGTTTATAAAAGACTTTATTACACTCAATTTTGTCTTTATAATGCACAATTGAAAAAAAGCCAGTCTTTTTTCCCCTCAGAATTTAACTTTAGATATAAATTCACAATTCTGACTTTATAACACGCAATGGCAACTTTATATCATGCAATTCTGACTTATTTCTTATTTCTCGCAATTGCAAATTGACATAAAAACTCGCAATTATGTTTAAAAAAAATTTGGGGTTTCTTTATGGCGGAAACTAGCTTCCATACAAGTGGCTATAAATGTAGAAAAATGTTTTTTGCTTATAGGATGTTTCGATATGATTGACTCAAAAAAACTGTCTCTGGATTTCATTACGCAGCATCTAAAGCTGAACGCTAATGCTAACAGCTAGCTTTGAAAATAGATGTTAGCTGTTTTATTTGAGTTAAGTATGAGCCTCATGAACTAGCCTGACTGAACTACCACCCAGAGTATGAAAACTTAATTCCATCTGTCACTCACTGTCAACTATACAGCAATCCACTGTTGTTGCATCAACATTTTGCTTTAATATCTCTTCATATTCTTGACATTTATCAACTCATATTGCTGTCTGTGCAGAACTGTAACTGCAGGTATCTCCCATGGTGCCGTGTTAATTGTGAGTAGCTGGCTCATATCTACGAAAGTGATCAATAGTGATTTCCCAGAGTACCTAGTAAATCATGGGAAAAGTCAAACAAACATGTGTGTAAACAAACTCAGCAGTACTCAACTCCAACACAGCACATGTGAATTGGCCTGACTATCTCTGAGGACCCGTTCAGAAATAATGCTTTTGTTGGGAGAAATTTTGCTTCCATGCAGACTCTGTTTATGAACTAGGAAGTGCTACATTTCGATTACCCGCCTGTTTTCGGAACATACAGTCCTTTTGTAATTTGATCTAAAAATGCATTCCCTCAGCATTTGTACTGTTGAGAAATGATTGGTAGCTTATGGTGTTAGTATGAAGTGATGCTGGCTTTTGTCTTGGGACGTTAGAGCGTGGTACTCAACCCACAGTAGCCTTGAGCGGCTCTTTAATGCAGCTGTTGCTGCTCAATGACTCTATGACTCAATTTTCTCTTAAAACTGCAGTTAACAAGTTTTCATCTGAAGATTGTTTGTTGTTGTCAAAAAGTTGCATCACTCTGACATGCCTCTATGTTGGGTGGTGACCAGTCAATTGTATAATTAACCTTGTCTTGCTCACCGAAGTCTTACAGATTTGTCAGTAGCAAGAAAAGTATCTACAGCTATAGGCTCAATAAAGGAATTCAATCAAGGAAAAATTTATTTTCAACCGAATGTTTTACTCTCCAGCCTCGTCCCACTTGTGTATTCATTTATTATTTGTAAATTATATATATACACACCCAGGTGAAAAGGACGTACTATTAAATGCATTTGAAATTCAAAAGGTATGATCATGCATTTGTATTCCAAACATGCTTGTTTGAAGTGCATTAAAAATATATTGCATTGCATTTAAATATATTTCTAAAAAGTATACTAGAAGTATATTGCATGGTAATAATTATATCCTTAGTTCTGCTTTTAATAAATATGCTAAAACACAAGCATTTATTTAGTGATTTTTTTTTATTAATAAAAAAAAAGTGTGTGTTTAAAGAAAACATATTTAACTTATTTAACTCTTACTTAAAGTATATTTTATGTGTACTTTGTGTAAGAACATACAGCATATATACATACATATATATATATATATATATATATATATATATATGTATATGTATGTATATGTGTGTATGTATATGTATGTATATATGTATATATGTATGTATATATATATATATATATATATATATATATGCTGTATGTTCTTACACAAAGTACACATAAAATATTCTTTAAGTAATAGTTAAATAAGTTAAATACGTTTTCTTTAAACACGCTAAAAAAAATCACTGATATATATCAATGATAAAATACACAATGATATATATATATATATATATATATATATATATATATATGTGTATACCTAAATATAATAAGGTTGCAGGCTAAAAAGTTTAACACAGAAATGTAAGGCATTTGATAAAAAATTACTTGAGCAGTGAAATCATGTGGTGGAGGTACAACTGGCCGGTTATGTTATTTCTGTTGGTATTACTTTGCAAAACTCAGCTCCATGCAAACAATGATTTATTCATAGTTACAGTACACCCTTAATCTTCCATTCTGGGATACTAATAGTAACCAGATTTATCTTTTTAGCTCATTTCATGAGTTGGGGGACTGAATATAATCAACTCTTATAAAGCGAGTCAGTCTTGATGAAGGGAAAAGGCTATTTTTGAAATGTGGCTCTTGGAAAGAAAAGACATTTGTCCACTTGGCTCCTCAACTGGCTCCTGAAAGGGTTGAATAGCTCTAGTCTAGAGAATGGCAATGTTCAGAACAGTAATAAGCTGAATGATTTGCACACAATGAATCATAGGTAGAATAAATGGCTCGACTGGTTCACTGAATATATTGTCATTGCAGAGCGAGGACTGCTGCTTCATAAAAGCCATTGATGCTGGCTAAAGTCTTTATAGTCATCTTTTACGAAACAAGGCTTGGCTGGACAAGGGTCATCTCGAGTGAATTAGAAGGCCAGGCTTGATTTATCTGCTGCCATGGACAGCCACTCTCATGTGTGTTTGGCTGCTAATTAGTGCCGGCCCTCCTCTGGAGTGTCACCTCAGCAGGCCCACACAAATGGACAGTGCTTCATCTTGCCCAGAAAAGAAGGGGTTGCCACAAAGAGGGTCTTAAATTACTGCTGTCACTTTAAACACAGGGTCGCCCCGGGCCTGCTGCATGCTGGGATACCTTCAGGAGGCCTCTCTTTGTCTGAGGGGGGAAGGCTGGTCACAACAAACAGCAGTTCCTTCACGCTGGCTGCTTTGAATTCCCCTCTCTCGACCTCCCGTACGGACCCGGCTTGAGGCGCAGCACGCTTAGGAGTAATTCAGGCTCCCTCAGAGTGGATCACCATGCTGTAATCCATAAATGCATGAATGTCCGAAATGAAAGAGACGGTGACGCTGTAAAGAATACGGTATAAAGGAAGAGAGGGATGCAGGAAGGAAGAGATAAATAAAATGGCAAACCTCACTTGTGTGCCCCCAGTGTGAGGCCGTGACTGAAAGGCCGACCGAAACGCTGCCTGAGGAAAAGGATACAAAAAGGAGGGAGAAACAGTTCTAGATGCGTTTCTTTTTCTAGTTGCACTTTTGGTTGTCCCTCTGTGTCAGTATCTGTTCTTTTCTCACCGCTGCATGTGCCGACTAAGAGCAAGAGGTGAAGTTCAAGAAGTTAGTTTTTTACATTTCAATGAGGCTTATAGTCTTCCTTGAGTGTGGTACCTGACATTCCGGTGGTCAGCGTCCCCCTCCCATGCTCCTGCAGGTGGGCATTAGGTGAAAGAAAAGAGTTTTAAGTCTTGCCTCACCTTTTCTTACATCTTTTGAAGCTGTATTCATTCTGATAAATCTCGGAAGCGGCTCCCTTAACTCGCACCGCAGCTCCAGATAATGTAGTGTCTCTGTAATTGGTCTTGAAGTTCCCAGGATCTTGCTCTCTCACTTTTAACAATGATAAAGACTCTACTGCAGCTGGTAAGGTTTTGAATCATTAAGATTCCCCTTTAATCTTCTGTCTACGTGCTGAATGTTTTAGGTGTATGAAGGAGGTGTGCTTCATTGTGAGAATATACTCCTTGTGGTGCTGCTCGCAGTTCATCTCGAGTTCACTGTCAGACCTGTTTCTCTCATCACATCTCTTCTCCAGAGGGTTCTCATGTTGCGGAGGAGTTTTAACTTTGGATTCTCATCCTTTAAAATCTATATTGAAGTGTCATTAATCACTGGGATTTTGAATGATACACTTTGGCTATACGTCCTATGTTAGTCCCTGTTTTGTGATGTACCACATTAGTCAAGAATGGTACCGATTTCCAGAGTTGAGCAAGCAACTTGGCAAAGTAGAAAACCTAAACTCAGAAGTCTAACTTGTGATGTCAATTTAGGCTGTTTTGACCACTATTTTGGCTGATTAAATGAAAGAAAGAGTCATTTATCCAGGCCAACCCATTCTCTCTCTCCGAAAAATTAGAATGAAATGTCACTTTTGAGATGTTAAAGCAGGGTTCTTGAACTTTTTTTCCTAGAGCGCCATCCAACTCAAATCAAACTCACCTGCCTGTCATTTTTTAGAAATCCTGAAGACCTTGATTATCTTGTTCAGGTGTTTGATTATTAGGTTTAGAGCTAAACTCTGCAGGACAGTAGTCCTCCAGGACCAGATCTGAAGAGTCCTGTGCTAAAGGGACCCTTTTTTGTCCTTATGCAATCTACTGTATGTTGGGGTTTGGTTTTTAATTTCAAAAGCCACAATAAATTATTTACATTTCACTGTTTAGACATTTCAAGCACCTAACACAACCCCTACTCCTAAACCTAGCCTATATATATACTCAAATAAAAATCAAGATCAATGCTACCTCCATATTAAGAAATGTACATTAATCTAATAGCTTTGCTACTTCTAGTTACATTTCTGCTTAATACTGCTCACTTTCTTAAGGTTTTTTATATGTTTTATGATATTTTATTGCCAGTTCTGGGAGCTGACTCTACAGTTGAATGTACATTCATCAGCATTTTCATTAGTGAAAGAGCCTATTCTCCAAGGCCATTTTGCTATAAAGAACATTTGTTTCTGTGCTCTGTATGTAACACGAGCCACTAACACTCCTCGGCAGTCTGAGATACTGGCCCTCTTCCCTGCAGTGTACAGTAAATACCATGTTCAGCACATTAGCGCAGCTATACCTGCCCTCATTGCTGGCAGATGTCTGAGTGGAATGCAGATAATGAGGAGGAAATGTGGGACTGTCGAGTGGGTGATAATGCTCTTGGGAGGGGGACACGGTTAGGGAACCCAGATCCAGTCCCGGAGACGGACAGCCAATGATGTGAGTTCTGCACCCTAGCAGAGTGTGCAGCATGTGGGATTTTACAGTATGCGCTCTACCCAACAAAAGAGAGGCTTCACACTGTTCTGAGTAGCATAAGGGCACATCTGCCTGATGGAGAGGCAATTCTAGGAGGAATTAATTGACTTTCTACATCTGATATGTGAACAGTTCACACATCCCATTCAGAAATGCTTTGAAACTGAATTAGTCGCTCCTTTTCTGAGAAAAAAAGAAAAGAAAAGAAAACTCAGTTTTTAAGTTTGCAGAGTTGGTTTGAATACTGTAATGATTAATCTCATGAACCAGTTGGTATGATGTTATGCGCCTTGTGACAGTAGAAATGTGTCAACCGGTAGAGAGTCTGCCATACCGTCATACCACCCATTGTTAAAAAGAAGTACACTCTAGCATACTTTAGAATAATCTACTTAATTACAAACTAGATATAATGTTTTCTTACACTTAATTGCATGCTAATTGCTATTAAATTGAATCTTTATTTGTCATTTCATAATTATTGATGTTGTCTTTTGAAATATGATTAAGTGTACTGTCAAATATACTGACAAGCATTTGTGGTCAACTAAATTATAATGTAATTTCTACTAAAACATGTTTAAATATATTTGTAATTACACATTTTAATGAGAAAGTTAAGAACTAAATGTAATTTAGAATAACACACTACATTTAAAATGTTACATGTACTATGTTAGTCAAATCAAAATAAGTGTACTTTTTTAAATCAGATTTTCTTTTTTGTTATTAAATTTCCCATATAATCAACTATATCATGGTATTTACAGTTACAGTGATATAAGATTTATTTATTTTTTCACTGACTCCTAATGTGACCAAATAAGGGAACAAATTTAGCACCATATCAAAAAAAAAAATTCTGCAGCCACTGTTGCTTTATGCCCAAAATAAGAGCAGGGAATGTGTGTTGTAAAAGAAAGCCAGAAGAGCTTCCTCATTCATGTATTTTATTTTCTGTTGGGACTTTCTCAGTCTGCTTGCTGACTGTGTGTTTCACAGCTCACTGTTGCCCCCTATGGAGACTAGAGCGACACTTCCTCCTCCTTTCAGCATGGCTCAGACTCTCTCCTTCCTGCCAAAGGATCCAGTTCCTTCTCAGTAATCTCTCTGACACCTTGGCTGGAGATGATTAATTGGCATTAAGCACATTAGTGGGGGTCTAAATTACCCCCTCCACTCATTAACGACGAGGCCGTTCATTTTTCAGTGCGCTTTTAGACAAGTGTGGAATCTGTGTGACACAGGCGGACCTGGGCGAATGCTCCGCTGGGGTCTCACTGGGCCCTTCATCAGCCACTCCATCTACTCCTTCTCATCAAGCAACGCCACAGAGCATAAATGGGATTGTGATGGTGTCCCGAGCACGTCTCACATCTGTCTGACTGCCTGCTGGAGAAAAGACAGGGGCTTGTCGGACCCGAAAGGTTGCGGCATTAGCGTGCGTGCGCAAAGCGTGACAGCTTATTATACAACTGTTTCCTTAGATGGATGAATTTCGGTAGCCATATCTAAGCACTCAGCTAATTGTTAATGGACATCCTGAGATGACTGAAATTAACTCTTGCACTGAACTGTCATTAGAGTTACTGTGTAGTGTCTGCTTTCATGCCCTTTGTTGCATTTAAAATAGGTCCACGTTTTGATGAGCATAACAATACCCGAAATTAAATAAAATTCTCTTTTATTAGTTTAGTAAGGTTATGTACACTCAGAACGTCTGCATTCATGTCAGTGTTGCAAAGTAACTAAAGTAGCAACACTACAAATGTAAATGCTTTATTCAGTAGCATAACAGTAGCTCAATTGTTTCAATGTAGCATTTCTGCTAACACTTTTCCCAACATATAGCAAAGTACAGTAAACAAAATGTTACAATGTCACATCGTATTGTGCACAAACTGAGGAAATCAAACGTTTAAACTATTGTCTTTCTCTCATATGAAGTTTTTAAAATTCTGATTCCTTTTAGTGAATTGTTCACTTGGATGTTTCACACGAACTAATCGATTAAAAAAAAAAATGTATTCAAAATCCCTGCATAGTATGTCACAGCTTTCTTAAAGCAAAATGTTGGTATTCTTACTACGTTATTAAGGTGTTTTCGAGCCTTTTAGTATAATTTAACTGGTTTTATGGCTCTGGCTAGTTGTGTTTATAGTGAACCTCAAGGCAGATGGCAAGAGCAAGAAACAAAATAAAAGACTCAAAAACAACATGAAACCTAAAAACCTTACACTAGTCGAGTTTAGTGTCGAGATCCTAATTGAGATTCCTTCATTCATAAACCCTCATTGTTTTTGTGCCAGAGAACAACAGCTCTGATTAAATTACAGTGTAAATTAAGTAGTTATAGGCCTTTATTTTAAAAAGATATTGCACCCTTAACTAGCTTTAATATGTTTTGTTAGTAGCTTGCAGTGTAGCTACTTTTTCAAATTAGTTGCTTAAATGAATATTTCACGTAAAAATAAAAATTCTGTCATCATTTACTCACTCTCAAGTTGTTTCAAACCTGTATTAATTTCTTTCTTCTGCTGAACGCAAAGGAAGATATTTTGAAGAATGTCAGTAACCAAAGAGTTGATGTACCCCATTGACTTCCATATTATGTTTCTCTCCTACTGTGGAAGTCAATGGGGTACATCAACTCTTTGGTTACCAACATTCTTCAAAATATCTTATTTTGTGTTCAGCAAAAGAAAGAAATTCATATTGGTTTGAAACAACTTGAGGGTGAGTAAATGATGACAGAATTTTCATTTTTAAGTGAACTATTCCTTTAACTGTAGCTCTTAGCTTGCCATATTTTCTAAATAGCTTCGCCAGCACTGAATTGTACATATGCAGTGCTTGAAATCCATTTGTTGCCTTTGTAACACAAACAGCACATTTCCATGCCAATCATCGAAAGCAGTCTTCTGTACCACACTTATTTATCTTCTACAGCCATTCATTCCCCTGTGCTGGTCCCCCTCCACTGGCTTTCACTGGCACTTAATTTCTATTAATGGCTTTGCATTCTCAGGTTTAAATAAAATTGAATGTTAGACGGGGCGCATTCGCTGCACATGAGAAAATATGCATTGGCCATTATCGGCCATAATGTGTTGGCTCACAAGTAATTCCATTGTGTTCACTGTATGTTTGAGTGAATCATTTGAATGGGGAGATTTATCAACCTGCCTGCATATTTTAGGCCTGAGCTGCATCCTACGCTGTGAGTGGCTACAAGTTTACGACCTTACGACCAGTTCGAACAAAAACATTTTGTCTCATGTTGTCTTTCGTGACCAAAGACTCACTGAAAAACAGTTTGGCGCATTAGTTTATCCAGTTTCTCCTTGTCTCAAGGACATCTTAAGTAAAAAAAAAAAACATGCAGTTTACCTCACTCTTCCCTATGTTATGTCTTGTTTTTGGAGTGTGTGAACTTGTTCGTGCTCTCCAGAGAGTTTTGAGACTGCCCAAAATAGAAGTGGGTCAACCCCGTACTAACACAGTATTTTAGGAGTGTTTCCCCTGATACTGTGCAATGGCTCAACTGTAATGTTTGACTGATTGCTGTCTGCAGCGCTGAGACTCCGACACAACAATGCAGCTATTCAGTTTTGCTGACAGAAGGTCTTTTAACCCTCTCTGTTCCCCCAGTGTTTCCTCTCTCTGTTTTTTTTTTTTTTTTTCAACACACACACAATTTATTGATAAAACGCATGCATCACCTACAATGCTTGTAACATTTTTAACATTAGGTCAATTTTATCATCACATTTATATTTCGTCAATTGTCTGAAAAAAGGGTAGTACCCTTTAACCATGTTTCAAAGACAATAGAAGTAATTATAAAATTACATATAGAGATGTACTTATATCCTACTTAAGTTGAGTTCAGGTAATTGCATTAATTTAAATGTAATCATTAATTTTAATTCTAAATAGAATGCACTTAAGTCTGAAAACATTACATTCAATTTGCACTATGTATGTATTTTCTTTTAAAGTATATTATTTCGGTTACACTTTATTTTGATGGTCCCCTTTAGACATTCCGTTGACTATAAGTAACGTTGCACCTACATGTCAACTCTCATTAGAGTATTAGTAGAATATTAGTAGAATGTCTGCTTAATATCTGCTAACACTTTATTTGTTGATCCCCAAACATTCTGCTGACTATAAGTAACTTTGCAAGTGCATGTCAGTTTTATTCTACTAAACCTAACCCTTTATTCTACTAACCCTACCCCATCTCCTATCAGTCTATTAATATTCAACTACTCTAATGAGAGTTAGTTGACATGTAGGTGCAACGTTATTTATTGTAACGATGCGGGGTTGAATCACAGAAGGAAGCAGGATCCACGTGCAGCAGCTTTATTAGATCAACTCAAAACTAGACAAGACTTAGACTAGATAACAGGACTCAGGAACCAAACAAACAAAGACAAGAACTCACAAAGACTGAGACTAGACACAGGGCTTAGGCAAACAAGCTAAACAAAATAACAAGGGGGCGTGGTACATAAGAAACACCTGGGGAGACTGATCAACATAACGGGGAACTGCTAAACACGGGACAAGACAGAGGAACACAGACATGAATCATTACATTTATATTCAACAGAATGTCTAAAGGGGACTATCGAAATCAAGTGTAACCATTATTTCTGTAATAAGTACTTGTTACACTTTATTTTAAGGTGTCTGTGTTACAGTGTAATTATACATTTAAGTACTGAATAACAATACTACAGTACATGTACTTACTATAAGGTTAGGATTAAGGATTGGTTTAGAGTTAGTTGCATGTAATTATGCATAATGTATAGTTATTACTACAGTAACTATATGTAACGTGCATCAAGGGCACTGTAAAATAAAGTGTAACCTAATGGCGCTTTTCCACTGCATGGTACGGTTCAGTACGGCACGCTTTGGTGCTTTTCCACTGCATGGTATGGTACGGTTTGGTACGGCTCACTTATGGCGCATTTCCACTGCATAGTACGGTACGGTACGGCTCGCTTCGGCTCACTTTAAATGGTACCACCTCTGTTGAGGTTCCAAGCGTACCGTACCGATACTAAAATGTGACGTGAAAACACTGCAGATTACTGATTGGTCAGACAGAAACATCACTACCAGCGTCATTGTATTTACGACACGAGACACTAAACCCGCTAGATTTAAATAGCCAGTAGACAACAGCCAACGCTGTAGCACTTGTTTTAAAAGTACTTGTTTTACTTGTTTTAAAAGAGTATAAACTTCAAAAAAAGAAATGGCTGAATCGTGGTCAGTGGACGAGGTGCGTACTTTCCTCTCGTTGGTTGCCGAGGAGTGGATGGGGAAACACGGAATGAAAAATTCTCGTTTAATATGATGATGTCTTTGCAGTAAAGACGGCAACTATAACGATCAGTCCCACCCACTTTGAAGCGGTACTAACTGCAGTGGAAAAGCAACCGAGCTAAAGCGAGCCGAACCGTGCCGTACTGAGTCGAGTCGTACCACGCAGTGGAAAAGCGAAGCGAGCCGAACCGTTCCGGCGCAGAGTCGAACCGTACCGAGCTGAACCGAGCCGTACCATGCAGTGGAAAAGCGCCATATGTACTCTTGAAAAAAATATGAGAGAAAAAGACCCTAGAAATCATTATACAGTTTCAGAACCGATCAACTGTACTCAGGTTTGCAAAGATACAAAAGTCTGCCATTTCTGCTATAAAGTCAGAGATTCCAAAATAAAATAAAATGAAAAACTCCAAGGCCAAATTTTCTGACCTATGATATTAATTCAATAGCTTGATATTCTTTATCTGTGTTCACTATCTATAATGGCACAAATCTGTCTCTGAGGCAAAGACGATACTTAAGTGTAAGTTATAGAGAAGTCTTTTGATTTTCTTGAACTAAGAGCAACCTCTCAGCAATACAGTTTCCCTCCGATTGTATGTTTTTTTTTTGTTTTTTTTTGAAGACAGGTCATTATATTAATTCATTCCACATTCACTATCATTTTTCAATATGTGGAAAAAATGCACCCTGACATTCTCTTTGAGAAACTCAAGTCAAGCGCCACATGAAAACACACTCACAGATGAATACTCTCAATCACCATCAAGAGAGATATTGCTTATCCTGTGTATTATATTTACAGTTTCCAGCCCTGCTCGGATCACTCACTGTAATGTAATGTTTGCAGGGATAGGGAAAAATTTTATGCATTTCATTTTTTCCAGTCCCATGTGTGCTAAAAATAAGTCAAGCACATTGTGTCAACTCTGAGGTGATTTCGGAGAATGATGTTTGAGTGGAACCAACTCCATGAGATCTCAGGCTGAATTTCATTGGAGGCGGTGAAGCGTGTAGAAGGATGTTTGAACTGTCTCTCCATAGCCTTTGCATAAGGATTAAATTCACCTCCCTAAATTTATTAATCATATCAGATATGAAATTCACTGTCGTACAGGCGGGTATTTGTTTGACGGCAGTAACTTGAGGCCGGTGAGAGAAAGGAGTCAAGTAAAGGTCGCACTTTCTCATATGAGATGGTAGGACGTTTGGACTTTGCATTTGGAGTAGCCCTCTCAAGAGATCCTGCTCTGTTTTCATACCGTGTCTAATCTCTGTCATTCAATATGAGGCGGTGTTCTCTCAGAACGAGTGTCCCGTGCTCCCGTCACAAAAACAGCTCATGCAGGCACATTTCAGTGAGGGTGTCACATTAAAACTTGATAAGGAACATGGTTGGATAGGTCTTACGAGACAAAACTGAATATGGGACCTCACTACTCTGGTAAAGCTGCTCTGACACTATTTATCCGGCTATGCTTGATAGCACTTATTTGTCCGCTGAGATATGATATGCAGAGGTAAGAAGGTCACGGTTACATCAGTGCATTAGTTGTACTTTTACCCTTCCTATATGTTGATGTCAGATAACTATGCTCCCTGTCCTCCCATAGGAATCTCAATATTTCATTTGGCTTCTAGACATTACTGGGATTAAATGGAGAGCAAATGGAGACTTTGTGGAACACAAAAGGTGATTTTGAAAAAAATATCTTAGTTTTTTTGTCCATACAATGAAAGTGCCCTTCATTGACTTTCATTGTATGGACAAACACAGTTCTAATATTGATCAAAATATCTTATTTTGTGTTCTGCAGAAAGACAGTCATTCAGTTTTGGGACAACATGAGGGTGAGACATTGATAACAGATTTTTCAGATTTTTCACTTTTTTCAAAAGAGATTAGTAATCGCGTTTGCTCAGAAGTCTGCGATCAAATGTCAAATACCATGTTGTAGCCGAGACCAGCTCATTCAATTCAAGACCAAAAGAGGGTTGAGTCTAGTCTAAATATTCCATGCCAAGACCAAGAGTACGTAGGCCTACTTAAGACAGAGTCCAGTCACGAGTGCTATAACACTGGTCAGAGATTTCATTATAAACTCATACTTTTGCCTTTACATTTTTTCCAAGACTAAATTCTGGATTTTTTTTTAGATCTAAATCCATTTGTGTAGAACCATCTGAAAGTGAATACTTAAATGAAACATAAATGAGAACTTCCTTTGAGATAATGTACTGGGTCTTTGGCACCAGGCAATCCTCCAATACTACGTGCATTAACCATAAGCTCCATCTCAGCAAGAGTCTAGTGCCAGTGGATGTTCAACTGATTGGGTTTTCTATTACTTTCTATTACATTCTATCACCTGATACAGCAGTTTACACACATTATGGCAATTATGAATTACAATCATCCTAGCAAACTACCGGCTACCAATAATGTTTTTATTATAGGACTATCGACCAGTCGTCCTCGGGGAGGGAGTGGACAGTGGCATGTAATCAGAAGTTTGATTGATGATTTGTTTAGGGTGTATTGACTCAACGTCAGTCAGCCAGCAATGGATTGTAATTCACGCATTTCTCTCCATCTCTGTGACATTAGGGCATAAAGCGACACCCTAAAAACCCACCAGACGTCCCCTAAAGCTACACTTCACCAGAAGCCATTTTGGAGCCTGTAATGACACCTTTTACAGCAGAGGAGAGTATTACTGAAAGTTTTTACTGCATTAGAGGCGTGATGAGGTGCAGTGTAAGTGTGTTTATAGTGGGTTGGGGGGCTAATGGAGGCCAGCCTCATTTTGTTTACTGTCCATTTTCATCATCGTTTTACAGCTGAAAAAGGCGACCTGGGATATCAAGTGTGAAGAAGACTTTAAGACTAAGGGAGCAGCTGATTGTAATGCTGCATGCTTCTCACAACGCTTTACACGGGTGAGACACAGCAGCAAAACTGGGCCGCAATCAGGTCTAGAAGACTCTCTGACATGTAGAGTTGTCAAAAAGTACCGACTTCGGTACCAAGTCGGTACTGAAATTTGAAAAATGTGACGATACCAGCATTTCCCTCTAGCATTTTGAGCGCTATTGAACGGATATTGGATTGGATATTGTGTTGACGTGCTCAACATATATGTCTCTGATTGGGCATTTGGTTTAATGTGCTCAACATATATGTCTGTGAATGACTACAATGATCAACAATGACATCTTTGATGCTCTTCACCGAGCGCTTACATAGATACGCATGGGAGCGGGATCCCTAATATATCCGCTGATTGACGAATCCACAAACGAATCCACAAAAGCGCTCGATGAAGAGCATCAAAGACATGTTTTTGTAGCCAATCACAGACATATATGTTGAGCGTGTGAAAACAATGGCCAATCAGAGGTGTTTAAGAATCCATTCAACAGAGCTCAAAATGCTAGAAGGAAATTCTATTTGCTATTTGCTATTTTTTACATTTCAGTACCGACTTGGTACCGAAGTTGGTACTTTTGACAACTCTAGTAGGATGCTACAATAATATCATTTTGCAGAAATGTTGCCACAAGCATGTTTTTCCCAATAAGCCTAGTTTGCGAAAAGCTTTTTTTTGCCAGACTCTCTGAATATGATGTGGGATGGCAATGCTACCGTAAACTTTCCAGTTTTTCGATTGTCAACAAAGAAATCCCCAAGCAACTAAATCGATATGCAATGCAAGCATTTTTCTATAGAAGTAAGGTAATGAACAGAGAGAATTACACACTTGTCTCTGTAAATGTTTGCCAAGCAAATATTACTGCAGTATGCAGTATCGTGTGAACTTTGACTCACTGATGCATTTTATTTGCTTAAAATTTGCGTGACAAGCGCATTTCTGTGAAATGGTGTTGAAGATTTGCACAAGTTGGAAGGTTGATTCCATGTGGCATGTTATTGCTTTTTTCCAAGTAGTAAGTTGATAATTCCGGATTTCTGAGTTGAATGGAACGCTGCATCAGTTATCTGTTTAGTTCTGGTGGACTTACTGCGTATTTTCTGCCAGGTTGTGTTGACTCACCAAGTTCCACGCAGGGTCTTAGCATTTTATTAACTGGCTGAGTTGGGGAATGCATGGACTTCTGCATTGACCCGTGGATAAGTTCCAAAGCACGACGTCAGCCCTCTGTCAGGGACAAGCATGAAACCTCAGGAGAGAAGAGACCGATGTAATCACATTGAATCTGCTGCCCTGCATCGTACAGACTAGCAAAACAAAGATCAATCTGTTTCGGCAAGGAAGAGTCAGAGAGAGAACAGAGGAAAGAAGGAAAGAGAGAGACCAATACAGAAAAGCGTAAATCTATTCGGCGGTGGGAAATATTGCACGGCATAAGACACAATTGAAGATAAATAAGGCACAGGGCATGACTTTAAAATAGTGCATTAAAGGAACTCTTCGGGGGATTGAAATCACTGCCTGTGAACCCAATCCTAAAACTAAATTACAGAGGGGGGGTGGGCATGATTTCATGGTTCACTACCTAATTTTCCTATACTTTTTTGCTCTCTCCTCCATTCGGTTTCTTTTTCTCTTCTCTTAAACTCCCTCAGGGACAAACACTCTTAAAGAGTAACCGTATGTTAGTTTAGTTTTCTTACAGTGGCTTTCACATAAGTCAATACTGTAACTACTGTTAGCAATAGCATTTTTTTTAGTAGCACTCTATTTTACAGTCTGTTCCCCATGTACATACTATGTGCTTATTAAAGTAATCACAGTAACTGGGTAATAACTAGGTACTAACCCTGAACCCACCCCTAAACCTAACCTTAACCCATGTTACCTAGTTAAACCTAATTACCTTATATTATACGGTACTAACATGTAAGTGCATGTACTGTAAAATAAAGTGCAACCCTTTTTATAGCCACAATTGCAAAGAGACCTTTACTTTAACTATAGGATGGTTCAACTTTCTTTCAATAGACATGAATTTTGAGCTCTCGAAATTATTAAGATTACAACACATTATTTTACTTTTTTAATGATTTAATTTAAACTGTTAATATTTTATATTCAGCTTGACCGCTGGGTAAGGTTTTGCTTTATTTATGGTGCATTCAGTCTAGCATTCAATCTGTTCTCTTTGGATTTTTTTTCTTTCATTCTGCTTTTTTAATTGTTTTCAAGGTAGTTTTAATTAATTGCATTTTTTGATGAAGGAATCTGTTAAATTAGAAAATGTTTCACTAGTGTTCTCAGACTTTTGTATATAAACGTATTTTAAATATACATAAAAGGACAGGCGCATGTCCTGTCTGTCCTCTGGGCAGAGAAAGACAAACAAAGAGGGGGGGGAGGAGGATAGTCATGCCCTGGATGTGGGCATCCTGTTGAACAGCAGTAATGCAGTGTGTTTTTCCCCACAGCAGGGGTCAAAGAAAAATAGGAGGGAGTGTGTCTGTCCACAACCATCAATCTTTAACCCCGAGCACCTCCCACGGCCCATCGCTGGGCTCTCTCATCCCTCACCCACATCTCCCCAAACACCTCACAATCACTGGAGCGTAGCCACTGAATGCATTTCAACTCAATAACACCCTCAGTGTAAACACACACACTTACAGACACACTGAATCTCAATAGCAGCTTGTGTCTGCTTGTTTTATTTTATTTATTTTTAAATTGTAGTGTATCAAAGGTATGAACAGAAAATAGCGATACTCAAATCTTTGGAATTGGATAAAACATGGATGACAAATTATAGTACTGTTGTCAGCTACCATACATGATTTCATCATATCAGTGAGGTTGAGAGGGGAATTGTAACGATAGTTTAGAGAAATTGTGATGGTTAACTCTTTGAAATATGTTATGAGCTTGTCAGCTAACTGATTCATAAGCATACACATTCAATTTTCTTTGGGTATACAGAGATTACTTGTCGTCTTTCTTGAGGTCTGAAATGATATTCAGCTGTCCTGATGTATAGCATATTTATGCACATTAGCATATTGGATGATATTTAACAGAGAAAAAGCCAGAATTCAATTATAATTTTAATTATAAAAGTTGTACAAGTGCAAACGTATTACAATGTAACATTAACATATGTTTCAGTGATTTAAGTGTGTGTGTGTGCGTGCATGTGTGTGCGTCCGCTTGTGGTATGCACACCTATTAACCATGCTTATTATTATTTGAGGACAAATCTGTAAATCTGTGTAAGCTAAATCTGACACAACCTCCTTTTGAGGATCTGTTTTTTTTTTTTTTTTTTTTTTTTTTTTTTTTAGGGTTAGGATTAAGGGTGGGTTAGGGTTAATTAATAGTATTTATAACTAGCTGTATATATATATATATATATATATATATATATATATATATAATCAGCTAGTTACAAATAATATAACCTAGCTGTATATTAAAAACAATAGAAGTGTATATATGGGAAAAAGTCCCCATGGACCAAACCGGAAAAGGAAACAGCTTTTAAATCATACATAATGATGTTTTTTTCCGGTGAGGTTTGTGTTTAGGGTTAAACACTGTTTGTGCAGTATAAAAATCATTATGTCTAAAGAAAGTCCACATAAAACATAAAACCTTCAAGACATTTTAGAAGATACATTTAAACACCAGAAGCAGGGGTTAATAAAAGTACAATTACAATTATGAATGCCACTAAATATACTACTAAGATCCTTTTTTTTATTATTATTATTTTTTTATTATTATTAAAAAGGGATTTAAATTATTTTAAATAGTTTGATTTAGTAGCAATTAGGCTTGCTATTATTCCTCACAGTGAAAAGATTAAGCACCACATAAATGGAAAACCATTCAGTAATATTAAAATGTATTAGTTCAGTAATAGTATTCCTTTGAAGTGTGCTCTTAATTGAGATACAATAAGTTCACACAACAAAAGACCTCTTTAATAGAGGAGTTTAATACTCTCATTGATATTATGTTTTAGTCTTATCAATGTCAATTCATTAAGGAGATTGTTACTTTTGGTAAATACGTAGTATAGGCCTATGTTTCTTATACTCAAAGACATGTTCTTTTTTAAAGAGAGAGAAAAATCAATAGTCTCCTCTGCCCTGGTGGTTTCAGCAGTAATGAGTTGTGTTTTTATACTCAGCTCACTGAAATCCTTTATTCAAGTCTGATTGTGTCCACCTGACAGAGTCTGCATTTTCATTTAAAAACCTTATAGAAGATGAATTCAAACTTCCCAGAATGCCTTTCTAATGACTTTCTCCAAGTTTCCCTCAGTAGATGAGTGGCGGAGAGATGAGAGACGGCCTGGTTCAGTCCCCGACTCCTGCAGAGTGAACGTCAGAATGAGAGAAAGAGTGTGTGTGTGTGTGTGTGTGGTTAACCCTCAGACGGGTTAACCCTTTAGTCGAGTAATCACACTGGGCTAATCCTCTCCCAGACGGACTAGTCTTTGCATCACCCTGCATACAGAAGTAGCCGCTCCGCACACCCGCATGAAGCGGAGTGAATGCAGGAAATCACCCTCCATCCCCTGTGATATCTGCTAGCCCGAGGCTGTGGGGATAAGATGATTGAGGTAACACTGGAAAGAGAGAGAGAGAGAGAGGGGGATGAGGAGGAGGAGGAGGAGGAGGGAGATATGAAATGGAAAAGAGGAAGTCCAACCTAAGATAGAGAATGAGTGAACGATAGGGCAAGCATGATGGAAAAAAGCCATATATTGGTGAGGGAGAGTGTGAAGAGAGGGACAGGAAGGGAGAGATGAGAAGGGAAAGAGATTGGAGGCTTAGACTGCTAGACTGGTCTGTGAATGATAAGGGAATTGAAAAAAAGTGATTGACATCTAATCCATCAGGTCCAAATTCACACATTCAAACACAATAGAGCAGAAGCGGAGGATTTAGATCATCAGCGGGCGACTGGATGATTATCAAATGTCATATGTGCCACTCATGACTATAATTTTTAATCCAATTAATTTTCAAGCACGACAAAGTAATTGTGACCAACAGGAGGTCTTACGTTTAAACTTAAAATAAAAGCATGTTGAGTTGATTTAACTGCAGTTATGGGTGAAAACAAAGCGAATTTATGTTTCTATGCTAATGGTGTCATTTTGAAACTGACATATAATTAAATTCTGAAATAATTATGCCTACAGAAAAAAGAAAAAAAAGCTACACATTCACATCTGGTTATTTCAAATCACAATGTTTCTCACTCATAATTAATATTTTATTTGCATTCACACAACCTGCACACCTCCCTGCATCTGTCACTTTGTCATTTTGTGTGTGCGTGGAGTCTTTGAATATTCTTCTGGAGTATTTAAATCATCCTCACCACATGCAGTCTGCATTCATAACTCCACCAGCCACCTGGGATCCCTTGAAATTCACAAACACAAATATTTCAGCCCTTTTTTTTCTTTGTGCAATAACCTCATTAGGTGAATTTTTGGTTCAATTGTGTCAGGAATTAACAAAATTATTGTTTAGTGTGTCAGTAATCGCATCCCTGCTGACAAGACTGGCACAGATAGAGGTCATCAACATGTTTAGATATAAACATGAGTTTATGCTTTATTTCAATGGTCCACTTTAGACATTCTACTATAACTTTGCAACTACATGTCAACTAATGCATTGTTAGTGGACTGTTTGGTTAGTTGTTAGGGTTCGGGTTAGTAGTATAAGTTGACATGTAGTTGCAAAGTGACTTATTCAGTAGAAGGTCTGTTGGGGGATCATAAAAATAAAGTGTTAGCAGATATTAAGCAGACAGTCTATTAATACTCTAAAGTTGACATGTTGCAAAGTTACATAGTAAGTAGATTGTCTAAAGTGGACCATCGAAATGAAGTGTTACCAAACATAAAACCCCACATATCCCCACCAAGATTCTTAATAGCCTTAATAGTATTGATTGACTGATTGATTGATTGATTGTTGGTACATACCCTTTATGTGAAATTAGTGTGATTTTTAAGAACAAATATTTTCTCTATAGATATGAACATGGTCATCACGTCTCCACCAGGGTTCTTAATATCCGTATTAGTATTTATTTATTTATTTATTTATTCGTTTGTTCGTTCGTTCGTTCATTCATTCATTCATTCATTCATTCATGGTACGTCTTCTTTGTGAAATATGATTATTAAGAGCATATAATTTCTCTATTATTCATTCATTAACCATTTCAGTCGTATTCGACTCTTGATGATTCCATGGACCATCTCTCGCCATATGCATTTATTTATTTATTTTCACAGCATAACAAAAAAGCTTTACAAATACACTTGAAAGACAAGAATAAGTTACGTGGTGACACTGTTGTAAACCGGAATTATAAAATACAGACGTGTTTCTGTTGCATGGTATATTTACCAAAATAGAAGTGGTATATTTACCAAAAGTCAACTTACTGTATCAAGATACCAAGGTATTTATAAGAGGCAACCCTCTCAAGATGAGTGCCATCAGATTTTTTAACCATTAAACAATTAAGTGATTTTCTGGAGCATGTTAAATAAATCAAGCGTAGCATCAGTTCTGGCAGGTCACATTAGTAAAGCTCGCATCAGCTGATACCTATAGGAATGCGATGCCTATCACTGTATTCATAAGCTCCTTCAGTATTATCAGCAGCTACCGCGTTTCTCAGGAGCCAATTCCCTCCTCCATCCCCAGCTCCTCCTGTCTCGAGTCAGGATGGCATTCTGATTCCCCCTGAAACAGACTAAAATTCTCTAATTATGTTGCAAACTCCACACATAAAGCCATCCTGGCTCAGCCGGGACCTGAAACTAGGGGCCTTCTTTTTGTGAGGCAACAGTGCTACCCACTGAGCCGCTCATCATTTCTTTATAGCATAATATTTTCTGTTTCTCTCACCATACCATCAAATTTAACCTTATCATGTGTCAGTCTATTATGCAAATGGAGGCCCAGTGTGCTGTGGAGCCTGCTGTTTTAAAAGCATTTTTTTTTCTTACAGTTTATTATTATTATTATCAGAAATATTTTAATAGGTTTACAATTATCAAAATGCATTATAATTCATTAAGCATACCTAGTTGTTAAAGATCTGAGAAAGATAAATTAAAATGTGAACATAATGGACTTGCAATAGGGTTCATTTACAAATATTTTTACGTGCTGCTTAGATAACGATGCTATGTTTTTGGGAACTTGCAATTCAGTTTGTCGTTAGCGGTGTAGATGGAATTTTTACCTTTAATACACAGCTGAGCAATACAATTTTTATTTTATCTGTAAAACCCTCACGAGCGGGTATTTAGCAGCAGATGACAGATGAACTCGGCCAATGAACTGAGCCTCGGCTTCCCTTATGCATCTTAAACAGCCAGTCTCCTCAAGTTCACTTTGATTTTCACACCTTCATTCACCTGTTTGTTAACTGAGAGTTTGGTGAAATTGTCTGAAAGCTGGTACAGAGAAGCAGGAAACCTCATTGAACAGGGTGAAATCAGCCCTGCCTGAAGCCCCTGAAGAAAATGGGTCATTTCACACACACATTCTCCCCGTCTGAAGAATCCTATCAGGATTGCTTATTTCTGAAGAGTCATGACAAGCAAACCCCCGGAGGCCAATAGACTTGAGAGATTCAGTGTTTGTGATGGACTGCCAGCAGTGGACAGCAGACCAACTTTAATATTTTCTACTATTGCTCTTCTTCATGGTGAAGGAAATGAGGTGTTTTAAATGTATAGTTTTGTACAATTGCTAGGTAGGATTTTCAAAGAGCTTCCCTGTGTGTGATTGGTACAATTGAAGATATTAGGCATGTATCTGAAGTGTGTCTGCATTTGAATGTGAAAATCGTAAGCGCTCACCTGTGAAGAATACATTTTAGAAAAAATATTTGTGATCATGCATACAGATTATAAAAAAGTATGTCTGTTTGATGTGTTCGCCACTTGCAAATCAGTCACGAGCAGATGTCTAAAAACATTTAATCACACATACCTAAAATTATGTTTTTGATTAATTAAGCACTTTCTTGCTGAGCGCACATCCGTGTTCTCGCATGTTTCATTAGTTCCATAAGAAGGTGACATGGGAGACTGTGAGTGGGACCATGGCAACGCTGCTTGGCACCACAGGAAAGCTGGTATGGAATTATTTCCATGTGACTTGACTTCAGTAGTGTTGGCAGATGCTGTTTTTCACACATCAAAAACGATAGGAGGTGCAGTATGAATATGTCAGGGACGTAATTTTTTAATGTAACACAAATATTGCTAGATTAAACACATTGTTTTACAGATGTAATGCATTTTTATTGGAGGGGACGATGGAAGGTTTGATTAATTAAAAAATGCAAAACATTTCAAATGTAGTGTCCCTTATCAAGCATTTTGGCTTTTGGATTTATTTCTTTTTCAAATTTCCAAATGTATTATTTATAATTTCTTGGCATCCCAAATTTTGCCAATGAACTTTTTAATAAAGCATATTTCAAAGTGTATCTAACATAACTTTGTATTTTTTTTTTTTTTTAATGGGCCTGGTTCTTTTTGAAATCCTTTATAACAAGTAAGTCTTTTGAAATATTTGGTTTTTAAGCAGTAAGCAAAGTTGGCCCTTGTTTTGAAGCTTCAACCATCGCAGCGCGCTAAAAGCGGGAATATTAACTCATTCTCTACCTCTCTTTCTCAGTAGGAGGAGGTGTTTCAGTAGATGAAAGTTCCCCCAGTCGTACTTTGAATTAGAATCACTCTTTGAAGCGATTTATGTTTGTGTTTGTGATGGAAAGCACATCATCAAAATGCAAACACCAATTCAGATGAAATCCCAACAGACTCGCTGTCTTCCTTTGTCCTCCAAACTAGCCGGTTTTATCTATTTGTTTGTATAGGATATCAATGACTTTGAACATGCTAATGCATGTGAGAACACATTTATTGATTTCCGGGCAATTCACATTTGGACCCCAGTTAACCTCAAGCATTGTTTCTCTTGTTGTGGTCCAAATCAAAGTAGGAAGCTACTAAGTTAATTAAGAAGAGTTAATTTCCTATTTATTCTTTTTTTTTTTTTTTTTTTTTTTATAGACTGAAATAACACAAAACAGCATAAAATCATACAAATTTAAAAAATGAGAAAACTTTTAATATTATGGGCGGCTGTGATGACTTTTAAGTACCTAACAGAACTAAAATGTTTAGCTTTGCACTAAATTCCTAAGAAAGGTTACGCAACTTGTCATTACATTATCATGAATAGTGTTAGATTACTATACAAATATGACAGAATAAATCAAGTAAAATGCTAAAACAGTAATATTGTAATAACAAATTTATCATGTCACAATGCATGCTGGGAGGTCACAAACTCTTACAAATCAGGAACAGTGTTTATGAAAAACAATGCTAAATGCAAATGATAAAATGCAACCATTCATATAATCATACATATTGCGGTGAATATGGGTGTGACGAGATCTCGTGCCACGATATTTCGTGATATTAAAACGTGACGATATTTCTAGTCGAGGTGAAATGCTGTCTTGCGATATTAAAACCATATACAGTTGTACACTCTAAAAAATGATGGGTTGTTTTAACCCAATGTTGGGTCAAATATGGACTAACCCAACGTTGGGTTAAAAAATGCAGTTTAAAAATGGACAAATTGCATTTTGGACAAAATCAAAAATGGACAAAAATGCAATAAAAAAATGGACACATTGCATTGGTTACATTAAAAATGTAACCCAACGGCTGGGTTTGGATGGGCTGCATTTTTAAATTGCATTTTTAACCCAACGTTGGGTTAGTCCATATTTGACCCAACATTGGGTTAAAACAACCCAGCATTTTTTAGAGTGTAATTGAAATTATTCAACCCCCATTGCAAATCAGGTTTATTGGTGAAATGTGCAGACTTCCAGCTGTTTGCAATGAACAAATCAAGTAATTGAAAAAGCTCAACACAACAAATGTTTAAAATGGTTTCCCCAAATTCAACTGAAAATTCGTTCAAAAATGTTCATCTGGGAACGCAAATTGTGCCATTTCACCAGATTTGTAATGTACTGTTAATCATTTATAAACCTATGGCAACATAGGAGAGTATATTGATATGTATAAATATGCGAATTATTGTTCATCGCGATTTCAGGAATTGGCCAAATATTAAAAAATAAGGGCCAGATTTACTAAAAGCTTGCGCCAGCGCAAACCCTCTTTTGGCGTTAAAAAACTACTGTCAGGATTTACTAAAGGCATGCAGTGAAAACTTAGTGATGAAAAGGCGTGGACAGTGTTATTTTTGCGGCTGATCTTATTGCATATGCATTTGTAGGAATTTGCCTTTCAGGCGCAAAATTCATGGGAGGAGAGTATTTAAATGAATCACGCAAGGTGATTTACTAAAGTTTGCACTCGTCAATTTCCCGGTGTTTGCGCTTTACCGCCCCAAAAAAGCCCCATAAACCAGACGCTAACTGTTAGATTGTGTTGTCTATAATGGAAATGATCTGACTGCGTCTGTTCTCTTAATTTGCGCCTCGTCAGTAGATCACGCGCAGAACTTTCCACTTTTTTTAAATTGTGCTCTCACGCTAATTTGCCCTGTTTAGTAAATCTGGCCTTAAGTAGACATTTGAATTAAATGTTGTTTGGCCAATATTAAACAAGGATTATGCTGTAAAGTGTAACAACACCAGGCCGTCTGCACACTCTGCAGGCATTTGTTATAATACATAATGTACATAAGTTGATTATGTTTATATTATGTATATTACATTGTGTATTATCAGTGTTGTTTAATAAAACCATATGATTACTTGCTTTTGATACTTTATTTGAACCCAATATGATTCCCTCATTTTTATTATATAGGCTATATATTTAGGTTATATATTTGAAGTCCTTTTAAACGCTATTGTTCACTTAGGTCTGTTTTTATTATAACAAAATTGTGTTATCTGATTACTCGATTAATCGTCAAAATAATCGACCGATTACTCAATTGCCAATACAATCGTTTTAAAATATTTTTAGACTTTCAGTCGAATAAAAGACTATTTTACAGACTATTTTAATAGTTTTAAAATATCGTCTCGTTTCGTTCTCATTAGTTTATCGTCACACCCCTAGTAGTTCGGATAGTAAATCAACTGGGCTAATCAGCTTTAAAAGTGGAGAAAGTGCTTCCCATATCATTTTTTAGTGGCGTCAAAAGCTGTGCATCCAATGCAACTCTTCAGCATTTCAGCACAAAATCATCTGTAACTTTGTAAAAGACAGCCAAAATTGGACAGATATTAACCTGGACAGACAATAAATAAATAAGGTAACACTTTATTTCCATAGTCCACTTTAGACATTCTACTTACTATAAGTAACTTTGCAGCTACATGTCAACTAACTGTCATTAGAGTATAGTAGACTGTCTGCTTAATATTTGCTAACACTTTATTTTGTTGGTCCCCCAACATATATTCTACTGACTATAAGTAACTTGGCAACTACAAGTCAACTTATTCTACTAACCTGAACCCTAACACTTTAGCATAACCTAACAGTCTACTGACAGTCTACTACTGCCTACTAATACTCTAATGAGAGTTATTTGACATGTAGTTGCAAAGTTACTTATAGTTAGTAGAATGTCTAAAGTGGACTATCAAAATAAAGTGAAACCATAAATAAAACAATAAAACAAATATTAAATAAAAAATAAAAAAGACCCAGACTACATTACCAATCGAAACCAAGTTGTCATTTTTCTCATCAGTATGTCATGTTAATAATTTTACAAATCATTAGGCCTACAAAGTTCAAGGTAATGTTAATACAGCTGAAAAATACAAAGACGTGGTGGGTCACCAAAACCGTTTCGCAAACCCAGCCTTAAATAGCTTGTTTTCACCTTGTGGGTGCTTGTGTAACCTGGCATTATTAGGAAATTGCTGTTGCCATGAGCTGAGTAACAGGGATACGGCTCAGCCTCCCACAGTCGACGTGTCCACTGTGATTACAGAGCGCACTGTTATCAAACCATGCGCTCATAACAGCCCACTCACTGCTCACATTTCATAACAATACTCTCAGGATGGATAGGTGTGCCCGGCCTCTTCAGTCCAGCATGACATCACCCACCCTCCTCTGTGTGTTCCCTCTCTTTGGGTTGGGCATCCATGAATGCCCTTTTAGCCTGTGTTCTCTCTGCACTTTCCCACACTGGTCACTTAGTCAGGCCCCTGCAGTGCCCATCTGTCCACACACACACACACACACACACACACACAAACACAAACAAACACGTGAGTTTGACGCACGTCTGTGCTCTGTGTGTGTGTATCTCTTATCGCTCTGGGTCCTTTGTGGTTTTGGGGTGCTTCTTCCTGTGCAAGATGAGGGATATTTTAATCGCAGACCTTCCCCTCTGCCCTTCCTCTTTCCTCTCGGACACACCATACAGCTAAACTAATGCTAGCAGTTCTGCGCCATGCTGAGTCACAGCAGGACATTTAGTCTCTCAAAAGGACAAAATTACATTTTTCAAATGTTTTATTCAATAAGCAAAGCCTTATATTGTCATCAGATGTGTGTTTTTGTACTATATCGGATGTCAATTCTCAAATCAAAGGAATTAAACTGGAATGTAAAAGAAATTCTCAATTGAAGTCTCAATGGTGCACAACCCTGCACAATGTCAACTAATACAATGGTACTTTTTGTAAGTGCTATTTCAGTATTAACATAAATTTCTTTAGGAGTGGACACTAAATTAACAATACTCATTGGATTATATAAAAATTTTGAACTGGATATTGGATTTTTGCCGACATCGGATAATGTACAGATAATTTTCAGCTCATTTTGGCCGATAGCCGATAAATTATTTTTCATTTTGGTTAGTTTTGAGCAAAAACGTACTAGTTAGAACTAAAACATAATTAAAGTTCCAGTTCCAGTTCCAGTTAAAGTTCCAGACAGATGCAGCTGTAACCATAACATTTCATTCGTGGATTTAGAGCATTTTGCAAAATAACAAAGAAAAAGGGATCTTTTCTGAAATAGAATGACATACAAGTGTTTCAAAAGTAAAATACTTCAAATTCTTTTGGGGGGCACTTTTCCTGTACATTATAGAGCAAATGCTTTAATCAGCAGAGACTTTCAAAAGAGAACGTTTTCAAAGACCTGAGTTTTTACAAAGCATTTAGCATAGGGCAGCTTTATTAGTCATGAACAGTCAGAATATTTTGAAATGACATACCATCTTATTAGACTAGATGCTGATGGTTATCACTCATACATTACTTTAATGAGACTCACTTTAAGCCTAAACGTTATGATGGACAAGGCATTTGACGCCATCAGCCCTGTCACTACGCATAACAGCAACAATTATAGCAGTGCTTTCCAGCTTTATCTTGCTAATGTGCGAACATCCTTGTTCAACATCGGCTAAACAGCTTTATTCGAACACGCATCTGATAAGAGTGGAAATGTATGGAGTTGAGAGGAAAGATTTGGGGCTTAATTGCACCCAGAAGCAGCTTTAGGAAAACGATTTGCGCTTATGGATGGAGATAAAAGCCCGGCTTATAACTGAACTCATGCCTCACGTCCCAATTCCTCTGTGCTGTGTGATAAACAGGTTTTCTCTCTTTTAAAGTTGTAGCGCATTGCAGAATACGTTTCAGTAAGCGGCGAAAATTGAGAACATCCAATGATTTGGCCACAGGGTGGATTTGTTCAGCTGTCGGTGTAATGACTACCATAATAGTCTATGAAAAACTCATGCATGCTTCTCGTTTAAACTGCGATTCAGATTCTTGGGAATTGTGCTCTGACTTTGCTTATCTGTGGTGTCATATGTCACATTTACCATGCAGTTTCAGCTCGAATTGTGTGGAGTTTTATCTCAGAATACTTAGTATGGACCGACATGCCCAAAAGGCCAAATCCATAGTGCGCATGATATTTTGAAAATGGCCATGTATGGTGCACAAACATCCGCGCTCAGCTCCAAATCTGAGTGTGAAGATTCATTTCTTGGTCAGGCAAACTTAGAAATACACATTAAAGAGCTTTTGAGGTGATTTACTTTAACATTTCACCCTCCAACGCCAAAGAGATCCATTTAATCCCCCTTTCTAGCACACACACACACACACACACACACACACACACACACACACACACACACACAATCAGTCTATGTAATCAGATAACCACACTGTGCACATTGGTGCCCACCCAGCTGAATATTCTCCATGGTTGACAGGAACTGGGATGTATTTGGTTTCAGATAGGAGATAGAAAACTCATTTCCAGTTAGCTATCAGAATATACAAGTAGCCACACACTCACACACACACATATACGCTCATAAAGACACATAAGCTGCTTCTAAACAAACCTCCCTTAATCACAAAACACTAGTCAACACCAGTCTCTACGTTCCCGAGCACACAAATGATTAGTGGTACAACAACATAGCCATGGTGATAATGAGTTCTGACGCTTGGATGTGATTACACACTCAAAACTGCTGTAAGCTCCCAAAATGCATTGCAACAGTGCCCCCTGTCATTACCAAGGCAACTCTCTGGGTCTCCACCTACCTAATTCAAACCTCTCTCCATTCAACTTTAACATAAAGAGCGTGGACGCACGCGCTCTCCTTCACTAGATCTCAATGAACCCCGCCGTAGCAGCTGCAACCTTTGCTTCACAATCAGCTTCATCACAGCCATTTCTCTCCTCAAGCGCAGACATAAATATTCATTTGATCCCTCTCGCTGCAGTTTCTGTAAATCTCTTTGTCTGTGTTATGTCTGAGAATTAAACCGGCACAGGAGGTAACCGTATATTTATCACAAATGGCGTTTAATGGGGTTATATTAGCCGTTATCATTCTCACTGGGCTTCAAAGCTGTAAAAATATTTTGCGGGCGTCCATCATTATTGTGTCCATGTATTATTTACACGGTCACACAATACCAGGCTATTCACAGGAGCACTTTGCATGTTCAAAGAGCTTTCTGAGAGTGGAAGAGTATCAATGCCTGTGAGGCCGTTCTTGTGTTTTGCAACCACGCGCTGATGGTCTTTCGCTTGTTCCCATGCATGGTCGTTCTCATTGTTTCCAGTATATTCCAGCCAGGAATTACAGTTCCCCGAAATTATGTTCGGATGTGGTGAGATCCAGGGCTCTGTCAGGTGTTAATGATAGACTAACAGATGGTTGACAGACTCAGAACTTACACACTTTTTTTTTTTCTTTTTTTTTTAATTGGACACTTGATGCAGGAGGGAGTGTGAATTGCGCTCCACTAGGGAAACAAAGAGCTGGTGGGTTGAGATGCAGATGCACACTGTCCATTTACTGATGGGTAACTGTTCTAATGGGTTTTAGTGATTTAGTCTGAATTCAGCTGAGATTTTAGTGCCACACAGAGGGATATGGTGTTCTTTTTTTGGATCTGCAAGTTCACGTTCTTGTTCTCAGCAACGATTGATTAGAAATTCTAATCTTAGATTAGCAAGTATCAAAGAGTTGAAAAGGGTCTGGCTGCACTCTCAGGCACCTCCTGAATCCTAAAAATGAAAACTGATACACCCTATGGTGAATCAGTCCAAGAGATCTCAAATTAACATCAGATGCCCCATTTGGGACAGGAGCTTCCATAGAACATATCCTAGTTAGGAAACAACAGTCCTTGATCATGAAATGCAACTAATGAATGTAAATTGTTCGTAAAATTCACAAGAATGCTTTCAGGAATGTTTTTTTTATTTTTTATTTTTTTAAATATAATGTTGCATAAATATAAATTTGACCACTTTTCACTAACTAGAGACTCAATGATTATAATAGGTTATATTTGCTTTTAATGCGACTCTCATATTCAGTGTAGGCAAATGTCAGCAGCTAAGGGACTGAATGCCAGTGGGCAATGATGTATGACTATAACTATTCGTTAATGTCTTTTTTGTAACAATGTAAACAAAAAAATATTATTTTCTGTCTCTTTTGATTCATTTAATATACAGTAATTGCTGAGTAAAACTAATTCCTTTAAAAAAAAAAAAAAATCTGTGACCCCAAATGAGGTTTATGAGGTATTTGTTTATGTTGTAAAACAGCTTTAATTAATATAAAGTTATATTATATTAATGTGATTATATTTAATGTGATTAAAGACACAAATGTTTAAATAGTTACCATTTTTAATAATAATATTCAGTAATTATAAACAGTTCTTCCACCAAGTATTATAGTTTAATTCAAGACTGGTTACGGTTGACATGTTATGGGGTCCCACTTGTAACCTGGCTAATTTCATGGACTGAATGAATCCTTTACGTGACACGAATGCAGTTGCACATTAATGCATTTTGCACACAGAAACACAAAAGCCAGTTGCACTGTAAAGTAAGCATTTCATTTCATGCACAACATTTTTTGCGTGCGTAACAGTGAATGCACTTTTCATTTCATGGATAACACAGACAGCACATTTCTTGAACACAGTGCACCCAGAAAATGCATTAAGCATCTGTCATAGCCCTAGAATGTGCAGTATATCAGCATTTTAAAACTGCTTTGATTGTGGTTCGTCCGATCAGAATTTTGTCTGTTGTATAAGCTGAGTTTTGTGTAAGCTTGATTGCAGCTGTCCCTCTATTCACTGCACAGTAATCCAGTGGGCACTTATAGAAGTCTGAATATACAAAATACTTGTGCTTCCATCATGCCAGAATTAAATGAATCCCAGACCACAATGAGCATTAACCCAAACGTTTTTGTTCCCGACTGAGCAAACAAGCTTTAGGTGATATATGATGTCTAGGCTTTATATTAGCAGAACAGAAGACATTTGATGCAATGCCATCAAGGATTGTTTCAGCAGGACACTATTCTTAAGTCATTAGTGCCTTTTGGAAAATAGATCACGATTCTCTTCCCCTCATTGAAAATGTCATACAAGAAGCCTCGTTTATTGGTTCTTTGAATTGGCATAAATGCCTGTTATACTGCAACAATCCTTAATTGAATTGTGCTTGTTTTTATTGTACTTTATCTTCCACTTAATACGCTCTAACAAGCTTTCAAATTCAATCAGGCCGTTGACTCAATTTAGCGTGTGCTCTTGCCTGTCCGTGCACATCTGCAAGCACAATAAGTCACTCCGCGGTGACGTATTAGTAGCCGACACTCAAGGGCATTCACGATTACTCTCCACCACTGAATGCATCATTAACGTTTAAGACATTTTTTCAAGATGTATGTACGTAATAAATCAACGTGCGTCCCGCGGCGTTTCCTGGGTAGTGTGTGATTGTGATTGGGGCGAGGTAAAAGCAATCAGGGTGGAAAATATCAAGAAAAGGACTGTGCAGACAATTGTGTATCATTCCCACGCCGCAGGGCTTTTGCCCACATTTTTGCCAAAAGGATTCGGTCTATTGCAGGCGTCTACGTTTGAGCCTCACACGTATGTACACACAAATACACACACACACACAGCAGCTGAAGGCCCTCCTCTCGTGGACTGGCCTTGTGCCTGGTGAGAGCTTGTTAAGTGTAGGGCTGAATAGTTGAGGCGGCCCCCCTATCTGCCTTCAGCTGGCCCCTTACTGCACCAGGCTTTATGTCCTCATCTGCAGGCCAACCAGACACCCTATACACACCTCGCACACACACTCTCTCTCAACGTCTACTAGCAAGTGTCCACATTCACAGCCGTTTTCTTACACACATAGAATTCACAATCAGATTCAGGGCAAAACACAGAGAGAAACAAAGTCTACTGCAAAAAAAAATGCAATGCTGTCACTGCAAAAAAATATTTTCTTCCTCAAATACAGTATCTAAACATTCTTAAATCAAGAGACAATTACTTGAGAAGGAAAATTTTCTTACCCCATTTGCAAAAAAAGTCACTTAATTTTTATCAAGACTTAATTTCTAAAAGTAATACATTACAATATTGTTTTACTCCTTTAAAAAAACCCGATTGTGTTAGTTGCTTTTTATGGAAAGTAATGCGTAACGTTACTTTTTCGCATCTGGGCTGGGATTGGTAGTTTATTTTTTAATAAAATAAAAATAAAATAAAAGCCTCAGGCTGAAGGAAATGAAAATAAACCTTTCAGATGTGCTGCTATTCTGGATTGCTGAAGAATAGGACATAGAAGTTCAGCACTATTACTTTAGCAATAAAAGAAAATGAAATGAAACACAAATATGAGGTTTATCTAAAGACATTTTTGCTTATTAGTATGGTTGAATTGGATCATCGTAGGTCAGCAGTAAAGACAATGGGTAATAAAGTGAGAATAAATTCATAAAGTATATTGTTGTAATTTAACCATTTCTGTTTTTATTCATTTTTGAAGAAAACTGAATATGTTTTTGTGCAAGTGAGATGAGTAAATACATGCTCTCATTTAGTCTAGAAGCACAATAACCATCATGTTTAAACAGCGCACACACAACGCCTCTGCACCTTACTCCTGATTTCTCTCAACATGGGGACAGGAGAGCTGTCAGTCAATAAATGGGAAAACAAAGTAACTTGCATTACTTGTTTGAAAAAAGTAATCTGATTACATAACTCAATTTACTTGTAATGCATTACCCCCAAAACTGCATGTTTGTACTGGACTGTATATATCAACACATTCTCATCCTAGGGCGTCATATACTGACACTTTTGACATTTCGTCTACATCCAACGCACATGGCACCCTTTAGCGTCAATATGAGACGCAGATAGCTTTGTTTGGTTATGGGTAGGTTTAGGTCTGGGGTAGGTATAGGGTTAGACCGCTAGGAGGCGCCTTCTGGCCCATATCTATCTGCGTCTCATATTGACGCTAAAGGGTGCCATGTGCGTTGGATGTAGACGAAATGTCAAAAGCGTCAGTATATGACGCCTTGGGATTTTTGCTATAAGGGTTGGCAACTCAGAACTGGTTCTGAATGAAAATACTGAATGATTTTCATGGCATGGCCATTTTGTTTATGGTTCCTGAACATCTGTGTACAACATGGAGGGAACGCCATAATACACTCAAACAATGTTACCTGCACCACATAGTGAGACAGTGTTTTATGATGGCACTGATTCTACAGCAGCAAGGCTAAAGAAATCATGCGGTCTGCACTCAAAAAAATTACTCTTTAAACTAACTTAATTCAATTATGGACAGTGGTTCCACACAAGCATATTATTTTTGATTTACATTAATTGAACTTTTTTAATCTATGTAAGCTCCTTGCGTTGTGACAACACAACTGAATGAGAATCTATGTGAAATAGTAATGTCCAACCAAATTAGTTGAATTGATTCCCTGTAACTTAAACTGGTTAAGTTTAGTGAACAAGTTTTAGTTAATTTAAAACTGCACTGGAAAAAAAGTGTGTTGGATTTACATTATTTCTCAGTTGAGTTTCTAGACAGCTATTAGTTCATAATAGCACTTATCAATATATTAAATGCTAAGATTTATAATCTCCTTCAGCCACAGAAATTAACTTCATTTGAATCAGTCCACATCCTAACCAAATGCTCCACTCTTCTCCACAATGGTAACCCACTGTAATTTAAATGGTTCTAATAATTAATTAACATTAAACACACAATCAAGTCTTCCCCTTTCCTAATTTTCTCAAAAACACATAAAATAGCACTTAATTTCAACATTTATTCTTCTCTTACTTCAGCTATATAAGCATGCTGGGAACTAACAAGCACTGCCCAGTTTCAGTTAATGCAACACAAATCATTCATGTATCCAACACAAACGGATTAAGTAAACTTAAATTTTACATATATTTAAGCAGATTGAACACAATCAAATTAAGTTTGGACAAAATGTACAGCAATTGTGTTGCTTAAGCTCATTTTAATGAAGCAATCTGAACAAGCAGCCAAAATATATATATTTTTTTTCAGTGTGAATTGAATGTATGGGGAGAGAAAACTGGCCACTTTTAAAATAGTATCAAAACATCCTTCTACTGCATTCAGTTACTGAATTGCATTACTCACTGGCTGTACACAACAACAAAATGCAGTATGACCAGTGTAGTGTGATTCACAAATGAAGGACACATATGAATGAGCCAGTTCTTTTAATGGACCAGTGAGTCATGAATGAGTCTTGAACTTTAAGAGTTATTGGTTTGGGAACTTATAACCCACCAGCAGTCAATTATGGGTATTTTTTGCTTTGTTTACCAGCATTGTGGTGGTTGACCCAGACTTGCCTTTGACAAGAAATGCTGTTTTGTAAGAATGACTAAGTTACACATTTCATTCTGTATTATGAGGATAGAAAAGCTTTTTATTTTCAGTTTTTCTTTTGATAATTGTTTTCTTTAAAGTATTTCCAAAAATAGTTAGGACAGGAAATCAGGCACAAATAGAGAAGACTAAAGCAAATACTTTTTTTTTAAATTATTATTATTAAAATATGTTACCAATAACAATATTATAAATACTAAACAAATCAATGGTATTGTTGATACCAATTCTTTGGGTGGCGGTGAGGTTTTAGTTTCTTTAGAAGTACTAAAAGAATCGCTAATGGAATCGTCAAGGAACCAGAATCGTTAAATTCCCTGCGATTCCCATCCCAAACTGTGATGGATGTACATGCCTGATCAAGACCTCTGCAAAATTACAGGGTTGTCCGCATTGGGTTCCTCAGGATGGATGCATGATGGTCTGATGAGGAATGACGTTGGGGGTTTTTATCCGCCGTATTGGATTTTATACACATAAATGTTTCAGGATCTGCTAAAGTTCATTCACATGGAAACTGTTTATTTATTCAGCGCAAATGAATCTTCTCTGTCTTTTCAACCACTGATGTGCGTGTGCGAGGGGGTTGTGTGTTGAACATTCACTTGAAGCTGTCTAATGATACCCCTGTCTGCGCATAATTTTTTTTCCCCCTCAAATGCAGTGTATCCTCTGCCAGTTCACCACCAATATGTTTTCACGCAGCAATAATGCAATCTCGCTTTCAGTCTTATGGAATCAGAATCCGTTACATGCTTGAATCACTCAATATTTTATTGTGACCTTTGAATGCTCCTCTCAGCGTGTTATTGTCCCCACGACTCTCCTGCAGTCCATCTCCCTGTGTGTTTGTCTTCATGGCAGGCCGCTCTGTCTCATATTCCACCTAGTCTTATCTGTAGTGGTCCAGTGGCTTGTAAAATGGTGTGGGGAGAGTTTGTGGAGCTTTGTCTTGGGAGCAGGAGTGACAGATTGAGCCGAGAGGAAAGGGTATTGAGCGTTAAACCAGCCAGAGCAACTTACCATTTTTTTGTTTTTTGGTTTTTTTTGCATGCCGCTACTGCGCCCATCAGGAGATGTGTACATGCAAGTGATTTATGATGAGTATGAGTATTGCATTACTCTCAACGGCTTGATCTTCAGAACTCAAGTTCACTGGTTTCATACCGATAACTTGTTTTATTGATCCATGAAGGTCACGCTTAACCTACTGTACTGCACTGGTGCTTATACAGTATCATGAAAATTGGAAGCATGTTAAATCGGACCGATCTGGTGATAGCAAGATCACAGAGGAGCATAAATGGATTTAATTACAACGCTTTAGATTTGTAGCATGCGGACAATCAAGCACATTTTAGCTCACTTGTACATCAATTGATTTCACGTTTCATAATCTTCACTAGAACCTTTTGCTGTGGCGGATAACTAGATGTTCATTCAGATGTTCATGAGCACTGTACTAAAATACTCTGACAGTGATTCCTGAACTGCTACTGAATCTACAGCACTATAGAAATATTTGAGCAGAGCTGTGAGCTTGCTGTCTGAATTGACTATAATGAGAGAGAAAGACTGGAAAGACATGTTACGCTCCCTATTTACTAGTAAGAGAAACTCCACTCCAAGCGATCAGGGAGTGACTTTGATAATACGGCGCTGGGAAACTTTGCGCTCACAAACTCTGGTCTGGAACGCAGTGAACACAGAAAAGCAGCACTGGGACTTTTCACTGTTTGTATCCCTCCACTTGTCTGTGTTTATTTTCAGACAGACTGTCAGTCTGTGCATTATTGATGGGAATTTTTCAGTGACTCTTTCTGCAGGTTAAATGGTTATGCAAGTAGGTGGTGACGAGGGACTCTTTATGATTGAGTCATTGATTCATTCATTCAACTGATTTGTTCAGAACACTGATTCAATCAGGAACCAAACAAGTGACTGTAAATTCGGAAACAGCACTATCATACTAGACTTACTGAACCATAACAATATTGCAAAAACAATATGTGTAAAGACAAGAGTATGTCCGAATTCACAGTATTCCAAAAATACCTGAATAACCTACTACTACTGGCGATATTCTGAAGGGCTCATCCACTGGACACTTTACTATCCCATGAGGCCATGGGGGAGGAGCTATGAATGGCTGTGAAGCAAACGCAACTGATGTTGTAAATCACATGACAATGACAACAAGGTGGATGTAATTCGCCCAGATTACATTCATCCAATTTAGAAAATACTTTTTAATACTTTTAAAAGTATTTGCTTATTTAAAAGGAGCACCTACCTACTCAGAGAGTACGCGATTTCGAACACAGCCTATGTGTTGCTCGAAGACTCAACACTGATTCGGCTTTAACTCAGTTCACACAGGACTTCCTGTATTTGAGTCCTTAATACTATTATGTTCACACAGAGTTTGGTTATTTACAGGAATGACAAGAGCATTCTGTAACCAAACCCACAGATGTACATTTCCAGGACTCACAACCTCATTTTCAATCCCTGCTGTATGATTGTAACCGGACTTAGACAACTAGATGTCTCTCATGACATACAGTGTGAGAGAGCCACTCTGCGCTCAATGTGTGTTGGGGATCCGGTAACTTACAGAGACGCAGATATGAGCTGCGTATCATTGGAAGGTTGTAAATCCAGTCTCTGCTAAACATGCTAAAACTATTCAGAGAGTTGTCATTAGTGAAATATTAGTATACTGTTAAGACCAATTACATAATAATACTCTCATTCAATATATTTTTCTTGTAGTCTGTAGACAACTTACAGGTGTCTTTTGATTGGTCTTTTCATGGGCACTGGCCACAGCTTGGGTACCAAAACATAGTCATATCACAGGCCCAGGTAAAGAATATAACCACTGGCGAAGCACTTTAATGTACAAATAGATGTTTTTGTCATGTACACAATGCACACATTACGTGAGACGTTGAACCTCTTACCCTTCGGGTGATTTCCACTTAACCCCAGTGTGACCCATGATGAATTATTTAGTCCAGAGCGATTATGATAGGCCTCTCTGATGACAACGCTGCTCTTTTAAACCTATGATAAGTGGCATGACTTATGGCCACTTTACAATCATGTTGATCCTGTATGAAAAGGTTATCTGGATGGATGTGCTTTCTAGATGGAAATGTTAATCGCCCCCCCAAGGGAGAGGAGGTGGAAGAGGGGCCAATGTGGGAGGATTGACCACTCTCCCCAAGGCTTACAACCGCCCATTTAAACAGCTTAAGAGCGGAGCTTACGTATGAAGAAATGGACCATCGCTGGTTTAAAAACCTTTGAAATGACAGCAGCAGGTCAGATGCGCTATGGGAGGGGTTGATGGGTGATTTTTGTTTGCATAGCATGTGTGTGGATGTAATTAGAGCGATGTCAAGCAGTCACTGAGGAACTGATGGCTAATGTTAAGTGCTGTGGGCACCTCACAGTTAGGAGGGAAGCCATTCCCAAGGTGTTTTTTCCTGAAGCTGCCTCAGATGACCCCTAGTTTTATTTCTGCTGGGAAAAGTAATAAACTAGAATAGAATGACATTGTTTGCACTAATAAAATTACCTTTAAAAAGATAATGGGATGTGATATCCTTTCTGCTGGACAGCGTTTCAGTGTCTGGGTTGGCTTCTTTGTTTGCTCAAGGAGGTTTAATGCAATAACCTCTTGGCCTCTGTGCGAGCGTTTACATGCAACAAGCGAACATGGCAAAAGGATGGCCATTACCTCAGTCTGGTGTAATGTTAACCGTTTGAGCACTCACACATGTATACACACAGACACACACAAACGTGCTGAGCAGAAGTGCCAGTGGAGCTCAGATTAGCTTAGAGCAGTAAAGTGCCTCTCTGCTCCTAATGGGCTATAAATCAGTGCAGTCGCAAGCCTGTTTACTGCTGCAGTGTCCTGCTCCTTCACTTTACAGCCCGTGATGGAAAAACCATTTAAATAAACACAGGACCCATTACATCTGAATCACTGCCACCTCAGCACAGAGAGTCGACATAAGCCAGCACATGCTGCCAAGTTTGTAACCAGTTACCCCTGGATTTTATTATTCTAAGTGAATTTTTGACTCAGACATTGTTGTGATGGAGCAGTCAAGCATTAATATTAATCTTGTATATATTAGGCAATCAGACACGGGAATGGCTCACATTTGAAGGTAATGTTTGGATCACTGTTAGTTTTTATTAGTTTAACACTTAGATGATGTTAGGTGGAAATGCACATCATGTTTTATGAATTCCAACATAACAAAACACAGGAATAGTTCAAGCCGAAAGAGGATTCTGTCGTTGTTTACAAGTCCTCATGTCGTTTCAAAACCCATATGACCTTTTTCTTTCAAAAGCAGATATAAGGGAGGATGTCCAAGCTTCTGTTTGACATATAAGGATTGGATGGTGATCAAATCTCAAAAACAAAAAAACAAACAAAAAAATCTCACTTTTTAAGCAAATCATGTCATGACAATAAAGAACCAATGGTGTTGGGTGTCAATGAAGTCATGGCAAACTTGGTAGTATAGACACATAGCTACAGTAGAACAGCTAGTTCCATTAAATTTAATGTTAGTAAAAAAAAAAAAATTCACAAAATAAAAATACCCTGTGTAACTTACAATAATGATTCAAATGTATCACTGCCAGGTTCATATAAAAAATTCAGGTTTCCATCATTCTTATTTGTGTGAATGCGCTTTCTATCAAATAGAAAAAAAAATTCCAGCAACAACAATATGCTCCATATATACACAGACAACTTATTTCTTCAGATCTTCTTACTAACAGTAATCTTCATGTTGTAAGTAAGACCTCCTTCGATATGGTGATCACAGAGAGCTTTGGGTACACCATAAACCATCAGATGCGTAAAAGTACAAATGTAAAAATATTCCACTGCATGTAATTTGCAGTTTTAAGTTTCAATCACAGATGTTGTGAGATAGCCAGAATACAATGTTTGCCTCAATAGAAGTGCAGGTTTAAAAGGAATAGGAAAATTCAAATGATTTCTAAGATGAAAATGAACTTTCTATTCATCTTGCTATTTTAATATTTCATAATACTTCTATTTTTTACTGTATTTTCATCAAATAAATACAGCCTTGGTGAGCATACAATACTTCTTTCAAAAATTAAAAATAATAATAATAATAATAATTTTGTGCGGCTCTCAATGTTGTCTTTGAAATAATCACAAAATTGTTGCATTTGATGCAGCCTTCAAAAAAAAAAAAAAAAAAAAACCTTCAATACTGGCATAAAAAATGCCTTACTCGTTTACTATTGGGTTTGGTATCATGTTAAGGTTTTCATGCCTTTACTGTAGAGCCTCTTCACGTCACGGCAGCCACTTCAGAGCCTCCAAAATAATTCACCGACAGTGGCCCATGCGCCAACACTTCCAAGTCCAGTGGTCCCAAGTCCTTGTCCAAATTATCCCTCTTTCCATGGCGTTGCCTGTGATGGTAACCGCTATCCTGTGTGATTGGGCCACACACACTTCCCCAGAGGCGTCGGCATGTGCTACAGTTCCTCCCGAGGCGTCGTTGTCGTCCGCTACAGCTCCCCCAAGGTGGCAGCATCCCCTTTTGAAATCCCTGCCTGCCCTGTCACGGCCAAGGAGGCCATCTCTGAAACCTCTGCCTGCCCTGGCCCACCATTGCTTAAAGATCCAGGACCGCCACTGTACCACGGTCCAGACCCGCCATCATGCCATGCTCCAGGTCCAGTTCCTCTTCACGGGCATGGCCATCCACCCTCCTGGACTCTTTGTTTGGGTTTTGGGTGGGTGTGCTGTTAGGGCATCTGGAAACACCCTTTGAGGGGAGGATATGTCATGTTTGGTTTTGGGTTTATCACATTTAGGTTTTAATGTCTTTTATTTTGTATTTCCACAGTCATGTTTCCTGGTTCCTTGTCATGTGTTTCCCTTGCCCTCATGTGATCTTGACATGATCCCGACCATGACAGCCGTGGCCCATGTGCCAACACTTCCAAGTCCAGTGGTCCCAAGTCCAAATTATCCCTCTGTCCACGGTGCTGCCTGTGATGGTAACCGCCATCCTGTGTGTTTGGGCTGCACACACTTCCCCAGAGGTGGCGGCGTGCGCTACAGCTCCTCCAGAGGCGGCAACGTCCTCTTGTGAAACCCCTGCCTGCCCTATCACGGCCAAGGAGGCCATCTCTGAAACCTCTGCCTGCCCTGGCCCGCCATTACTCCACGATCCAGGCCCGCCACTGCTCCAAGGTCCCAGCCTGGCACTGCTCCACGGTCTAGATCCGCCATTGCTCCATGGTCCAGACTCGGCACTGCTCCACGGTATAGGCCTGCCACCATGCCATGATCCAGGTCCAGTTCCTCTTCATGGGCCTGGCCCTCCACCCTCCTGGACTCGCGTTTGGTTTTGGGTTTGGTATCACATTTAGGTTTAAATTTCTTACATTTTGTATTGCCACAATCAGGTGCCCTGGTTACTTGTAATGTGTTTCCCTTGCCGTCATGTGATCTTGTCATGAGCTTCCCCTGTTCATGAGTCATGTTCTGATTGGTTGTTCAGGTCATATGTTTTTTCTGTTATGTTTTTGGTTCATTGTGGTCAGGTCTTTCTTGTTAGTCTTTTTTTATAAATAGCCCTCGTGTTACCATTGTTCCTTGTCTAGCTTTATCTTTGTAACCTGCTGTTGGTGAGTTTATTTAGTCCATGAACTGCACATGGGTTCTCACTTCAACTTGCCTTCAGTGGACATTCGTTACACATATCTTAAAAGAATATCTTGGCACAGCTGCACCAACACCACAAAGGACTGAGAGTAAAATCTTCTAAGCACTGCAGTCACTTTATGTCTTGTGAGGTGAGCGTCTCTGTGTGGCAACGCTCAGCTTGAATCTTTCTGTTCTGAAACACATTGAGATCAAAACACTCTCTGCATCTTCCTTCCTCTTTCTTTCTCCCTCTTCCATTTTTCTTCTTTTGTCTGTTAGAAAACAATAGTGATAATGGGGAAAACAGTGAAGAAAGGAGCGGGAACTTTGCCCAGACATGTTCCACATCTTGCGCACAGCAGGAAAATGCTTTGACAATCTGACACTTTAAAATCCAAGCATCATTTGTATTAATAAAAGGATGCATAATCCTCGCTTTGCATTAACAAGCAGCTTAAAGAGCTCCAACTAAATGTGAGGAAATTCTTCACAGAACTTTTTTCGCCTTATGTTACATTTCATGCTGAATATCGCTAATTGTTTTGCACTGCCAGTATGGAAATATTGAACGTTTCTTGGCAAAATGGTCCTTTCTAATATATGCTCTGTGAGTTTCCTCTCCTTGGCTGGTCTAATTAGCGCCAATGGAGGTGTTGTCAGCCCACCTCCATCTCTGCAGATTGCAACAGCTGTTTAAATTCCAGCGAGAGCAATGCTAAATTTCATTAAGACCCAAAGCCTCCTCATTACATGCAGACAGGTGCAGGAACTGCAGTGGATTCACACCATCATGAGAGACACCACCTCAGTATTTCATGTAATGTTTCATTGATGCGCCACATTTTTGTTCTCCCTGCATACGAGATGAAGTTTCTGAAAATCTCACAGCTCAGGGACGTTAGCGAAGCAAAAAGGTCAACCTAACAGCTATGACCAGCAGAATAATCCGCACTGGGGCCGCCGGTTTGTCAGGGATCCTTTATGTTGGGTTGACAGATTCTTCAGCTCAGCAGGGAGATGGACCCATGTTACACCAGGCATGGATGTGCAGGTAATTAAGAGAGCGCTGGAGTCTTGTCATTGACAATATCCAGTGCTGTAGCCTATGTCCATTACTCATAGTAAAGCTCATTACAGAAGCACAGAACTCTGCGTCTTATCACTACATTTCACACTCTATGTATGGAAACGGAGCAAGATAATTAACTCAACAGACCATCTTTCAGCAGGAAATATGGATTGATATAAAAAGAAGCCAATATGTGGAACTCTGACATTTAATGAGTCACAATGGTAGTTATATGCATTAACATATAGCTCATGATGTTTGATTTCCACTGATGACTTACCAAGAAAGTCACTGGAGCACTGTAAGCCCTAATAAGTTTGCAGAACTCAAAGATTAAGTTAGTAAACCTTTCCACTACAAAATAATGCAATTTAATTGAAATATTGACTCCAATCTGGATTACGTAATCAGATTCCAAAAATGTTCTTGCAATTAGATTATATTGCATTTTAAAATACTAGTAATCAGACTAGTTACTTTTTTATTGATTACATGATTACACAATGGCATTAAATAATTTATAATTGATTGATTCTCCCTAATTCTTCTTTGTCATGTTTTAATTTTTTTTCTTTCTAAAAAAAATCTTATTTACATTCAGAAAGTCTTCTAGTTTTGTCAAATTGCACACACAGACCATAATTAAATGGAAAATTTAACCCGTCATTGGGTTAAACCCGCCAATAGCACACCAGGTGGATAAGCCAGTTTGTGATTGGTTCCCACAAATTTGTAACTGAAGCAGCAGAAATAAATGTACAGGTTTCCAGCCTGAGCTGCAGGGTGAAATCAAATCGCCGACAGATCAGGCTGGGTTTATCCAGTCTACTCCTGATGAACATTTGAATTAGTATTTTAATTAATATTCAGTCATTTAACTTTGTATTGTTATGTATTTGGAAGGCATTTTATTTATTTTATTTATTATATATGTTTTATTAAAAAAATATTTATATTAATAAATTTTTTTAGGATTTATTTAATTATTAGCTTTTGATTAAACTCACAAACCCCCTGTCCTTCACAAAACCCCAGTACTTAATGTAATATTGAATCCACATCATGGTGTTGATAACAAAGAATGTATATGAATATAATTTCTTTCTCTTTGTATTTTTTATCAATATAGTACTATCCTATTCAATTGACCCTTCGCAGGGAGTTTGATTGACAGGCGATCTGACCAATCATAATCCGCCATCTGCCATTTTTGTCCGACAAAGCAGTCAGGAGAGTTAGTAGATTAATGTTGGAGGATTTAAACTTGAAAAACAGAGTGTACTGACGTCTTTCCTTGGTTAAAACAACACTCCTTCTTATGTTCTTTCATGTTCTTTCTTCTTATGTTTATTTGATGCTATAAATTAAAGCTACAATATGTCATTTTCTTTCGCCGCTAGGGGTCGCTAACCTCTTACAATAACAAAGGCGTATATTGATGACGCATAAGCAGAATTATGGAACTAGCCGTCATGCCGAAGGATCTAATAATGTTTATGAATGAGTGAATATATTGATGCTTTTAACATGACTGTGGAATGAAGCAGGCGCGATTGCTAATAAGAGACAGATATCAGCGCCACACGGGAGTCCCGCGGATATAAAGGAATAAGGACATTTCATTCTACCGAACTAACTTACCCGCAAGTGCTGAATTAATACTCACACAGGTCAGTTTATTAGACGAATGAAACTTGTGAGGTAACGCAGCGCTGTTTTACTTGGTCTACACTATCACACTAAACTGCATTTGAGTGTGTTGAAAGTTATAATGTTATTCTATGTGTTAGTGTCTGTATGATACTAGCAGTAAGCTAGATCAACATTAGAATAACATACTGATCATATTCTAACATTTCATCATGTTGAGCTATATAACATTGATTAGTTTTATGTACATTTGCTCATCTCTACATTTGCACGTCTCTGTCAAGTCGAAGTTTGTCACGGACGTGGAGCTCTCGGCATTTCGAAAACGTCACGCTGATATTGATCCTCGTTTTAGATCTGCTATGCTGCTGCTGTTGATTATTGCTGCTACTGCAGAGCAAGTACAGAGACTTGCTACAGCCAATACATTCACAGACATTGCTGTGAGCAAGTAAGACATGCTGCTCCTGCACATATTGGATACATGAAATAACCCCATAGTAGATCTATACAGGTGGAGCTGGGGAAGGTGGATGGTTTCTGAAAGCACGCTACAGACTACTAACAGCAACACTGCCAATATTTGAATGTTGAGCAGTGAGCTCATTGGCTGCTGGTGCCACAGCAACCAATCAGCTGCGCTATGAAGATAACGATGTGACCGCTAACAAATACGAGTTAAGGACCTATCAGCCTGCGCCATCTAGAGTTTCACGAGTTCACACTTACATATAATTTGAGGGGGTAAAGTTTAATGTGTATTTGGCGTGCTGTCCGGAGGGAGGGCTCCGAGCTCGGAGTTCGGCCCGAACCCAGAGTACTCCCCCCATATGTAAGTGCTTAGGACTAGAAGCGTGGAGAAGGGGTGGTGGAGGGATGCTGCAAAACTGTCAATGGAATGAGGTGAGACTGCTGAGTATATATACACACCTCTTACCATTGATTACTGAGTGCTCTCCACTTGTGTTAATTATCTGAACGTGCTCCTCCCGAACCTTGTTAATAAAACATCATTTGATACATGTCTTTTGATATGATGATTCCTAAATAAATGCAACATTCCATACAGAGATTAGATTAGCGGTCACATGACAAATGAACAAAAGCGACTCAAACTGGAGGAGAGACTCGAGGTGAACTAATCATTTTGAATTTGATTGAGCTGATTGAATCTGTCACTTGACAAAAGAAAGAACAACACGGACAGGAAGACTTGGGAGGTGAACTAATCATTTCTGTTTCCTGTACAGACTCACAGCCTATGTGGCCTTCATGTGACAAGGTATAACTCGGACCAGTTTCTCATCATTTGTCAATGTCTAAAAAATTATATATAAATAAGAAAGAAAAAAACATAAAAGAAAAAAATTACATATATATATATATATATATATATATATATATATATATATATATATATATATATATATAATAATATATTGTAAAAAAAAAAAAATATATATATATATATATATATATAATTTTGATCATATTCCAAAAATAAATAAATAATAATAATTAAAATATATATATAATATATATATATACACTCACCTAAAGGATTATTAGGAACACCATACTAATACTGTGTTTGACCCCCTTTCGCCTTCAGAACTGCCTTAATTCTACGTGGCATTGATTCAACAAGGTGCCGAAAGCATTCTTTAGAAATGTTGGCCCATATTGATAGGATAGCATCTTGCAGTTGATGGAGATTTGGGGGATGCACATCCAGGGCACGAAGCTCCCGTTCCACCACATCCCAAAGATGCTCTATTGGGTTGAGATCTGGTGACTGTGGGGGCCATTTTAGTACAGTGAACTCATTGTCATGTTCAAGAAACCAATTTGAAATGATTCGAGCTTTGTGACATGGTGCATTATCCTGCTGGAAGTAGCCATCAGAGGATGGGTACATGGTGGTCATAAAGGGATGGACATGGTCAGAAACAATGCTCAGGTAGGCCGTGGCATTTAAACGATGCCCAATTGGCACTAAGGGGCCTAAAGTGTGCCAAGAAAACATCCCCCATACCATTACACCACCACCACCAGCCTGCACAGTGGTAACAAGGCATGATGGATCCATGTTCTCATTCTGTTTACGCCAAATTCTGACTCTACCATCTGAATGTCTCAACAGAAATCGAGACTCATCAGACCAGGCAACATTTTTCCAGTCTTCAACTGTCCAATTTTGGTGAGCTCGTGCAAATTGTAGCCTCTTTTTCCTATTTGTAGTAGAGATGAGTGGTACCCGGTGGGGTCTTCTGCTGTTGTAGCCCATCCGCCTCAAGGTTGTGCGTGTTGTGGCTTCACAAATGCTTTGCTGCATACCTCGGTTGTAACGAGTGGTTATTTCAGTCAAAGTTGCTCTTCTATCAGCTTGAATCAGTCGGCCCATTCTCCTCTGACCTCTAGCATCAACAAGGCATTTTCGCCCACAGGACTGCCGCATACTGGATGTTTTTCCCTTTTCACACCATTCTTTGTAAACCCTAGAAATGGTTGTGCGTGAAAATCCCAGTAACTGAGCAGATTGTGAAATACTCAGACCGGCCCGTCTGGCACCAACAACCATGCCACGCTCAAAATTGCTTAAATCACCTTTCTTTCCCATTCTGACATTCAGTTTGGAGTTCAGGAGATTGTCTTGACCAGGACCACACCCCTAAATGCATTGAAGCAACTGCCATGTGATTGGTTGATTAGATAATTGCATTAATGAGAAATTGAACAGGTGTTCCTAATAATCCTTTTTTTGGAATATGATAAAAATTTGAGTAAGTAGACGTGTTGGGGGAATCTGGCTATTTGAAATGTAACCATTAATTTAATTCTGCTCAAATGAACGAAATGATTTGAATAAAGATTTGTTAATTTTGCTGAACGAGATTCAGAGATCCAAGTCAGTAAAATGATCTGATATTCCCATAACTAACTTATACCATTTTATTATATTGGAAAACAAATATTTTGCGGTTAACTGCAGTACTCTTGCATGTGCTAATGTAACTAGCAAAGAGACTATCTAAACACTTGCATGTATATAGTTAAGCACTATTTATAGGCTTAAGGTTTTGATTAAGGCATTCCTAACCACAGACTGTACTCCTTATAACTGCTACATGACAGAAACCACTATAAATCCCAACATAACAGAACATTAAACATGAACACATCTTTCCATATATTAATCTTGTGCAAAACCACACACACACACACACATGATTATCTTTGTGGGGACTCTCTATAGATGTAATGGTTTTTATACTGTACAAACTGTATATCATATCCCTTTACACTAACCCTACCCCTAAACCTACCCATCACAGAAAACTTTCAGAATAATAAAAAAAAAAAACCTCATGCTGTATGATTTAATAGCTTGTTTCCTCATGGGGACCTCAATTTAGGTCCCCACGGTGACACAAGTCCCCATGAGACTGAAACACACACGCACACACACACACACACACACACACACACACACACACACACACACACACACACACACACACACACACACACACACACACACACACACACACACACACACACACACACACACACACACACAAAATTAATTTCAACATTCTCCTTATAAAGCATGCTGGGAACTAGAAATCTGTTGCAACCCATTCAGTTTAAGTTCAGTTTAAAATAATCAGTAATTGAGATTACATAACTTTTTTTCTTTTAAGTAGTATTTGATTGAAATGAACTCAGTTTATTTAGTTAATTTCACTGTTCGGTTTTACAGTGAGGAGAGGCCAAGAGGGAGAGAAAGTCCGATCGTTACATGCTCTCCCAAAAATGGAAAAAGTTTAGCTGAGGTTATGGAGAGGAACGGGCAAGGTGCCCAATAAAAGTGTAATTTATGCAGCTGCGTTCGGTACAGTTAAGGCCTCCGCACAAAGATGCCCTGTTCTAGGGTCGCCCATAAATTGGGGGTCTATGAATGGCTAGCTGTGCAGGACTATCAGGGCCCTTTCTCTGTCGCTCCTCCAGAGGGGAGAGTCTGAAAGCTATTTCCCCCCGTTAACCCAGCTGATTTGTGGGACGCTAATGGCCAATGTTGACGCAGACCTCACTGCTCTTTTTTTCCCACTCGTGGCGTCTCCTGGAGGGAATATCATGCCACTTTATCACATCGTTCCCACAGAGGCTGGAAACTCAAGGCCTGTGTGTTGGATAAGGCCCGTCCTGCTCGCATCCACACTGGGTTAGATTAGACACGCTGTCATCATTCTGCCAACACTGAGATGTAGTGTATCCTCCAGACGAGGAGGACATGGTCATCACGGTCATCACAGGGAGGGTCAGTGTCAGAGTCGTGTACTGTAGGTAAGACATCCCTGAAGAATCATGGGGGAGAGTGAAAGATATTCTTTCCACTAAACGTCTTTGTGTGGCATGTTAACCCTTGGAGCAGCAGGCGTAAGCATGCACACTACAAAAAATAATTTTCTTAATTATTAATAAATTTTTTGTATTTTTTCCATTCTTGAGTTCAACTGAAAAGCAAAAATGCATAAGTATGGCATTGTTTCAGTGCCATGTTACAATAGAAAAGGATGATTTGAGGAATGAAGACATAACGTTTTAAAAAATAATCTCATAATAGGCCTTTTATGAAAATGAAGTCACAAAGTTTAGAGAATAAAACTCATAATATTAGATTCAGATTAGCAAACCTTCACAAATAACGTATGGAAATTGTGGGAAAAAATATAATTGTAGCATACCAAATTTAAGTAGCAATATTATGACAATAAAGTCATTGATATGAGATTAAAATCATAATATTATGACAATAAAGTCATAAGAAAATGTAATTCTTCTAAATGTGAAAAATGCTTAATGTTGCTACTAAAACAAATTTGCTTGTAATGGTTTTATTCTCAAAACTGTATTACTTTATTCTGATAAATTGCCTATTATGAATATAAATCTAATTAATATAAACATTATGATTTTATCCTCATAATGTTACCTCTCGTGCCAGATTTTTTAACATGGCACTAAAACTTCTGTGTCTGTGTGTGTGTGTGTGTGTGTGCGTGTGTGTCCTACAACAGCAAAATATTCCAAATCCACAACGACACTGACCAAGCAAATAAATATACAGAACAAAAGGATAAAAATGACAAATTATTTCCATGTTTTGGCCACAAAATTATGTTTTATTAAGCACAGAAAGACTATATACAAATAGTGAGTTAATTCATTGCCACTGTAATTAACAAAGTCATATTGTTTAATTGGCTCATATGAAAAGAGTTAAATAATGCTTTGTTAACAACGTATCAGCTGCAAATAGTTATCACGTTAGATTAGGTCACGGAAAATGAGACAATTACATTGAGTGCTTTAATCATTAACTAAGATTAATAAATGTTGTAGAACTATTGTTCATTGTTAGTGTTTAACTAATGGTAACAAATGAAAACTTTGTCTTGAATTATCTTCCACCTCCCAGTCTACCCAATTGGCTTTTTTTCTTTTCTTTTTTCACTAGATTAATGCTGAAAATGAGAACTAAAAAACTGTTTTCCTTAATATATTTTGCAAGTAAATGTATCTTGTTGTATGAGTGTTTATATATTTTTACTGGAATAAAGTTCTGAGTAAGAAATCATTTTAGCAGTGCATTGGGTATGAAGACCACATCAGGTAGAAGTTTAAGTGTATTTAAATATTTATCGGTGGGAAAGTGCTTTGAATAAGCACCTCCAATTAGCCCTGGTCAGTGGGCCTGCAGCACAGTGGGACTCTCTGAATGTTTTATTATAGGCTGATGCATTCAGCAGCGTCAGTGTTTGTCATTACCGGCTCTCAGCGGCTCACATGGTGACCACAACAGGGCCCGGGCCTCAGCAGAGAGCCGCCAAAACCCACATCTGCTGGAGCACACTCATCAATACCACATCTGCAGAATGGCCAACGTTAACCTCTTGGTGAATGCATCTTTGTTGTCAAGTCACATCAGATTTATTAATACAGAGCTTTATACAATACAGATTGTTTCGACAGACTCTTGCAGAGATGCATTACTAAGCTTAATGACACTAAATGTGGATTCACAGGGTCAAGAACCAAGCTAAATATTTGCTGCATAAGTTTTCGCCACATTGATATAAAGCCTTGGCATCCCAGCATCCCACGCTGTTGCAGCCGAGCCCATTACATCTGATACAAAGTTGGTTTTTTTTGCCACACGTTTTGACATTTTTCTTGGGAATGATAAAAAATGAATGATGACCTCAATAGTCTTTAACATCTGCGTGAAGATCAATACGGTGTGGACGAGTTGGTTAGGGGGTCTCCAGAGGTTAGGGGGAGATGGAGGGGAAGGGGGGGGGTCTTCTCCGAGATGTGCTCCCCTTGTACACAAGCTGCCGGATTCTCTAAGTATCGTGTTTAATTGGAGGCCCGGGCCGGGGCTGGCAGACGGGGTGCTGAGCGGGGCTGTCAGTGCCGAGTGGTACGGCAGGGCGGCAGCAACGCTGGAGCTCCTCTCCATAGAGAGCCCGGGAGTCCCATACATTATTGATTGCTCCTGAGATAAAAGAGGATGCTATGCCGTGCACCCTGCTTCTCAGGGAGGAAAATGAAAAAGGGAGACATGGGGAGGGAGAGAGAGAGTGAGAGTGATGCCCTGGCTTCCAGCGCAGTGTCGAGGAAGAAAAACAAGACCTTGAGAGTTTGATTCTTTTCCTTTTACATTGTTAGAGTATCAAAGTACTTCTAATATTCATTATTCATAGGTAGGCTCATCACAAATGGGTATTCTTTCACAATGCTGCATCTTTTTAAGAGCTTCTTGTACATACATACCACAAAAGAATAGCAATTCTCACAAGAATTCTTAGGCATAATGAAGAATTACAAGCGTTTGGTTGTGAAAAGAAACCGCAAAACAGTAACAGTAAATCACACGACTAGGGTCTGGAATTGACTTTTCCATTGATTTCGGGGGCATTTTTATAATCACCTTACTAATTGTATCTGTGTAAACTTATTTTATTAGTAAGATCCGAACTTTTTACGCATCCACCCGTCCTTGGTGTGAAGGGGCCTTTATTCAAACTGGGAATAAATTATAAACAGAAAGCGAACAAATAACACTTAAGTGGTCCATGACTTCTAAATCTAGTGTGAGTTATGCACTCTTGCAAAAGCTCCCATTATAATCACTGAAGATGTCTATAATGCAAAATGAATCTCTTAATTACATCATATTTGTTGTAGTTGATGAGAGAATTCTCAGAATTCTCTGAGCTCAGAATCCGTTTTCAGCGTTGATGACTAACCGAAACACCTCTGATTTTCGTAAAACACCTCTGAATTTTGCACACTGGATCGGACTCGGAGATTTCAGTCGAATTTTGAAGGGATGATTTCTTCCTTCTTCGCCTCCTCTTTTGAGCTGGGTTCAGTATGGTCTTCAACCGGGAGAATGTGGAGGATTCTCGGGCTGGAATGAACTCTGGAGCAGCTGAGATGGTCCCGATGTTAAGGGATGTGGAGGGTTTGGTTGCAGGCTTCGGGTGAGTTGGAGTGCCCAAACGCTTTTGGGATGGGATTGGATGAGGGTTGTAATGGTTCTCTTCAACTTTTTCCACCAAGAAATCAGAACCATTTAGCTAAAGGATGAAATTAATAGAATCGGCTAATGGTGTATCAAAATGAGCAGAAGACAGGAACCAAATGAAATGCTATAGGAGACTTTAATCCAATACTTAAACAAGAAAATTTAAAACCACATATCGCAGAGAACTGAAATAATGCTAGACAAGGACCAGACTGAAACAGAGAGCTTAAATACACAGCTAGCAAGAGGAACTAACGAGACTAATTAACGAGACACACCTGAATTGAAACTCAAATCAATATGTAACTATGGTGACAAACAGGCAGGGGAAACTGTGGATGAAAGAACCAATTAACACACTGACAGCAAAACACAAGACTAGAAATACAGACATGAATGAAAACAAACATAAAACGTGACAATACCCTCCCCCTCACAGAAGGCGTGTTCTCTTGCCATATCACATCCATGGGAGAGTCCTGGAGGCTGCCGAGGGCGTGGCTTAGAACAGGACCCCTCCAGGGCGGCTCCGGCAACCATGGGGACCAGGGAGGCGCTAGCCCTCGTGGCGTTGCCGAGGAAGCCAGGATCGGACACTATGGGAAGAGCTATGGGTTTATGGAAAGGAGAGGGCTCAGGAATGGGCTCATGGGCTGGAGTCGTTTCTGGACTCTGGTCAGGGGCTGGAGCCATCACTGGACTCTGGTCAGGGGCTGGGGCTGGAGCAGTCGTGTGTACAGCCCACACACACAAATTGGCCATGACCATAATGGTCAACGCTGCATTGTCAGGCACTGACTCAAAGACTGGAAAGGCCTCTGGTATTCCCCTCACTTGAATGGACTGGGGGATTTCGCACACTGGAACGAATGGGGAAATTTCTCTCTCTGGAGTGGACTCGGGAATTTCGCACACTGGAACGGACTCGGAGATTTCACACACTGGAACGCACTCAGGGATTTTGCACACTGGAACGGACTCGGGGATTTCGCACACTGGAACAGACTAGGGGATTTCGCACACTGGAATGGACTCAAGGATTTTGCACACTGGAACGGACTTTAATCCAATACTTAAACAAGAAAACGTACAACCACACATCACAAAGAAATTAAATAATGCAAGACAAGGAACAGACTGAAACAAAGTGCTTAAATACACAGCAAACAAGAGGAACTAACGAGACTAATTAAGGAGACACACCTGAACTGAAACTCAAATCAATCTGTAACTATGGTGACAAACAGGCAATGGAAACTGAGGATGACAGAACCAATTAACACACTGACAGCAAACCACAAGACTAGAAATACAGACATGAATGAAAACAAACATAAAACGTGACACAGTAATTATGAGTGAAACATCACATCATCAGTGTGTATCAGACAATGCCACCCTACAGAATAAAGATGAATGCAGAAAAAAAAAAAAAGAAAAAAAAATATATACTTACACTATTACATACCTCCGGTCACTAGCGACCCTATACACATTTGACCCAAAAAATTATTAGAAAGCAGATGTTCTTTTATAAAACACTTTCTTGCTATATTGTTGACAATGAATAGATTGAGGAATATTAAGAAGAAAATATAAAATAAAAAATAAAATAAAAAGAATGAAGGGGAGGGTAGTGAATGACGTCGCAGGTTGATAAAGACCCAGAGAATGTGTTAAAACAATTAAAACAATCTGTAATGTATATAGAGCTATATAAATAAAGGTGACTTATTAGGTTTAGTTTAATTGTGCAAAGGCAGTTTTTGCCCCTTGAATTTGGGAAGCATTTTTGTACACCCGTTAATTTCCGACCCTGCAACTCGCCCATTGCATCTGTATGCCAACTGTCACACAAAATATTTATATTAATTCAGGTCAAATTGACCTTACAGCACAACGACCGAGGCAAATGGCACAAAACGCCTTCCACGCTTCACCCAGAGGAGCATGAATGGTGATCGCTGACACCACCATGATGTGGTGGAGAGACAATAGTACCCTGCAGGACAGTGTGGCTGCTCGGCCTCTGCCGCTTTTCCCCGGGACCCAGGGGGCCTCCGCATCCACCCAGCCCACGGAAGCAGCAGATGTCGGGGCTGCTGTGCCGCGGCACCCCCCGCGCCTGCCCTGGGGCTGTGTGCAGAGAGAGCAGCGTGTGTAGGACACTGGGACAGATGGCAGGGGGTACGGGCAGGGCTGTACAGAGGATGCGAGCTGTCCGCGGTGCCAACACTGGATTCATAGGCATGTATGACATGTTTACCTCTGTGGATTGAAACCTATAAATGTGCCCTTTATTGGTGAAGGGATTTTTTACGCATCTGGACTGTTAATGTGGCACAGCAAACATTTGACTGGTAAAGTCTAAGAAGACTGTTTTTAGGAGTTAAATAGTCCTGGGAAAGTGGAAAGAATGTTTGTGGTAGAGTAACAAACAAAAATAATCAACAAACAGCATTTGTTCACATACTGTACATTCCACAAGAAACGTGTCAGAAGTTGTCCAAAACGAAACACTGCACCAGCAGGCACTTCTAGATGACTAAGTGTGTGTCTCGTGGACAAAACAAAGACGAGAGCTGCTCTGTCATGAGCTGTCTGGGATGATAGCGCCATCTAGCGTTTAGGCGATTTGGGACTTTCGCTGGACAAGCAGTATCTCTCAGACACAAATGTCCATGTGTGAAACGTAGGCCACAGTGTCCGGAAGAGAGACAGAAAAAGAGAGAAAACAATATGCTTATGTAACCAGAGATGACAAAAATGGTGAAGGATGAGTGAATATAATCTCTCAAGACTGAATGAAAACAACATTATCTTGGCAATAAGCTTGAATCATACTGTACTTATTTATTTATGGTAAAAACTAAATGTGCAGACCAAACTTCCATATTGAATAACACAAAGCAGACACCCAAATTACAGTGACCACAAAAAGAATTCCCTTGGGTGTTGTTAAACTAGTACAATTTAACCACACACACACACACACACACACACACACAAAAATGCTTTTTTGTTACCTCTTGTTTATTTGTTTGTTTGTTTGTTTTGCTGCCAAAGACCCCCAGATATGATTTTTCCCTTGTGATGGACCCCCTTCCTAAAATATAAAGGCAGATATATATTATCATGTACTGTGCAAATATGTATTTATACACTGAGAAAAATAGTATTATAATAATGTTTCCAATGTTTTTATCGTCATTAGGCAAAAGGCAAAATAAATGATCATGTTTAAAATATTACTTTGTATTAAGTGACCAGTGTATCTTTTTTTTTTTTTCAGTGTCGTATGACAGTTTATTAGTGTTAGATGTAACCCTTAAAAGAAAAGAAAAAAGAAACAATTAAATACATTTGCATACCGCTTTACATAATGCAAATACTGTTCCAAAGCAGTTTTACAGTGAATGGTGCCACAGGGAGCAAGATAAAGGCCACAGTGCTGAGGAGTATACTCTAGAGTGGTAAGATATACAACACAAATGCAAACTATTCATATTCATATCTCTACTATATTATACTCTTAATTGTAATAATAATCACAATTGATGATTTCTGACCTGACTTCAGAATGAAGCAGTAATAATGTCAAGTTTGCAAATGTGTTAAAAAATGATCACACTACGCATATTTAATTAATATCTTAGGTTAATACTTTGACATTCATGATAAATCCATTTTATGACTTTGTTTTTTTTTGCAGTGCTCTTACATTTAAAAAAGAGCTGTCTCCACCTTTTCTTTTTTTTTTTTTTTTTTTACTTCTAAATTCTGATGGCTTCTCAGCTCCAGTTGCCTCATATAATAGCAAATATTCCTCTGGTTGCACAGAGGACTGTTCACTAACTGTATCATGACCACTTCGTAGTCTGACATCCATTTGACATATAGCTTTTGCATACTATTGCATACTTGGACGCGGGGTTTACCTCAGCCCCCATGAAACAGGCAAGGCTTAGGTTGAGATGACATGTTTTATTCATCGCAACGCCCCATTGTTTGACCATTAAGATGATGTAACATCTCCATTTTGGCACGCAGGCGAACCGTCTAGGTCCCGCTACATCAGGAGACGCGTCTCTTGACTTTTTGAACTCAGTTGGCTTCTCCACACGACGCCAGCCGTGTTAGCGCATCGTATATCACGGGTGAGAGGGAAACGATGGCATTGCCATTGATAGCGTTTATGCATCGCCGCCTCACCGACATAATGAGCACATTATCTGCGCGCTCTAGGACTGCTGCTCGCCCCCGCACTTTAAATATTCACATCCTATGTTTATGGAAAAAGCCAGGTATGAGACAGTTGGTGAAGAAAGACTGCAAAATGACTGCATCGTGTTTTTCTTCATCAATGCATCTAGTGAAAAGAATTTAAGTTAAATGTAGTTCATTATAAATAGACAGCTGTCATTCTGGGGCTTCAGCACCATGGACAGGTCCAACTATCTCTCAAAGGTACCACATGAATTCCACCACGATTTTTGTGTTCTCCACCTTGTAGCCTACTGTTTTATTTTATAACCAATCATTTGCTTTGTACAACCAGACAAACAAGCAAAACAGAAAGAATGCTTGGTAAGTCCTTGAATTGTACAAAGACATATTTAAAAAAAAAATTATTGACCTTTTGTCACACTGGTAAGGAAATATTTAAATCCACACGGAAAATGTCTCTCTGCATGTAAGGCCCTTTTAAAATACTGAATGCCTCTTTTTATCTGCTTGTGTAACCTTGGAAATAACACTTTTGGACTGAAGAAGGAAGAGTGCGTGTTAACATGAACATAACCTGTCATGTGAGGACATCCTCTTTTCTAAGCATTCAAAACCACAAAACATATCCAAAGGCTAGCTGTATGCAGGCATAGAACTACTTGATGAGTTTGTGGAATTTCTACAAAAATGTAATTTCCATCACTCAGAGCCTCATAATAGATGTACAACCTTGAACATGGCTTATAGTGTTGCAATGTAGCTAACAAATGCTCTGAGAGCACTTAAAACTTTGAGGAATTTTTTTCACATCTCTCTCTCTCTATATGGTTCTCAAAGTTAAAGGCAGGGAGCAAAAAGCAATTTGATTTTCTTAATCATTCATAGCTTTAGGCTTAAATAACTTTTAATGTGAATGTGTGTTATTATCCTGTTATTCACATTAAATACTGTCACCACACTGTATGAAGTTTGCAAATTACCTATTAATTGTCATTTAAGTGAAATTACTTAACTTAAATATACAAGCTTTATAAAAAGGATCATTCTAGATGAAAATTTCAGATGGCACTTAGAGGCTTTTGCATCTGAACTCTTCATATGTTTTGCATTCTGACAAACACACATATGATATACACACTGATATTTTGCGAAGTGAAAGTTAAATTCACCAAACACGCATGTAATTTAGTAAAATACCAGTAAAATTCTACTAAGACTGTGGTATCATTTTGCATGAAAATAAAAGCCAATGTTCAAACTGATTTTATGGTTTAAAAAAAAAAAGATCTACAGGATATTAAAATCACACAGTGTAGCCTATGCTATATGATTTCAGCTATTTACAGATTTCTCATTATATAATCAACACTGATTGACTGATTAACCATTGATTAATGATTGATGGCCAAAATGCCCAAATATATCTATTTTTAATCATGTTTAATTATGTTTATATTCACAGCATTTATTTGGAAGCATCAAGAACTAGTGTCTAGACTAGAGGCTACACTATAGTGTCCTGAAGTTCAACTTGAAATTGACAAATTGTTCTCTGTGGTTGTGCAGGTTGGAAGGCAACCTGTCACAAAGGTGACTTCATCAAGTACTCATTATTGTTATTATTAATATTTTCTTCACGTAGAGTCGCAATTGTAAATAAAACGGGAAAGATACAGTGTAAATGCTGTGGAGATCAGCAGCGCATGCGCATTGTGCGCGCTCCAGCAAATGCAAACTTTGGCTGATGAAGACACGAAAACAAGCAACAAGGATCGATTACTGAACATTCGGTAGTAGCCAAATTTATTTGACCTGTTTTACATTTTAAAATAATGATAGATTTGCACAGATAGGTTACTCTCTCGGTTTGCTTGGCAAGCGCCATATCATAGACATTATGAACACGAATAGTCTATAATATGAGTGTGTCATTTAAATGAATTTTAATAGCGACGTATGAGCAATATCCGTTGCCTGTGGCATTTTAATGTACTGTTGCCATTGTGATTTATATAATTACGCTAACTCGTTAAATCCTCTTTATTGACTTGGCGTTTATTGACATGTTTATTGCTGTCTGTCTCCAATATTTCAGCATCTCTGGATCCGCCTGATTTAATCGCAGTAAACGTAACGATTCTGTACAATCCTATTTGCATAAACGTTTGCTCATAAGACACTGGATTTGATCGTGCAGATATAGATAAGAAAATATCTTGTTCTGAATGTCACGGAAGCAGATCACGTCGCATGATTGATATTTGCTGCACAATTATGGTCATAAACATGCAGTGCAATGAGTCATTCTCATCAGCACTTTGTCATAGATGGGATAATGTAAACATTTATAATATGCCTAGATTCACTGAATACACTTACCGGTTAGCTAGTGTGCAAATAATATAGCTAAATAAAGGACTTCGATTTATGGAATACATCTCGTGCGGTTTAGTCAGTTTAGACTTTTCACGGTTTTGATATGTGAATCCTCTTTATGATCGAAGAATGATTTTATGTTCTCTGATATAATTGTCTGATAATGATCTTTGGGGTCTGCTGTTGTTGCTATGGTTACCTCCTCAGTCCAACTCAATTTAATAATCTTTAATATATTACCGAAACGTGTAAATACTCTTACAACATATATGTTTATATGGATAAATAACTTGTACATATAGTCTGCTTTCTTTGAGGGTGTATTAATTGCCCCACCACAACCAAAAAGTGCGCCATGCCTTGCATATGAACGACTAATCTGCAAATGATTTATGAACTAATTTGCATAATTCTCTTTTTAAGCCTCTGTGTTCATTATTCTGATATTCAGTTTTAGCTAATGAACCATTTACAGTGCCTCCTGAGTATTCAGAATATGAATAAGCTTAATTATAAAGCAAATAAACTCTTTGTTTAAACTGCATTTTTAAGCTAAAATTTAAGGGTATAGTTAAGTGTACAGTTAAATATAACGTATCATTAGGTAACACTATGTTAGAATCTATGGATCTATATGCAAATGGATGAATATTATTAATTACATTCAATGATGCTTTTGAACGTGTTGATGACTGTGAGAGAGTAATTCATCAGTTGGTGGTTTTTCATTTCTACACCATCAACTGTAGTAAGCATGGATAAAAATGTGTGTGAGAATTAATAAGCAAATAACTATATATTATGTCTTTTCTTTCATAATGTGACATATATCAACAAGTGCAAATATAGGGTGGAACTTGATTTTATCAGGAAAAGATAAATAATTTATAATAAATACTGCCATATTCCATAAAAAAAACAATAATTGTCAATTTTGCATGTTTACTTCAAGCTTTTGTAGCAATTTGCGCTGTTGTAGCCTATATTTGATCTAAGAACAGAAAAGGCTGACTTAAAAAAAATGAATAAGGTCACATTGAGAAATGCTAGAAACTGTTATAGCTCAATGACAAGCAAAATCTAAGAAGGTTTTTAACAAAAAATGTTTTCAGTGTTTTGGGATGTCTTTGTTGTCTGTAATGATGTGTGGTTGTAATCACAGGTCTGAGATGGCCTCTTGCTCTGAGGTTTGTGGGTCCGGTCACGCGGTCGACTCCGGCTGTCGTGTTTTGGGAGTGCGCTCCTATTTACACCACTTCTACGAGGAGTGCACAGCCTCAATGAGGGAGCAGCAGGAGGACTTTCAGGACCAGAGATCACCGCTGCGGTGGAGCTCAGGCTTCTGGAAGGTATCAGAGAGAAGTTTTGTACTTTTCTGTAAAAGAGATCCAAAGTCCTCATTTAATGTTGTTTTCACTATTGGCTTGTTTGCTTGAGTCCAAAACCAAATTCGATTGACTCCACTTTGCCCCCTCATGGTCTTTCAGAATGTGTTATGCTGTTTTGAAACTTGGGACATTTTTTAAATGCTTTTGTTATCAAAATGGCATTCAAAAGCTTTTGTTATCAAAAAGTTTCAAAAGCACCGAAGATATCTATTTTCCATAAAATGTGCATCAGTAGCGGTTCACTTTCAGATTCGCATCACAAATAAACTATCAATCACATCAACTAACCATCAGACACTTTTCTGTCTTGACTGGTCTTTTCAAAATGTATAAACTAAACCAACACTGTAAAAGAAAGTTGCTGCCTTAAATTTTTAAGTACAATCAACTTGGATTTTTAAGTCATTTCAACTTAAATTACATTAAACAAACTTAAAGGGATACTCCACTTTTTTCGGAAATAAGCTCATTTTACAACTCCCCCAGAGTTAAACAGTTGAGTTTTACCGTTTTAGAATCCATTCAGCCGAACTCCGGGTCTGACGGTACCACTTTTAGCATAGCTTAGCACAGATCATTGATTCTGATGAGTCCAGTAGCATTTCTTTCAAAATGACCAAAGAGTTTCAATATTTTTCCTATTTAAAACTTGACTCTTCTGTAGTTAAACCGTGTACTAAGATCGACGGAAAATGAAAAGTTGCGATTTTCTAAGCCTATATGGCTAGGAACTACTCTCATTCCAGCGTAATAATCAAGGAACTATGTGGCTGTACCATGAGTGCAGCAGGCGTAATGATATGACGCAGCGCCTGAAAATAGTCCCCAGCTCGGTAACTTCTTCCAACGTGACCGGGACTAAGTTTGTCTAACCTATTAGACCTATTTTCAGGCGCTGCGTCATATCATTACGCCTGCTGCACTCATGGTACAGCCGCACAGTTCCTTGATTATTACGCAGGAATGAGAGTAGTTCCTAGCCATATAGGCTTAGAAAATCGCAACTTTTCATTTTCCGTCGATCTTAGTACACGGTTTAACTACAGAAGAGTCAAGTTTTAAATAGGAAAAATATTGAAACTCTTTGGTCATTTTGAAAGAAATGCTACTGGACTCATCAGAATCAATGATCTGTGCTAAGCTATGCTAAAAGTGGTACCGTCAGACCCGGAGTTCGGCTGAATGGATTCTAAAACGGTAAAACTCAACTGTTTAACTCTGGGGGAGATGTAAAATGAGCATATTTCCGAAAAAAGTGGAGTATCCCTTTAAAATGAGTTGAATCTGATCAAAAAAGTAGAAAATTGCTTTGAAGCAATGTAAAAACATATGCTATCATAACTGATTGTTCATATTTTTTTTTTTACAGTACAACTTTGTGAATTGTCTATTGACTATTGACCTTACAACAGATATAAATGAGTTATGGCCCAAATAGCCAATCAAATCGCTGCACTGAGAAGACTTGTTGCCATCCGTTATTTTGTTCGTCAAGGTTTGAAGTCTGTCAAGTTTTACTAAACTGTCAGACACATACAAACTAGCTCCTTTTTTGACAAATTTCTTTAACTAAGCTAAAAAGGTGTTCTTATGTGACATGTCATTTATATTCTAGGTATCCAGAGTGGCTATTTAATAGAGTTTTGTTCATTACGTTTCCTGAAATCAGCCAGTAATCATGAAAAATATAAACGTTGGATAAGACTTGTTTTTATGACATTGACCTTCACTTATTTTACACATCCGTAAACTGTGATGGTTTCTCCCAAAAAAAAAAAAAAAAACTTTACGAATAAAGCTTGCCTGTTTGGACAGTTTTCATGAACGCTAGATTTAGGCGATTACAAGGATTTTTATATGACATTGTGCTTCAAAGTCAGATAAATCGAGCAGGATGATTGGTTTATTTCCTCCGCATATTTCTACCTGCTGTTCGAGTAAATGCACATAGGCTTCATCCAAGATACTAATGATTTCATTTCAAGTGTGGAAAAACTCTGATGAGTACATGCAGCCAAAGTTTATTTTATTTTAAGGAAAACACACAAAAAAGACAATATTTACTCAGTTTGCATCTGTAAATTGTCCATTACACATTATTCTGTGTCAATGTCAATTAATGTTAGCCATGTCAACTGTAGATTTCCCCTTGTGTTTCATTGTTTTCTTGTCTTCTACCATTATATTTAGTGTTTCAACATAACTACCTGATGCTTTCTGATTTTCGTGTGATGATAAACTATGATTAACTTCATTTCGTGGTATCGTGGTTGTTTTGTTTGACGGACATAGATAGATTACTCGCCCTTGAAAGGCTGTGGCTGTGGTTAAGTAACCGCTGTCGTAGGGTCAATAGAACCGACATATAGTGCAAGAGAATGAAGAACACTCTTCTGTTCACTCTTAGGTCACACTTGCGGTTGGTGTGGTACTCCTGACAGTGGGGCTGGTGATCATGACAGTGGGCTATGCCATCCCCACTCGCATTGAGGCTTTCGGGGAAGGCGAACTGCTGTTCGTGGACCGCCAGGCCATGCGCCACAATCACTCGCTACACATATGTGTTCTGGTCGGGACGGGGTTTCTCACTCTGGGCGGGGTTCTGATGGCAGGTGGAATCCTGACGTCTAACTTCTCCACAACTCCCACAAAAAAGGAAGACTCAAGAGGAGAACGGAAGGGGGGGAACAGAGTCCTGAGCGCAATGAGAAGTCCAGCAGACCCTGTAATGAAGCCTCCCAGTCCGGCCTCTGGTGAAGGAGTAGTATCTCCTCTTGCTAGGGACGATAAAGTTCAGAAGTGCTCATAAAAGAGCTTTTTGACAATGCCCGTTCAAGAGTGCTGTCAAAACAATCAGCAAAAGCTCCTTGTCTATTTCAATGAGAAATTTGGGAGTGTTTTATTTGTGTTTGATAATTGTGTGATAAGAGCCTTACATTATTAATTATTAGTGGAGAAAACCTCTGCCATCTGTTGTATTTGTATAATTGTCGTCGAATTAAGTTTTGTATTTTTCTACATTACAGTATTGATCAAATGAACAGCCACTAAGTAGTTGCAAGGCAGCAAAAGAAAGCTTTTGAGTAAAAAAAAAGTTTTTTTAAAGAAATGAATACTTTTATTCAGCGATTATGCATTAAGTTGAGCAAAAGTTATAGTAGTATAGTAAAGACATTTATAATGTTACAAAATATTCTTTAAAATAAATGTGGTTCTTTTGACCTTACTATTCATCAAAAAATCCTTAAAATCGTGGTTTCAGCACAACTTTTTTCAACATTGATAATAATATGAAATGTTTCACGAGCAGCAAAACAGCATTTTGAACGATTACTGAAGGTTAATGTGACACTGAAGATTGGAGTTATGATACTGAAAATTCAGCTTTGCCATCACAGCAATAAATTACATTTTAAAGTAATTCAAACAGGAAACGGTTATTTTAAATTGTAATACTTTACAGTGTTACTGCTTTTACTGTATTTTTGATCAAATAAAAGCAGGCTTGGTGAGGCGAATTCTTTCAAAAACATTAAAACATCTCACGACCCCAAATTTTTTAATGGTAGTCTCTGAATATTAAATATAAAAAGATAAATATTTAAAGCATCTTCTGTGCCTAGTGTGCACCTAGTGTGTAAAAATGGTTTAAGAAAAGACCAATCACAATTCAATATGCAAATACAAATGTTATGTCATTTGGAATGCTAACGTTTTTGAGCACAAGTTGGAATGGAGTCTGATGTTATGTTAATTTAGGAAGAGGTTTAGTAGTTTAGAAAAAGCCATAACCACAATGTTTGAGGAATAGCAATACAGTGCTGCCTTGCAAACACTGTCGAAAACGCAGGTCTGTCATAGTAATATGCACAATCGGGCACAAACCTACTCTTAATGTCTCTATTTCTGGATCCCTGACATCTTTTCTATCAGATATTCTGCTATGTAAGATATCGGGTAATATTTTTCTCTTCTATCTTACTCTTTCATCAGCTGCAGTTAAATAGAATGTGAGAGTCTAAATGGGATTTACTGTACACAACACCTTAATTGTCTACAGTCTTATTGTCTCATTATGTTAATGTATTTAAATGCTCTTCTCTAAACAAGCCCAATAAATCAATGTCAGCATACTTAATCCACTTCTCTTTTGGTGTTTTTTTTTTCTCCCTGAAAGATCATCCTCATCTACACCTTTTCATTCATTGATGGTTTGAATGAACTGAAAGCCACACTCAGAAAGGTGTGATCTTTTATATATATATATAAAAAAAAACAGACATCTCTTTTAATATTGTAAAGCGTTGTCTATCAGTAGGCCGTTTGAGTGACTGTAAATAGATGCAGGAAACAGCAATGACTCATCCCAGCTCTATTCCCTGCTTCCACAAAACTGTGTTCTTCCTCTTTCTTTGTCTCGCGAGGGCTCGCCGTGAGTCACCTTCTCTCATATAACAGTCATAGCTCACAGTACGTGGGCTGTTAACAATCAATTAACCAGTGCTCCACACATGTAGAGCCATCATCAAGGATCGTTCACTCCTCTGCGGCGACGCTTACCCAGAAAACAAGAGTGAGATGGGAAGAAATGTTGTTTGTCTTCAGCTTTAGGTCATGTGCTTGATGCCTGTAATGTGTTGGCAGCTTGTTAACACATGTTTGTTTAGAACAGCCAAACCAGACGAACGCTACAGCGTGTTGATGTGTGTCTATAGGTGCACAGAAAATAGGCCCTTGCACTCAGAACACACTGAACTGCCCACTTGCATCTTTTTTAATGTTGGGATAGGGTTTAGGGGTACAGGTGTGGGTTAGTCATGGTACCAATGGTGGTACATCTAAATTCTAAGTTCTAAGTTTATTTCTGCCAAATGAAATGTTTAACCAACACTTAAAAATAAAGGTTCTTTATTGGCATTGATGGTTTCATGAAGGACCTTTAACATTCATGGAAACTTTCCACTGCACAAAAGGTTCTTTTAAGTGGAAAAAGTGACTAACTTTAGTTAATATATATATATAAATAAAGTTAGTACTAAATACATTACTATAATATACATATTATAATAATATACATTACTAAAATGCTCTTTACCCTGAGTGGTTCCTTTTTAAAACGGGATTCCAAAAAATGAATAGGTAAATCTATTGTCACGGAGGCAAGCTAGTAAGAGCTGTGTATGTAAACTTCACTCCCCTGGCCTCAGGAGGTGTATTAGCGACTGCAGTTTTTAGCATCCTTGCCTGCCTCCCACGGTGGTTCGAATCCCGCTCGGAGTGGTTCGAGTAGGACCAGTTATATTTGGTGGTGTGACCCATGGGAGTGAGGTTTAGGGGGGTGAGTGTAATGGAGGCAAGCTAGTAAGAGCTGTGCGTGTAAGCCTCACTCCCCTGGCCTTTAAGAGGTATACTAGAGACTGCGTCCTTGTTAGCCTCCCATGCCGGAGACGCCAGTTTAAATCCCGCTCGGAGCGTGTTGTTCAGTTCACCCAAAAATTCTCTCATCATTTACTCATCCTATTCTGGTTGACAGATTGAAATTTTAGGTCTTCACTCTCATATAATTCAAAACATTGCATGCAAAGTCTATAAAACATGGCAAACCACAAACGGCATGACGTTTGATCATGTGATATTCGAGAACCAATGAGATTTGATGCTAACCCAAAGTATACTTCATGAATGTTTCGAACGTGTACAACCGAACTCTCAGCCTTTTGTTGACCCTGTCCCAATACCCACACTTGTGGACTTTGCACTTAACCACTTGTCTGTGGCCACTTGACATATTTCCTGTATTTGACTCAAGTGTTCAAGTGGGCGAGAAGCCCACAAGTGTGTTTAGAACTTTAGATTACCCAAGAGGACACTCTTATAGTGTTGTAAATATAGGGCTTTATTTGCATATTTTTAATATACACTTGCACTTTAAGGGTGTGTTCAGATTGTAAACAAACCAAAACAGGATGTGATGTCACAAGATGCAACCCTAAAAAGAACACAACGCTAGTCACAATGTTGCCCATACAGTTCGGTACAGGCATTGGAACTGCGTCTCCTTGAAGCAGAACTTTTATGTGTGCAACAGAGGAATTCCTACCACTGTTTTGAATCCTTTACACATTTATAAGCTCTTCGTGAGTTCTCAGCTGGTAAAATACAGTATCATCATATGTACACACACAGTACTACACACATACAAAAAGTGCATTTAGGACATTGTTTTGGATGTTTGATTAAGTTAACTTACAGTTTTTCTCGAATTCACGCGATTTCCCGTGAGTTTCTGAACATGACGTATGATGGGATACACAGCCTACAATATTAGTCCGTAGCGTTATTAGAGATAGTGTGAATTTAGTGTGCATTAATGGCACTGAGCTTTGGCATTTATCAGATCTGGGACAGTCTCACTTCCTGTCACGTGCACGCGCTCAAGTGGCCAAGACTGTAAGTGTGTGTATTGGGATAGGCCCTATATTCTTTGAACTTTGGCTGATGTTTGAGGTATGTGGCACCATATTTGATATAGTCTCTGTATACAATGAATTGGAATATACCCAAACAGCAACATAGTGTCGACCCAGGTCCTGCCCACTTCTGGTACGTGTGGAATCGATGTGTACCAGATGTGGGCCGGATCTGGGCCGACACTATGTTGCTGTCTGGGTCCCAGTTGAGTTAATTTTCTGTCCCAAAATAAGGTTTGGGTCCCATTGACTTTCATAATACAGACAGCTGAAACATTCTTCAAAATATATATATTTTTTTTGTGTCCTGCAGAATAAATAAAATCATGCAATTTTAGAATGATATGAGGGTGATTAAATGATCACAGAATTTTTGTGTGAATTATCCCTTTAGGTCAGCAGGCAGGTCAGTTTTTGAGTACATCCGTCACTCAGGTGCCTTACTACATGTCATTAACCGACAGCTCACAAATGTATGTGAGCTGGAGTATCTATGCTCAGGCTGCATGAAGTAGAGAGACAGGCGGATACATGGAGGGTCTGTGACACCAGAGCAGTCTGTTCAGTTTGAGGTGGGGGGTGGGGGGTGGGGAAATGAGACGAAACTGACATGCTCCATTGACTGAGCTGTGGAAAATGACTCACTGCTCTGAGAAACTGCACACAGCAGAAATTCATTGAACCTATGAACTCTTGGCACTGTTGAGTGATGCTGATGCGCTCAAGGTCTCAAACCACAATAAAGAGCCTATTGCTATTTATCTATAAAAGACTCTAAAATGCAACATCGCAGATAGTTTATTTAAGAATGTGAGATAATTGAGGTCTATGACACTTATTATCCTGTCGAACGATTAACTGATGCAATAGCATGAAACATTAGCAGATACAGTGTTAAAACCACTCTTAGAATATTTTTACATGTTTATTTTTTTAATATGGAATATCTGACAAGTGATGTTTTCTATACTCTCTAGATACTGAATTATGATTGTATCTCTAGTTATGCAAACAGTATTTTGCACATACTACCAATTTTGAAAACACTTGACAATTGTATTATTAAGTTGGCTTGAGAAAGCCAACTTACTGATATTGTACTTAAACTTATTATTCTTCTGAGACTAAAAATTTCTATATGTAACTCCTCCTAGAGCTTTAACTCTACATACTCCAAACTCGGCTCAGACACTCAAACTTTTCTGACTAAGTGTGCTATCTATTTTCAGACTGATCGGACTTACGGTTTTCCTAAAAATGACGATCAAAACTCGAAAAAACTCATTCAAAAACTCCCATTGACTTACATTGGGGAGTTCTAAAAAATTCAAACCGACAAAAATTTAAATCTAAACACCTTGAAGACTAAACCAAACTGCCGTTCTATATACTATATGAGCCATTGAGACTCATTTAAACAAATAAACTCATCCATCTATCTACTTCAAACTACTTTAAACTTTAAACTATCTATCTATCTCTTTTTAACTAATCCATCTTTCTTTCTAACTTATCCATCTTTCTTTCTAATTAATCTATCTTTCTTTCTAACTAATCCATCTTTCTTTCTTTCTTTCTTTCTTTCTAATCTATCTATCTTTCTTTCTAACTTATTCATCTTTCTTTCTCTCTAATTAATCTATCTTTCTCTCTAACTAATCCATCTTTCTTTCTTTCTTTCTTTCTTTCTTTCTTTCTTTCTTTCTTTCTTTCTTTCTTTCTTTCTAACTAACTAATATTTCCTTCATTCTTTCTAACTAATCTATCTTTCTTTCTTTCTTTCTTTCTTTCTAACTACTCTCTTTCTTTCTTTCTTTCTTTCTTTCTAACATCTTTCTTTCTAACCTTTTTATCTTTCTAACCTATCTTTCTTTCTTTCTTTCTAACTAATCTTTCCTTCATTCTTTTCTAACTGATCTTTCTTTCTTTCTTTCTTTCTTACTACTCTTTTTCTTTCTCTTTCTTTCTTTCTTTCTTTCTTTCTTTCTAACTTATCCATCTTTCTTTCTTATTAATCTATCTTTCTTTCTAACTAATCCATCTTTCTTTCTTTTGTTCTTTCTTTCTTTCTTTCTTTCTTTCTTTCTTTCTTTCTTTCTTTCTTTCTTTCTTTCTTTCTAACCTTTTTATCTTTCTAACCTATCTTTCTTTCTTTCTTACTAATCTTTCCTTCATTCTTTCTAACTAATCTTTCTCTTTCTTTCTTTCTTTTTCTTTCTTTCTTTCTTTCTTTCTTTCTTTCTTTCTAACTACTCTTTTTCTTTCTTTCTTTCTCTTTCTTTCTTTCTTTCTTTCTTTCTAACTTTCTTTCTAACTAACTTATCTTTCCTTCATTCTTTCTAACTAATCTTTCTCTCTTTCTTTCTTTCTAACTACTCTTTTTCTTTCTTTCTTTCTTTCTTTCTTTCTTTCTTTCTTTCTTTCTTTCTTTCTTTCTTTCTTTCTTTCTTTCTAACTAATCTTTCTTTCTAACCTTTTTATCTTTCTAACCTATCTTTCTTTCTTTCTAACTAACTAATCTTTTTCTTTCTTTCTTTCTTTCTTTCTTTCTTTCTTTCTTTCTTTCTTTCTTTCTTTCTTTCTTTCTAACTACTCTTTTTCTTTCTAACTACTCTTTTTCTTTCTTTCTTTCTTTCTTTCTTTCTTTCTTTCTTTCTTTCTTTCTTTCTTTCGAACTAATCTTTCTTTCTAACCTTTTTATCTTTCTAACCTATCTTTCTTTCTTTCTTTGTGTTAAATAATGCCAAGATCATGCTAAGAACTCTATAAAAACTCCATAGTAACCATCTGTGACAACTAACCAACCACTCAAAATACTTTAAACTACTTTTAAATACTTTAAACTTCAAACTACTTTAAACTTCAAACTACTTTAAACTTCAAACTACTTCAAACTAATTTAAACTTCAAACTAATTTAAACTTCAAACTTCTTCAAACTTTCTGGTCCGACTTTATCAAGCCAACTTAAAGTTTGTCTCGACAAACTTTCGCATCTAGTTTATTATTATTATTGAATTCGATTAAATTATTTATGATGCAATATTCATGATGCTAAAAATATTTGAGATGATTTTTGTAGAAACTGCATATCTCATTCATTCATCCAAAGTGGCTGGTTACCAGATAATGTATATATATATATATATATATATATATATACTTATATATTAATATTTGTTCAATTTCATAGTTTGATATATTTACTAGTTGTGGAAAATAGTAATAATAAATGAACTCCAAACTTTTAGACTCCCTTTTGCCTTCAGAACTGCCTTAATTCTTCATGGCATAGATTCAACAAGGTGCTGTAAACATTCCTCAGAGACTGTGGTCAATATTGACATGATAGCATCACACAGTTGCTGCAGATTTGTCGGCTGCACATCCATGATGCGAATCTCCCGTTCCATTACATCCCAAATGTGCTCTGTTGGATTGAGATCTGGTGACTGTGGTGGTCATTTGAGTATAGGGAACTCTGAGATCAGTTTGAGATCCTGCAGATTATCCTGCTGGAAGTAGCCATCAGAAGATGTACACTGTGGTCATAAAGGGATGGACATGGTCAGCAACAATACTCAGGTAGGCTGTGGCATTTTAAATTATGCTCAGTTGGTACTAAGAGGCCCAAAGTGTGCCAAGAAAATATCCAACACACCGTTAAATCACCACCAGCAGCCTGAACAGTTCATACAAGGCTGGATCCATGCTTTCATGTTGTTTATGCCAAATTCTGACTCAACCATCTGAATGTCACAGCAGAAATCGAGACTCATCAGACCAGGCAACGTTTTTTCCAATCATTCAATTTTGGTGAGCCTGTGTGAATAGTAGCCTCAGATTCCTGTTCTTAGGTGTGTTCTTCTGCTGCTGTAGCCCATCTGCTTCAAGGTTCGACGTGTTGTGCATTCAGAGAAGCTCTTCTGCATTCCTCGGTTATAGCGAGTGGTTATTTGAGTTAGTGCTGCTTTTCTATCAGCTCGAACCAGTCAAGCCATTCTCCTCTGACCTCTGGCATCAACAAGGCATTTTCACTCACAGAACTGCCACTCACTGGAGATTTTCTGTAAAACCAAGAGATGGTTGTGTGTGAAAATCCCAGTAGATCAGCAGTTTCTGAAATACTCAGACCAGCCCATCTGGCACCAACAACCATGTTCAACCACTTTCAAAGTCACTCAAATCACCTTTTTTCCGCATTATGATGCTCAGTTTGAACTTCAGCAGATTGTCTTGACTATATGCCTAAATGCATTGAGTTGCTGCCATATGTAACGAACAGTTGAATAGGTGTCCCTAATAAGGTGGACAGTGAATGTATACACTCACCTAAAGGATTATTAGGAACACCTGTTCAATTTCTCATTAATGCAATTATCTAGTCAACCAATCACATGGCAGTTGCTTCAATGCATTTAGGGGTGTGGTCCTGGTCAAGACAATCTCCTGAACTCCAAACTGAATGTCAGAATGGGAAAGAAAGGTGATTTAAGCAATTTTGAGCGTGGCATGATTGTTGGTGCCAGACGGGCCGGTCTGAGTATTTCACAATCTGCTCAGTTACTGGGATTTTCACGCACAACCATTTCTAGGGTTTACAAAGAATGGTGTGAAAAGGGAAAAACATCCAGTATGCGGCAGTCCTGTGGGCGAAAATGCCTTGTTGATGCTAGAGGTCAGAGGAGAATGGGCCGACTGATTCAAGCTGATAGAAGAGCAACTTTGACTGAAATAACCACTCGTTACAACCGAGGTATGCAGCAAAGCATTTGTGAAGCCACAACACGCACAACCTTGAGGCGGATGGGCTACAACAGCAGAAGACCCCACCGGGTACCACTCATCTCCACTACAAATAGGAAAAAGAGGCTACAATTTGCACGAGCTCACCAAAATTGGACAGTTGAAGACTGGAAAAATGTTGCCTGGTCTGATGAGTCTCGATTTCTGTTGAGACATTCAGATGGTAGAGTCAGAATTTGGCGTAAACAGAATGAGAACATGGATCCATCATGCCTTGTTACCACTGTGCAGGCTGGTGGTGGTGGTGTAATGGTGTGGGGGATGTTTTCTTGGCACACTTTAGGCCCCTTAGTGCCAATTGGGCATCGTTTAAATGCCACGGCCTACCTGAGCATTGTTTCTGACCATGTCCATCCCTTTATGACCACCATGTACCCATCCTCTGATGGCTACTTCCAGCAGGATAATGCACCATGTCACAAAGCTCGAATCATTTCAAATTGGTTTCTTGAACATGACAACGAGTTCACTGTACTAAAATGGCCCCCACAGTCACCAGATCTCAACCCAATAGAGCATCTTTGGGATGTGGTGGAACGGGAGCTTCGTGCCCTGGATGTGCATCCCACAAATCTCCATCAACTGCAAGATGCTATCCTATCAATATGGGCCAACATTTCTAAAGATTTCAGCACCTTGTTGAATCAATGCCACGTAGAAATAAGGCAGTTCTGAAGGCGAAAGGGGGTCAAACACAGTATTAGTATGGTGTTCCTAATAATCCTTTAGGTGAGTGTATAGTATAAAGTATATAGTGTACATAACTATATAGTTACGAAATATGCAGTTGGATAAGAGAGCAGCTGACAGGTGATCAAGTCCCTCATTTCATTTGTTCAGAGTCAGTGGCTTCTTCAGGCCACAGTGTGCTGTGATCACCCGTGATGTGACATAAAGACACACACCAACTAGACAAGTTCTGGCAAGCAATCACTAAAGCTAATTCAATGTTATGCAACGGTGAATGGAAATCTGTCTTCACGATAAGGGCTCTGACATCCACTGTCACCGCAAAGATACGGAAAATATTTTTCTGCTTTTGTTTAGTGACAGCCACATTTGAGTCATCACATTGAGGGCCATATTTAAATCTCGTCTGTCGTGAAATTAAAAAAGTTTTATTGCAGCTAGTTCAGTATCTTTGAAAGACCCATTATAAGATTTCACAGTCGCACAGCCCCGGTCCTATTTGCCATCGTTGCAGTTTGTCAAACATAAAATGTTAATTGGATTGCTAAGTGAGAAATATCGCATCCAATAGAATCCACCTCCAGTCAAAATATTGGGAAAAAGCAATATTTCAAATGAGATTTTAATTTGGATAATCTTTTGAACTTTAATAGAGCCCGAGCCAGTGGGCATATTGAGATTACCACATCATTATTAAACAAAAGTGACACAAAACCATCAATTCTCAGTCCGTGACAGATAAACGCTTTCCACTGCACAAATAATATTAGTTCTGCCTACTGACGCCAGCTCTTATCTGCCTCTGGTTTATTGGGTTCACACTGCTGTCAGGTGCTGAGAGATTTGACAGAAATGTTTGCATATATGAATAGCGGCACACACACATATATATGTTGGCAGATTCTTGAAGGAAGCCCGAGGCACGGCGAATGAGACTAGTCCATATCAGCGGTTTAATGAAATTCTCCCTGCTCATCAAACACCGGCAGAGAGTGATTATACATGGAAGGGGACAGACAGACGAGATGAAACGTATGCTTTCCAAATATCACCCTCCATATTCCATAATCATTATCATATTAATGCCCGCCATAAGGATGGACATGTCGCGGGGTCGGACTGATACTATACAAACGTGTGTGGATTCAGATGTAGACGCAGTCATTTCTTCAAACTGTCTGTGATACCATCATATTGTAGGCTTGTAAGATTAATGTATGTTAATCTTTAGATTCAGCATTGGGTGACTTTTTTCCCAGAGTCTTATAGGATATTCGAAGAATATGAATTTCCAGAAAATGGAACACATGTTCACATTGAACTAATTTCATAATTGATGAACATTACACACTTACTTAACCGAAGCAAATCAACACTGAACTGACTTGAGCTGTAATAACACTATTGTGTGTTGAGTGCCTTTACAGCAGAATTAATATTTGTCTAATATTTGAAGCAGCTTATGTTTTTTACAACTTGTGTTGTATAAAGCACTATATAAATAAAGGTGACTTGACATTTTCTACATTTGAAATGTAAATTTGTATCATTTATATCCGTGGTCTTGTAGCTGATCGCATTGTGCATAAATATCAACATCAATTCAGATCTTTACAAGACTGAAATATTTCCATGAATTTAGTGTCAATGCTCTAAATAGTCCTATGTCAATCCACAGATATTGCAACTACAGTGAGCTGAATAAGCAAATGACCTTTCAGAATTCACATTTGACTAGCTCACACATTCTGTCAGACCATACTAATGTGACTCTGCTCCGTCCATTCATGTAAAAGGAAAGCGAAGAACAAAGAATTACACTGAGGGAGAATTTCAAGGGCACTTTGGCTAATTCAGATGACCAGGTTGCATAGCAACTTCATCCATTCAGTCCATCCGAGTGTCAAATCCTGCTTTCCATGAGCCGTTTCAGATGATGTCATTATCTATTAACAGCTTGGACACAGGTGGCAAAATGCTCCACTTTCAAGAACTCAAGAAGCAATTCTTAGTCTATTTTTACAACAGGGATGATGTAATGCTTTTTCTTGCCGTCTTTCCAGTTGATTTGGGGCGTTTTGTTAATGTTATAGCGCCTCCCTGTGGTGCAGCGAAACATTCCTTTATGTAAGTTTCTCTAACAAATGACATCATGTGTTTACATCGTAGGCTTAGGTGACAGATCAGAGAGGAATGGAAGAAAAAGGTGGGCGAGGGAAGAAAAAATAGAGCGAGAGGAAGAACAGAGAAAGAAAATGTTAAAGACTATACATGTGAAAGTGAATGAAAACAGTGAGTCATGTTCAAGAATAATTATGAAACAATTTTATCAGCAAGATTAAATATTCTGTGCTCATATGGCATTCTATTATTAACCCTTATGAGCTATTCATTTTGAATGTAGGCCTACACTCAGGATGTTGGGGTCTCCAGAGACCCCATAAAATGCATTTTTGTAACATGTAATAACGTATTTTTTAAAACAAATGTTATATCACTCACTTTATGTTTTTACTCTACATTTGTGCAGTGTTGGGAAGATTTAAGGTGTTTTGTAAATTTATACAAAGTAGCCTACATTTAAAAAATCTGAGCAGTTTCACGCCAACATACAACCAGATATCATTCCTATGTATTTATTTATAGTGCTAGAAAGTGTCAACCACGACATCAAGTGCCAATTAGATGAAAGGATTTTTATTATCATTAAATTTGTTTCAGCAAACGTCATTTGGGGTCAAAATACCACAAATAGCTTATAAGCATTAAAAAAAAAAGAAAGAAAAAATGTGCCTACTGTATTACCTTTCACAGAGAAATATATTTAAATAAATAATTAAACGTGGTATTAACCTGAATTAATACCTACAATAATTAACCTGAAATTTATTTATTTATTTTTTTGTATGTCAAATCCCTCGGTCTCAGTGACTATGACGTCACATGCCAGGAGGGGCTTCCAAAAGTAACATTGTCTCATCCTCCAAAGTCAAAAGCTGAAACATTCTCTATACTATCACAAAGAAAACCAGCGCAATGTCCTAAAATGATTCGAATTCACTCTCTTGAATATTGCGCCTCTTTGTGGTGAAGTCCTACACTGCTAATAAACAAACTCCACTGGAATTTCGTTTTTTTTTTGGAGCCGTCAATGAGTAGTTGGGTCGTCTGTTGCATATTAATCTTTCATTTTAAAAGGTCGGTAATAAAAAAGCACATTTATTTTACCCATAAAGCAGTGAAAAAGCATTAAGGAGTCATTGAAGAAAGAAAGTAACTCATAAAATTTTTTTTTTTTAGATGATACAAACCAGAAAATCATTTTGTGATTTTAAACAAGACCAATATTATTGTGTTCTTAAACACGCATTCGTCTTAAAGTATCTCTGAACAAACCACACACGTCAGTTTAACAGAAAGAATAAAGACATGCATAGGCTACTACTTTTTTCTTTCTTTTTTTTTGTCCATTGTAGGCGACTTTGAATTTTTGGTCTACATTATTGTCTTCTGTTCATCAGAAAAATGATCAAATGTAACGTACGGCTGTTTCAATGTCCTTATTTGCACATATATTTCATTTGAAGGCGGCGTGATTATCTGCGAATACTGATAGCTGGTTCATGTTCACTAGATTAAATATGTCCATAAAAACTTGAAATGCACTTACTTACTCCAGTCAGTATAAAATCAATGATCCGCGTTGTTAAACTCATCGCGGCGTTCCGCGTAGAAACCGTTCTCATGCATGTTGTTGTATACTAAATACTGTTAGTCATATTTCCATGTGTTGGTAGTCAAACTCCATCTATGACAGCATCGTGGGGAAAATTAAACACCATATTCTCATGAATAATGCAGAGAAATGCTCAGAAACTGTTGACGTAATTTCGTACTGTCCGGCAGTGGCAGCAATCACCACTCCCGAATTAACGCATATACCACACTTTCGTCATTTTTGACAACTTTGCTTTAGACCGAAAGACTCAGAAAAATAATTTTAAAAAATAACCACTTTTCCTTTACCAATCAATATAAGTGCTATTGTTGTTTTTAATGTACATATCTGTTAACATCTCAAAAAATGTGTTTTAGAGTTTCATGACCATTTAATGTAATAGTGTGAATTTGTTTTTAGTAATATCATCAGTGTGAATTTTTTTTTAGTAATATCATCAGACATATTTGAGTTACTTAATCTAGTGTAATAGGATTTATTAATGAAGGAATTCCTTTTGTGTAAAAACAAACCCCGAGACATTTACAGGTTCACTCAAATTTTCTTTTTACCAATATATTTGTGAAGCACATGGTGGTATGTTTTGTAATATTGCACCTCAACACCCTGAAAGACATCAGCCAAGACGTGTTTGGGTTTTTGCATATATTAAAACCACACGCTCATTTTATAAAGGAAACAATACTTTATATAGAAAATCTGTAATCTCTCAAAAAAAGAAAAAAAGAAAGAAAGAAAAATGCAAGGCATTCAAATGTAGTCAGTTTGGTTTCCATTCGTAAGATCTGTCAGACAACGAACCGCCTTGAAGATTTTGAACAGATCTCTGAAAAAAAAAAAAATAATTCCCTGGGGTAATGTACCCAGGTGCAAATTCCGATTCAACTTCAAGATAACGTCTGTCATCAACTCTCCTGCACACAGAAGTACACACATGCACACAAAATACCCTTCAACACTGAGGGTGACAGGCTGTGATCGTAAAAGCTGCTTTCAGTCCTGTTTCTTGCAGTGTGCAGCACTGTGAGTGTTTGGATCTCGGGGGCTGAAGTCAGCACAGAAGCCGTTAGTAGAAGGCCGAGACTCTGAGGGTGAAGTGGATTCTCTGGAGTGTTGAGGGATTGGCTCAAGGAGACAGCGGTACTGCTCCACAAAATCAGGACAATTCTCCATAAACCGGCAAAAATCATCTGCCAGAAAACATAGCATGTTTACAAGGTAATACATACCAAATATATGAGATCAATTTTATTAATTCAATTCGATGCAAAAACATATTAATCAGGTCTCTCTTTCATTTTTTATTTTATTTTTTTAAGAAAAAAGGGCAAATCTTCTACACATTTCTTTAGCATGCAATTGATTTTTTTCTTTTTTCTTGAATGTGCACTTGTAGTGAACTTCAAAACTTAAAAAAATAACTTATTTAATATTAATATTACATTGAAAGGTAATATATTTTAAATAGATTTACTAAATTGCAACTTTATCATTACAAATGTGTAATTAGAAGCAATTATGAAATTACATGTAAAGATGTTCTTGGGTCCTTTTTTAGTGATCCCCTCTAAAGTTCAATATAAAGTGCATTTAATAATATATATTTCAACTATAATATATTTTCATTAAATTGTAATTAACATGCATTTAAGTGTCCAAAACATTACAAATATATACTGTGAACTGAACAGTATTTTATTTCTGGAATAAGTAACCTTGTTAAATATAGATTTTTTTTCATCATCACAAACATTATCAGAGCCACAGACTTCCATCTAACTGAATGCCAATAGATTAAATCAAATTCCAGACTACAGCAATTCTCACTCTATAATATTTTACTCAAAATTGAAGTGTAAATGTAATTTCATGTTAATTCCAACTTTGTAATTATAATGAAACAATAAGCCCCTCTAAAACTGTGATTTTAGAACAGCTAAGGAGTTGTTGGGCATGATGCAGGAGTTTTTTTTTTTTTTTTTTTTTTTTTTTAGAATGCGGCTCAGCCAATTAAAATCAAGGACCAGAGAACTATTCATTTCATCATTTTGCTCACTGTGACCCCAAACAATGATGAAGTGAAACCGATCTCAACGGAACACAAGGATTGAAGTAGCAAAGAAGTTTTAATTTCCTTGTTGATATTTTGCGTTTATAATAAAGCAAGCACAAACACCTAAGCAATCAGACAATCACATTCAACATGTAAATCAAAGTAAAGGGTCTTACCAAATGTGATCTTCCCTTTGTCTTGGCAATCTATGGCCCTGAAGAGATCGCAAACAGCAAAATCTCCAACGCCTAGAGCCGTTTTCAAAATGATGGCCAGCTCATCTTCTACAACTGCTCCATCCTCCTGTGCTTCAAACATCTGGACACCAGGAAAAGTTCAAATGTTAAATGTCTCGCTTACAAATACATATTAATAACTATAATCTATTAAGTAGGGGTGGAACGGTACATGTATTCGTACTGAACCGAAACGGTACGGGCATCACGGTTCGGTGCGTAAATTTACACGGAGAATACACGGTATAAAAATAAATAAAACTTGCGTGCAAATTAATTAATGTAATGCAGAACTACTGTTAGATATGTGGGTTCTTTAGGGACACCTAATCTGTAGCCCCGCCTTAGCTCTGAAGCAGGCTGCGATGTAAAGATTGCAATGCTGGAATATGCTGTGTGTGTGTGTGTGTGTGTGAGAGAGAGCGCGAGCGAGAGAGGGGGGGGGGGGGGGGCGCGGGTGTGATCGAAAAGTCGCAAAGTGTTTACTTATATTTGTGTGTGTGTGTGTGTGTGTGTGTGTGTGTGTGTGTGAGGCGCGGGCGCGATCGAACAGTGGAAACAAAAACATACTCCATTTTGTTTATACAGGACATCATTCAAACTGCAAAGTGTTTAAGTTACTGTTAATTAAAATTTTAAGGAAAACAAATATATTAATCTGAAATGTAGCAAATTCATTTTCAATTCATTCAGGTACAGTTACCAAACATATCTCAAGGTCTTTTTGTCTTTTTATTAATTTAATTAATAAACTAATTATATAAAACTATTGTCAGTGCACTACAAATAAACTGGTTCTATGCCTATACTTTATGAATAAAACTTATTTAAAAAATACAAGGCTTAAGTCATTTATTTTCCTTTGGTGGTACAGCCTGAGACATGCACAAGCCTTCTGCATTTTTGTTTTGCTTTTCCCTCAATTGTACCGAACTCGTACCGAACCGTGATGTCTGAACCGAGGTATGAACCGAACCGTGACTTCTGTGTACCGTTCCACCCCTACTATTAAGCAGAATATACTGTATTATACTGCACATTTAATGTGTGAGATCTTGTCTATTTGAAACAACGAGAGATTTTAGAAACTCAACTCACCCTAAAGGCCAGTTTAATGGTCTCCAGATATCTGAAAGGTCTACAAACCACTGACAAGGCGATGACATACTCTCTCACATCCATCTTCCCATGCTGGAAACAATTCATTCAAATGTCATCACAGTCTGACAGACATAATGTAAACACAAAACTGATTACAACTGATCTGTTTGAAATGCAAGTTAATTTGTTTTCCATACAGTCACGCTCTAATAAAGAACTTGTGATAAATGTTTAACCTCCTCAAAAAGAGAGAAGATGTCCTGGACTGCTTCTGTCGTGGATTTATTCAGGTACTGAGCAAAGCCCTCCAGATCCAGCCTGCTTCCACACATCTTATGGGCCCTGGAGGCTTCTTCATGCAGGACTTCATCAGTGACCCTCGTCTTCAGTCTAAGAGAGAGAAGACGAAAAATCATTCATTATCAACTTTTTTATTAGTAGTATTATTAACCAAATGTGCCACTGTCTGGTGAACTGAGAAAATTTAAGACTAGTTAAAATATTAAAAATGTTTCAACCTAGAAAATCTTATATACTGATATATGATATCTTCTATATACTGATATATGATAAGATATCTACAACGACGACTACTACTACATCCTTTTTTATCCTTGTGTTGACTGCAACAATAAAATTCTATATCTTTAAAAGTATTGAGTACACTTGCATTTCTAACAAGTCACTTTTTGTTTAAATAATAATAATAATAATAATTCTCTAGAAACTCTGTGAATTGATATTTTGAGAGATGAAGGTTGTTCCATGAACTACTGTCTTAAAAGAAGAAAGCAAAATGGATCTAACCAGCACAGGGAGAGAAGTGGACGACCCAGAATAATAAGAGGACGAGAACATCAGGGTCTCTAGTTTGAGAAGCAGACCCCTTACTGGTGCTCAGCTGGCGGCTACATTGAACTGTACACACTAAACAGCTTTTCATCACTAACAGTGGAGAGAAGACACTGAGATACTGGGCTTTTAAGAGTTTCAAAGAAAGAGTCACATCTGACACTGGCAGAAAAAAATAAAATAATGAAAGACAGAAAAAAAAAAAAAAAAGAAGAAAAGGGGCAGGATGGGCAAAAGAACAAAGACTGAATGGTAAAAGATTACAAAAAGAGTATTCTAGATGAATGCATCCAAGTTTATAGTGGGAACAGTTTGAAGAAGCATCCTACAGGCCAATAACACCTACGGGAAGCACAGCAGAATGCATGAGATTAAACTTCAGTTGAACCTCTTAATAAACTGACTGCATGGGGAGGATTCTTCTGAGTTTGAAGAAAAACATTTTTGGGAAATAGAAGATTTTTTAATACTTGAATAATAATGAATACTTATTACACATTAAATTGATCAAAATGGACACAATGATGGCCCTGTGACACAAATGATTTCCATTTCAAATTATACATTTATCTTTCCGCTCATCAAAGAATTCAGAAAAAAATCTATCATGGTTGTAAATCCAAAAATATTAAGCAGCACAACTGTTTTCAACATTGATATTGATTTTTTGTTTTAGCACCAAATAAGGATATTACAATGATTTCTGAAGGATCATGTGACATTGAACACATGTGATCATGTGACACGCTAGTGCTTAAGGCACTGGGGCCGTAATCCTCCAGGAGAACGATACTGGTCTAGTTAATCCCATTTGCTAATTTTCTCGAGTTTAAGTTTAACAAACATCAGATAAATTATTCTAGAGTAGAGAAAGAAGCTTGAGGACTACTTTTGCCATACAATTGCAATACTGGATCTTTGGTTGCGTTGCAATACTTTGAGGTTTACATTGGTTCATCTGTACTGCCTGTGACTGTATATACCGACCATAAACCTATGTTATTGTTTTGTCAAGAATGTACAGTAGTGTAAATGTCTTTATTGTAATTTAATGCATCCTAGGTGAATAAATAAATGTCATGTTCTACGAGGTCCGAGGCCCGGTCGCTGACCACGGCCGACAGGCAGAAGCTGCCAGTGAACGAACGTGATGCAACACATCAGCAACAAGCTACTGAGGAAGACGAGCAAGGTCAAGGACGCCAGCCAGGCCGAACAGGCCAAGAAGCGATGGGCCGGACACGTGGCCAGGAGGTCGGACGGGCGATGGACGCGGGCCGTGACCGAAAAGCCTGGCGAAGTTGTTGTGGCCTGCGTCGAAAGACCAAAATACAGGCCGATTGAAGGAGATTGAAGGTGAATAAGTGTATCAATTTCTTTAAAATAACATTTCAAAAGTGATTCCAAATTTTAAAGTAAAGTAGTGTATGTCTCTGGTTTTATTTGCTTACTTCACTTATTAGTATTAGTATTATTATTATTATTAATAGTAGTAGTAGTAGTAGTAGTAGTATAAGATACATAATTAGACAGAATTACTGGCAATTTACTATTTTATTTACTTGCCAAAGCCAATTTTTATTCACCTCTGATGCTCAAAGAATGTTATAGTTTGACCCTTATAACAGCAAGCCATGTTTGTTGATTGTATTTCCTCATCATATTCACTAGAGGGCAGTATGTTCACTGCCTGATGAGAAGCATCAGTATAAACCAGCCCACTGCTGTACCACCAGTGTAAAATCAATCATCAGCCTCTAAATCCAAAGCAAACAACACCTATGTTAACGTCTCGTTATGAGTGCAGTGCTGGCAGGCAAAGAGCTATGTTTGATTTTTTCATCAATCAGCACAGCGCTGCTCATACTATTGAACGTAATGATCATTTATGGTGTGGCTCTACTGAAGAACCATAGATCAATACTATGATATGTAGAGCCGAGCGATGGATGAACGTGCTAATGGATTGATTGGCTGGATGGTTGATTCAACCAATGACCAAACCCAGCACCTCGTGTACCTGAGACTGTCCTTCACTGTTATTATAACCTACTTAACTAAAACATAAGCACTGATTCTTTCAACCTACAAATTGAGAGATCAAGTATATTCAATTAAAAAAAAATACGTTTGCTGGTCTGCAAGACACACCTACAGACCACCCAAAGTCCATGTTCGTTCAGAGATCATCTGGTGCACACTGCACAGAAAAAAAGGCTAGAGCTTTTACAAGCTATAATCTGACAGACCCCCTTTAAGCAACTTCCAGGAACCACAGGAAAACTTTTGACAGACTCTCTTCCGGTAATTCTCATTGGAGCCTTGTCTGATTGGTCACTGCTTAGTTACTCACCAAATCAGGACATCCTCATGATAATAACAGATGGAAAGTATGTTATCAAAGTTACGTTTACAAGATACTGGGTTGCTAGCATTGCATATTATTCTTTGCTTTTAGATTAGGAATTTTTGTCCATGCAAAAGATATGAATGTAAATTCCTTAACATTAAAGGAACCGTATGTAAGAAATGTATTTTTATGTATTAATCATAAAATGGCCCTGATATGTCACTAGACATTAAGAAATAATGTTCATTTCAAATATCACTGACAACAGTAGTCCGGCCAGGATATTGTCATTTAAAAGTGAAGTTGCAGCCCTCAACTGATGTTGATGTTGTCATGTTGTGTTTTGGCCTGATGCCCCACCCTCCACCTATCTACCAATCACGAAGTCAGTAGTGTTTCGGCATCCGGGTTGCCAGCTCTGCTCTAGTTACAACAGCTGCAGCTACAAACGTGTCGGATAAAAAATGTCTAACCTAAACGAAACCTAAAAAACCTCGTTATGAATCCGAAATACGCAAAACATCTCTCATGAAGCATAAACATAATTATTAACAGAAAAAGAAAACGTACTGTGTAGGACTCGTCACTTGCCATTGGAAGCTCCTTGTAGCAGCCTACGTTCCTGCTGGATCCTGCAGCCTAACTGGCAACCTCGAGTCAGGGGGGAGGGGGAGGGGATACACCGCTCTACAGTAATTTGAAAGTGATTGCAGTACCAGTTTTGTCCACAATCTTACATCCGGTGCCTTTAACGTACAGTAATAGATGAAAAACTCATCAACGAATGTGGAAATACTCTGAATTACACTACTGCTTTAATTTATTGATCAAAAATACATTAAAAAAATGAAATATTGTGAAATATAACAACAATTTAAAATAACTGTTTTCTATTGTAAAATATTTTAATATATTGATGACAAAGCTGAATTTTCAGCATCATTACTCCAGTCTTCAGTGTCACATGATCCTTCAGAAAACTTTTTTGTGGAAACCATGATACATTTTTTTCAGGATTATTTGGTGAATAGAAAATAAAAAAAGAGCATAATTTATATGAAAGAGAAATCTTTTGATAAATTTAAAGCATTCTTGCTGAATAAAAGTATTCATTTCTTTTTTTTTTTTAACAATAAAAAAAAAACTATGAACGGTAGTGTATGCCACCGTACATTGTCCTAGACATCATGCGGTGGTGTTAAAACTTAAAACTACTGATCTACTCACCCCAAACTTCGTACCAGTCTGGCTAACTCCAGCAAGCAGGTGTGTCTGGGCAAACGCAAAGGGCCTTTAGCCATAGCAAGCTGGCAGTCCTCAAAGGAGTAATCGATAATGGGCAACCCAAGTGCCCTATGGAGAAAACACACAGAATGAAAACAAGTATGTTTTATTTCTGATTACAGGACACTAGTAGGACCTTTTAGAATGATTTGATATATAAAAGGCCTGGTTTCACAAACAGGGCTTAGATTAAGCCAGGATTAGACCTTAGTTCAATTAGGACATTTAAGTAGCTTTTATAAACATGCCTTAGAAAAAAACAATACTGTGTGCATCTTGAGACAAAACAATGGCAATTACATATTTTAAGATATGTCAGTACAAGTTGCTTTTAGTTAAAACAGCTCAAACATGCACTTTAATCTGGGACTAGCCTTAAGCCTAGTCTGTGAAACCAGGGGTAATAGGAAGAAATTTAAAGCCAAACAAACAGACCTCACAGTTCTTTTGATCAGCATGAAATAGAGGGTATGCATTGACGTAACATTCCCACAGAAACAACACGCCCCCTCAGCCAGACTGAGTGGCAAAAGAGCCTGTTTCATGACTGGATTTAATAGGGGAAACTGCGAAAACGCAAGTAAAACAAACGATTATCAGTTTAAACTAAAGGTTGGACTCGGTATAGTGTTCCTTACAACTTACCAAAGATCCAGTGATCCATAGATATTGACATGCAGCCAGGAATCATGTTTCCTGAAATTTATATGTGCCTGATTTCGACGCCGGGAAAATACATACAGCATATTTGCCTGTGAACGCTTTATATAAATATACAATATAGGTATATGTATATATATATATATATATATATATCTTATCGTCTAGCCCATAAACTTGTATAGTTTTTGTCAGTGTTTATTTAAAAACATCCCAATTTTGCAGAATATAAGATGGTAAATAATTAATTGATGAGTTGTCAATACAATATGTAGGACGATTTTACCTCAAAATTCAACATATTGACACAAAATGATAACTGCAAATCAATGTTGAGAAGATGCCTGGAGTCCAGTTGTTACTGTGAATTGCAGAGATCCATTTGCTTCTCTTTTCTGTAGCTTTCGGCAGTCTGTAAAAATATACCTCAGATTTCTTGTCAAATCTATTTGTACAGTCAATCTCAAAGCTCTTTCCCATTTTAGATGTGTTTTTCGCTACATTCATGCTGAAAACCAATGCTGCAACTTAGTCTTTTTGCCACTCAGTGGGCGGAACTGTGCGTAACAGTGACGTCATGTGCATACCCTTTATAAAGTGAGAATAAAATATTTGTAATAAGTTTGTTAGGCCTTTTTAAAATTCACTCACTTGGCCATGATGCGTCTCACATTGCTGGCAAACAGGGCTGGATCTTCCTTCTCTTCTTCTGATGGGGTATATGTAGGAAGATACTGGACAGAAAGAACAATTTTTTATTATCATATAACGTTGCACCTACAAGTCAAAAAACTAAGTATTAGTAGACCATCAAAATAAAGTGTTAGCATATATATATGTATGAAATGAAAATCAGAAATGTTGAATTGGCAACTAACTGAAATAAATACATTTGAAAAGTACTAAAAAATAAGTTGAAGTACTAAAGTTACTGACTAAACCTGAAAAAAAAAAAACGAATGAAAATATAAAAGCTAAAACCAAAACATTATTTTAGTAAATAAATAATACTGACATTTACACCAAAATGTGAGTTCTCACCTCTATTTCTACGAAGTTATGTAGCTGGCATAATGTGAGCCATAAAATCTTAAACCTGAAAAAGATAATGGTATTTCATTTTAACTCACCAATATATATATATATATATTATATATATATATATATATAATATATATATATATATATATATATATATATATATATATATATATATATATATATATATATATACACACATACACACACACACACACAAGCACATAAAACTTGACCATTACTCTAGACCCAGAGGACTCTCTAAAGGTGGTTTTCCCTTGTAATGTTTTTTCCATAAAGCAATACTGTCATTATAATATACTAAGAGGAAGGATAAGGGTATAGCTTACCCAAAAACAAAAATTATGTGTTTTTTTTTTATAATTATGCATGTTGTTTATTCACCCTCATATAATTCCAAACCTGTTTGCATTTATTTATTCTGTGGGACATAAAAAGAGAAATTGAGAGAACCCATTGATCTAGAATTTTTTTTTAAATAAATACATTCTTCAATTATCTTCTTTTGTATTCAGCAGAAGAAAGAAACTCAGACAGGTTTGGAGCGACATAAGGGTAAGTAAATTATGACCGAATTTAAATTTTTGGGTGAACTATCCCTTTAAAGGAACTCAAGAGACTCACGCTCCAGGCCCTTGCCACGTCCATGAGATTGTGTCCTGTCAAGGAAGTGAGAAGAGAAAGATGTAAATGAATGGGATTAGCATCTCAAACAAAACCATGAGTCCCTGGCAGTATCCACCTAAGCAAGTAACTAGCCTGCACACACACACACACACACACAAACGTGACCCACCCACTTGAACTTGACCTTGCTCCTCTGACAGCACAACCTTGACTCTAAGGGCCCCGTGCTTAAATTCCAGTAGCGATAAATGCTAAGAGAAGAGCCAAGTTTTCAGGGAGTCTAAATGAAACCTGATTGCTGGGCTTGTATTATTTATGAGAAGGAGACAAAGACATTACAGGCGGACAGACAAAAAGAGAAAGGTTTCAACAGTGGAACAAAAAACAAAAAAAGTATAGCTTATTTGATTGGGCTGTAAAAATGTAATATAAAGTCTTCATGACTGAAGACACAATCCACAGATCCAGACAGATCAGTGACAATAATGACACACCCTGTTTGGGCGTTGAGGTTATTCTTACCATCTCATTAGGATACCGCAAGAGCACAGGTTGCACAGGAACGCCAGGAATGAACGCACCTGCAGGAAAGGAGGGACAAAAGGACGGTAAACGAGTGGGAATCAGAGAGATCCTAAGCTTTGACCTCGTTTCACTCCAAGGAATGGGTGTGGCATTAAAACTATAGCCTGTCCCATTTGAAACATGACCCTTCTGTGTGACTGTGAGTGTGAACTTAAGTATCCAAATCCACTGACCTCATCCAGCTTCAGTGTTTCTAATATTCAGATTTCACTGCAAACCAATTACTTGCTAACATTCAAGCTTTGCAAGATGGTAACTATTATAATGAATAATACTAAATAATTTAGACTTTTAGAGGATTAACTGTTTCCATCAAGAGACAATCATAATTTTATGAGCTGAACATTCACTCAAGAGATCTTTACACTTAAAGGTGTCTTTTAGTAAGGTGGGTTGTTTTTGTCATTTTCTTTCTAGCACTTCTCAAAAAAAGTGGCCTGCATCTTAATATGGGAGTTGCTTGCCATTTTTGCTAACTGTCCTCTTTTGTGTTTCACTTTTAAAAACAACAAAGCAATACGTGAGTCGTATCCACGGCCTTGTTTTCTCTACATTTTTAGCATCAGTCTGTGCCAGTCAAATCTCATCACTTCTGGGAAGGTTTAGAGAGATGAGAGATGCCCTTCAGCTTACAAGCAGCTTCTTATTACACGTTGTTAATAGAAACTGACCAACCCTCCACAGAGACTGAACTCACTCACCTTTGACAAACTCAACACAGCTCTTATACAGAGCAGGTCAATGCAAATATACAAAACACCCATCATTCATTTGCATCTTTCACCATAGAGATGTTCTGTGCTGGTATTTGACTAAAGCTTGGTTTATACTTGCAGCGTCCACGTGCCTGTAATTTTTAGGCAGAGCAGAACTACTGTAAATAAAAGTCAAAAGCACAATTTTTTTGCATACACAGTTACAGCTTCTCTGTTTTTCAATACAATAAAATGTAATGAATTTATATATAAAAATCCAGGTTTTTTAACAGTTTGGTAGTTTTATACGGAGCAAAAATTCATTCATTCCCACAAAAGATTTATTCTATCTAACAGAGAACACTGCTCTAGACCTGCCTAAAACACATTGATCAATGTCCAGATATTACATCCGCAAAAGTCTACATCACATTTAGAAATATTAACATAATGCTCAGCCAAAGAAAGAAAGCGAGGCTTTAGAGAATTGTAGTGTTGTTGCCATGTCGTGGCATTCCAATGTAGGTTCCGAACGATCATCTGCTTGATCATCCGCATTTTCAGAATCTGACTCAAACTGATATGGTAAAGCCTACGACATTATTAACTGGTTGTGTTTACAATGACTTCAGAAGCCTTGGAAGCTGAAACTTGTGATTATGGTAAGGGGTGTTACATATACGATACACGCTTGAGGTGTTTGGCCAATCACAACACAGTGGTTCATCTGGCCAATCAGAGTGCCCTTGGCTTTTCGGAAGGATGGTCTTAGTAAAAAGCGGAAAACAATCAGTCAGACTGGGAATAGAGGTGCTGCAATGTACAGTAAGTGTAAAATGTTTTGTTTTTGTTTTTTTCCTGAAGAAAAACTAAAAGTATTCATGCGGACTATGATGCCCATCAAAATACCAATGGAAGCCATACTTTATGAAAATGGAATGCAATTTTGACATCATATGCTTAAAACAGGGCTATGCAGTTTCGGGAATTTCTTCGCTGTATTCTCGCTTTTTGCTCGCAGGTTATTCTATAGAGCTCCCCCTACAGCTTCGGAATAGATATTTGACAACACTGTCGAAAAACTCGTTGGCGACTCTCAGATACCAGGGGCTAGTAGATCAACGACATCAAAGCAGACAGGACATTCTTTAAAACGTCTTCTTCATTCGGGTTCGAACAGCGCGAGGGAGCGCAATAATGACAGAATTTTAGCAGATTTTTTTGCCGTAAAGCAATTCGTTACATCGTGAGACCTGATATCACGCGATACTTCCTGACGCTGAGGCCCGCCGGCCCAAAGTTGCAAGGGTGGTTTTTCGGCTCACAGGTGAGACGACCACCATTCAACCCGAAAAAAGTCATATAACTATTCCAATGACTCCGAAGCTGTTCGGTTAAGGTAAAAAGTTACTTAGTTCACCTTTAAGAAATTGATTACCACATAGTTTATTCAAAAAATGCACTATAAACATTTCTGTACATCATCAAAAGCACCAGAACTCACTGCACACATTCAAACTCAGATTCTGGCCTTGTTTTTGTTTTGGAGAGCTATCTGGCAGAGCTGATGTTGTCTGGTACATTGAGAGCTCCAGTATTAAAGGTTGTAGAGAGAAAAGTGAGATAGCCAGACAAGAGAAAATAAGCAAGGGATAGAGAGAGGAGGATTGGGGATTAGAGGAATAGAACCGATACAATGACTGACAGAGGAGAGGGGGATTTGAGGAAAAAAGACCATCAGACTCCACAGCGCACACAGGAAGTGGAAGCCAAGCGCCAGATCTCTCAGCGCTGTGAACCATGATGGGCTGCAGATTAGAGAGGGTACAAAGAGAGAGCAAACACCAAAGCACACATATACCCACTATAAATAGATAAATATCAGCAAATTATCTTCAAAAAACATTCTTAACATTTCTTATCACAAAGACTCAAAAACAAAAAACACAAATCACTCATTCCAGGCATGAAAATTGTGTTTAGTCGGCAGATATCAGAGGTGGGCACAGACAGCGTACTACACATACCAGGCTTAAATGCGATGAGACAGGATCTATTGGTGCATGTGCCCTCCGGGAATATCATGATCTGGAAACAGGCCACAGTCAGAGGAGAAATACCTCAGTACTGCTCTAACTCACAAAATCATGATACAAAGTGGCCCACAAATGTGTTTGGACACTTAAACTGTACGAATGTCATTACGTTAGATGCAAAATGTCAGATGTCTATGCATGTTTGTGTGGTACCTGAGGCCATTTGCCATCAGAACACGATCGGCGTTTGATCTCCTCAACGGTCTTCCTGCGAGAGTCCTGATCAGAGCGTGACACAAACACAGGCCGAATGAACTTGATAAGAGCTAAAATGGAGAAGAGTGGAGGATGGGGCAAATGAGAGAATAGAGGGTCACAGAGAGAGAGCAATAAAATATTATATATAAGTGACAAAAGGGAAACCAAAAAGTAGGCAAGTCAAATCTTGCAAAATGCTAAGAGTATAAACTGAGATTTTCTATAATAAACAATAATTAATAGGCCCAAAGCACAAACAAATGTCAGATAGTTTTCTTAACTATCTTTCCTTCCAAAAACATAAAAAAAAAACTTTGACCTCAAACTTTTGAACAGCAGAGTAGCGCTTAACATAAAGAGGGGAAAAAATTCTCTTATCACATCTCATTTACATTTTCATTTATCAGACGCTTTTGTCTCAAGCAACTTGCAAATGAGGAGAACAATAAAGCAGTTGACCCAAACTTCTGTTGAAGTTAATCCCAACTGAACAAAAGAGCAACAATATCTAAGTGCTGTGACAAGTCCCAGTTAGTCAAGCACAGTACACATCTCAATTTATCAGATGCAAAAGCTTTAAGGTGAACTAAACAAACCAAAGAGTTTAAATATCTGTCTATTAATATTTTAAAAAACTTACTGCCCCAGACTGGAATGTCTTTACTCTCTGACTTCATCACTATTGACGCCATTGTCATGGTGACAGGGATAGCGTCAAAATAGGATGAGTGAGGGGCCATCGTGAGGATAGGTGCTTCACTGGGCAGAGCCGGCCGTCCCTTTACACGGATCCAGTGAAACCCTCCGGAAAACCACATGGCTCTCATGATGGCCTTTAAGGCCAGATCTACCAGCCTGGAGAGAGAGAGAAACAAACAAAAGGGAAGACAGAGACAGGGTTAGTAGGAGAATATTATCATCTGCTTCCTGACATTGTGGGGCAATTCAATTGCCGTCACATACCACTGACTGTAGTAATCCCTCATTTAGCAGTCAACATGAAACTGCATTGCAAACTATTTTACTTCAATAATGTGACGCATTTCTTAATTGAATTGGATATTCAATTACAACAACAAAAAAAACTGAAAAAGAGTATATTACATTATAATGTAATAATGCACAACATGTATAAAGAATGGCCTAATTAGGATTAATTCATGTTTTACTGTACTTTTTTTTTTTTTTTTTTTACAGGCTAGGTTGATATTTTAACTGTTGGGATGTCGAAAAATGTGTGTCTTTAGAGGAGGCTGAAAATTCAGTTTTGAACTAGTTAAGCCTTAGCTTTCTACATGGACTTCAAGCTAAATATTACCAGCACTAGAAACACTGCTGGCTCATGAACACACTGAAACACTCTCGCGCACACATGCACACCCTTTTAAACATGGACAGTAGCGAAATGCGTAGTTTTGTGACCTGTGCCTTTCCAGTATTGGTAATTGAGCATTCCTGTTCAAACTTTCACTGTTGACAAAGACAAAAACTTTTCCTCTCCACACCTCACAAGAACAAACTTGTGCACAATGGGATACAGAAAGACACACAGACATACAAACAGACAGACAGTGAGAGAATATAAAAAGCCCTGTTGGAAGCTATCAGGTGATAGTGGAATGGAGACTGTGTGAATGGAGCAGTGTGATGTGACTCCGTGTGTGTGAGTAGGTGTGCCACACATACGTCATACACACAATACACCTCTCTTATTTTTAGCAGTTCAATATTGTGAGAAAGAGCGAGCTTTCAAATATCTGAGGATATTTAGACTACTGCTTTGTTCCAAACCCTAGTAATCGTCTATGTTGGCAGCAAGCTACTAACCAATGGATCATCACAAGTGACTGAACTGAAACATTGTACATGGTGAGCAACTGCAGTAATGCTGATTCGCACACGCCACATAATGCTCACCACATGACTCAATCAGTTAATTCCAAGAGTTTGATGTTAGCAGCTAGCTTTTTAAGTGTCTCAACCACAATGGAACCCAATGATACTGAATTAAAACACTATAGATGTGCAGCGAATGCATTCAAACTCATACGACACTCCTAATGTGAAGCAGAGTTACTATTAATACAGTTAACAAAATTAAAACCCAAAACATTTGAATTAATTAAAAAGAAAAACTAACATACGTGTAACAAAACTAAAATACATATTCATGACTCTAAAGCTAAAATAAAGGCCACAAATTAATTGTAGATGTTGATACATTACACAACGTGAAACCTTTACAATCTGCCTCCTTTAAACACAACAATGCAAACTCAAAAAATAAATAACAATTGATAGTGTGGAAACTACAAAAAAAAAAAAAAAAAAAATTTGTAAACAATAATAACCCTGACATGAGAGATGAGAGATGACATGAGAGATTTGACTATGGCACAATTTTTTACAAAGTTGCGTCCGAAAACACACTCTTTGGAAGATCACTAGGGCTTGAAACAGATCTTAAAGGCCTTTTCACCTTACTTGCTAGTTGAAAATATTGATACACGTGAATATCGCGATACTATGTTTGCCAATTCATATCGATTCTCAAAAAAAATTATATTTATTCGATTTAAACCCGACCACTATATGGCATGGCAGTTATCTAAGAACATAAACTGTGACAGGGAGAAGTGCAAGGGTGCATCGCTAGCGTTAGCATTAGTAAACCCATCTCACAAGAAGATAGAATTATACCAGTTCTCGGCTGGGTTCAGAGCTGAAGTGTGGACTCATTTTTCTTCCACTATAAAGAAACCACTAGGGAGATTGACAAGAGTGATGTTGTTTGCAAAATAAGCCATGTTAAAATACAATAGGCCTACTCGGGATACACATTGTATCTAAAGGTGATGATACACAGGGCAACTTTTTGAGCAATGTTGCTGGGCAATCTTGCCGAGAGATTGTTGCTTGGGCACTTTCCCACTGAAAATGGCCAATACATTTCTATCTGTATAATTTAGATCGGTTGTGGGCCCTGTGTCTCACCTGGTTGCCCGTTGATGGCAACATTGCCCAGCAACATTGCTCAAAAAGTTGCCCCGTGTATCATCACCTTTAGAGCTCACTTAACATCCTAACGCCATCCGCGCTACTGGGCGTTATTATTAAATATGTACAAATTAAATATTAAATATAAATATTAAATATATTCCTCTCAAGAACAACAAAAAGGACTGCAGTGAGAAAACAATTAAGAAAGCATCTGATCTAAGCGATGTGGATATATTTGCACAAGCTCTGCAATTCAGAACTTCAGTCACATTACGTTTATTCATATGGCGTTTTATAGAATAGATTGCTCTAAAGCAAGTAGCTTTACAGTATTAAATATTAAGTTGACTTTGCCCTTTCTGTAATATAAAACTGTGAACATTTAAAGCAGGATGCAAGAATATATATAAAGCTAATATACCTAAAGAATCCTGCAAGCAATCTACAATTTTTCCTTTAGATTGCACAAAAACTAGTGAATGCAGATTCCACGGTTTTGATTAAATTTTATGTATATGGGGATATGTTCTTTATAACAATTTTTTAAATGAGATGATCTTCCTAAAAATGTTTTTATAATAATAGGCTAATAATATTGCAATACTATATTATCTTTCTTACAGAATTGCAATACATCACAATATACCTTATCGTAACCCCTGTATCGTGATACATATCGTATCGCCAGATTCTTTGTGACACACAGCCCTAGTAGTTAACTGACTGCAGTTTATTAGGAAGTGAATCATGCAACCGTCTATACTCGCATTGGCTACTCATTTGAATATGCCAACGGTTGCTGTAGCTCATGTCGACTCAAATCCTCTCATTGAAAAATTAATGACTTTCGATTTCTTTTCTTTTTGCGAATTGCAGTTTGAATGGCTCTGTTGGCCTGTTTTAGCGGTGTAGTCCGCTCATGCAGAGGGCAGAAATGTAGAGGCAGTGTAATGTTCCCGAACTCTCACATCTGATTAACATTTCTGATCTGTTACTCACCCCCTCCACCAGGATAGTGGTTCAACTGCATCCTCGGAACGGCCAACGGTAGCCACGAACGCAAAGGGCCAGGCCAGCAACATCATGAACGCAGCAAAGAGCAGACGGACAGGGAACAGTGTCACGGACATCACAGCTATCTGTGAGAGAGAGAGAGAAAGAGTGTGTTAGAGGTAACCAGAGGTTAAAATCCCAAATATTTTCACGTTGATCCAGAATTTGCCAGTATAGCTTTCAAACAGTGCTGTGGAGCTGGAGAACACAAAAATTGTGTGCCATGAGGGTCATTTACAGAGAGAGATGGGAAACAAAAATATGCAGTGAGACCATACTGCATTTTGCTATGCTGTGCAAAACTTAGACATAGAGAGACTGGCCTGGAGAACATTAACATTTAGACTACTCAGCCCTAGTTAACTGACAGACAGGCCAATAGTTCCAAACTCACATTCGGCTCTTCTAAGCAAAACCATCGAGATTTCAAAGAAAGACAGTTGATGTAATGGCTACATTAAGAGACCTAGTGTTTGAAATGCTTTTGAGAACAAAAGTATCAAGATTTTTGTTTCATGACTTTAAGAGATAGGCCTAGATTCTTTGCAGTTAATGATCTAAAGTTTACTTCAAACAAAGCTGACTATAAAGAATGAAGAACCCTGGGGCTTAATTTATAAAATGCAAGTATGAACAATTTTGATGATAAATTCCATGGATTTGATCCAACATTAAAAGTATCAAATCAATTCTGATGACTTTGTGATGCAATTGCAAATAAGTCACTAAACACATTGCACACACTGCAATATTCAATTATATCTGTGTGTAATTTTTAGGAGCTAGGAGATGGCATTTATGAGACATTAAACACACATCTTTGGAGAAAAAAAAAAAAAACATTTTACAATATTAAAAGAAATCATAAAACATGAATTAAACCGTTTTATGAATTCATTTGATTCGTTTTTAATATTATTTCTGTTCGATCACAACACACAGAATCCAGAAATATTAGGATATACAGAATGTAAAAAAAAAAAAAAAAAAAAAAACATATTATTGTTAAAATTCTAATAAATTATTAAATTGTTAAAATTTTATAGATTTTATTGCTTATTTATGCTTTTTCATTTAATTCAAAATTAATTAAATAGTAAAAATGAACACTCAAAACTGAGGAAAAGGTATTTCATAGGACCCATTTAGAAAAGATTTAGAAAAAAAGAATGTGTGTGTACTAACATTTTTTACATAGCAAACAGAAATATTTTACATTAGCATGATTCGAGACCACTGATTTCTACAAAGTTCACAATAACAAAATCCAATTATGCTTTTGCAATGCCAGAATTAAATGCGTATGGTGAGCCATTCATGAGACTGCACTAACAGAACCATTAGCTCAGAGCACAAGGACATCACATGTCACGCTTCTATAGGCAAATCAGGAAAACAAGATCACATAAGAAGGACATAAGAGGGAACATGGATTGAGGAAGAGATAAATATCAACTGATGTTAGATGCTTCTCCCATGAGAAAGGGTTTTTAAAAGCAGAAGAAAGAGAGATCATAGTATCTGATATGGACTTTTCACGAAAGCATTGCACTGTAATAGTTTTATCCTGCAAACTCAATTCAATGTTCCTGAATATCCTGTGTCTGATCACACACAACTTCATGTAGTTTACCAGGCTTTTCTCAACTGTACACTGGCTACTGATACAATGCATCATCGGAGGAGCAAGATTAGGTTTGCATCAGCGTTTCTGATGACCTCTTGACCACAGATATCTCATGTTCCCATCAATGGTTTACATCTAAAGACCTCAACTCACAATGATAAGCAGAAGTTTGTGCTTAAACACTAATTTTCTGTTGACGTTCATGTAACATTTGGGATCCCAGAGACTCTAATGCTGTACATATAAAATGAATAATAATAATAATAATAAAAATTAATAATTTTCGCTTCAATTTGTTTTATGTTCCTCTGACCCAAACAAACCCAGTAGAGATATATTATTGAAGCTTTAACACTGTTTAACCACAAAGCAGCTGTGCACTTAAAAAAAGTCATTATTATCTTGGCCAGAAATTCAATCTTCAGTTTGAGGTATATTTGACTCAGGCAAAAATATATTGTAAAAATATGCAATAAGACAAATCAAAATAAACAACTGGAAAAAGTGTGTGAAACTAAATTTTGTATAAACACATATACATTTATATGCAGTAAATAAAACCTTTTTTATCCCCATGAAGAACATTATGTTATTAAATTAGTTCCCATAAGGGAAATTCATCAGTTTCAACCTGATACTACCAATATATATATGAAATACCTTTTCCTCCTCTCTCTCTCTCTCTCTCTCTCTATGTAATATTATATTATATTATATAAAATTGCTTGCTCTTGGGGTCTTTCAATTCAATTTCCAAACAAGAGGGTTAAACTGGTTTCATTCTGGAGTATATTTCTCATGTAATAATTTGTAACATTTATTTATTACATGGCTTGGTTGAATTATAATGTAGAATGCGGTCTGTTATTTCCTGATAACAGACCACTGCTAAGTATAACACACCGTTGCCATGAAAAACAATAAATCAATAAACTTTCCTTTTTAAATCAATATTTTGTGTCAAATTATTGATTTATTTGGTAGGTAGCCATGTAATAAGCGGGATAATGTAGAGCAGGCGGTTGTTATAGCGAACTTAGTTAGCGCTTTTCTGGGTACTCAAAGCGCTTTACAGGAATCTCCTCTCTACCACCACCAATGTGCAGCATCCACCTGGATGATGCGACGGCAGCCATATTGCGCCAGAACGCCCACCACACACCAGCTTATTGCCAATGGGCAAATTTGGCCAGGATGCCAGGGTTACACCCCTACTCTTTTTCCAAGGACATCTTGAGATTTTTAATGGCCACAGAGAGTCAGGACCTCGGTTTAATGTCTCATCTGAAGGACGGTGCTTTTTGACAGTATAGTGTCCCCGTCACTGTACTGGGGCGTTAGGACCCACACAGACCACAGGGTGAGCACCCCCTACAGGCCTCACTAACACCTCTTCCAGCAGCAACCTGGTTTTCTCAGGAGGTTTCCCATCCAGGTACTAACCAGGCTCATGTTGTTTGCTTTAATTTAAAAAAATGCAAAATAAAAAAGATACTTAATTCAAAAATAAATAAAAAGCTTCAACCAACTCCTAGATCTGAGAACGCATAATACAATTTAGAGGGCTAAATCAGCACGTTGAGAACCAATCTTGTTGAAGCTTGGAGTAAAAAATTTTTTTGTTGATTGCAGCTAAAAGCTAATTGAGATTTTTTTTTTTTGGTTAGACTGTAGCAAGAACCAATGACAAAGTAGAAGACAGGAACGAGCTCACATTAAGACCCGGAATGGTTAATGAATATTTAATCTGCCTGAGAGTATGTGCTTCCAATTTCCAAGAAAAATCGACTGTGACACGTGACACGAAAAGCGTGAGTTTCTTGACCACTGCTCCATTTGTTGAGCCTAAAATAAGGTTATTCCTGTGTCTCTCATTCACAAACAACTAATTTGTAAAATGACACCCAGTCACCCATCTTGTTAAAATTACTAGCAGTTAGCTTTGACACAACTTGCTAAGGTTGTCATCGTGAGATCAGAGCTGGAGCGGAGCATCTCTCTGAGAGTGGTGATTAAAAGTGGATGGGCTCACACGTCGCCTCCATTAGGAGGAGATGAACTGCGTTGCTGGTTTAGTATTTATATATTTATCTAGAGCTGCTGTCAACTCCTGCAGTCTGCCCTGACAGAAAGATTAAACTGAGCTAGAGGCTGAGGCAATGGCTCTCTTGGGAAAGGGAGGGAGCAGCAGAGAGCTAGAAGGAGCTAGTGTAAAATGCATTATAAGTGAAAGACTACATACAAAAGCACTTATTCCCTATGGGATTTTAAAAAAATAATTAAAAAAACAACACATACTTACTTTTCGAACAGAATAAAGAGCTAAAATCATTTGCTGAGAACAAGAATTATAACCCGGTCTCGACCTTCCCCACCCCAACCCACTATATAATGTCCCAGGAGTGAGAGGCGCAGCCCTGATTCCAGCCTATAGGGTCCTGTTAACAGCCTCCCCCTCATGTCTACTCTCCATCTGCTTCAGCCTGAGGGAGGACGAGGGGGATGTGCTGGTTAAGAAGCCCATCTTCACCCTAACCTGCATCTGATGCTTTTAGCAGCGCTGTACAAGAGCAGGCGGACGATGCTTGTGTCTTTGAGAAGGGTTAAGAGCTACTTAGAGTCACAACGAAGCCCACGCAAGAGCCTGACCTCAAGGTTGTTAAGGTGTTATGAGTGGTTGCTATGGCTTTCTCAGGGTATTCAAGGTGGTTGCTTACTGGGGCAAGTAAAAAGAAACCACCCTTAAGGCCCTGGTATACTCATGGCAAACTTTTTTTTTTTTTTTGCTCTTCGCTTGGGGGTAAAAAGAAGTTGAAAATACCTGAGCAGCGGTATACTGGTAGCAAACATCACGACACCACCCACGCTGCTGAGAGCGGCGTTTAGATGAATATATTAATATACAACATAAACACGACAAAATAAACACATGACGTGGATATGTTTGCACGAGCTCAGCAATTCAGCTCTCCCTTCAAGTCAAATTGCAATCACATGAAGCCACATGCCTAAATACATTATAAATAGATAGGCCTACATTTTTTTTTTTATGTAAATATTAAACACGTTTACTAACAATCAGTTCGGGGTCAGTAAGAGTTTTACATGTTTTTTTATAAAGCTCGTCTGCATTTATTTGATCAAAAATACAGTAAAATAGTAATATTGTGAAATATTATTACAATTTAAAATAACTTTTCTATTTGAATATATTTTAAAATGTAATTTATTCCTGTAATGGTAAAAAAATATATATATCTTTCACAAAAAACTTCTAATATGCTGATTTGGTGCTCAAGAAACGTCTTATTATTATCATCATCAATGTTGAAAACAGTTGTGCATCTTAATGTTTCTGCTTAATGATTCTTTGATTAACAAAGTTAAAAACAGCACCATTTATTTGAAATAAAAATCTTTTGCAACATTGTAAATGTCTTTATTGCCTCTTTTGATCAATTTAGTGCATCCTTGCTGAATAAAAGTCTTAAATGTCATAAAATATATTTACTGATCATTCTGACATAATACATAATGTTTATTTTAACTATATTTGCACTATATTTGTCATTATTATTCTGGTGTAATGAATGCTGAGAACAAATTCATTTTGAGAGAAGCATGGCCATATTAATTGAGACTTTTTTCAAGGTATAGCATACTTAACGTATGCTCAAACCTGCTCAACCACATTCATGTCAACAGACGTCACTTGTCCGACTATGTAATATAGGTAGGGGCTAAGCATTGTAGGAGCTTGAGGCCCTTACAAAACTCAATGACTCCCAGATGATCATTTAACTAAGCCAGAACCCAAATCTGCTTTGTAAACTATCACATTATACCAATAAAAGAGTGTGTGGAGACAAGACAGCAGGAAGCTGTTGGGTCTGTCTTGGTCAATTACACTGCTTGCAATGCCATCTCAATCATGCATGTTTACAAGGCAAATGACTCTAGTAAATCATTGAGCATCGAATAAGATCAGTTCTCGCTGTGAGCACTTCACAGCCACGTACGGTTGAGGAGACCGAGCTCTTGCTTACTCCACATTCGCTTTTGATCACCATCAATCATTATCTCTAACAATAGGGATGCACCGATATGAACATTTTGGCCGATATCGCTAACCGACAATTCTTTATATTTGAAAGCGAGATATTGGCCGATAAATCTAAATCCGAATTTGTATATCATTTTTGAGAGCCCTGATTACAAAAACAAAAGTCTCACCATTCAAAAGCCATGTCCCAAGCACTTCAACATAAATCAAACAAAAAAAGTACAGTAGCCTAGTTTGAACCAGTGTAAGTACACTCCTATGGCCAACTTCCCTTACCAAATTCGAATCATATTTCAAACAATTCAAAACCATCATGGCGAACAGTGCGCATCTGAAGTGTCTCAGCTGAAAGAAACAATCCATTAGCCTATTTATCGGCTTTATACACTGTGTGATATTTTCCCCCATCTAGCGGTGAAATTGTATATGACTACCCAGTGTATATTAGTTTCTGTTCCTTTAAATTTCGAGGGCGTTTTAACTCCTACGGTGGCCGTATTATTCCAAGATTAACATGGCTTCCAGTTCGACTTCGTCCAATTGCGCCTGTAAAACTATCACCTATGATCCGTCGCAGCACAGATTTATGTTACAAGGTAAACAATACTTTTCACCATTGACGTGAGGAAAAGTAACGCAAGTTATACTAGAGGTCGTTCTGCCGTTATGCACACGCAAGGCATGGTTAGACAAGCAACTATAAAACTTCGAATTTACACAAATAGGCTGAATTACCTGTCGAGAAGAAAGCAGGCAGCTTCGGCGTCCGTTTTAAAATCTTTGCTCCTCATGAGCTCTTTCCATCTGGGAAAAGTTACTCCAGTATTGACTTTGGTCTTGCTGATTTGCCTGTCATGTTGACGTTTTAATTCTCTCTTTCGCTTCCTTGGCGACTCTGCTACATGTCCTCGAAAATAGGCGTGATCCTCCATCAGCAATCTTTCAAATCTGCCGGCAGTCGCGAGTAATCTCCCCCTCGCATTCGTCTCTGAGTCACTGAGTGTAAAGCGCGAAAGGTGAAGCTTGAATTTACAGGTATGTCCCTCTTTGGCTAATGTAGTTTCAAGATGGAGGGGCAACATGGCGACCGGCATTCGAACCCCTCACCCGTATGTACTTTCAATGGCAGATTATAAACTTACGAGAATACTTTATTACTTGAAAGAAGTAAATATACATTAATGAGCACATATTTTTGAAAGAACTAAGTGTTTTTTGCTAAGAATCAACTAAAAAAAATTACACAGTGTAGCTTTAAGATATCAGCCAAATCTTCTTTAGTCTTCCAAATCTTCGGTTATTCTGACCGATAACGATAACACAAAAAATGAACATATATAGGGGTGATACCGATATGGGGCCGACATATCATGCATCCCTATCTAACAACTGGTGTATCCAAAATGGTCAATATGACTCTTATATTCAATTGTTCTGCAAAAGTTCCTATATGACAAGATATATTTTGATACTCATGTTGTTAAATACTGGACGCCTTCCAAGTACTGATTAAGTGACGATGTTCTCAGAATTTGTGATTCGTGATACTAGGTGCACCTTTCCTGCAATAATATTTTGTAACGTAAGATTTGATATTTGAAATGTGCAAGCTTTGCTTTCTTTTGTTTCAGAAGGTGTTAAAACCACACCTCCTGCATCTATTTCTGTCTCTCTTGCAAGTTGCAAAGGTCACGACGACCTATCACGACCCTTTAGCAGGAAGACATATATTAATACTGACACAATGCATAATTCAGTTTGAGCTTTCTTATCAGACCAACAACATCGTAAAGTGAGATGTAAGTTTTTCCTACACTTACAGATATCTTCTGCTGCTTCGTCTCTTCTACCCCTCCTTTCATTCTGTAAAGATCTTGCTTATTTTTCCCTTCTTTCTCTATACTCTTATCTCCACAGTCTTCATCTGTTAGGTACAATACTTTGGATTTTATTATAAACTTTTTACTTAATAAATTTGTTATTCCTAATTCAAATTTGATCTTTGATATAATCATAGCTTGACTGGCTGGATCCCACTGTACCACAACATAAGCCTTACGCTCACTGCAGGAAACACAATGAGACTTACAATGAATACAGACACCGTAAAGTGAAGAAGCTCATGTTACAGCTCGAGCAGTTTCAGAGAATCTGAAGAATTCTGCTTGTCTTGACCATAGTTGCTCGAAGGTACATTACGTAACTGTAAAAAAAGCACTAAAGGAACACTTGTCGTGTCGCATGCATGAAGCAATGCCATCAAAAACAACAGAAACCCGAGTGAGCAAGAGTGGGTTTCTGTGATGGAGCATTCATGCAAATGTTTTTCCAAGCCTACTCATGATCTTTCTATTGGTCTTCATTGATTTTACCAGCTTGCCACTTTGACTGTCAGCAAGGCTTATAACATTTTAATGCCAATAGCTCTCTAGAACGGATGTCTGAATAAGTTTCCTCTCATTTACAAGAGCCGGCAAAGAAAAGTAGGTGATACACTTACTTTCACAGATTTCCAATATGGCAAGTAAATGCTATAAATAGATGTTGTGCTTTTTCATAGTGTTTCTAACCCTAAGGCCTATTAAAAAAAAATCTTGCATAATACCACAAAGGTCCATTTATCTTTGAGTCTGATGCATATGGAAATCAGGTGAATCATCACTGCCTATTTTGGATCCTTCAAACTGCTTTCTTTTTTTAAGAATGTTTTATTAGAAAATAACAGTGGGCTAATGGAACCAAAAGAAAGAGAGAGAGAGAGATCTCAGACACTGGACTATTTCCTAGTAACCAATTATCTGACCTCATCAGATTTATGAAATGTGACCGTACTTGTCCCCTTTCAAAGGGTCTATCTACCTGCTGAAATGTGAGGATAAGTGGATCTATTATCAAATCAGTGGCTCTGGTGGATTTCCTGCCTGATAGCAACTGATATATTTGCTTTCTATTCCCCACAAACAACAGGAAAAGCTGAGAAGATAGAGATGACGGTTAAACAGGGAGAGCAGGACAAACGGAAGTTGTGATAGTATTTTCTTCCCTTTTATAGAAGTATATCCAAGTGAAACAGATTCTGGAATGAGAAAATAAAATGTTTGATTGTCATTGGGAAGATTGTCATTTGGAATTGATTGGATTGTAGGAAGTTTGGCGTTGCTAACTAATTGACCCAGATCTGAATGCCAGTTTGCAATCAGTTGTGAAGGATTTTATACTAGATTGGGTCAAAATTCCATAGGAAACAAATAAGGGTCAATTTGACCCCCTTTATGCATTCTTGGGGTAATGATTTAAAAAATAATAATAATAATAATTTCACCCATCTTATGAGCGAGAAATATGATAATTACATTGATGTGGGTGTGAAACAAGTTGTTTTAAAGAATTCATGAAATATTAAATAAATTAAAAAAAATTCATTGATAACATATAAAAAATAAAATAAAATAAACAGCATGCCAGGTCAATTTGACCCCCAACGCAAAAAAAGGTTTGAGGCCTGGTTGAGCTACTGCTATGTCAAAAAGACACTGTTTTTTCAACCCCTTTTCCAAAATGTTTGACCTTCCTAAGGCTGACGAACTTAGGGTGGTTAAAATTTATTTTAAACACTGTTCCTGAACATTATAACCCCAACATTTATCTGTGTGCTGCACATTTTACAGAGGACTGCTTCCATAACCTAAGAGAGTACAATGCAGGCTATGCACAAAAGCTTCTCCTAAAACGGAGTAGTTCCCACTTTGTCGGGACAATCTGTTGTTTGTGGATCACAACTTAAGTATGTCTTAGTATTTGTAGTTGCATTTTCTATTAACAGTTCCAATTATGAGTTTTATGTTGTTGCTACGATGTAAACAAAGGGCAAAGCTGTTTGGCTCCGCTCGCCTGCCAGCCAACATTAGTGTTGATATAGTGTTTCTGTTGCTTTTGTAAGATCTCACTTTTTTTTTTTTTAAGATGGTTCACTGCCCCTTAAGAAAATGAACCATGATTTTGTGATTGATTACTGTTTGTATTACCATAGTTTTCCAAAAAGTATCATGATTAAATGGTGGATAACATTGTATCTAAAATGTATAAGAAAAAAAAAAAACAAGAAAGAAAAAACACATACCACTCTGAAATGTCCTGTGAAATCCATGCTTGCAAAGTCCATGCATGAAATCCGTTCTGGACGATCCTCTTGTTAGTTAACATTCTTAAGTCTGAATCAGGCTTGAATTGGTTTGAAATTGATGGCATCCTTAATATTTACACCTGAGCAGATGAAACTCTTGTTTATGGTAAAGGGGCGTGACATTTCCGAACGCGCTTCTCCGCTAAGTGGTGCCAATTACAACACACTGGGCCAGCTAACCAATCACAGCAGCACATTGTGTATTTCAGAAGGAGGGGCTTCATCGAAACAGGAACTGTTTAGTGCGTTCGAGCCAGACTGGGGAGAGAGGTGCTGTCATTTAAAATATGTGAAAAACTGTGTTTTATGAGCAATCAAGCATGAAAGCATATTCTAGTGTACCCCCAAAAACAAAATCAAGACTTTGTAAAAGGGCATAATAGGACCCCTTTAAAGATTACGAGGGCATATTATTGTTTTTTAAAATAATGATGTGCAAGGGTGACGGATAAATCATTCATAATAAACACTGCAACATTCTGTAAAAAAAATAAAAATAATAATTGTCATGTTAATTTTGATTTCATGGTGACTTTAAATTAATAATATTGATTATATCGGTACAGCAGCACCACCTGTCAATAGGTGAGATATATTAAGCTGCAAGTGAACAGTCAGTTCTTGAATTTCATGTGTTGGAAGCAGGATAAATGGACAAGCAAAAAGGTCCAAATGACTTCGACAAGGGACAAATAGTGATGGCTAGACAACTGGGTCAGAACATCTCCAAAATGGCAACTAAATGGGGTGTTCCTGGTATGCAGTGGTTAGTGCCTACCAAAAGTAGTGCAAGGAAGGACAGCCGGTGAACCGATGTGAGGGTCATGGGCATCCAAGGCTCAACTCGCAGCGTTTCCATTACCCTTCAAATTGTGCAAATTGAACTTGCGAATTGAAAATACGCCAAATGGAAACATGTCAATTTCACAAAACCTCCCATATATCGCAAAAAGGTTTTTTTTTATGCTCGCATGAGGTGGATTTTCAGGCAATTCGAAAAAGCAATATTTCGCAAAACTGCCATGGAAACCGTTTTTCCGCATTTACAGGTCAGCTGGCGTACGTAAAAGTCTATCATTCTTTAAAAAAGGTGCGGCATGGTTGGACAGAAGACGAGACGGAGTAATTTTTTTAAATGTGGTCGGCAAATCGTGCATCGCATTTGCATTAGTGACGGGCCGCAGGTTGAGGACTACTGACTGATCTGCTGCTAATGTCTTGGTGCCACAGGAGTCGGGACACATTCACAGGTCTTGTGGAGTCCATGACTCAAGCAGTTTTGGCAGCATGACGGGGAGCTACACGATATTAGGCAGGTGGTTTTAATGTTGTGCCTGATCATTGTATGGCACTATAAACTTTGATCTATGATCTGTATGGATCAGGCAACCTTAAACAACCCAAAAGTAAAAAAAAAAAAAACTCCTAAAAACACAAAACATGACAAACCCCCAAATCACTTAGAATTGGATGGATACACATCCCATAATCGTGATTCAGTCTATCCATACAGTTAGCAAGGGCAAAAGCCTTTGATAATATAACATATCAATAAAATATGAGAATATTAATCCAGGTGCAGAGGGATTATTAATTGTAACATTCACGGTGTGTCATGGCTTGTCCAGCTTTACAACAAAACACTACGCAACTACAAAAAACAAACACAAATGCTTAAGGAGTAATTATTTTTCAGTGCTACTGTGCATCTAATGCAAGTTGATTTTATCCCTGATCTGCATATCAGAGATCTAAGTTACCATAAATTTTGTGAAAATAAGTTTAATGAACAGAGTCATTTCTAGCTGAAGAAATACATGATGCAAAGGCTGTATTTACTATAGAAATGCCCATGACTTTTCCATGAATTTCCCCAGCCTAAAAATTACAAATTGCCTGATATTTCCAGGTTTTTCTAGGACAATGGTGACCCAGTGCCAGGAAATAACACTTTTCATGCAAGTGATATCAGAATACAAATGAAAAAAGATATTCTGAATCTGCACTATGGGCATACTTGGTTAGGTCACAAAGTTAGAAAAGACAATAATCATATTAAAAACAGCTTTGTGTGAGATTTAGATTATAAAAGATGCCTTTTTCTACATACCAGTGTGAGTTTGTTTATTTATTTAATTTCATTTTAGATGCCAGAAGCTGGCTCCCTGGTTGCCCTGATCCCTTGTCAATTCTGATCTTGCTACAGACCCAAACCCGGGTGGGCAGCCAGGGAAACATGACCCACACACACTCAGTGATTCATACTATAACAACAGGCTGTTCCACTACGGAAATACATTCTGGACAGCCTTGAAATAACGACAAACTGAGTAACAGAAAAAAAAACTGTAACTTAACTTATCTGTATTTCAAACAAGGTAGGCTAAACCCGGATTTTTTTTCGGTTCACTTTGAATTGCGCGTCAAACCCCATGTAACGTTAGATCAGCACTTTTGAATCTAACAATATAGATTTCACAATTGTAAAGAACAAACAAACATGCAACTGTATCCTAAGAAATTACGCAAGTAAAACAACAACTAATTCTGACATTTAACCTGCAGAGTATCTACACCTGCTTAAAAATGTTAACCAGTCTGTCGATTTGGTGACACTCAGGAAATTTTCTGCATTTTTGGCAGATGACTCACGACGAGCCTAAACAGACCACATTCAGCGTGCTGTAACGTGAAATAGCAACCATAACTCTTGCTAAACGTGTCACTCTTTCTCCAGCGGATGTATTCAGTGAGGAGGAAAAAATTAAATCGTGGTTTATAGTTACTTTACCTTGAGTTTCTGCAGAGGAGTAAATCTCAACTCGTGTATGAAAGGATTTTTGAAGTGTGCTGAAACGCCCGAGTCTCCTCCGTCCACCGCCGTGTGTAGTTTTCTGTTAGGGATCCTCATGCTGAAAGAGTAAACATGTATCTCTAAAAATAATAATAAAAGGAAAAGCAGATGCGTCCGCGCGGTGCTGCTCTTATATACTAAAGAACTTTTCTGATTGTCCTGGTCTTACGTGCGCTTCAGGTCGATTTTAAACAACCAGCGTTCGGCTTCTCTTTTGACGCTGTCAACTCCTGTAAATTACCGAGCGGGCAGCATCATGCTCGTTTTAATTGTGCGCATGCGTGATAGACGCAAGTTCTGACATCATCCAAACACTGGATTTTTCTAACGATATGAACTGGAGGATGTGTTATTTGAACAATTAATTGGTCTACTCACCCTTGTTTATGGTATAATTTGTCTTCTTTTTACTGACAGTAGGGCTGCAGCTGAAAATAAACTAAAAACTAAAAACAACAAGGCACTCTCGGTGCTTTTCATAACAGTTTAGTTCCAGCTCTATTGCCTAGAGAATCATTTACATGCACGTGTTTAACCCGTTGGGATCTTGTAAACATAACAACTTTCCATAGCCGGCCACAGCTGAGGGGTGTTGTGAATGGTGATCATTACAGCGTTCAGAGCTCAAACGGATTCTACGCAAGATTCATGTTATTTAACTCGGTCTACATATAATTTGAAGCTTAACAGTTGTCCTTTCTTATGCATCATGTTTTCAAACTAGTTTCCATTCATGCTTCTCCATTGAAAGCGTTTTATATAGAATTCTGAGAATAGAAATGTGCATGTTAGAATTTATTGTATAGGCTACAATAAGAAAAGACAAAAGAATGCAAGAAACATTTGAATCAAATCCCTTGCAGCCTCATGAATGTAGCATCGCCCCCTGCTGTACAAATAAATTCCTGCTAACGGGAATAATATATTAATCCTCATAAATTCAGTTTGCAGCTATGAACAAACAGGAAATATCAAGAGATCTTTACATTTTTATTATTATTAATATTCTGGACCTGGAAAAGTCAAGCATGTTTTTCTAGTTATGTACTTTGACAATTTTTTATTATTTTTAATAAGCAACCTCTATAATATTCAGTGGGTTTACATGCATATTTAAGGTCTGAATTAGTGTTAGGTAACTGCTACTCTCCTGAACATATATGAAAATATATGGAGGGGGAAAAAAGTGAATAATTCTCAAAAATAATCTTTCCAGATGTGGATGTCAATATTTATTAGAAACTCTATGATCTTTACATGCTCAAATACATCATTCAAGACAAGTGATTCTCAAGTCTTCATTTGAGAAACAGCCAGTGGCACGAAAACACACATTGAGGTCTTCATTAATTCACCCCTGCCGCTGCTTGTGTCTGGGGTGGGACTTGCAAAAAACAAACAACCTTCCACGGCGGCGAACGAAAAAGCAGTCTTTACAGCGTCTTTTAAGAGCTGTTTTTGTCTTCATGCCAGCAGATGGTTGAACACACAGGAGCTGCTGGCATTGTCCAAGCAGGGGTGAGAGAAAAGCTGTGTGTGGCTTGCACATTGGGTTGAAGAATCTCCTAAACTGCATTGTTGCAACTGTGATGGTGGAGATGCATCTCTGTGCACCTACTGCAGGTAAGGAGCAGGACGCAGCACATCTGGCAACTTGGGACATTTGCCGAGTCAAGGAACCAACAAGACAAGAGAGCAATAGAGGTGCCATGGTGTCAACACCTAGTGAAACATAAAACACAACATTTAGGTGTGTGACCAGCATCATTTAAACTCAATTGACAACATTACCATGCAAGAAACAGTACATGTTGCTAGCTGCTAGTATGATCTACTTAAAATGAAGGAAATTACTAAAAATGTCAAACAATTTCTTATGTACTTTTAAATTATCATGGTTTCGACAAAAAAAACACAATTACTTACCTTCTGGATGACTGCTGACTTATATTATCTATTTGTATGACCATATTTTGTAAATGATTTCAAATATCAATTAGCCTATATCTGATGGCGAAGTGACAATGCAGTGAAACCTTACAAAAGACAGTTTATAAAATACTGCCTGAACATAGTAGTAGTGTTTCTTTTCTTATTTTAACCCATAAACAGTATTGAGTTATGGTCTGAGGACAGGGAATGAGAGATTGTCATTTATTTGACAAAATAAAGAGAAATTGAAATGTTACGGTCAAGTAAGTTAGTCATATTTTGAAAACTAATAGCTAGATTGCAAGATTAAAACTGGCATTCATTTTCATTCTGTCCTTTTAGGTCGTATTCTGAGCTGCATGCTACAATTTAATACGGACTAACCCCTTTTCTTTTCTTTTTTTCTTTTTTTTGACTAACCCCATTTCCACACATATGAATTTGCTGAGAGTATTATGTAGAGGGCGTCATTACAACAAAGTTGCCATAAAAATAGACTGAGCGCTTAGTGGACCGCTAACTAAGTTAGCTTGTTAAACTGAACACTCTCTCTTCAACGTCATATAAATGTGTTGATTTCAATACAATTATTGCAGTCAGACATACAAACAAAAACATAAGCATCGCGTACCTGTCTGAATATACCGATAGAAACCTGTATAAATCAATTTATTCCCAAATGCATCGATGTTAAGGTAGCATGCTTCAGGCGTGCGGAAACCGTATAGTGTACAAGTTCCTGTGACGTAATGACTTTCAGGAAAGTCATAACGCACGCATGCGCACAGTACCCTTATTGGAACCAGGAGGACTCAAACTTGTGAATAATAAAGGTTTTGTTATGTTGTTTTGTTATTTAAAAATAACGAGTGTATTTTCTAAATAAGTGTTCATTATATATTGTAAAGGGAAATTGTTTAAATGCACAAATCAAAGAAATATAAATGAATTCAGTTGTTTTCGACCAGCAGGGGCCAGCAGTGAATCATGAAGAGTTTTTATACACACAGCAAAGCAAAGCAAAGGCTGCTGGGTAATACTTACAGGCAAACATGGCAGCCACCCTTCCAAAGATCTTGTCCTTCGGTAAAAACACGAAGGTTCTGCTCAATAGCATGAGGTTATCGGTAGTTCCAGTCCAGCAATACAGTGTACCGGTTTCTAATTATGGAGAAAAAGTGACTCACACGGGACAGGTGAGGCACAGTTTTACAGTCTTTAAAGGATTCATTCAATGCACGTCTGTTTATAGTATTAGCATTTGTTGTGAGAATTAACTCTCAGATATTGCTGTTAATGATTGGTTGTGCAGTAGTTTGTGCAATTAATGGCAACCGAATGATGAAGGATTATGCTGCCTCATGTCAGTGTTATGATCCAGTGGGACTGGAGTGATTCCTTTTGCGGCTTGTTTTTGTTGCAGCTCTATGACGAAAATGATGTGAGAAGAGCTAGATTCGTCGGTAGACTAAAAGAGGTACAGTTTCAATACTGTACTAATCTACTCTAAAGTAAAATGTTGTCTTAGTTTGTTCATTCATGGAGCTTTTAATCTCTGGTGCAGGTGAACGAGAACTTTGCAATCAACTTGGTTGCAGAAGAACCAGTGTCAAACATAGAGTCAAGAGTGGTGTCCTGTGATGGAGGCGGAGGGGCTCTCGGCCACCCCAAAGTTTACATCAACTTGGTAAACATGTATTTTATAACAGTTTCTGAAAGTGGGAGAGGGAATGAGAAGGTTACCTTTTAAACAAAGCAGCAAAATAAAAATTGAAATGTTTCCCTTTGAGTTTTACTCCCAGGAAACATCTCAAACAATTTAACTCCATATGGTTCACATTTTTTGAAATACCATGTGACCCTGGACCACAAAACCAGTCACATGGGTAAATTTTTTGAAATTGAGATTTATACATCTAACATCCGAAATCTGAATAAATAAGCTTTCCATTGATGTATGGTTTGTTAGGATAGGACAATATTTGGACAACTATTTGAAAATCTGGAATCTGAGGGTGCAAAAAAAATCTAAATATTGAGAAAGTCGCCTTTAAAGTTGTCCATTTTTGTTTGCGATTGTGTTGCATTCACTCACAAAAATATATTTTTTTATATATTTACGGTAGGAAATGTACAAAATATCTTCATGGAACATGATCATTACTTAACATCCTAATTATTTTTGTCATAAAAGAAAAATCAATGATTTTGACCCATACAATGTATTGTTGGCTATTGCCACAAATATACCCGTGCGACTTGTGACTGGTTTTGTTATCCAGGGTCACATATTCAGTTGAACTAATCGAATGCTTAGAGATTAAAACTAAGTCTGTCTTCATGCTGCATGTAATATTTATTATTGCATCATGCATTAATTAATTCAACCTTTTCACAGGACAAGGAGACCAAAGTTGGCACTTGTGGATACTGTGGGCTGCAGTTTCAGCAAAAGCATCATCACTGAAGAACTGTCTTTTGTTTGTGTGGGGTATACATTATTCACATTTAAAGATATCTTATTCCTTTCTCTGTAAAATAAAATATTAGTATAATATAACTACAGAAGCTGCAGCGTTTCATTGCCTCTTATTTACATTTTTAGTTCTTTATTTTCTGGTGTCTTTTGCACCTTTCCAAGCTTGCGTCTCAAGGTCGCCAAATCATGCACATGATTTATTCCAGCATTCACGGACAGAGGGCGCACATGGTCTTTGCAAAATGCTATCATCACTTAAAGGGGTAGTTTCATTTACTCACCCTTGTGTTGTTCCAAACCTGTATGAGTTTCTTTCTTCTGTTGAACACGAAAGAAGATATTTTGAAGAATGTTGGTAACCAGAGAGTTGACGGTAGCCATTGACTTCCATAGAATTTTTTTCTTACTATGGAAGGTAATGGCTACCATCAACCGTCTGGTTACCAACATTCTTCAAAATATCTTCTTTTGTGTTGATTTTGGGGTGAACTATCCCTTTAAAAGAATTAGAATGTAAATGTAACCTCAGCACTTTCTAGTCAAATGTTTTCAGTGTATTTTGGATCTTATCTGTCTATTACACCTGGTTTTGATGTCACTACCGGGTTCAGCTTACCTCAGTGATTATTTAAATTGAATCATATTTATTCATATCTGTAAGTTATTATGTTTTCCGTTTGTGTTTGAGAGTAATTCTATAAAAAGTTCCTTTGGGTTTGGTTCACTGAGTTCAGACAGCATATGTGCAATACCATGAATGTAATACATTTGTGCCCTAAATGATCTCACAGGTCTCGTGCATAATCAAATAGCCTTCTGTCTTCTAGCACTGAAATAAGACCAGTCAGCTTTCAGTTCTAATACTAACTTGACATTTTCCTGCTCCGACAGACTCTGTAGGGTGTAGATGGTGTTCATTTTACTCTCAGCGATGTTTCTGAACCACATAGGGCCGCATTAACAATAAGGCTAGGCGGGGCTAAGTTCATCCCAAAATGTAAATTCTGTCATCAATTACTCACCCTCATGTTGTTCCAAACCCATAATAACTTCGTTCATCTTCGGAACACAAATTAAGACTTTTTTGATGAAGTTGAAATCAAGAGATGCTCCATTGACAGCTATTTAATTAACACTTTGAAGGCCCAGAAAGGTAGGAAAAACATTGTTAAAATAGTCCATGTGACTACAGTGGTTCAACCTTAATTTTATGAAGCGACGAGAATACCTTTTGTGTGCCAAAAAAAAACTAAATAACGACTTTATTTAACAATTTCTTCTCTTCCGCATCAGTCTCCGTGGTGACGCATGCGTGTGTGGTGCTGACGGAGGAGCTGGCGTTCTGACGTATGACCGGGAAACGCAGGGCTATGTTTACAAGCAGAGGAAGACTCATGATCTGTGTTTATATGTGAACATTTAAGACTGGTGAACCTAGCTGAAATCAGATCGAATAGCTCCAATGCAAACTGAATTGTTGAAGTAAACTGTACACAACGGTAATTAAAAAATGTTTAATACACACGCCGTCACTACAGTTGAAATGACCATGTAGTTACTAAAGCTGTAAAAATATGACATTGTGGTGTGTATTGATAATGTTGCTATTATAGGGTATATGTCGAACGTCGCATGACCAAATTGGAACCCTGGTCTCATTGTGTCCGCTTGTCAGAGAAAGTGTTAACAGCAGAATGAACTGACATGATATCTACTATGGACTTTTAAAGGGATAGTTCACTTTGAAATAAAATTTTGGTATGTTTTAGCTTACCTCAAGGGCATCCAAGATGTAGGTGTCTTTTTTTTCCGCAGTAGTTTCAATTTTGATATTTTTAGGTCAAACCGTTCTTGTCTGTCAGTCATATAATGCAGGTCGATGGTCACTGTCTCAAAACACAAGCACAGAGTCCAAATTAAAACAATTCCCCATCGTCCAAATTAAACAATTCCCCATCGTAAGTACACATTGATGGCCTAAGACACGAAACGAGCGGTTTGTGTGAGAAAACGAACAGTATTTATATCGTTGTTATCTCTTGAACACAGCACACGTCCAAATGATCTGACGGTGCGGGCGGGTATAGATATATACATAGATGTCGCCTTGGCTACTGCAGTTCATTGGAACGAAACCGTAGCCAAGCGACATCTAGTGTATACAGTATACACTAGATGTCGCCTTCGCTACTGCAGTTCATTGGAACGAAACCGTAGCCAAGGCGACATCTATGTATATATCTATACCCGCCCGCGCCGTCAGATCATTTGGACGTGTGCTGTGTTCAAGAGATAACAACGATATAAATACTGTTCGTTTTCTCACACAAACCGCTCGTTTCGTGTCTTAGGCCATCAATATGTACTTACGATGGGGAATTGTTTAATTTGGACGATGGGGAATTGTTTTAATTTGGACTCTGTGCTTGTGTTTTGAGACAGTGACCATCGACCTGCATTATATGACTGACAGACAAGAACGGTTTGACCTAAAAATATCAAAATTGAAACTACTGCGGAAACAAAGACACCTACATCTTGGATGCCCTTGAGGTAAGCTAAAACATATCAAAAATTAATTTCAAAGTGAACTATCCCTTTAAGGTAATCAGCTAACCTACTTAGATCACTTTGTTATTGGCGTTTTATTCTATTTCAATATCTTAACGTTAGTGTAAAAAAAAAAAAAAAACATTAGATAGGCCTAGGCCGAGGGACATTGGTTATGCTCATCTTTGCTCGCTGCTTTTAAGCTTATCTTGAGTAAAACAGCTTATTTTTGCACGAAGCACATACAAAAGACCTGGACCGGAAGCGATCTGTTTGACAGAATACCGGAAGTTAATTTGCGCATAACCCCTATTAGCCTTACATTAAATATTGGGTAATATCAGAGAATGTCTAATAGGAAGAGAATTGGCACTCTCTGGTTGCTTCCGGTTTCTGGACTGGCTGCAGTAACACGTCTCTGTCCATGCGGGGGCGCTCGCAAGCGAGTGCAGAATGAATGGGAGTCTATGGGGTTTCACCCCCAGAATCCACTTTTCTCAGGATGTAATTTTTTGTCTAGTAATTTGAATGTTGTATTCGAAAGGAGATGCAAAGCAATTACACATTGCTGGGTGTTAGATTTTTTAGAGTCACTTATTTGCTTTAAAAAGTATTTTAAAGTGTCAATGACGTCATACACATCGTACGACCAGAGAAACTGCTTTACGGCAATCCTTCAGTCACTTTGGTGCTTTCGCGCTCTGCACTTTCTTTTCTCTCGAGGCATGGACAACACAGCTGACACAGGTAAATACACATGCTAGACGAGTTTTTGTTTTGTTTGTTTCTGGTCCCGCTTCGGATGCCACGATGCCATCAAGCGGTATCTCTGGTCGTAATCAGTCCTTCACTGACCAATCAGCGTTCATTAGCAGAATGCTAGCGTGTTATGGGCAACAACAACTCAACCTGTAAGAAAGCGAAAGGACATAAGTACTCGTTCATTCAACTTTCGACCTATAACCCATGTTGAACTTGCAAAACCTACAATCAAATCTGAGATTTCTGAACGGCAATCGGGTGAAAGAGATACATTTAGCCGTCTAGCCCCATAGACTCCCATTCAGTCTGCGCTCGCCCGCGATCACCTCCAGTGGAATTCTAATGGAACTGCAACCAAGATCGATACAATGGGGCTAATAGGAAGTGCCAAGGCTCTCTGTAGACGGGCTCTGGTAATATAAAGGCAAACAAATTACTTTTATAGAGGTTGTTTTATAGTGTTTAAGTTTTTCATTAATGCCATAGTTTACTATAAGTATTAGTATTATTATTGTTGTTTTTATAGAAACCATGGTAATTAGGAGCTAGTTTTTCCTGTCATGATTTTAGTTAATGTGGAAAAAAATGGTAACTTTTCAGGTCAATGCTTTTTTCATTCTTTCTAGTTCAGTTCTAATTAAATGCAAAATATTAATACAAAAATTAAGAGCCTTGCAATATTAATATTGTTAAACACATTTGCAGTATTCCAACAAAATCTATTATTATTTGTTTCTGTCCTTTATTTATTCTAATTTATAGAACTTACCCCAGCAAAACGTTAATGGGAAAACCTGTGGATATAATTAATTAACTGCATGAATAATTAATATAAAAAAATAAAAATAATATCTTTAACACAAAAAGATACAATGTATTGTATCTAAAATATAAAAATATTTCATATACATTGTATCTCTTTGTGTTAAAGATATGATTTTTTTTATTTTTTATATGAATTATTCATGCGGTATGAAAACATTGTGGCACCAAAGATAGGCTACTATGAAAGGGGGCCCTTGGGTTTGCTATAGCCCCAGGGCCCTGTGTGTTCTTAATGCGGGCTAGGGCAGGACGACATGAAAAGAAGCAAAGGGTGAAAGAACGGAGCAACCTGCATCTTTAAGCATTGGTGAGCTGCGTTCCTGTCTTGTTCCTGCTAAGTTTGGAGAATGTCAAGGGGGGTATAGTCTGATAAGAAACACTAGTGCGGAACAATACATGTTTGAGGAAGATCATATATATATTTCATCAAGAGTATTCTCTGCCGGCACGGCCATGCCAAATTGGCCTTGTGGCAGTGTGGAGGAAGCCCGGTCTCTAGTGGTGCATGCAGTGGAACTGAGTTTTCCGGCTGGAGACCCCTCAGGTTGAGAGAAAGGCAGCCATGCTGCTATAATTGGGGCTGGTGACAGAAGGCAGGAGACAGCGTGATGCCAATTAACCCTCATCTGCGCTCTGTCCTGTCCAATATGTGTGATAGGTAAGGGGAAGGCTTCATTGTTAAGGGCTGTGACTTTTTTCTTTATCAGGAGGCGTCTAAATTGCAGGTGGTTGGCTAGTTTAAACATTGCTCTGAGCAAAATCTTGGGGTGAAACTGAGCATATGAATTGTGCTGCATAGGAAAGTGCTCTCTATTATTCATGAAGCTAAAATGGAGCCAGCAGAGATACAGCAGGATGTTGTGGGATCGCAGAAAATGCCGTCTTTCACGATTTAAATTGTTCCGCAGTGCTGGCGGTAGGTGTACGTATATGACATTTCAATGTGATCACCATTTCTTTCCACAGTAACAAAGCTGTTCTTTTATTTCATTTAAATCCAAATTTCACCCTTGATACAAATCTTGCATTCTTGGATCAGATCTTTCCATTTGATCTAAATTGTTATTCAGGCATAAAACGGAAGTTCCCTATAAGCATATCCAAGTGAAACGGCTTCTCAAACAAGAAAAAAAATAGTAGGGTAGTACTACATTTGATATTGATATCGATATCGTTGATATCGTTGGATTATTGTGGTTTGTTATTGCTGTAATCTCATGTGAGTGATAGGTTGTCCCGTCCTCACATCAGTAAACACATCATCAGAGGAGAGAAGAAAAAAAATAATGTTGTAAAAATAATTTAAATTAAGATAAATACTGCAATATTCCATTAAAGAAAATAAGAATTGTCAATTTTGATTTCATTGTGACTTTAAGGCCAGTTTAACTATATAGTTAACTATATAAAGTTTTAATAATCGTTCTAATCCTGAGAATAGGAAAGTCCACGCCCCAGCTACCCTATATTGATAAGGGCATAGAGGAACGATAGGCCTATAACTGGAATCACTTTCAGAATCTTTTTTTTTTTTTTTTGCTGATAAAATGATAAATTGACGGCTGTCAAACAGAATCCACCTGACTAAGCACGCAAGACGACAAAACTGCATGGGCAACAGAACATTATCGTCCATTGGTGTGGATGCTAATATAGTTATAATTATAGTTCTTGTTCTTGGTGTGAATGGGAGTAACAATGTTAAAGGTTCAGGGAAAAAGGAGGCGGGAACCGGCGAACAGTAAACGTGACTTTAATCACAAAATAAACACACAACTAAATGAAAGTAAAGCACCAGCCCCTCACGGATGGCTGCCACTCGTCTTCACTCTCGTCTTCCACTGTCGTCACTCCTCCTTTACTCTTTCCGGCTCATCAACACTCGTGCCACCGGCCTCGTTCCGTTCCCACGGCTCTCGGCCACTCCCTGCTTGCCACATATCCTCATCATCCTTCACAGGCTGGGGGACACCCATGAGCATCACAACAGCTGCGGCACCTGGGGGTAAGGACAGACAAGTCGAGAGAAAAAGGGACGGATGGATGAGGAGAGACAAATGGGAGAGAGGAAAAAGAAAAGGGAATTGTGTTCCGGGTTCCCAGTACACATGCACTGCCGCTCAGTCCTCAACCAGCTGAGAGGCCCTCAATCGCGGTGCCATGCGATGGTACTGGATGCCCCGTGGTGGACTGCCTCTGACTCTGCCCCCTGGTGGACGGCGAAGGCTCCTCAGGCAAACGCCGTCGACTTCTCCCCCTCATGGACGGCAGCCGCCCCTCTTAGCAGACACTGGCGGTCAACGTTAGTTTGTGCTGCCCGTCCTCCTCAGCACTGTAATCCCCCTCACCAGTGTAACAATGTTAAAGAGTGACTCCGGGAAGGAGGAGGCCGGAACCGGCAAACAGTAAACGTAACTTTAAAGTCCAACTGAAATCAAAATTGACCCTATTTACTTTGTTAGCGCATATTACTAGTCTTGTGGTGAATAATTAATCCGTGCAAGTTAATACACAGAAAAAAAATTGTTTGCCGTCGTAATCTTTAATCAAAGTCTGAAAAGTTGCTTCCGGTCTGGAATGGCGTTCCTTCTCTGATGACGTAGGTTTGACGGCTTGGTTTGGGAAACGCTTAACCACTCCCCTCAAACCGTTAGTCTGTAATGAGCGAGAGATGGAGAGGAGGAGCGCTAGAGTAAAACCCTGCCCTCTGTTCAATATTCCTTTTCACTGGGAAATACGTCACAACACTGGAGAAAAGTCGTTTGCAACTTCCGGTTCACGCGGACTTTAATCACAAAAATAAACATCAAACAATAAAAGCCCCTCACGGACGAAGCCCCTCTTTGTTCTGCTGTTGCAACATAATGGCTTTATATATCGATATAACTATATATAATATTGTGCGCAATCTGTCACGCCCACTAGAGCCTCATCAATAGTTGCATGCAAGCACTGAACACCTCTGAAGTAAACTAACCCTGAAACAGAACCTGTTCCGGAGCCAGAGAGAGTAGGTTGCTATGGCTATTGCATACCCTAAAAGTTACCTCCGTTTTTGGAACCGAAAGTTGAGGTTATCCGCTTACTTATTACCCTTAAACATTCCCGGGTATATGTCACATAACCTGCTTTCTGGAATACATTCCGGAGAACGTGATTTCACCAAGTACAGTATGTTTCTGGATCAACATCGTTGTTGATCCTGGAACAACATTCCAATCAACCAATCAGATTTGAAGGACACGTTTAGAGTTTATGTCAATTAGGCTTACAACCAGGGTTGATTGCTTCTACATCAGTGTAATTCAACTATCATTTCCCTCTGATTTTTGGGATTACTTATGGGTAGGGTTAGGTTCAGGGGTAGGGGTAGGGTTATGACAACATTTTTGGTCAGGAATATCGATTCCGGGATCAACAAATATATTGATCCAGGAACATGTCTTACTTGGAAAAATCATGGTGACCCTCAAGACCCTCAATAACACTCGCACCACAGGCCTTGCTCCGTTCCTACGGCTCCACTCCCACCCTGCTTGGCACAACGAGCCTTTCAAATATTGCAGGATAATTTTATGTAATTCATATGGCAGTCTTTCACCACATGAATGTATTGGCTGCTTCTTATAATTAGTCTACTCTTCCAAACCGTCACAAAGAAACTGTAGTGCTCTGTGAAATGACTCCTAACTTCACCTAATTGTCTGCATTAATTCCCTTCTGCCCCATGTACTAGAGTCATGACCTTTACTCATGAGACTGTGTCATGTTTCTCAAAGCTATCGCAGACTCCTCCAACTATTGCTTCAAGAAAGTTTATGTGTGTGTGTGTATGTAGACTACTTATGAGTGCCACCAGAAATGAAAGAAAAACGAATGTTTTGTTAACATTTAGTGATGCATATTTGTCGGCATATGTTATTTTATTGTTCTGCTGTTGCAACATAATGGCTCTGAATGAGACAAATCACTAACAATTCAGTTGATCTAGTGCTTCTGCAGACCTGTGACACCATGATGTTTACAGCTTGCAGTTAACACTGCAATGCCTGTGTTTTATTTGACCTCATGTGTTTAGAACAAAATCTCAACACATCCCAACCTTGTAATCCAAATCATGAATAACAAAGGGGACATATTGACGTTACATTGGAGAAACTTTGTTGAGTTAGCACCCTAAATACCTCGGTTGTGTTTCCCATATGCTGGAAGTTAGACCATGTTGGAACAGGCTAATGCATCAGAAGTATAGGCTTACAGATTAAACTGTACATTAAGATTTATATACATTAATGCAGCAAATATGAACATTTGCATCTGAAATTATTAGTTTAACTTAGACTGAGAAATTTTAAGGTTTTGATTTTTCCCCCTTCAAAAAGAGTGATAATATAATTTATAGAAAAAAAATATATACTTTGACTGGATTGAGATCATAAAACAACTACTAATTACAACAATTTGTATGGGATGAAGTGGTTAATGTCGAATATAAACCAAAAAATCGTAATATCTTTCCATCATCTTTAAATACGAAAATGGAATTTCCTATTTCTTTAGTGCTCCAAGTTTCTTTACTGAACGCCTGGATGTCATTATTTATTACCATATATGTAAGTTATTTATAATGCCGAAAAAGAAAGGAATCCTCGGATGAATTCATCCTGAATAATTCAGTCTAAAATCGTTAACCCCATACAAGGTTGTGGCAGGTTTCTCCTCTGTTCTAATGAATACTTTATTATCATCATCCCAAGCTTCAAACTGGAAAGATTGAACAAATAAATAAATAAATCAAGGCCAAGCTTCAAGCGTGCAATTAACACACAATGACCAATCAGCAAAACTTTTATGCAATTTTACGTTTTTTTAAATTATGGATAGATGGTTTATTTTACTTAACAATACAATTTTTTTGCATGCTTTAAAACAACAACAAAAGATCTAATAAGTATACAGACAAAAAAATGCATGAGTTTATATATATATATATATATACGTAGATATATAACTGTCCATGTATAAGTGTGGATGGAGTGATATCCATGCCTGTGCCAATTATCTGGACCATGGGGATTTTAAATTATCAAAGATGAAAAGAGTTAGAGGCCAATCTGTCTACTTCGTTCAAATCATATGTTACTTCACTCCTCTCACCAGGGGTTAGGATTAGACTGTCAAACACCATTTGTCTTTCTTCCTAGTTGGTTTTAAAAAGTTAGCATCTAGTTTCACAGGGGGTCGCTCATGTCTCAGGTGGCTCTAAATGGCACCAATTCCTTGTTGACATTATGGCAAGCCATTTTAACTATTAAATATTTTTTTCTGCTACTAGTAGATCATTAGCAACTAATCCTGTATTGACCATAACTTTCCACTTTCAATAGTAGATATTCATTAAATACTACTTTTCCCTCTTTATAGTCAATTTCCAAGTAGTTATTACATTGCAAATTTTAATTGTGTGGGGATCTGTGCATCAGACAACTATTCACTTTCTGGTGTATATTCCAGTTGTTTCTGGTACTTATTCCCAAGTTGCCCACTAAAGCTAAGCAGGGTTAATCCTGGTCAGAACCTGGATGGGAGACTTTTTTTTTTACTAACAGCTTGCGCCAGTGCAAAACCTCTTTTAGCGTTAAAAAATCTATTGTCAGGATTTACTGAAGACACCCAGTGAAATAATAGCGCTGAAAAGGCGAAAGACACACAGTGAAATAATAGCGCTGAAAAGGCGAAAGACAGGGTTATTTTTGCGGCTGACCTTATTGCATATGCATATGTTGGAGTTTCCCTTTCAGATGCTAAATTTATGGGAGGAGAGTATTTAAATGAATCATGCAAGGAGATTTACTAAGGTTTGCGCTAGTCAATTTACTGGTATTTGCGCCATTATTTAAAGGCCAAAAAAGAGCATGTTTTAAACCAGATGCTAATTTGCGCTGCTCTTGGTAGATTAAGTTGGTCATTAATGATCCGGCTGCGTCTGTGTTCTTTAATGTGCACGTCATCAGTAGATCACATCGAGAACTTTCCACTCCCATCAGTGCTTTTATGGAATTGCGCTCTCACGCTAATTTGCCCTGTTTAGTAAATCTGGGCCTAGGTCGCTGCTGGAAGAGGTGTTAATGAGGCCGCCAGGGGGTGCTCACCCTGTGGTCTTTGTGGGTTCTAAAGCCCCAGTATAATGATGGGGACACTATACTGTAAAAAAAACACTGTCCTTCGGATGAGACGTTAGACCGAGGTCCTGACTCACTGTGGTTATTAAAAATCCCATGGCATAAAAGAGTAGGGGTGTAAGCCTGGGTGCCCTGGCTAAATTCCCTCCATTGGCTCGTTATCAATCATGGCATCCTAATAATCCTCATCCATTGAATTGGGTTTATCCAAGCGGCAACCTCCCTGTCTCTCTCTTGAAACCAACACGGAAGTGAATTAACAAATCTGCATCTCCCCCATGTTAAAATGCCCAACTTTACAGCAGAAAAAAACATGTTTACAGCCTGGAGCAAAAAGTGGCTTTGGTCTATACAGCTAATTTTGCCCTTCATGACAACTGTGAGGGGGGTGAAATTTTGTATAACTCATCCGTTTAAATTATATTAAGCCTTACATTTCTGTATAATTAGGGGTGTCCACTTTTGAGTGACAGGTGGATTCCCGCTGCTGTGGTCATTAGTCATCATTAGCCGTTTGCCTGCTGTTTGTTAGCCGTCACGTTACCTCAGCTAATTGTCTGACTGTAAAAATAAATCAATTCGGGAGTGACGCGCTACCAAGATGGCGACGGTCGCCACGCCCACTTTAGGTTTCAAAAACGGTCTTCAGAAACCTACGGGTGATGTCACGGACACTATGTCCATATTTTTTTACAGTCTATGGATTTATTACTCTTTATCATCTCCTCAACGTATAACTGATGTGCGGTGAGTGCAATGTGATTTCTGTTGCATCATCCAAGTGGGTGCTGCAAACTGGTCGTGGGTGAGAAGAGAACCCTGATATGATTGTAAAGCACTTTGGGTATAAAATAGTACATAATAAAGTGCTATAGAAATGCTTAATTCATTCATGCTAATTATTCTTTAAGAACTAAAACTAATTATTTAGTTAGGCATACTGGTATACAAATAGTTACTATTGTCTATTCCGGTTTCATTGAAGTATACTCATTAAATAGTGTTGCTTATACTGTAGATATATCATAAATAGCTACAGATATGACAAGATAGTCACTATTTCACTGTAAAAAAATATTTTCAGGATTTTCAAATCAACTTAGATCATTTATGTGGTTCAGATAGTATTTTGGGTTTATGTTGATTAAACCAATCTCCTTCATTGTAACTCGTTTTTTTTTTTTTTTTTTCAATGAACTTAACATTTTAAGGCAACCAGGTTACTTTTAGTTAAACCAAAAATTATTAAAAATTTTTACAGTGTGGCAATTGAAAATAATAATAAATATAGTATTAATAAGTATAATAAGTAATAAATGTTAAAACAGCTTGCCATATCAGTCACTTCATGAAAACCAATGCTTCACTGACTATGAATTTTAGAAATACCATTGAGTTAACAGTTTAGCCCCTTGAGTATTTATATTTATCATGACTGAGTGGTTCTAACTTAAGTCCCGGTCTAAAGGTTATTGTGTGGAAGGGTTCAAATTATTAATGCATGTAAAATCATTTTGTGCTTCCACAGGGAAAAAAAAACAAACAATAAATGCAACCGAATAAAACAACTTTAGTGACCAACATGCGATTGGGAACATTTCAGCACCATGGACAGTGAACATGTTTTTTTTTTATTCTTTTTCTTCACAAAATGACTCTTTATTACTGAGGGATGTCAGATGACCAATTGAGACTTCAGATTTGGGGGAAATTGTGTACTGTGCTATTATACAGCAGTGATCACTTTCTTTTACAGAGACAGAATCTGATTTTTTTCTTCCTAAATCTACATTGGCGTGTTGGCAAGTTCTAATATATAAAGTTCAGACTTTCAGGAGGTCTCATATTACAACAGCTCACAGAATGAAACTAATAAATAAAGACATTAACACAATTAGAATCTAAGCCTAGTGATGGTGCAAAAAAATGCATGAAAAAAACAAAACAAAAAAAACGTGTCACAGTTGCTGAGAGGAAGTAATAAGTTCTGAGTGTTCATGTTAGGTATTCTGTGAGGAAATGGCTTCAGTCCATAACTCTGTGGAGTTGCTGAAAGTTTGGTTGAAGTTGGAGTGCCTCAATAAAGGATCATGAAACACACCATCAACCCAGTTTCTCAGTGTGGCCACTGGAGACTCTTGTTTCCTCTTTATTATGTCGGAGTCTGAGTCACAGTTTGAAGAAGAGCACGACGTTCCTTTATGCATGCATGATGAGTAATCGGCTTGGTTTAATGACGTAGCAGTCTGTGCAAGAGACCAGATTTTTGGCTTGGTCTCAATAGTCTTTTGGCCTTGTTGAAGGTAGAACTTTGCTGTTTGGTTGTCTTCAGCAGTCGGTCTTAGGCGGTCTTCAATAAATTCATGGACATCTCTGGGAAGCTCGGTAACGGATTCTTTAATGTGGTTATCTGGAGATTCGCTGGTCTCGGAGCGAACCCGCATGACAAAGGATGGTTTCGATTCGCACTCAGAGCCATCGGATTCCACTAGATCAAAATCATCCAGATCGCTGTGAAGTTGATCTGTATCATCCTTTCCTTGGTTGTCTGGAGGTATAAAACAAATATTTAAGCAGGTTATAAAAATCACTGAATATAACGTTGAATGTCAAACTGTAACTGCATGGTAGTGTAGGTCTATTATTTTGACGTATTAGTAGCAAAAGTTGTTGCTGAAAAGACTGAAGGTGGTAACCAAATCACTGATCTAGATCACTACATATCACTGATAGAATTACAAATACGTTGTTTTTATTTTAAAATACCAAACATTACCTAACTGTATCGCTACACTGAATAGGCTATGTGAAAAATATTCGCTTTTCAAACCAAGAATGACATCAAAAAAAGCTTTCAACAAACCATTGAAATCACTTTCGGTTTTTATTGGCTCCCCCTGTGATTCGTCCATATCTTCTTCGTCGTCACACTCCTTCTCATCTGAGGTCTTGTTGCGCGGCGACCACGTCATTTTATTTTCCTTCTTGAGTCTCCGCCGTGCGTTGGCGAACCAGGTGGAAACCTGCGTAAGGGTCATCTTAGTGATGATGGCCAGCATGATCTTCTCACCCTTGGTGGGGTACGGGTTCTTTTTATGTTCCTGCAGCCATGCTTTCAGTGTGCTGGTGGTCTCTCTGGTAGCATTTTTTCTTCTTGTGCTCACATCTACAGATCCATATCTAAATAGCATGACAAGTAGTCCATTTGTTTTAAAGTTGGATGCACAATAGCTGTATTTGAAAATTCTGCAAAAAGGTCATTGATGCAACCAAATTTATCTTGAATAACAAAAAGGAGGTGATAATTCTTACCCATATCTGTCATACTGGTACTGTCCAATTGGGTAGTCGTAATGGTAATATGCAGAGCTTTGGGTAACCCTTGAATGTCCTTGAACTCCATCTTTCTCACTGAGTTTACCCTAATATAAAGCAAAAATGCAAATAATCACAAAAGCTTCCAAAACCTTTTTGGACAGTGCAGGTAACATGCACATCTATTGTTATTGAAATGAATAAATGAAATGCGTACCAGAGGATAGCATGAGGTTGAATCTGGACCGTAAGTGCTGTAGGTATCATAACTGTGACTCTTTGAACAGGAGTTTCCATAGACAGCAGTAGGGATCAGGTCATGCCGGCTGGAGGCCACAAGCCTACTTTCATATACCGGGCAGTAAAGTGAGTTTTGAGGAGAGGTTGCCACTCCAGTGTCCAGCAGAGAACCATTAGACTCATAGCAGGCGCTCAGAGCGTTAGAAGACATTAAAAGCTGTCAACGAAAGGACGAACAGGCTAAAGCATGTCCTTGAAAACTATGAAACACTTTACACAGCCTTTAGATTATTAATGACTTTAAAATGAGTTAAAAGAACTTTAGTTTCCAGTGCTATCTACATTTACAGATACGTCTGTGTTAGAAAACAATACTGTTACTGTTACATTGCACTTCTGACTACATGAAATCTTGGAAAAGGACACTTCTGCAATACATGTTTATTTATCGTCAAACATTTAACACAAGTGCTGGTATACATATATGATCATGGCCTTATGGATTTTGAATAATGTTAGATTGTGTCATTTTTTCCCAATCATTTTAATATTGAGGGCAATGATGTTGGATAATAATGAATTCTTTCTCTTTTTTGACAAAAAAAAAAAAAAAGGCTAAGTCTTAGACTTGCAAATACAACATGTTCGCCAGCAGTAAATTACATACACACACACACACATATATTATATATATATATATATATATATATATATATATATATATATATACACACACACACACACACACACACACATATATATATATATATAAATAAAGGTTCTTTATTGCCATGGTTCCATGAAGAACCTTAAACATCCATGGAACTTTCCTATTGCACATAATGAAAAAAGGTTGTTTAGATTATTAACCTTATGTTCTTCATAAAAAAAATAAAAAAAGGTTATTTTAAAAACTGTTTACTGTAAGGTAATTTGGAGAAAAGGAACCTTTATTTTTTAAGAGTGATTAGCAATAATCGCTACTAAAACTACTTTCAGATCTTCAATCTTAAAATGAATTACATTTATGATCTTAAAATGTCCTCCCTGCCACTTGATCATTTGAAAACTCATGAAATATAAATTCAAGAAAAACATTAAATTAAATATATAGTTAAAAGGAAAGGGTTCTCTGAATTTCCCTGATTTTACCAGTTTTTATACATGCATTATAAAGGCAAAGTTAAAATATCTGCGTGATGGACAAACCCAAAAGAGTCATTATGGCAGGTGTAACCTTTCAACACTCTTAAAAAATAAGTAGAAAGTATTTTTTAAAAGTAATTAATGTACACAACAAAAGTTAAGGTTTTATAATCTACATAGTATACCTTCTTAACAAGTATTTTCAATAATTTCCCCTTACTGAAGGATCACACAAATACACTTAATTAATTGGGAACATTCACAATTAATCATAATATTAACATCCAGCACCCGTGAGACAAATTTTGGCGCACTAAAGTGAGGTGTGGAAGTGTTCAAAAAAAAGTTACCTGTGGTGCAGCAGGATATGAATAGCCAAACTGTGTAAATGACATGATGAGTGTCCAGCACAGAGAAAGCTGCAGTCCCGCTGCGGGTCATCAGTTCATCACGAAAATCGTCCATTAACTGCAGGTAAACGTCCCTTTCTGGTTTCTGTTTGTCTTTCATACAAACAACAATAAAAATTATTTAAAAAAATAGCCGAAAGTGCAGTGTGACACGGATTCAATGTGGTGCAGCGGTGTAGCTGAACTTGAAAAAAATCATAACAAACGTTGGCTCAGTTGCACGTTGTTTTAAACACCGGTGACGCTGACGTCACAGGATCAGATTTAAAGGTCCAGATAACAAACGCGAATCACGGAAAAAAAGTTGTTGTTCACACAGCGGAACACTTTATACCCGCTGTATAACTTGTGAGTCAAACGATGCGCTTGTGTCCTCGTGAGGAGCCCGCGGGGTCTCGCTCACATTAATGAGGACGTGTTCAGTTTCCCTGCCCGCCAGCAGCCAATCACACATCTGACTCAGTGCACAGACAGCTCGATCGCACATGATTGATGACCGCCCAGGAATGATTACCATAATTGCCTTTCTATGTAGTTATCAAACACCTTTGTACCATTAAATAACATTGGATTTGTTGAAAAAAATAATCTCTGAATTATAAAACCTACAAAAAAATAACAGTCTAAGATCGATATCTATCAAAATACTAGGGCATCTACAGTGCTGTGAAAAGTATGTTTTACATCAACAAAAACAGACTGGTAATTATTTTTAAATTATGTTAACTGCAGGAGAGAAAACATGATTTAAAAAACTTCACTTTCACTATAGCTAGATTTGTAGAGTTAGATGTGTGTGCCATCTTAAAATAAAGTTCTCTCAAAAGTACCTGAAAGAAAAACACACAAATGGCAGAAATACATTTGGTAAGTAATCTACAAAAGTACGAGGCATTAAAATGAAATGTCTTTATCTTTACCTTTATCTTCTTTGAAGCATTGTTACCTAAAACAACAGTTTATTTCTTCTTCAGAAGTGACTTCTATTGAACTTTGAGGATTAAAACTAAAACATGTTTTGTCGTTTAACCATTTAAAAACTATGATTTAATATGACTAAATCAACCAACATTATGAAAAAATCACACCAATAAAAGTCATTTTAAGGGTCAGATCATATAGAAATCGTTTCTAAAAGGACAGTTTGGTGAAGGTCTGTCCTGAGGGGTGAATTTATTCTCTTTCTGTGAAGATCTTTTTCGTTTAATAACTCTTTTAAAACCCAAAAGTGACACTGTACAGTCGCAGCACAGTAACATTTCGGTCCCTTATATGTATTTTTTTGGCCATCAATCAATCCTTTATCACATACAGTTCCTTAAATGTGTCTCTCAGCCACCTCTGTACTCTTTCTTCATTGAGGCTAAGAGGTTTGGCTTGCCAGAGTTCATTTAATATGTATAATGCATGAGGGCACTTCAGTGCATTTACTTAACACTTTGTTCCTGAGGTCCAGAAGTCTTTTCATTAGAGACTGAAACTGTGATAGACATCCCCCGTTTGAAAGCACTGTAACCACCTAATTCAGTGTTCAGGTTTTTTTTTTTTCTGTTTTTTTTTCGTTTTTTTTTTTCCATTTGCCTGTAGGTCACAACACATGTAACACAACTGATTACAATGTTGAGGTGCCGCACCTGTGTAAAGAAGCCAGAAGATCTTATTTGTTTATGCATGCAGTGAAACGGTTTATTTATATTATGCATGATTATGGCACAATATTAATTTTTTTATCTTCTGTCTTTTCTATTTAGAAATTGATAAAATGTTGTATATTAATGTATAGCCTTTTTATGAAAAAAAAAAAAAAAAAAAACGGTTAGGGTTTTTAGCATCATTAACAAGGCTCAACACAACCTCTTTTGCTATTGAGACCAAAAGTGCAAAATACAGTGATTAAAATGAAACCGCAGAAAAACACTTTTGTTTGTGGGGTGCATATGAATGAATAGTTGATGTGCAGAAGACCCGGTGAAGGAGAAACCTGGGAGAAAATCACAATATAATGAACACAGAGAGAATCCATTTATCAGTATGTACAAATAAATAAATATATAAAGCATTTCACCAGCCCGAGAACAAAAAGAAAACAACAAATAAACCATTAGCCAATAGCAGCACTTGGCGAATTTATTTAAATTTGCAGTGAGCATCACTTACTTTCGTCATTATAGTAAATATCAGTAACAAGCTTTTATGTATAATGCATTATAAAAGTATTTTAATGCATTCATTATGGATTGTAATGCACCTTATAATGCATTGTATGGTCTCATGAATAATTGTAACCCCAGTTACATTATAATAACTGTATAGTTACACTATAATAACATTATAATACATTATAATACTTATCTAATCATTGAACCCACCTTTAGAAAGTATACTGCATTAAAAACATGACAAACAACCCAGAATCTTCAAATATTATAATGCATTTTAAATTTGGTTGCAGTTATTTATGAAAATATATAATGCATTATAACATACATTATGAATAGCTTTACAATGGGTTATACATAAAGGCTTTTAGTAAAGTGTTACCTAAATCTATGAGTCCAGCATTCATATCTAAGTATATCTTTTAGTTGTAAAATTGGTAATGAATTATTATAAACCATATAGAAATATTACTAAGAAATTGTTATTTAGAATTTGTATTTATTCAAGAAATATTACACTTTTAATGTGGGGGATAATACTTTTCTGGTTATTCATGGAATCATATGCCAATAAAAAAAAAAAAAAAAAACTTAATTTTTAAGAGCGTACTATATACAAAAATGATCTTGAAATATAGCTGAGATATTTACCTCGAGTATACACTCTCAACTTCAAGAAAATCATAATTTTCCACAACCAAAAGTGTTAATACACGAGAAGCTGAGTGAATTGACAAAACGAAACAATGAATGGAAAAAGTGCTGCCCGGAGTGTAGAATCCATATCCCAGTGCTCTTTGGGGTGTAGGGATAGTTTAACTCATAAACACATATCAAGCCAAGGCACTAGAGAGTCTATGGAAAATTATAAAGCTTTTATTCAATCATGGCTTAGGCATATTGAATTGACAAAGCATGTTTGTATCTCTCCGATGCCCCCATCTGATGTAGATCAGAATGAAACTGGCAGACTGTGGGACGTCCAAGCTCTTCAGCCGTTTAAATGGAGCTCCTGGATGGACAGCTGCTTGATAGAGTTACATCATAATCTACTGAAATGTTTGTCTCAATGATTGAGGCAGTGGAAGATGAATGTGTGGAAACGGAGGTGTTTACATAGATGAAGAGACCATCATTCATTGTTACAGGCAAATACAAATTGCCAGTCCTTTAACTGACAGGTTTTTTGTTAGAGTGGAGAAGCAGCACATGAGCAAAAGCTTTATTTCCATTCCAAACTCCGAACACAGACAACAGTGCTTGTTCAATATATGAGCATTCTTTTCATGAAACAAATTAAATGTCATTCATGTGAGTGAACACTCTTTCTTCAGTCTCCAGGGACGGTGACAGTGGGGCTCTGCTGTCTGAAACTGACTTACCTTCAAAACAAGAATGGTATGAATCTGCAAACGACTGACCTTCAACCTCCGGCCACTTCCTTCCACTCTCCATCTTTCAATTTTTATAACACTTAGCAGATTCAAAAACCTTTCCCTCTCAATCTCTATCCTGCTTGCTCTTGTGTTTTTTTTTGGTCCGGATGGTCCAGGTGGGACCTGCTGCATGCTCTCAGGCAGACTATTGGTTCATCCAGGCAGAAAATGGAGGGTTGGGAGGGGGAGGACAGGAAATGGAATGGGAGTTGACTCTCTTCTCACACACTTTAGCCCTGATGAGCTGCACCTTGGGGACCACTGTCAAGTGATCTCTGACACTTCATTCCCTCTCTACACAAGAACCCTCTCTGACAGACACAAGCAGGGAAGAACTCAACTGCAGCTTATTGCTGGAGTGTAAGCACAGTTCAGCACAGAAACAGTGCTTGATGAGAAGACCTGATAGAGCTGCAAGTGCTGTAACATGTAAAAGGTCTTTGGTGAGATCAACATGCATTCTTAAAATTCTTAGTTTAGTTCAATATATTAAATGTCAGGGTCTGACTCTCAAGCTATTATATGGACATCAGTGCCGTGGAGTAAAGTTTGCATACTAAAAGTTTGCAGCGTAGCTTTTCCAGTAACAAACCAATCATTCTGCCATAAACAACTCTTTCACATATGCAACACAGGAAAGTCAGAGTCATTCTAGAATCAGTTCGTCATAAATGACTCTCTCCCTCTCGTATGGAATGCTGGAAGGTTTGAATCATTCTGTTGAATCGGTAAAGTTTGATTCTAGTGAACCTGTCATCTCTGTCTCTCTATTATATGTAGCAATGGAAAGTTTGAATAATTTTAGTGAATTGGTTCATTATAAACGTCTCTCTCTCTCTCTCTCTCTCTCTCTTTCTCTCTCTCTATAATGTAGTGCGCAAAAGCCTGATTTATTCTAGTGAATCGGTTCATCATAAACATCTCTTTCTCTGTATTACACTGAACAAAATTATAAATGCAACACTTTTGTTTTTGCCCCCATTTTTTATGAGCTGAACTCAAAGATCTAAGATTTTTTCTAAGTACACAAAAGGCCTATTTCTCTCAAATATTGTTCACAAATCTGTCTAAATCTGTGTTAGTGAACACTTCTCCTTTGCCGAGATAATCCATCCACCTCACAGTTGTGGCATATCAAGATGCTGATTAGACAGCATGATTATTGCACAGGTGTGCCTTAGGCTGGCCACAATAAAAGGCCACTCTAAAATGTGCAGTTCGAGAAAAAAAAAAAAGGTTGTTGATTGTGGCCTGTGGAATGTTGGTCCACTCCTCTTCAATGGCTGTGCGAAGTTGCTGGATATTGGCAGGACCTGGAACACGCTGTCGTATACGCCGATCCAGAGCATCCCAAACACATTCATTAATGCTGACTGCAGGAATGTCCACCAGAGCTGTTGCCCGTGAATTGAATGGTCATTTCTCTACCATAAGCCGTCTCCAAAGGCGTTTCAGAGAATTTGGCAGTACATCCAACTGGCCTCACAACCGCAGACCACGTGTAACCACAACAGCCCAGGACCTCCACAGCAGCTGCTACAACAATCGGTTTGCATAACCAAAGATTTTCTGCACAAACTGTCAGAAACCATCTCAGGGAAGCTCATCTGCATGCTCGTCGTCCTCATCAAGCTCTCGAACTGACTGCAGTTCATCGTCGTAACCGACTTGAGTGGGCAAATGCTCACATTCGATGGCGTCTGGCACTTTGGAGAGGTGTTCTCTTCACGGATGAATCCCGGTTTTCACAGTACAGGGCAGATGGCAGACAGCGTGTATGGCGTCGTGTGGGTGAGCAGTTTGCTGATGTAAACGTTGTGGATCGAGTGGCCCATAGTGGCGGTGGGGTTATGGTATGGGCAGGCGTATGTTATGGACAACGAACACAGGTGAATTTTATTGATGGCATTTTGAATCCACAGAGATACCGTGACGAGATCCTGAGACCCATTGTTGTGCCATTCATCCACAACCATCACCTCATGTTGCAGCATGATAATGCACGGCCCCATGTTGCAAGGATCTGTTCACAATTCCTGGAAGCTGAAAACATCCCAGTTCTACCAGAAAGACTCGGGAGATAAAATGATATAACAAGAGTAAATTTATTAATAGCTCAGCAAGCATAGTCTTTGGCGTAGGCCCCGTCCTTAGCAAGCAATGCGAGGGTAATGGAATCTGCAAATCCCGCCTGAAGATGAAGGCAGGGGCGCAGCCGACCCCCTGGAGGTAAAGGAAGGGACCATCCTGGTGGTGGTGGGGAGGATGGAGGGAAAGGACCATCTTGGTGGTGGTTGGGGAGGATGGAGGTAATTGGCGCCGTCAGTATCTGCGAACTCAGACGGATGTAAGTACCATTCTTTTATACTGAGAGTGTTAACACATGATTGGTTAGAAGTGAGTTAATTCATAACGCGCTGATTGAGTCTTCCTGGCAGAACTTAACGCTAAGCTTACATTTCTTGCATGGCCAGCATACTCACCGGACATGTCACCCATTGAGCATGTTTGGGATGCTCTGGATTGGCGTATACGACAGCGTGTTCCAGGTCCTGCCAATATCCAGCAATTTCGCACAGCCATTGAAGAGGAGTGGACCAACATTCCACAGGCCACAATCAACAACCTTTTTTTTTTTTTTTTTTGAGAAAAATAGCCCTTTTGTGTACATAGAAAAAGTCTTAGATCTTTGAGTTCAGGTCATGAAAAATGGGGACAAAAACAAAAGTGTTGCGTTTATATTTTGTTAAGTATGTTGGGCTGGCAATTGTTATTCATTCTACTGAATCAGTTCATCTTGAATGGCTCTTTCTCTCTTACAAGTAGCGTTTGAAAGTTTGATTCATTCTAGTGAATCAGTTTTTTTATAAATGGCTCTCTCTGGTATGTAACACTCAAAAGTCTGATTCATTATTGTTTCATCATAAAAGTCTCTCTCATATCTAGTGCTGGAAAATCTGATTCATCTTAATGAATGTGCTCGTCCTGAACTACTCTCTCTCTCTATTATGTTAAGTTGGAAAGTTTGATTCATTCTACTGAACTGGTTCGTCCTAAACGTCTCTCTCACTCTCTTTCTCATTTGTAGTGCTGGAAAGTTTGATTTATCCTAATGAATCAGGTCATCCAGAACAACTCTCTCTCATGTTACATTGGAAAGTTTGATTCATTATGAATCGGATCATGATTCTAGATGGCAATTTCTCTAATATCGTCACTGTCAGGTGGAAACCTTGTATCTCCAAAAACACAGCCTTTCAGGAAATGGGGAAAAAACTCATCAAAGTTGATATTGTGGCTTTATAGATGGTCAGTTCTTCATTTACCCTTGCATTCCAAATATGGAAACACAAAATTAATGTTAATTAATATAAAAATATGGAATTTGTCGGTTATTGTCTATGTGTAATGTGTTGTTCTAACGATCTCCTGCGTTTATAATAAAAGACTGTAGTATTCCTTGTTTGTGCATGTTGCTTACTCATTACAGAATAATCAACCTAAAAAGAGAAATAGAAATGGACTTACCAGCACTGCGTCTTCTCCTCTGTGAGCGGAGGACTTTGGTGGAAAACCTGGGGTGGATGCTCCTGCACAGTGAATCCTCAATAACCATCTACGAGGCAGAGAGGGAGTGCCTATAGCCTGTGCCTACCTCAGGCCTAGTGATAGATCCTCCCACCTGAGTTATCTAAGAGTTGAAGTGCCAGTCGTCCAGTAGAGCAGGAGCAGACCATAGACCCGTGATCTGCGTATCTAGTTCCCTCATGAGTCCCCACCCTCGAATCAACGCCTTCTCCACCGGTCCTGTCCGTCTATCTGGATGCTCCATTCCCATGCGTTCCTACCCAACTTTCTGGTCCCATCTCCTCCGCTGGTTACGTCCAGTCCCCTGGATCCTTCGGCTCCACTGGTGTCATGCAACTCCTCGGCTTTGCTCTCGCCGCTAACTCCTTGAGGCTCTTAGGCTCCGTCTCGGGCTTCCCGACCACCAGATTGGCATAAGGTTGAGTCACTGGCTTCACCTTGGGCCTCCAGGCCCATGTCTCCACCTTGACCTGTTAGCTCGTCGACTACGTCTTAGCTCTGCATTCCCTTGTCTCCGCCGTGGACCATCAGCCCTGGGACTCCTCTGGGCTTCCTCGTCCCTCTGGCTCAACCTCTGTCAGTCATCGATCTACCTCCACCACGGATTTCAGGGTATCTGGCTGCGCCTCGACCCTCCAGCCCTTTGGATCCACCTGGCCTCTCTTTCCCTCTGGCTTCCTCATCGTCCTCACTACCTCCATTGTTGCCCTGGTCTGCCGAACCCCCATCTTCGCATCAGTCCCGCAAGCCAGCAGCTCCACCTTGGGCTTCCGGGCCGTGGATGTTGCTTGCCGGTTTCTCCATGCACCCTGGTTCCGCCTCAGTCAGTCTGTCCCCAGGTTCTGCCCGGGCATTCAGTCAAAACTCCACCCTGGCTCCTCGTGCCGTCGGCTCCACCGTGGTGTCTCTCTCCACCGACTCCTCCTCATCCCTGTCCATCTCTTTCTCCGCGCCCTCCTCCAATGCCACAGTTACAACATGAGGACGTGCTTTCTGGGAGAGGGAACTACTGTCACGATGTTGGACTCTTATTTTGATATTCTGTTGTGTTTCCCTTAGTTCCTGTTTCCCAACTCTGTTTAGTTTTGGTTTCCTTGATTTCTGATTATGTCCCTAACTGTTTATATGGTTAATTATCAGCTGTTTCTTTTTTACTTGTTATTCCTAGTATATATACTCCCTGTTCAGTTTAGTCCTTTGTTGATTATTGCGTTCTATGCGTAATGTGTTGTTTACTCTTGTGTTGTTCTAACAATCTACTGCAATTATAATAAAAGACTGTAGTATTCCTTGTCCGTGCGTGTTGCTTACTGGTTACAACATGATTATATGTGTACATTATTTATATTTATATATATATATATATAATATACACACACACACACACACACACATATCAGAATAAGTACTTCTTAAAAGATCAAAAGAATATGAAAATATAAATGTTTAAAATGTACTTTTAAACTATTATTTGACAAAAGTGTACTTAAGCATGTTAAGGAACAGTTATGAAAGTGTACTCTCGTTAAGTAGCTATACCCTTAAGTGGCCTTTATTTAGTTAATAATATATTATCTGCATGTACAGTTTTTAAAAAATACTTTTAAGATTTCAAGTACACTATAATTGCACATTAAATCCAATTAAGCATACTCCTTTATCACAAGAAGTGCTCATACTATTAATAGAAATTATAAATGATCATGGAATCATGTTGTTTCCACTACAGGAAGTTTAAAAATGGCAAAAGTATGGAAAAAGCTTTTAGTCTTCTCTAGAGGGGGTCTGGAGACGGTTATCCTCGCACACATGTAGTCTGGGGACTGTAGACCATTTTCTTGTGGATTTTATTTAGAAGGGGAGTGGTGAAGATGTGGTATAAGTGCTTTACTGAAGCCTTTGGAATATATTCTGTGTATTTAACACTAGTCTATGCCAGGTTTATAGTTCAGATGTCTCCAAAAGTACCATGATATTCTTTGAAGTACCTTGGAGCACACTCTTAAAAATACGGTTCCACAAGAAGAATGGTCTCTTTTTTTTTTTCTTTTTTTTTTTGGTGTGTAAAGAACATTTTAGCTAAAAATAAAAATTAATTAAAAATCCACAATAAAGAACTTTTTGTGGAATGGAAGATTCCATGGACATGAAAGGTTCTTCATGTAATGTCAATATAGATGTCAATAAACAACCTTTATTTTTAAGAGTGTAAATACTATATGTTAATCATTCAGTATGGTATAGTACTACTCATAAGTTCACATATTCCATAGGTATTACCATAAAGTTAAAGGTCTCCAAAAAGTCAACCAATCTTCATTACTCATTTACTGTTTAAAAAAGAGCATTAAATTCACCGATAGTGTGATCTGAAGCGGAATCGACCAGGTGAATTGGCAATGCACTCAAGTGCACTTAACAGAGATCTGCTACGTGTCTAGCTCTATAAATTTGTCAATGCCCAATGCCTGAATATACATCACTGTTGCTTAGTTTCATTATGAGTTCAGTGTCAAGGCGATGCTCACTAAATGCTGAAGACCAGCACAGCAGTGTCAAACCCGATGGTGAAACCATACGAGCAGTGAACGTCTGAGCGAAGTTACAAACACAATCTCGACAGCTGTGTGGAGTTCCAGAGGAATGGCTGTGGGAAGTGTATGTGCGTCTGCTTGGCTTGTTTTCCAGGCCAGTGCCACAGAGAGAAGCGAGAGCTCTTTAAAGTATGCATTTCCCCATCCCACTGAGAGCAGCGTATTCCTCCCCATCACTTCCACTTCATTACTCCCTCACCAGCCATGTATATTCACCCACAGTCAATCCATCCTCCACTGGGACCAATGTTAGCTGAAAAACGTTTTAGCCTCTTTTACTATCTAAAGTCTGCCCTCCCTCTATCTTGCTCGCTCTCTCTCTCTCTCTCTCTCTCTCTCTCTCTCTCTCTCTCTCTCTCTCTCTCTCTCTCTCTCTCTCTCTCTCTCTCTCTCTCTCTCTCTCTCTCGCTTTTACCTGTATTTCTTTATCTTTTCTTTATCAGTCCAAAAACCCTATAATAATATTTTCTTGTTAGGTTCAAAATAGAAGTGATAAAAACTAAAGTAAACCACAAAAAAATGTGTGTTTTTTTTATGCTTGGTTTATGGTTTGGGATATATTAGGTGTTGGTTGGTAAAGGGTTAACTTCTTGGCCTCATTGACTCTATTAAGATAACATTATTTTAATATGTTGATATATATGGTTACACTTTATTTCAAGTTGTCCTTGTTACAGTCTAATTATACATTTAAGTATGAGTAATATTAATTAACATCATGTACTTACTATAATGTTAGGATTAGGGTTTGGTTTAGGGTTAGTTGCATGTAATTATGCATAATTTACTGTTACTATAGTTAGTACATGTAGCATGGGTAAGAAATACACTGTAAAATTAAGTGTTACAATATATATTAACAATTTTTCCTGTCAGAACAAACATTAAACCTCTGATTCACATACAACTACTATACACTTTGAAACTATACACAACCAAATTGACTTTGAAAAATTGGCAGTACATTTTTCTAATAATTAGAAAGAAACGACAGTGAATTAAACATGAAATTTTGAAGTAGAAAAACAGAAATAGCATTTTCTTGTAAAACTTACTCCAATAGTCTTCATACATTTTGTTTTACAGTGTACAGTATAATATTTAAGTAGTTAATAAGGTGTCAAAGCTATTGTAAAAGATTTTAAAGATGATTAAATTAATCATATTATAAAAATAATGATATCACACAAATGTGAGTGGAGTTGGTTTGGTTTAAAATAGAATTTTCTGTTTGTGCCAGAACCATGTTGGTTGTGCCAACCATCCATGTGTTGGAGTTGGCTAGCACAACAGTAAAGCAAACCTCAGGAATAAACATAATTTGTGAAATAATTTGTGATGTTAAATATATCTTTTTAATTTAAAAAAAATTACCCATGATCTATAGGCCCCAATCTGAATTTCAGTCCACTAGAGATAATAAACAAACAAATGAAACCTGTGCCAATCAGCCTCAGTCTAAACGTCTAAAAGATGACTGTTCATAAACAATCAAAATGCACTCAAAACACCCATACATACATGGAGTTTCGTTAAGTAGAGGATGTGCAGAGCTGGAAAGGGTAAAATATGACATGCTGAATTCAAGCGCCACCGTCTGGACAGTTTGAGTATGACTACAGAATTTTGTAGATGATAGTCGACACTCCACACACTTTGACCCTCCTGCCCCTGATTGTGATTATGTGTTTGTTAAATAGGTTATTCAATTAAACATATCAAATGTGCATCCTACCCTGTACCTTTAAAGAAGTCACAATGTAAAAATGTTGTTGTGCTCAATTCCATTAGAATTTTAAATCAATTGAAGACTGTTTTGAATATTACGCGTCCCTCAGTGCGCCAGTCCATCTGTGATAATCATAATTTTTTGCCTGGCCAGTCAGATAAGGTATTTTTACTGTGGAGAAGCAAAGGACTGACCATGATTAAGGACTTCTATATTGATGGAAAATTTGCCACTTTCGAGCACTTGTATAAAACCTTTGATCTTTCCCAATCACAATTTTTCCGATATCTACAGGTGCGCCACTATATTAAACACTCTTTTACTGAGTTTCAGGAGTTACCTCAGGATCATTATCTGTATGATCTTTTTGGTCAACCCCCTAATGCCAAACAATTGGTGACTCGGTTTGTTTCTTTGTTTGCATCTCATTTTTCAGTTTCTTCAGATCACATCAAAGCAGCATGGGAAAATGACACCGGAATTAATATCTCAAACGAGATTTGGGAAGAAGGGCTGAAGCGAATCCATACCTGTTCTGTGAATGCAAGATTACAACTTATTCAGTTTAAAGTGTTGCATAGATTACACTATACCAAATCTAAACTTAATAAAATTTACCCTTCAGTTTCCCCGTTATGCGATAGATGCAAGAGCGCTGATGGGACGCATGCTCATACTTTTTGGTTTTGTCCTGAGATTTCTGAGTTTTGGAAGAATATTTTTCTGTGGTACTCAAACGTTGTTGGAGAAGATATCAGTCCAGATTTGGGGTTAGCGTTGTTTGGATGTTCTGACCCTATATTAGCATTGACACATTCTCAGCAACTGTCTCTTATGTTTGGTATGGTGGTGGCTAAAAGGGTGATCTTGATGGACTGGAAGTCCACTGTACCACCCAGCTTTCATAAATGGCTGGCTGAAATGGTTGCTGCCCTCAAGCTCGAAAGGATTCGTTTCTCTAGAGAGGATGCTTCTAAAAAATTTGATAAAGTCTGGGGCTCCTTCCTTAGGCATCTTTCTAAGAGTTGAAATATGTTTGAGCCTATATGTATTATGGATAACTTCTCTCTTTTATCTCTTCACTCCATTGTTAATGTTTCGTTTTGTTTAAGTTTATGTATGGTTTTAAGGTGTAATTTTTCTTTCTATCTGGTGCGGGTTGGGTGGGGGGGTTTGTGTGTGTGTTTTTTTTTTTGTTTGTTTATTTTATGTATAACATACTTTTTGTATACATTTTGTGCATCTTTCCTTGTTTTGTGTTTGTATAAAAACTGTTATAAATAAAATTATGAAAAAAAAAAAAAAAAAAAAAAAAAAAAGTGCATCCTTATATTAGTAGAAAAGATGTGATACAGAACAGAACTTAATGCGAAGAACACAAAATAATATAGTTATGGACTTTCAGTTATACAGTACTGCATTGTTTTCTGTAGTTATAGTGTATGCTCTAGTCTAGTGCACATGCAATCTGATTAGACAAAATCTAAAATAAGTGCTTTGTGTATGTTATCATGTGTAATGGAGAGAACATGCAATGTAATGACATCTTCAGTCAGTGAGAGTAACACGCAACCTCCGTCTAAGAGCAGCAGCCACACTGAAGAACCATGGCGTATGATCAATAGACATTTAATAGACTACATCTGTTCTACTGTAATCAGCATTTGAACCGCATACTATTTCTCCCTCTCTCAAACACACACACACACACACACACACACACACACTCAGGTACTCTCGATATCTGTCACAATGACATAAAGCAATATAGCATTGTCAGAAACCATTCACTGATGTGCACCTTATGCACTGTATTATTTGATGAAATTAGATGTTAAAAATGAAAATAAAACAAACAAATAAATGAAATGCCATAAACAACTTTTTTATTAAGGGGCCGTATTTCGGTATATTTTGCAGGGTCATTTTATACTTTTAAGGCGACGCATCTTGGTTTCTTTTCTTTTCTTTTTTAACTAGGCCTAAAATCACACAATATGTTATCCATTCTCAACAAAATCGGTAATTCATTCATCATCAAATCAAAATGCTCTTTAAATTATGGCATTACCTATAAAATCAACATCAGATACAAAAGTAGTTGAAAAGATATCATAAGACAATGAACAATTTGCCATATTTTATTTTGTTTTATAAAAGTAAAGTGTTTTTTTTTTCCAACAAAACCCACTTAATATTAGCTTCACATTTAAACAGCGAATACGGAATACGAATATTTGTATTCGCTGTAAAAAAAAAAAAAAAAACGTTGCTGCCTAAATTTTTAAGTACAAACAACTTGGATGTTTAAGTTATTTCAACTTAAATTACATTAAACTGACTCTTTTTTTAAGTTGAAAATTTCTTTTTTTAACTTATTATTTTACTTACAAAAACTTATTTTGATTAGTTGAAGCAATGTGAAAACAAAGCATTAGCAATGTATTTTTTACAGTGTATAACAACTATCGATGGGTCTAGAACAGACTGTTATGAAATATATTAAATGTTACATATGGGGCCCCCACAAATTAAACTATCACTTTAGATGTTTTGACCTGAGCCCTGCTTAATTTCTGACCGTGTTTTAAATTTGAACATAATCACACATAATCTTCAGCATAAATAGTGAATCATCTTCCTGAGCACATTTAAGCACTGTGATTTTACAGATGCTGTAGTGAACAACGACACATTTAAGACCCCCCAGACACAGACCACCAAAGTCTAGACATCCGTCCCACACACTCTCAATGTTTCAACCTCCATTTGGTCATCTTTCTCCTCACTGATGGGGTATCCCATGACACTAATGATTCTCGAATTATTTGGTCAACTAGCAGACAGCTTGTCAGCACACCATTTGATCCCAGCATCGCTTTTAGACCGCCCGGTTATACATCTGTTAGCTTGTGATAAGAAAATGGCCCGTAACCTTGCAGCAGCAGCGCAGGTTGTTGATAACTGAAGCGTTCTGCTGTGCCTTTTCTCTTTTAACGCAGTACTGAGTCATTGATGGGTGGATAAATTACCTGGTGTTTGCCTATTGACCTCCCTCAGAGACAGACAGCAGTCAATACCGCTCCACTTCTCTCTTTTCCCAGGAGGGTCACTATGATTCCAGGCGAGCGTTCCTCTGAGAATGAGCTGATATCTAGTATTCTTTATCAATTGCAGCCTTAGAGCACATAGAGAGTCAGGCGAAAGAGAAACAGGACACCCGCCAACTGTTTATATGACCAGTGGCTTGGCCAGTCACAAGCTGGCCGGGGTTAATATGGCCCATTTGACTCAATTACATAAAGCACTGACTGGGGAAAGGAATGAAAGGATGATCAAATGACACTCTTTCACTCCAAAACCTAGAGAGCTTCCTAGGCAGCATTTTAAGGCATCATATGTGCGCTCTCGACGCAAAGCCTGTTCCATAAGGTAGAATAAGATTCCTGCTTTTGGTCAAATTCTAAGGCAGCATCACTTTATCTATAAGAAAGGTGATACAGTAATGCAAGAAAAAAAAAGAAAAAAGGACAAAGAGTAACAGTAAAATTAATAATTTACTTGAAAAGTATGAAAAAATAAAAATTTTGCTTTAAAATCAACCATTTTACTCAATATTTATGTATGCTGTGTCATTTTTAGCTTAGCATTTTAGTATTTATCTCAGCAACATGCTGAAACCAAACTATTTTGAAATGTATGTCAAGTCTAGAGCGTACCAAATAAGTTGCTTAAAACCCCCAAAAAGTGGTAACATTTAGTAGTTACCTGATCTAAACCCTAAAATTACTGTTGTTGGTATAAACTAATGTAGTAAAAAGAACACTTACCATATAAAGCTCAATATTGACATAACATTCATCACATAACGTTACCTGACATTTTACAGTGTATGAAGTCACTTTAGCATCTGCGATCTGTGACAAGCATACTTTTACATACTAATTATGGAAATAACTTAATATACTTCATAAAAAATTTATATTATATGCAATTTGCTGAACTTTGGAGTGTTTTTGACCCAGTTAACATATATCTTAATATATAATTTCATAAGTGTACTACCCTATTTACAAGCATTACAAGCATACTTTGTCATTTCTATTCAAACTTGTGTAATTTATATATATATAATTACACATTTGTAATGATGTTGCAATTTAGTACAGTTCAAATATATTAACTTTAAATGTAATATCAAAAAACACACAACAATAAATTATAATCAGTTGCTTTTATGCTTTAACACATCAAAATAAGTGTACTTCTTTAAAGCATGCAAGATTAAAACAATTATTTAAAGTGTTCTTTAAAGTAAAATGTATTACAAAGTGCACTATTTAAAAGTGTCCTTAAGTGTGTTAAGAAACAGTGCACTCTAAGTACACTTAAGCAGTCTTTATTTCATTAATACTATATTATTTGCAAGTATAGTTTTTTTTAAATATATATAATTTTAAGATTTGAAGTATACTTCAAGTACGCATTTCAATACAATTGAAATTAATTGAACTTTCAATTAAGCATGATGCACAACCTGGCCTCATGAGAAGTCATATTTGTATATGAGAAAATAAAGTATCTTTTGACATCATATAATTTCACAGTCACATACAAATTGACTTAATGGACTTGTCATGAAACTCTGCTGGTGAAAATGCTGCCTTAGAAGGAGACGGCAGTTTGTTTGGGCAGTAGAAAACAAGGAAGCTCAACAGGTTTTTGAAACAGAGTTTTCTCTCCCTTTCTCTATATCCATCACATCCACATAAAGTATCTCACATAATAAAAATGCCTATGATCTCAAAGGAGATCATTTGATTTATAAGGATAACGAACACACACAACACATGCTGACACCCATATAAGAATAATCATAGGCTTTGTGGTCAGTGATCTTTGTGACGGCTTCACGCAGATGGTCATATTGACAGCCGTCAGATAATTCCCACCCTCTCTTTGTAATGAGCAGAATAATGGCTGGTTTAAACACCGAACCCAAACAGATGAGTGCCGTTTACATTAAAGCACAATCCCATTAGTCTCCCTTAATAAATGACCTATTCCTGTACGGTGAGGGCGTCTCGGGTGCGCCCATCTTCTGCTGATAGGGGCAGAGCTTAATGAAATGGTCTTTTGTGCGCTTGGTTGAACTCATTTGATTTTTTTTCTCCCAGCAGACTTCCTGTATCCTGTGATAAGTCCTCAAACCACTGAAGCCTATAATGACTCCATTACCGAGACCCCCGCCAGACTGTGTGTGTGTGTGTGAGAGAGAGAGACTGAGAGAGAAAATATAATGTGTGTGTGTGTGTATCCCATTATCAAGTGTAATCATTTTGCAGTCAAGCTGGTAATGAGGTGTAATATTGCCCGACATGATAACATATACACACAAACACCTCCCACACTTTAAATTCACAAACATATATTTAAATATACACGACTTGCATTGCACCACACACACACACACACACATGCACACGCACACACACACACACACTACTATGTAAAAGGCTAGTAATTATGCTAAGGGGAAGTCTCCATTTCTACAGTGGAAGACACAGAAGGTCAATTGGTGGTTAATTTTCTTTTTGCCTCCTGAAGCAGGAAACATGCATATGCAAACACTTACTCCTAAACACACACACACACAAACTAATGGATTCATCCAAGTCAAGTCCTCTCTAGCATTGACTTGTCACTACCAACCTTGTTTCGTGCAATTGCAATTACCACACGGTGAGGAGTTTCTGCAGCCTCAGGGAAAAATCCATACTGCATTTCAGATTCATCACACTGGAGGTACATTAATCTTTAACACTTTATGTCCAACAGACATTTATTTTTGCCACTTAATTCCCACATTAATGACTTAAACATCTAATGATAAACATGACAATGAATATGTCCCAAAGTTTCTCCAGTGGGGCCCCCGGGGGCCGCTAGAGATGTCATGGGGCTCCGTGGAAAATACTTTGAGACTTTACAAAATGTAGTTTTTTTGGTTTAATTTTTATTTTTATTTTTTGGACTATCAAAGTTAAAACTGCTTTGGAATGATATTTATTGTTAAAAGAGCTGTACAAATACATTCAAATTCAATTAAAAATGTTAGTGCATCTATATCATGCATTATTAGTGGGTAAAAAAAAAAAAAAAAAAAAGGTTACAAACTTAAAGTCAGTATTTACCAGATAATATTACCAGTGACAATGTAAAAGCCTGGTGTAAAATTTTATTTAAAATGTCCCACTTCTTGAAAATATACAGTTATTTTTAAACTTTAGAAAGAGGATCATCATTTGGGGTCTTTGTTATCAAAAATTCTGAAAACCCCTGGTTGAACACATGTATTTTGATTTTTTAAAATGTATATATAAAAAATTATATTACATTACATAAATAAACTATGGTATTTGTTAATAAAAATGTAGTAAAAAATATTTAGAATAAAAATATTTGTAAATTGAAATTCTAGAGCTCTAACTGTATGCTGTTTATGACTAAGCAATAGCAATTTGACATTTATATGTATTACTAAAGGTGTGTGTTTATTTGAATTTTTGAAACAGTTTGAAACATGGCTAATCTAGTTAGAATTTAGAGACTGAATGATCCATTTTATAATTTGCAATGAATCTACATTACAAATTAATAGTTAGGACCGCTAATGCTACAGTAAAACTTTTTCAGAGCAATCATTTTCCTTTACTCCATCAGGAACTCCTCAGTGGTGTCTTCAAATTGAGTCTGGAGGTGGGAGCTCAGTCTCAGCCTCTCAGCACTGGGGAAAGATCTTCAGGTTCGGCAGCAGTAAAAGAACTCAACATTCCCAGAGAAACCCTAGAAGGATGCAGAAACTCAAGCACATGCTGCAAACGCAGGGGACGAGGATTAGGATCTCACCGGCCTTGTTAGCATTGAATGTAAATCTTTTGTTTGTTGTTTTGTTTTTTTAACTTTCTTTGCCACCTAGTTGCAACTTGTTTGGTCCGTGTGTCGCAGCCAAGATGGATGGATCACGCAAGCAAACCAACAACTGAAGCCATATGAAAAGTGCTTGGTGGGACTCTCTGGCCTCAGCAGGACTGTCTACGCTGATTTATAAGGGGAGGAGTAATAAACGCTCGGTTAAATAGCCCAGCCAAACAACAGACTCCACAGAGCCTTCATCTCAAGCATGACACTTAGCTGAAAGTAACAAGGCTCATATTGGGGTAATTGTATCATCCTTCTGTGAGGCCAGGGCTATGTTTTGGGGTCATAAATCAACTACCGGCCTCTTTTTGACATCGCTATCAAGGGGATCCTCTGTACTCTAAATAAGTCAACGCAGTCATTATCTTCAATGGGGACAATGTGTTGTCTTGGTTTACAATGGTGAAATGTAAAAGAATGGCTAAAGTTGGGTTTATCAATCCAGTTTGGACTGTAGAGCATCACTCAGCCTTTCAGACTTAGTTCCTGCTAAATGATTATTCTGATAAGGGATTATAAATGATTTATCATTCATTTCAACAATAAAACGATATAAGCCTACAAATAAACAAAAAGATAGTGAATATTAATGTTTTTTTTTTTTTTCATTTCAGCAATAAAATTGTATATGCCATGCCTATAAATAAATAAATAAACAATTAAATAATTCATATTTATAAATATGAATAAATATTAATGTTTCATAATTTATTTCAGAAATAAAATATTATTAGTATGTAAATTAATTAATAGTACTGCTTATTTATTTTAGCAATACAATCATATATGACTATAAACAAACAAACAAACAAATACTAAATAAAATGAATCATTCATTTCAACAATAAAATGTTATAGGCCTATAAATAAATAAACATTAATGCTTAATCAGTCATTTCAGCTATCCAATGTTATAGACCTACAAGTAATTAGTAAGTAAATAAATAAATAAATAAATATTAATTCTTAATAATCATTCATTTTAATAATAAAATGTTATTGGCCTTTTAATAAATAAATAAATGAAGCAAGCAAGTAATACATATAAATAAGTAAATAAATAATAAATGTAGGCCTATATTAATTCTTATTCATTTCAGCAACAAAACAAAACAAAAATGTATAGGCCTAAATTAAGGCTATAATTTATTTTAAGGTGTGTAAAATAAATAATTTTTGAGTAATATTAATGAACAACATATACCTACCATAGAGTTTAGTTAAGGGTTAGTTGCATGTAATTATGCATCATTTACTGTTGTTACTACATTAAGTACATACAGCATGTAACAAGGACACTGTAAAATAAAGTGTTACCTAAATTAGAAAAATAAGTACTTCAAATAATATAAACCAATATATTACTATTTAGTTATTTCAAGTTGTTTCTCTGACAAAAGGAAATACTTATGTTCCTACATGACAGAAAAAAAAGAGAAAAAAAATCTCTGATGGCGTGAACAACATCAATGAGTTCGGATTTCACCAGTTCTGCAAAGAGTAACTGACTGACTTTCTCATTGCAACTTTTTTTTTGCCTTTTAGACTAACATCCTTTTCACCTTTCTCAAATAAGCAATGCAGTCGTTGAGTTGAATCACAGCTAAAGACAACAAGCTCTCTCGTCCGGAGTCAATTCAGCCCGGTCACTTCAGCTCCTCGGCAGAGCTCAGGAGAGCAGAAATAAAGAGCCTCCGCAGGGTCACAAATTCAAAGGGGGTTTCTCCTTAAGACTCATGGGTAAAAAATCTCCTAAGCCTATTTAGTTTTCAAACACCGCTGTCTCCCCCTCAGTCTCACAGCGGGGCTGTGGTATCCAAACATGTCTTCATTTACTCACTGTGTGTTAGTGTGTTCGCAGAATTCCCCGTTGAAAAGAACCTCCCAAATACGCTATTATTATCGCTTCGTCAACTCTCATTCAGTGTTTTCCTGACCTCTCACCTCGGGCTATGGCAACAGTGAGAAAAATGTCCGTCTTGATTGACAGGACTGAGAAAAGCCGGCCCCTCCCCTCTCCTCCAATAGGCATTTCAAACACTTTGGGGAACAATGAAGGCTTGGGTGTAATGGATCAATGAGGGGATGATGACTGTCAAAAGAGCACATACTCCTCACACAAACCTGATTATCTCAGCGTGACGGAGGCCGGGGGGAAGTGGGCCCCCCGCCGGGCACCTCCAATTGGGCTATCGTGGAACACGAGGACCAGGCTGTCAGGCCTTGCCCTCTCCCATCCAGCAGGGGCCTTTACCAAACCTATTCATACGAGCAGGGGCGACTCTCCGTCCGCCGCGGCTCAGTTAAGTTGGGGGATGGAGGACGTCGCCATTGTTCGACGCGAGCGCTGAAAAGCTCTGGATGCCTCGACGACCGAAACTTCCTTAAATGCATCGAAAGACACCCCCGCAGCCGAAAGCCCCGAAATCTCCCCTTTATGTGCCTACTGGAGAATGTGAAGGAAGGGATCTGGGACAGAAAAGAGCAACAGGAGAGCCCCATCTCAGATAAAGCCCCCGCTAATCTGCTTTCATTTGGGCTTTGGGAGCAGCAGTAGATGTTTGTCCTCATTGCACCTCTGTTTCCAGGGCAGACATACAGTATTAGAGGCCTGCAGATTAGTCATGGGGATGAATGCATGTAGATTGGATGTTTAGGCTGCTTTTCACATACTTTCAAAGGGTGAGATCTGTTATCACAAAATCCTAATCTCGAGACACGGGCTGGAACACAATAAGCAGAAGATAATGTGTATGTGTGTGTGTGTGTGTGATCTTCTTGGTGGTGAACGGGAAAGTGCTGATTAAAATGAAGAGGTTTACACAATAGCGTTCGATTGACTTCCCCCTCTAAATTTCTATTGATATCAAAATTGTACACACTGGATAGTTCACCCAAAAATGAATATTCTGTAATGATTTACTCACAGTCATGCTGTTGTTGTTTTTTCTCTGTTCCACGGAGGAGCGTCAGAAAGCAAAATGTCTAAGCTCATTTCAAAACAATTGAAGTGAATGGTGACCAAAAACTCGTATGAGTCAAATGAGTTCTGAAGTCTTCAAATTAGCTAACTTTTTTGGTCATTTTTGGAGTTTGGCAGCTCCTGGTCGCCATCCATTTTCATTCACAAATATCTTGTTTTGTAAAGAAGAAATAAAGGAAGCTTAGTTTAGTTCAGAACGTCATGAGGGTGTGTTAACGAAGACAATGGCTTGACTGTCATTTTAAACGTAACATGCTGTTTTTTATGTTAAAGGGACAGTTCACCCAAAAATGACAAATCTGTCGTCATTTACTCACCCTCATGTCATTCCAAACCTGTATGATTGTCTGCCTTCTGTGAAACACAAAAGAAGATATTTTGAAAAATGTTTCAATGTTTTTGTCCACTCAATAAAAGTCAATGGCAACCAAAACTGTTTAATTACCAACATTCTTCCAATTATTGCTTTTGTGTTTCACAGAAGAAAGTCAGTCATACAATTTTGGAACGACATGAGGGTGAGAAAATGATGACAGCATTTTTTTGTGAACTATCCCTTTAAAACATTTTTCTCCCACTTTTATATGCAGAATTAGTAAGCCATTCATGTTTGATTGTTAATATCCAATAACATTACAAACAATTCAATCTCACTGCATTAGATGTAAAATATTGACCCACATGGGACTGGCAAACATAACTTATTCAACGACTTTGAAGCAACTGGTGCCAAGGTGAAGTCAGTTCTCCTCAAGTTTTCACAGTTGTCCTACAAAGTAACATCAGATGCAGTTCATCACATTAACCGTGAACATGTTCCACTAACCAAAAAGAAAGCGAATAAATCTGTATTAAATAGCCAATTATATCTATTGCTTTATAATGACACTTTAAAACCGGACCATCGCTACCTTTGTCACAGATGAATCTAAACGTGTTCGCTTTGGCCGGTCTACACAGCGTTTTCAAAGCAGTACCAGTATCTTCTCTGCTCTGTGTTCTCTATGTGCTTGTGTAGAGCTCACCTCTGGGGCTGACAGCCCGAGGCTATGCTGCATGCACCGATTATTTCACCATAATTAAGAGTCCGGGATCTTCAGGGATGCCGCCGTCTTGCTGCGCTAGCAACCTCAGCCTTCATTCTGTAACATTACATGAGTATCATCACTATAGTGATTTGATTCGACCCTCTTCAAACGGATTAAACAGCCTGGAGGTGCAGTAAAAGACACTACCTTATAGATTCAGTCATCTTAGAGAGAAAAGGAAAAACAACAGGGATTGGCTGGTTCCATCTGCTTAGATCTTTGGGCTGTACTGACCTGCGGTCTGATTGACAGCTGGGTTGATTCCGTATGGACGAACTGTGAGACAAGGATTGACTGGTTTTGTCCTAGCATGGGAAAAGATTGTGTGTGACTATAGCTTTGACTGGCAGCTGGCTGTTCTGAGTGGATACAGTACAAGTTTCCTTTGCAGGGGGTTGAGCAGACACAAGATTGGCCGAATCATCAATTATAGGAATGATTGACAGGTGACGGCCTCCAAAGTGTGTGCACTCAGCTCCAGATGTAGTTGCTCCCAGCAAGAGAAATTAGATGTGGAGTAATCAATCAGTGGCACTGGCAGCTTTACATGTAAAACACAATTCAGGCATTAAATTGTTATATTACATTATTAATGTACAGTATATAATGTACTGCATATTTGAACTAATTACATTCTCTTCAGCTAACCATGAAGATATAAAGAACACTCAGTGTTTTATGTTCAATATACTTCATTATTGATTCTTGCTTTAGATTACATTAATACACTATGGATATCTTTCATTGCTGGATCCAATCATTTTCAGCTACACTTCATTTCTAAATTCTGTCTTTATTACAATAATTAAGCACCAGACCTCCACCGTGTGGTTACATCCTGAAAGCTTTTCTGTTGACATCTCACTCAGATCAAACCCTCTACACTCATAACAATTTCTAAAACCTTAAATTACATTAGAGCTATGGAATTTCAGTCCATATTCATAATGACAATGTTTGTATGTAAATACACGCTTAGAAAACCCACGCCTTCAAACGGCACAGTTCAATGTCTTTCAAATAACTGTCAAATCAGTTCCACAGTGAAAAAAACAATGGTAACATCTAATGTAACTGGTTTTATCCAAGTTAAAAAAAAAATCTAATATCACTGAATCAACCAAAATACATTAATTTATACCAACAAAACTCATTTTATTGGAATAAATCAGGTGGTATAAATAGCTCTTTAAGGTAACAATTGCATGTTTACCACTTTTTACAGTGTTGTGGTAAATCTATATGGTTTAATTTAATTCACCTCACTCTTCATTTTTTCTAACATTCAAAACATAGCTAAACGAATTTTTAATCATATGGGTAAAATTCTATGCAACACTATGCATTCCCTCAGTTGAAAGATAGAGGGCAGCCTTGTGACAAGAACAGTCAGGTAGTATGCAACCTATCAAACTGCCTATAGTCAAAAGTAAAATATGCAATAGATAGCCTATGATTAAATACAATGTAGGCTACATTCAATTTATAAATGCATACCTGTATACGTTTAAAATAATAAGAAAATATTCACTGAGAAACCCCAGTCACTTTATAAGGCTACATCAACAATTAGCAACCACAGGAAAGCATGAGAATAGCTTCTGTATATATTTTTGAAACATTGGCGACTAATGTATCTTTACTTATCTCTGTAGCGAGTAAAATGTCAGCAAAATGAAAAATAAAATCTCAAATATAAAAAAATATATATCTATATCTAATTCAAACACACACGTCATTGACACCCTGCAGTGGGTGCCATTTAAGCGGTGTAAATAATTGAGGAATAGCATTTGCCGTCATCCCCCACATGAGATATGTCTATAAAAGAGCATCAGATCTTTCCTTTGAGAGGAGGAGTCTGATGTCGTAACACACTGAGCTCTCCTCACTAGCTAATCGATGGAGAAGTCAATGACTGCACCTTTTCAAGCTGTTTACAATATGGACTCCTTTTAAATACATCCTGAGTGTAAAATGAGTAGCCTATGCAGTACCATGAAAAACTGCGAATGACATTATTCAATTATTGACAGATTAGTCAGGCTATTTAGATCATAGAGAATAGATGTAGCTGAAAATGTTAGTTAGGCCTATCATTTTAACAATAAAATGCGTCAATTAAAAGTATAATAATCTTTTCTTTAAATATTTTTTTTTATTATTGAGTGTATGATGTAAAAAGTTAAAAAAACAGTTTGAAAAGAGCTAAAACTTCCCGACTTGTTTTTGCCGCGAGTTAATTAAAACTTCATGTCAGTAGAGTCCATTTCAACATATCACACCTTGCAGCTTTTCCTGGCACTACGTCATGTTAGCTTAACCTTTCCAAGACACCCTGCAGCTAAGCTTGCAGTTGAAACAAAACAGAATTAGGTTACATATGTCTAACAGAGACGTGTGGGCAAACCGATACAGCAGACGACGCCGGATTAGGGCCTGTTTTCATTTAATCAGGTTTGCAATAAATCTTTGAATTTTCTGATTTTGTCACGAACAAACGAGCCTTGTACAGATGTTTGTCCAGGAAAGCTGCTCACCTATGCCTGCGTGAAATAACTTCCCTTCCCATGATCCTCTTTGTTGAGTCTCACTCATGTATCCTGTGGAATAATCAATGAGTGCTGCTCACAGCTCTTCATTACCTCAACAAATTTATGATATAAGGCCCTTTTTTTTTAGGCATTTTCATGACATGTCTGCCCCTTATGAAGAGGAAACAATTGTGTGAATAGGTACGTCAGAGGTGTGGGACTTTGGGAGGCTCAGAGTAAACAGGTTTTGTAATTGAATGTGTGAAGACTTCAGAGAGCTTTTCCCCGCCTGTAATAGGATGACAGAGAAGAGCGAAAGCCTATTTTAGTTTGTGTGAAAGCCAATAATATAAATATAAATAATATGTATACACACACACACACACACACACACACACACACACACACACACACACATTCACACATACAATATATATATAAGTATTTCAGACATTGCCATCTTTGTGGGGACATTTTGTCCCTATAATGTAGGGTTTTGGAGGGCCACACACACACATAAGTTTAGATGATTCCCATGTGTCATGCTGGGAAAAGAAGGATCTCTTGAGTAAAACAAAATTTTGGATGTGTAAAACACTTAAAGTTGAGTGATTGTCTCTTTAAAACAAAAGCGCATTTTGTGAACAGGTGACAGTTTCTCCCATCTGTGAGAACCATCATGGGGTTTAATTATGCTGCAAAAAAGGTATTTAATTATTTTTCATTCAGTTAATTACATTTCTTGTTCTAAAGTGTCATAAGTACAGAATTTAAAATCAACATGAGATTGAGTGGAGCTGGATATTAAACTGGAAAAATGCAGGTCTAGACCTTTTGTCTGAAATGTTTAGTCAAACATTGACAATATTTTACTTTTGTTTTTTTACGTATATTACAGCGAAAAATGAAAATTCCATCAACATTTACTCACTGTGTCATTCCAAACCTATATGACTTTATGTGGAACATAAATCAAGATATTTTTAAGAATTTTGGCAATTAAGCAGTTTTGGTCACCATTGACTTCTATTGTATGGACAAAACTAAATAAATAAATAGACATCCAGGTTTGGAACAACATGAGAGCAAGTAGCCTAAATGATTGCTGAACTATCCCTTAAAAGACAGTTCTGTATTTGTCCTATAGTCCTAATTTGTTTTGCATAGGGTCAATTTTGATTTCACATTGACTTTTTTTTAATGAAACAATTGAATCTACTGAAAAATTCAAAGCTTTATTATCCTATATTGTATAAGCTATTATATTCATCATTTAAGTTGATTCCTGCGGACAGGAGAGCAGAAGATGTGTGCTAAATGTCATCACCTATGGCTGTTGCTCCCTCTGGACCACCTTGTCAAGCAGTCAAGACTCCTTCCTGATGTCTTTACAGAGCCGACGGGATCGGCACACACTTTATCAACCAGTCATCAATCTTTCATCTGCCTCTTATCTATAATTAATGCCTTTACACAGCGGTCGGTTGTGGGGTCCATACAGGTGTGTGTGTGTGTGTGTGTGTGTGTGTTGAAGTATAACAAACAACCAGGTTATGTGGCCAAATGTGTCAATATCGATGTTCACAGAGTGACTCCAGCAGACCCGCACACGTTTTCTGACTTCTGCAGGAGGAATAAATCCAGACAATTTCCCAGAATACATTACACAGGAAATAAGAGGAGACCTCTGCTCTCTCTCGGACTTCAGATGTCTTTGTGCCTCTAATGGAGGAGTTTTCCTCTGATATGATTGAAGACAGAAGAGCTCTCCTGGCGCTCCTCTCCCCCACCCCCCAGGCCAGAATCTCAAAGGGAAGGAATAGATTATCCCCCTCGCTGAACCCCACCAAGTCAGACAGACAGTGCAGGACATTATCATGTCAAAATATGGCATCACTTAATTTCCATGGCAACCTCATGTCAGTAGATCTCTGAGCTGCATGGCAGAATTTCAACATCCTTTGGCATTAAACATAGAGCCAATTTCATTACACTCTAAAAACTTTGAAGCAATGTTTTTTGGGGTAAAACATTTTTACATTATTGAGTACATATACGTTAGGAATTGATGCAAGTAAAAAATTTAAGTAGATCTGAATAACAACATTTGGTACCATGACAAATAAAATTGAGTAGACCCAACAAGTTTTCTAGGCATTTGTTTTGGTAGGTAAAACTCAGACAACCAGGAATAGTTCACCCAAAAATTAATATTGTGCCATCATTCACTCACCCTCTGCAGAACACAAAAGAAGATATTTAGAAGAATATGGGTAATCAAACAGTTGATAGACCCCATTGACTTGCATAGTATGGGGGAAATTACTATGAAAGTCAATATCTTCATCAACTGCTCTGTTACCAACATTCTCCAAAATATCTTCTTTTGTGTTCAGCAGAAAAAGGTTTGGAACAATTTGAGGGTGAGTAAATGATGACAGAAATTTTGGGTGAGCTATCCCTTTAAGTCATCTCCAGAGATTTTATTAAGATAGCATAGTTATTTACAAAGCCACTGAATGTACCCCAACTGACTGTACACAACACACCAGCATTCCTGGAGTCATTCTTGGAAGTTTCTTGATTCCCTGTTTACAGTGGTGGATTTCAGAGGTCACGTTTGTTATAGTTGGTAATCACTGTAGAGTGGTGCTGAGGCTGCTTTGGCCCCAGTGGGGTCAGGCCAGAGTGATTGACACAGGGATGTGTATTATTTTCACATGAGTGGATTTGCAGTGGAGGGAAGGGTTGAGGAATAATGCATTAGAGCACTCTAATCTGGTTAGGCTAATCTCACTGCTGAGCTCTGAGAAAGAGAGAGAGAGAGAGAAAGAGGGATGCTGGGGGAGATGCTTAGGAGCGCTCAGGAAAGGGAATGTCAGATGGGGAACCTCAGGTTGAATATGAATCTGAACCAACGGCACGGATGATCCGTTCTCAAGGACTGACTGATGTGTGAGACTGTGTGTTCACTGCTGAATAAAAGAACGAGGAAAATGAAAGACTTATGAAGTAAACGTCTTTTATTTACTGACTGAACATTGTTCATTTTGGAACTATTCAGTGACAAGTTATAAAACTGTAAAGTTGTCCATGTAGCCTATCACAAGAATCAAAAGAAAGAAAGAGGAAGAAGATGATCAAATAAGGTCTCATTTGTACACATGCATTAAAGGGGTCCTATTATGCCCTTTTAAGAAGTGTTGAATTTGTTTTAGGGGTTTACTAGAATATGTTTTCATGCTTGAATGTTAAAAAACACATTATTTTTCACATATTTTCCATTATTACAGCACCTCTCTCCGCAGTCTGGCTCGAACATCAAGTCTACCTGATTTTCCCACGTCACAGTAAGGGTAGGGTTTAGGGGTGGGGTGGGGTCGGATGAAGGGCATAATTTTCATTGAATGATTACAAACACCCACCAGTTTGAAAACGCCCACTTTTGTTCAGCAGAGACCCCATACTCTCGAACATTATAGGCTTGTTCGACTTCATGCAGCTCTGCGCAGACCGATCGGCAGCTGACTTGAAGCAGTGCTTATTCTCACGCCTATAGTTCCACTAATACTCACAAATTAGTTTTTTTATAACAGTAAACACTCTTTTCATGTAGTTGCGATGTTATATTGTGTCATATTTATCAAAATAAAACTGATTAAAAAACGTAGATTCCACTTCATTGATAGTAGCCTAGCTATAGGCTTATGTTGAACTTTATTCTTGATTAAACAGCCGCTGTAAGCAGTACATAAAGTAGGCCTATAAGTATTGAATGAAAATGTCTCTGAAACATCTGTGTATTTGGCAAATATTGCATTTATTTCACTTCTGCTGTGGTAAAGTATGCAAACACCACGTGAGCGGTCACTACGGGAACCAGAAGGTGTCCGACTTCACGTCTCCGTTTTCAGCTCTTCCACGCGGCTACTCTCGCCGATCGGTTACATCCAGCCGCAGCCGATGTCGAACACACTGCCGGTTTCGATGAAGCCCCTCCTTCTGAAATACAAAATGTGCTGTAATTGGTTAGCTGGCCAAGTGTGTTGAGATTGGCACCACTTAGCACGTGTTCGGGAAATGTCCCACCCCTCCATAACTGCCAGTTCTCATCTTGTGTAAATATTGAGGATGGCGTCAATTTCAAACCAATTCGAGCCCGATTTAGACTCTGACAATGTTAACAAACAAGAGACTTTACAAGAACAGATTTCACAGGCCGTTTCAGAGTGGTATGTTCTTTGTAATTTCCTTATACATTTTAGATACGATGTTATCCACCATTTAATCATGATATTTATCGGAAAACTAAGGTAATACAAACAGTAATCGATCACAAAATCATGGTTCATTTTCCTAAGGAGCGGTGAACCATCTTACAAAAACGAGATAAAATGTGCAGCGCACAGATAAACGTTGGGGTTAAAATGTTCAGGAACAGTGTTTAAAATACATTTTAACCACTCTTAAGATTGTCAACCTTAGGAAGGTCAAACAAATGAGTTTTGGAAATGTTGTGGAAAAGACAGTGTCTCATTGGCATAGCGACAACACTGTCTTCTCTAATGCAGCTCAACCAGGCCTTGTCCCTTTTTCTGCGTATTCCGTGGGTGGAGATTATTTAAATGAGGAGCATTATGACTTCATAAAGCCCGGTTGTAGTCCAAACAAGCTATTTGTTGTAGTTCTTGGAAAAGGGGATTCTGTTAAATAAAAGATCTCCCTTTAGAGTGGACTTTGAGCTTTTGTAACCTTGCAGATTTTTTATATGCTCAAACAGCAACATTACACACTAACTAAAAAGTGGAAAAAGTGGAAAAGCATAATATGACCCCTTTAATTAACATGAACTAATAATGAGCAATACAGCATTTTTACAGCATTTATTAATGCTTGTTAATAAAATGTTCATGTTAGTTCACACTGCATTAACTAAAGTTAACAGATACAATTTTCTTAATGTAAATCCCAATGTATTAGTACATTTTAAGAATAACGTTAACTAAGATTAATGAAGTATTTTTCATTGTTGAAAAGTAATGTTAACTACTGAACCCTTATTGTAAAGTGTTACTGAAGGAATTTGCTTTAAAGGGATACTCCACCGTTTTTTCATATTAAACTATGTTATTCCCTTAACTAAGACGAGTTGATACATACCTCTCTCGTCTCAGTGCGTGCACTAAATCGCTCTGTCTTGCGGGGAAACTTTGTTAGCACTTAGCTTAGCCCAGTGCATTCAATATGGGCCAATCAGAGAAGCTACCAAACACCTCTAGTGAAGATATTACTGCGCCGAAGTCGAAGTGCTTCCAAGCACTTGCTATGGTATTCCGCCATACAATATAGTTATCCATTTTACACGTTTAGAAAAGCGCAACGTTTTGTTTTGTGTCACCGTCCTAGGTCGAGTTACACTACGCGAGTAACTGTATTTAAATGGGGAAAACGTGGAGGTGTTTGGTAGCTTCTCTGCTTGGCCCATATTGAATGAACTGGGCTAAGCTAAGTGCTAACAAAGTTTCGCCGCGCGCCAGAGCGATTTAGTGCACGCACTGAGACGAGAGAGGTATGTATCAACTCGTCTTATTTAAGGGAATAACATAGTTTAATATGAAAAAACGGTGGAGTATCCCTTTAAGAAAATGAAGCCTATTTTTGGAACCATTAAGATTTTTATATAAAAATCTTATATATATATATATATAATGATGCTTATATATTTATGAAATTAACACATAAGGTAGGCTATGGTCTGTGCTTTATACCCTAGATTTGAACTAAATTAAAATTGTCGCTATGGGAATTTGCACTGAAACGGAGTCTTTCCCAGCCTGCTAGGATGAATAAGACCGATCATTGCCTTTCCACAGACAAATACTGCAAAATGGAGTTTATATCTGCATCCATATTTACTATACAGATATGGAAATGAATATCAGGGTAGACAGATTGAAAGGAGTTTGACTTGGAAATGAGAGTGAGATTTTTCATTACCGTCACAGAGAACCTCATGTGGGTCCGACTCCATCATTTGAATGTGATTGGTTATGCACTGAGGGGAAAAAGCACATTAGGTATGGGGCTTTTCTCTTATTTTTATTTCTTTTTTAACTCCTGAGGTCTGAACCTTGAGTTTTTGACAAAGAGGGAAGCTAATACACACATACACACATAAAAATAATCATATATGTGGCAATGTTGTGTCTGTGAAGTCAGTGCCTACTCTAAATACAACATTTGCAAATACCTATTTTAAGTCAAGCTATTTCCTTCCTGTGTTTTAAAACTTCAAAAGGCAAATACATTACCCTGGATAGATAAAAATTGCTCTCACGAATGGTTTGAGCTTCAGGTTTATAGTATACACAAACATTTCATGTGTTGATTCGTCTGGCCATGGTTAGTTTGTCACAGCCTTTTAATTTGATACAAGAGCCAATTAAAATTGGCCCAGAGACATGAAGGTCAAATGGTAACCAGCAGGGTCGTTGCCATGGAAATTATGAACAGCTGCTCTTCCATAATGCAAAATGAAACCCGACGAAATTGCTGGGGATGGAAAATCTTATCCGATTATCAAAGTCAAATTGATTTGAGCCTGACACTACTGGATGTTACACACCTTTATATCAGTCCACAACTTGATAAAAAAGGTCAGGCGCAAAATTAAACCGAACACTGTTAAATGTTATTACGTAAAAAATCAATTTACCTGCTAATAAATGAGTGCAATGTCTGAGTGTCACATTCTGAAAGCTGACAAAGACAGGTAGGCGAATGCAAGGTTGGCAGGACTAGTAACGGGACATAGGCATCAGGCACAGTGTTGATATGCCACACCACACTCTTTAGCATCTGTGTCCGCTAATGAGCTGATTTCTGTACTGTTTTATCTAATCTCCCAGGATAGGCTATTAGCATCTCTAAAGAGAGAGAGAGAGAGAGAGCGAGAGACACAACTCTAGCTATATTAAACGCAATAGCGCTATTGATGGCCACAGCCAATAGCGGGGTAGCGCAAGCACTCTCCCGGCTAAAAGCCTGCGCTAATAGGTCCCTTACGGCAGCGGGACGGCAACAAGGCGGAAAAGGAGGCGAGAGGTTAATTTGGTCCTGCCCAGGTGAACCAACCAGTCAACCCTCGCAGATTTCTCTTTCCCCTCCTCTCTACTCCAAACACTTAATGATTATTAACATGCTTCAAATGCTTAAGGAGCGCTGGGAGTCTCTCTCATACTCTCGCGCTCTCCCCCCTCTCTGGCGCGCTGGAGCGCGAGGGGAAATCATTATGCTAATGAGCCTGCCGCCGCTGTTTTTATTTCCTATAATCACCCTCATCTCCGTGGCGATCTTCAGGGACGAGCGGTGGTACACACACACAATCGTTCCGGGCTTTATAAATATTTCTCCTTTTTCTCGCCACATTTTTTTTTTTCAAAGGAAGAACAAAGGCGCTTGTGCGTTTATAAGGGGCCCTGTGTCTGCGCGGGAGAGAGTTAGGAGTGGAAAATGAATCGAATGCCACCGAATAACTCGCTGTTAGCTTTGTCTGTGTCATCTGGATGTATTTTTTTGAAGTCGCACATTTAACAATAACACACAAGCGTTCAAATAGACTCAGATGGTGTATCTTCAACCATTTTTTTATTTGGACTAATTACAGTAGGTAATTTCCGAAATGCCAAATTCAGGTGAACCTGGAATCTTGTCAGTGGTGATTAGCACATAGTCTGCATGACTTGCGCTTTTAATGGTGTTAAAGTCAACATGAAACGGCACTTCAGATAGCCTTTTTTCCCCTAATGTGACAAGTGAAAAGGCTAAGAAAAATTAAGGCGGGGCTTGATTGTGTCCATTGGTGATTGGATAGGCTTTGTGGTTTGCTATTGCTGTGATGTCATGTGATTGACAGGTTGTTCCACCCTCACACCAGTGAACACATCATCCGAGAAGAGAAGAAATATCATTGCAAGATAGAGGGGAAGTTATTTTGATGAAAGACTATGAGGGCACATGAATTTTTAAAAAATAATGATGTGCGCCGCATTTATAATAAATACTGCAATATTCCATGAAAAAACAAAAAAGAATTGTCAATTTTGATTTCATGGTGACTTTAAGATGCGCCATATACCATTGATGAGCAAATTTTCCGAGGCGAAGTCCATTCATTTAAATAGGAATCCACGCGATCCGCATCAGAAAGCTGATTGTTTTGAAAAAGACTTCTGTGTGAGCCGTGCTTCACACATCGCAGAAACCTCACTAATGTAACCGTACCTTCAGCATGCTACGTTTGCTTTATTAAAAAAGATTGGGTTGTTTTAGTCCAGCTGCTAAATGCGCTGAGCTCTTAACCGGCTCTTGGGGTAATTCAGACCCCTCTAGAGCTACACTAATGAGGGGATAATAGCCCCTGTGAAATGTAAATAAAACTCAAATCCCCTCACAGAGGGAGAGGAGGGGCCAGATGGAGCGACTCTGAAGGCTGAGAAGCATTTCCTCTCTCTCTCTCTCTCTCTCTCTCTCTCTCTTTCCCCATTCAGTTCATCCTTCAATCATATACATCACATCTTCTCACTCCATTATCAGCCTGCCGAAATTTGTAGCGACCAAGGGAAATTGTATGCATTTTGTTTACTCGCAACTTATTTCACACACTTTTCCCTCAGGACGGCAGGGGGAATCTGGTACCTCTAAAGACGCTGTTGATAAACAGACGCTACAGGGAAGACCCAATCCCTTCAATTGATTTTTTAAACACATTATTCATACATCCGGACTGGCTCAAGGGTGAGATAGGCTGACAGAGGCATTTGAAGTGAGCTGAATTGATAGGAGCGGGGGACCCGCAGTAATGTATTATGCATTATAGACAATGATCAGCCATTACAAATCACCTAAGGGCAGGCAATAGATTGAGTTCTCTGGAATATCTGATAAAGCACTGCTTTGAGGAGAACAAACACACACTGAATGGATTTACCATCATTCAGAGCTTTAGCCCAAGCTCAGAATGCATCGCTACCCGCAGGGCAAAAAAATGCTGTTGCCTTCCTCCTTTAAAAATAAACAGTATAAGCAACTTGTTTGGGTCTCTCAGTCAAGGTCTTACTTTGCAACGGAGCTGCTGCTGACAGGGGGCCTTTTAGTTTCAGTGCAAAGCACAAAAAAACAAAAGATTGCGTGCAGCTTTGACCGGTGGACGTTTTAGTAAACTGATTGCCACTGAAGTGCAGCACTCCTGTAGGGGAAATAAAAAACTGGAAATCACAATTCTCCAAAGTGAACGGCAGAAATGCCAATTCATCAAATGATACATTAGTAATTTAGCGAGCTTACAGGATCTCGCTAAGCCACAGGCTCAGTATAAATCCTTCAGAGCATTCGTTCCGACAGAGATGGAGGCGTTTCCACATCATTAACGGCGGGGCAGAAAGCCGAGAGCCCCGTCGAGTGCTCCTCTCACACACACTTTTCCATTGGGCACAGATGGGGAAACATTCCCCTCATCCGAGCCACGAGCAACCTGTTTGTTTCCAGGTGGAATTCTTCCTCGGAGACTATACCTTTCCGTTCAAGCGTAACGCCGCAGACGATGCCAAGACTGCTTATCTAGACTACTGTGATGTGCAGTAACACTTATTTTTAATGCATGCCCATGCATTTGTTGTTAATCTTATGCACAGGCTATAAAAAATAGGGATGCGTTTCTTTTGCTTGCAGAATAAAAAGATATTAAAAAGAGCTTTAAGAAAAAGGAAATGCTGCAAGCATGCTGGCAGTGTGTAGCATGCAAAAATAAAAACAAATAAATGTAAAAGTAAAGTAGCCTCAAAATAAATGAACAGATATGCCCAGAATGAGTAATGCCCACCAGTTAAACAATACAATTGTTTTCAGCTGTATGATCATTATTACTTGCTCTCTGCAGAGCCAATTTACTATTAGGAGCAGAGGTAGCCTTGGGGCTCTAAACAAGATACTCAAATAAAATCAAATAAGAAACCTTATACCATGAACTATGAATCATATTGTATGTGTGTGCAAGAAACATGTGCTCAAATACAGAAAATATTCCGAGCACAGAAATATTTTACAAGAGCTTATTTTGTCCTGCATTGATTTGTTCAAAATATATTAAACATGCAATTCATACACACAGTTCAGTGACTTGAAAACACCTCTTATGATTCCTAATATATTAAGTAAAAAATGTCAGGTTGATACAACTGTCCTGATATTAAAGTGAAGAAAATATTTCTTTAAAATCAATAAAAATTCAATACTTGAAAAGTAGTTTGTCGTAATCCAACACTATCTCACGACCAATTCGTACGAATTCGTACGAATGATAAAAAGTTGGCTATACAGTATCTCACAATTTGGATTTTATTTCTCGCAATTCTGAGTTTATAACTCGTAATTCTGACTTTTTTGCAATTGCGAGAAATTGTACGATTTGTCTAAACCCACGTGATGGGTAGGTTTAGGGGCGGGGTCAGGGGTAGGTCATTCGTATGAATTCATACGAATTGGGCAATTCGTAAAATATGTACGATTTTGCAAAGGTCGTTTTGTGAGGTCGTATGAATTCGTACGAATTAGCCACCTCGTAGAATTTGTACGTTTTCCCGTGAGATCAGCTTGCGTACTCTTTAATGATTATTTTTTGGAATAAAAAAGAAAAAAAAATGCTTATTTATGTTTGAAAAACTGGTGCATCCAACATGCAGAAACAGGAATTATATATAATTTGACCTTTTATGACAAGGTGATGTTAGTTCAGGTTGTAAAATATCATGTGGTTTTACTCTCCAAAAATGTAATGATGAGTACGAATTCATTATATTTGATTAAGTATATCATATAAACCTTTGAAAATAATGATTTATATGGTATGAAAATAATTTATATGGTATAAAAGCTTTTCAAAACCATGTGACAGAGAAAGACTACATTTAAAATAAAAAAATGGCATGTGTTTTAAACTAGATTTTTAACATGCACACACTGCACCACAACCATCTCTAATAATGACCACAACCAAAATATTCTGTCATATACTGATGCGGAACCCCACAGGTTGTGTGTTTCTTAAACCGATACCCCAAACTGAATGTGTGCAGATTACCATGGCTTCCTTTATAATAACCACCCTGATTCTGCAAACCTATGAGTCAAGCATAGACTAAACGGCTGAAACGTTTGCTTATAGCCGTGTAATCATTACTTCTGTGATTCTACATCCCATCCATTGTGAACGGGGTGGAGTAAAGGACGCTAGTTACAATTCTCAAAATTAAAGGCGAAACATTCTCCTTCTAATCTACGGAAAACATAGAATTAACCGAGAACATTTTGATCATAAGTTTGCGAGGAGGGAAGAAGCCGTTCGTGATGTATGACCTCAAAGCCGGTGGATAATAATGACTAAAACTTTGCAGACAGCCAAAATATTGTAAGTACATCAAACAGTAATTTTGCAGAGGTTCATCTCAGACAAAGACTAGGGAAATGCCAAACTAGGTGATCGTTCTGTGTCAAACGCAAACAAAAAAGAACAAGCCAGCCACTGAGGCCGAGACGTGCCATTCAGCCGTATTAAGGGATCACCTCTTTTCTTTCTTTTATCTAATAGTAGGGATTTCAAGGAGCCTAAGACATTGTCTTGGGTAGAGGTTAGCAGACTGGCAGGCACCCACAGTACAGTAGCTGTGTCTTTAAGGAGACATATGAAGAATGCAGAGAGAGTGCTTTGAAACACACCCTGTCATCGTGCTATGAATGCAGAGTGTTTAGATAGGAACACACCGCCCTGTTTGAATGCGCCGTGGATGATCGGAAATACGAGGTTAAAAATGCTCCCATTTGATATTCGGAGCAGGTAAGATTACTCGGGATATGTGTTGTCAAAAAGACAAAATGCCCCAAAAAAAGTTGCAATGCTTTTCTATATTAGCTTTGGTTGTTGTAATATGATATGGAGCCTAATGAAATTCGTGCCTCAAAGCAGATGATACAAGAAAAGCCCAGAGTGAAATTTCTACTTATGCTTCATAATGCAACCGGCTGAGACGCTCTGCACTCAATTAGCTAAAAAGTATAAGAACTTTAAAAAGTTACCAAAGAATGTTAAATACGACTTTATTCTAAATGAGGCTTCATTTACAGCACTCTTTGTGTTTACTTCATAATTGTTTCCCAATGGATTTCGGCTTAATGAGTTGTTTGTGCACATGTTATGCTATAAATACTTGCTTAAAACATAATAATCCACACTAAATAACCATAAAATGCCCTGTGTTTGTCGCTAATTTAGACCAAAAACGAGGCTTGCTCTAAAAGACAATGCTTCGTTAAAAGAACAAATAAAACTGAATAAATGTAAAAGTAAGATATATATAAATAAGAGAGGAAAGAATAAGATTGAGGACAAAATAAAATATTTATACACACAGGATATTCCAGGCACAGTGGTCATTGGGATAAACCACATTCTCATCTCATCTCTATTCTTTATTTTCCCATCTTATGAATATTTTAATGTTAAAATACTGCCAGGTGAACTAGAGGAATTTTTGCACAGTTTGACTGAATGTGACATACAGTGAAACACAATTTAGTTTAGTTTAGTTTTAGTTTGCCACTAGTTTAGATACAGTATGTATGCCACTAAAGATGGAAGGATTTTTAGTTTTCAATCAATGCACACAATGGATGATTACTATGCATTGTGAACCAGGAATTGTTTTCACAAAAATGAAACAACATCTCTTCAGCCAGGCATTCATATAATATTTTTAATCTTACAGTCCAAATTACAATCCGGCCTCTAGTTAATAAACGCCAGAGGAGAACTGGCCCCCGACTGAGCCTGGGTTCTCCCAAGGTTTTTTTTTCTCCATTGGGTCACCTGATGGAGTTTTAGGACACTATTAGGTCACTTGATGGAGTTTTTCGGTTCCTTGCCACTGTTGCCTTTGGCTTGCTCAGTTGGGGATATTCTGGATATCTAATTTGATTTTATCAATAAATTCCACTAGAAACAAACCTTGTTGTATTATTTTAATTTAATACTGTGAAGCTGCTTTGATACAATCTGTATTGTGAAAAGCGCTATACAAATATACTTGACTTGACTTGACTTGACTTGACAAATTGATTAAGAAACTAAACCAATAAATGCGCAACTATGCAATTTAACTGGACCCTCTTAAAATAAGGTGGTCAATAAGAAAACCACCACAAAAATGACCTTTGACCTCAAGCCTATTAATTCATATAAACGTAAATTTGAGCTTTTTTGTTTGTTATCCTTTAATGTCCAAATAAAATTGACATCTAAATGAAATTCATCTTTTTACATCCTGTAAAATCTGTACAATAATAATAATACTGGCCAAAGCGGAAAGATTAGAGCAAGAATTAAAGGAGTGATCCAGATTGTATGGGCTGCTGCACACACACACACACACACACACACACACACACACAACAGATTTACAAATGAGGATGTCCCTAAAGAGAGGTTTTTGGAGATTTTGGTCACTTCTGGGTACAAATTTGTAGCCAAAATATAGTTAAGTAGGTACACACACACACACACCCTTAACAGGTGAACAGCAATGTCTGTTTTAAAACCAATTTCTTCTACTGTACACTTTGATTTTTCTCTTTTTCCCCAGTTGTCTCTTCCTTGGCAGATCAATACCCTACAAACACGTATCTCTCTTAACACGGTACCTCAAAATATTCACACAATCTGTCTAGACAGTCAAACGTTTGAGATGACATCATTCCATTCCCGCTCACCGAGTGTGTGTTGATATGATGGTCGGTGAGTATTTATTCTGCTCTACTCACTCAATCCCCTCATGGCTCATTAGTGTGTGTGTTGTAGGAAAGGACACTGACGTGACGATGGGGGTCAGAAACACATGGACAGGGTAACGAGTGCCTCTCCAGGAACCTGCTCCACAAAGCTAACTGCTCTTTAATTAGCCACACACACACACACACACACACACACACACACCTAGGGCTGTGTGTGTATCTGAGAAAGTCTAAATAATGTAATTTACCCACCTGGAGCATTTTCTTGATAAACTACTAGCTTTTAACATTTCCCACTGTTTTTCTATAGTTGAAACACAACTACATTTCAAAGGCACTTCTCATAGTGAGAGAATTATGCTAGTTGATGATTACAGACTGTGCTAGTCTGAATTCATTTCGAACAGCAGAACCGTTCTCATCTGGAAATTCGTACAGAGCTTAGTGTCATGTGCCATTTACTGGCAGATGTAAACTACATCTGTTCGTTCCCGTCCTATGTCCATCCTGCTAGAACATTCAGAGCCGAGAGAGAGAGATTGAGGAATGTTTGGGTTTGCATGGCCGATCTGACCAGAATAATTCATCATCCGGGTGTATATTACAGTCAGCAGTGAACAGAGCCGGTGCACAGTACAGGATGAAATGACTTTAGCTAATAGAGATGGTACAAGTAGAAAAGTGATTGAAACTCTCACATAATTTATACCGAGAAACACAATTTTTAATAGATAAAAATAGATATTAACTTTGATGCACTGGGAAATCTTAATTGACTTTTTACTTCAAAACAAGAATAGCAACAGAAGATCGTATCAAATATTTAGAGGATCTTTCATCAGTCATATTTAACTTATAAACACTATGCCTAAGTCTGTAATCGGATCCTCCCTTGAGTATACTTATTTTCATTTGCTAAAAAAGTATGTTCTACATATAAATGTGTGTATTATGAATTTAATATGGATGTACTACATTCGCCATGTTGCACTTATCATGTGACCTGATCAGCGTCACGTCACCGCCATTCATAAATCCTCTCCCGTGGCCTCATGGGATAGCAAAGTGTCCATCGTATGCACACTTCAAAATCTTGCCGGAAGAAGTAGGTCATCCAGGTACTTTTTGCCTAATCTTTTATGAGTACTGTGAATTCGGTTAAACTTTTACTGTTTTTCGCCTGCAATTTCGGATGCAGCCTATATAGCCTATAAAGAGGACATTTATATAGCATTTTGGGTAAGGGTCAAAGGTCATTGCTGGTTTAGATATAATATCACAGCCTGAATGGTTAGAAATGACTAAAAGAAAAGACTCTAAAAGGACATCTCATCATGCAGCATCTGAGGGTTAAATAAATGTAGAATAAATAACTAAGCCGAACAGAAATTATGTATAATGATTTCCTCCAAAAAATATTGAGCGGCACTCTTTTCAACATTGATAATAATAAGAAATATATCTTGGGCAGCAAATCAGCATATTAGAATGATTTCTGAAGGATCATGTGACACTGAAGACTGGAGTAATGCTTGCTGAAAATTCACCTTTGCTAACAGCATTTTAACTCTTTCCCAGCCAGCATTTTTTTTTTTTTTTTTTGTTGTCAGCCACCGCCATCATTTTCATAAAAGTTTCATGGCCCCCAGAATATTTTGTGTTATGAATATCTGAACATGCAATATATAAAAAGGAAGAAAGGACCCTCTGCTTAAAAAAAACTAAAAAAAAACTAAAACTGTTTAATTCTAGTTTAATGCATTCTTTTTTATCAACACTTGGATGTGGGTAAGTACAAAAAAAAAAGAAAAGCAACATTTTTGTCAAAGACTTTGATGGCATTCAGAACGAGTAGATCATAGATCGATAAGATTGAGTCCATCAACACCCCCAAAGCTTCACAGTCCTATGGCTCATCCTGGGTCAGGGGTAGGCAAGTTTGGTCCTAGAGAGCTGCTGTCCTGCATAGTTTAGCTCCAACCTTTCAACATTTCATTCAGTAACATTAGGCAGTTTTGACATGCTGCGTATTTATACATCGTGTTGTTTTACATATGCATCTGCTTACATATGTTAATCGCTTTTTTCTGCTTCTTTACATGTCTTTTGATCTGAAGATTCAGTACTCTTCCAGAGAATGTGTAAAAGCACCCTATACCTTAAAACAGTGAAAAACACGGAAAGCTGGAAATTTCCATAAATGGTGAGGAAAGAGTTAAAATTCATTAAAATCTAAAAGTTATTTTAAGTTGTAATATATTTTACAATATTACTGTTTTTCATGCATCAGAGGCAGGGCCGTCCCAGTGCGAGTTATAGGACGTGGGCCCTCCTCGGTTGGTTAGTTTCGCCTTCCAGTGGGGTTTGTCCCCTCAGTCAGTTCGCGGTCGCACCGGTTGTGTCGACCTAAGGACGGCCCTTATCAGACGGTAAATACATGTAGAATAAATAATTAAATGTTAATAGATATTTCGTTTGTTTCTTACTGATTAAATTAAGAGTAAAATTCATTTAAACAATAAGACTGTTACAATGACATTCAAATTGGTTAAGTCAAGACCTAACGCCCGAAAAATGTGTTCCTCTTGGCTTGAGCGCATTGATGGTGTCTATCGTCATTCCAGTCAATAAACCTAATCTGTCTAAATACTATCAAACAGCTCAGCTTTTCAGACTCTACAACTTCACTGCAACAAGTACCATTTCAAATGATCCTGCTGGAGTCAAAAAGCATTAGCATCATTATTTTAGAATTAGCAGGATCTGATCGTTCAGGATCCTTAAAGAGGGTTTATGCTAACTCTGAACTGCATCGACTTTAAAACACATTCTCTTTTAAGCAGCTTTCATAAATATTTGACCTCGACGTGATTAGGTCTTATAATACCCCAGCCTCTCTCTGCCAGGCCAACCTGAGGCCTGAATGAGCCTCTTGTACGATGTGTTTGTGTGGATCTCTGCGGGCCACAGGGTTAATAAGCTAGTGATGATGGCAGCCAAGCACTGTTGACCTCCGCCAATATCATTATTATGCCGGGTTGAACCTGAGAAGAGGAAGGTCTCAATCAATCGAAATATTATTACGCCTCCTACCTGTCCACTGGCATTTTAAAAAAGCATCCGGTACTGAGTGAGCACACTGGCATGTGTCAAGAGTAACTGGATCGGATTTTGCCGTCTTTTACGGCAAAACAGATAAAGCCGAATGTTTGAGCTGGATTAGCGCTAAAGGCCGTGACTAGATGAAGGCTGTTGATTGGTTGCCAGCACTATGCAAACAGTGAAGTCTTTAATAAGACGTCCCTGTGCTGTGGGATAGTGCTGCTAATATGAAGAACTTCTAAATGTTATAGCCTCATATATGGCAACTTCAATAATATTTTTACCCCATTTTCCACAGATGAATAAATAAAGATTATTCCACCTATAATATCCTACTATAAAGATTCATTATTTTAGGTAAGGGAATAAACTTCTTTATCCTAAAAATATTTAAAAATGCAAGAAGCATTGATTTGTGCTAGCCACACACACAAAGAAGAATCCTAAAAATAAAATAAAAAATCATGGTTTTCACAAATATTAAGCAGCACAACTCTTTTCAACATTGATAATAATAAGAAATGTTTCTTGAGGATATGGTAATGCCTAAATAATGTGGTTTGGATGATTTGATGAGAAATGGTTGAGGTTTCTGACTCTTGACTGCAGACTTTGAGCACAGTTTGAGACATTGTAGAGATCTCTGAGAAACCTGAGGAGACATGAGATTAATATTTGCGCTAAATTTTGCATTCTATGATGTCTAGGAGAAACAAATTAGATATAAGAGTGTTCTAATTTATGATTTCTCTTTCCTATGGGGCTATGTCAGCCATTTGTGATCGCAGTAAATCGATTATTTATGCAATAGTAGATCACCAAGGTGAACTTGCGTTTACCTATACATGACCCTAAAGTGGTTAAACCCATTCCGCCCATCCACCAATCAAACTATGGCTGAAACATTTACAGATTGGTCACTTCCCACTCACATTAAGCCTAAAGTTTAACCACTCCAGAAGAATAGATGCATTGCTTTTGTTCTCACTGTAACCAGGGTCCTATTCAGTTAATAATATGTAAAAGGCCTGACCCTTTCATGCCTTCCTCCTCTGCCCTGAATCCCGGCCCTGAAACGACGCCAAAGCCATTGTCCTTCCAATTACTGATGATAATTGCCATGTAATGAAGTTAAGCATTTGTGGGATTTACAAGCTAACATTGACTATATGTTTCTGTTCCTCTAGCCCTGTCTCTTTCTCACCCTATATCATTCTGAATGAGCTCCACCCATTCTCTCCAACACAAAAGAGAAACAGACAATATGCAGCCGGTTGTTAATGTCTTCACTGTGTTTTCCCTCTTTTTACTTCCCAGCCCTCTTTTATTTTTGCTGTATTTTCTTTCATTTCTTCCCCCTCCTCTAACAGCATCGCGGTCTCCATCTTTCTCAGGTTTGGGAGTTAAAACTGAATGGACAATCTTTTTTTCAGCCACCCAACAAGTTGTTAAATGCTCCCGCCGTTTAATGGTGTCTAATGATTACCTCTTACACAACCGGGACAATACGGACAAGCACAGAATTGCCCGGGGGGGTTGAATTCGCCTGTGCTTGCTAGCGAATCTCATAGCAACAGGTTGAATGAGAGGTGGGTTTGAAGCAAATTGAGAGGATGCGGCCTCAAAGAAAGCTTTTGCTTTCTCACACATCGCTCTGTGATGGAGTGCCAAGTCACACACGATCCTACTGTACCCCAGCAACCTCTGACCCCAAGCCAAGCTCCCGGTGACCCCAACACAGTAGCTGGACGAAACCTTTGAACTCTCTGCGGAGCGCTCAGCGTCTCGACAAACAGCACCATGCAGACTGGACAAAGAGAATAAACTGAATAGACTGCAAATGGACAGATCTACACAAATGACAGGTCAACAATGTGTCCGCGAGCTTTGATCTATTCTCTCTAGCCGTGTGAGAAGATAGACAGAATAAAGAATCAGCGACAGATGAATAACTATCTCTTAAGGGCATTAAGGCCATTATGGTGCCTTTACTTTTTAAAAACACAGTGAATTACATTTCCATTTGATTTTCTGGTATTTTAATTAGCTCTTAAAGAAAGAATCTGGATGTCAAATTTTTTATTCAATGTAATCTGTGCATATTAAACTCGGCTTTTACACTTTTTGAAGAATATGTGAGTGATGCTTGCTTGTGCAAAAAAGGCCTCCATGATGCTAGTATGTTCTGAGCAGTTGCCAGGGCGTTGCTATGCAGATGTGTGCAGAGTGGTTTTTTTTGGTTGACAGGTGCTCAGTGGTTTCTAAGGGGTTAGGGTGTTATTGGTGGTTGCTAGGGTGTTCTGTGTGTTTACTATTTAAGTGATATGGTCTACTAAGTGATTTCTATCTTTGCTTAGAGCCCACACCTGCTATTGATTGCTAGGATTTTACTAAATTTCTACAGTGTTTGGGGTGGTTCCAAGGGAGATTTTAGAGTGTTATGAGTGGTTGCTTGGAGTTTTTGTG